>NC_040081.1:25632582-26246237 GCF_003369695.1 Bos indicus x Bos taurus | reverse complement strand
TCCGGGCCAGCAAACACGCCTCGGCCGGGAGAGGAGGAATCGAACACTGCAGTCGATTGTCGCCGAAACAGCTGTGCACAGCCTGGGCAGCCAAATGCGGGGCCGTCAGCATCATGTCCTCAAGAGGGTGCAGGTTCCTGAGCAGGGCAGACACAAAGTGCCCCCGGGTCCTGCTGGCCACGTCTTGCCAAGGGGCACTCGATACATGATCATCCAATTGGCTCAAGTCTCCTCCTCCGGCCCTATCAGATGAAAAACCCATCCATCAGGCCTGGCCAAGGTGCTCCTAACCTGTCAGCCTGTGACAGGGCAGACCGGGGAAATACTCCCTCTGCCCTCAAAGGGCTTATTGTCGTCTGGGCCAGACGGTTTTTTCCCAAACCGTGGGTGGCCTCCCACAGCGGGTAGTCAAAATCAATTATATGGGTCAAAATCAGCCTTGTTTTTCACCCACCCACATACAAGAATAAAAGAGAACATCCTTGTGGAACTTTTGATTCAAAAGTGTGTATTCACTACCACCATGTCATGGTGTTAAAATATACCCCTTACTGCAGGCCAAAGAAAAAAAAATGTTTGAAAGTAGCTGATCATTCACACGATCATCATTCAAATGTTTGAAAGTAGCTGATCATTTGAAATGATCAAACATTTCAAAGAGTGTTTGAAAGTAGTAGAAGACAGGAACATGGAGCCCTTTACAAAGAACTTCCACACATACTCATTTATGAAATCATCCAGGAACCCCATAAGGAAGCTGCCCGTTTTTTTCAGTGACTCAAGAGATATTAATCAACTTGTTCAAGGCAGCACAGCGGAGCCTGGATGTAATCCCAGATGGCTCTGACTCCAGTACATCCTTGAGTACCAGAGGAGTTCAGGAATAATGGTGAGCAAAGAGGGCTGGAGAAGAAAGGAAAGGAGTGAGAGAGACTTGGAAGGGTGAGGAGATCTTGGCTGGGAAGGAAGGGCAGATATGTAGAAATAGGCTGGGTTGGATTGAAGGTGAGTGGAAGATTCAGCCTGATGTAGCAGAGGACACTGGGAAGTTCAGAGTGAATGGAGCTGGACAGATTCTGGCAGCCCCTATCAGTGCTGAGACATTTGAGCTTTCCCTTCCTCATCTATACAATGAGGACAATAATAGTACCTACTAAGTGAGGCACTATGTCTTAATAAAATGCTTGTGCTAAACATATGGTAGCTTTAAAAAAAAAAAAAAGAAAGGCACCTCACCCATGCACCGATAAATCAATGATCACACATCATGTGACCCTACAACAATCCTATGACATAGACAAAGTTTTAGAGCTTAAGAAACTACAGCAGAGACACACAGCAACTTGCACTGGAAGCCCTGGGTGGCTTATCCAACAAGGAAAACAGTAAATAATGGTGCCACAAAGGCAAACAGAACATCAAAGGCAAAGCAGAGAAATCCAGACATCCACCACCAAGAGGCAAGGACTTTACAAGGTTTCTGAGGAAAAGACCTATGAGGTGGGGGGTGTTAGGTGGTATTAAGGCTCTGAAATTCGGGAAAGAGTGCTGTCCTCAGAGCTATACTTTGAAAGCCAAGATCCACAAAGACAAACACAAAGAGAAACAGCTCCAAAGCCTACTAACATGATAGTATTAAACCCAGGGGCAAGAATGACCGCCAGATGGGACCTGGTCAGATCTGAAAGTGGAGAAAAGTGAAGATCTAAAGAGAGCCACAGTGACCTTGCCACTCTAAGCAACAGACACAGAGAGCCATAGGCCACATTCTTGGGCCTCGGAGAGTGCAGGACCCACTGGCAAAGTCTGCCCCATCGCCAAGCAGGACGCAGGCAGCTGTAGCCAACTCCCTCTGGGTATTCCTGCTGGCAAGCCTGCTGACCGTGAAATGGACGCCTCAGACTTAACCTGATGCCATCTGACACTTAACTTCTCTTTGTTTTCACTCCGTACTGGCCAACTGAGCATCTGATTATGATTTGACTTCCCACACAGGCCACAGGAAGAGAATGTGTACCGGTTGTTCCCACACTGGAATTGCAGCCCATGAAATGCAAGTATCAACAGCTTGCTTCTCATTTTAAGTCAGTAAAGCTGGCAATCCGGCTTTCTGCAGCCACTTTCTAAACCAGGTTAACACGATACAGAGATGAACTCTTATTATGCTCCTTAAATCCGTTTCTGAGACTTTAGAGCTTTGGGTCATCATAAGGACGCCTACTGGAATAGGCCGCTTGGCAAAATGTCCTGAGAAAACCCACTTTGACCATCTCCAGGGGTGACCTCATGGAGGGATATTGGGAGAAGTCAGTCTCCCTGGGGTGGGGCCAGCAAGGGAGATAAGTGTCAGCAAAGCCAGCTTGCAAGACAGAACCATGGCTCTGTCCAATCCAATGACTGGCTGGGACCATAAAGGCATTTATTATGTTGTCGGTCACTCTTCTTATTCCACAAAGGTTTACTGAGTTCCTACAACATTCCAGATGTTACTCCACCATCCGCAGGAATCCCTGCCTTCCAAGAGCTTAAAGTCTAGTGGTGTTAACAGGTTAATTTACTATTTTAGTAAATATAGGTGCTATGATGAGGGTATGCATAGAGTACATGCTCTGAAATAATGAACAATAAGGGTTCAATCCCTGGGTTGGGAAGATCCCCTGGAGGAGGGCATGGCAACCCCACTCTAATATTCTTACCTGGAGAATCCCATGGAGAGAGGAACCTGGGGGGCTACAGTCCTTAGGGTTGCAAAGGGCTGGACACGACTGAAGCAATTCAGCATGCACGCACATAGGGGAGGAACACCAAAGTTTTTCAGCCAAAAGAGAGCATCATTTTTCAAAGAGAAGAATCAATGCCCTTTTTCACCTTCTTGAATTTCTGAATCCAACGAAATGTTGAATTTTAAATCAGACATCAAATCATATCTAACTTTACTTCCATTCATCCTATAAGTGGTGCAAAAGAAATAGCAAGAGGATTGAAAAATATGATCTTAGCTGAGACATGTGGCACAACATGTGTAGAAAACTCCCAATAATAAAATAAAGGTAAATGCCAGATCTATGACAGCCCAGGAAAATGCAGGCTTCCAATATTCAGGCCAAAAACCCAACTCGTAAGACACTGCCTATGTAAAGACCACACACTCATCCAGTTTCATCATCCGGTACAAAATTCCCCCATTCAATTCATACTAACAATTTAATGTTCCAGTCACTGAGAATTTAAGAGATCATAAAATCTCAGGGTTGATAAGAAAGACAAAATTAGAAAGCAAGACAAATCCAGGATATTATCATCATGCAACCCAACGGACTTCTCCAAAAAAGTAATGATGTCCAGAGTATAAATCAAAGAAAATATTCTAGGGCCATGAAAAATTGGAAATGCTGGAAAGACACAGGATCTTCCTCAATCACCATGATAGCATTGACAGAGGTACATAGAAAAATACATAACTAAGAGCACTGAATAACAAACATTTAAAAAAAAAAAAAGCAGAGATAGAGGTCAAAAAGCAGAAATAAAGACAGTGTTGGTTAGAGTTCATACCTCCTGCCTACATTTTTCCCTCATCCCACACTCCACCAGTCTTAGTATAAAGTACTAACATACTGTGTTATAATACACTGTTTGCAGAAGGTTAAACACCTGTAACATCTGGCAGCAAATGCTTCCATCATCCATTCTATAGAATACACCTTCAAAACCGCTTTGTCCCTGGTGGACTGCTCTTACCGAGGTGGCTTTTTTTGGTTGTCCCAGTGGCCAACTCGGGCTTCTCTGGTGGCTCAGCAGTAAAGAATCTGCCTGCAATGCAGGAGACATAGATTGAAAGAAATGGCAAGCCACTCCAGTATTCTTGCCTAGGAAATCCCATGGACAGAAGAATCTGGTAGGCGACAGTCCACGGGGTCACAAAGAGCCGGACACAACCTAGTGACCTCAAACAACACAACATCAGTGGCCAATACTGGGGAATATTACAGGAAAAATTCCTAACTGTGCTTACTGCAGGGATTCTGCTACAGCTGTTTTCCACTTCATAAGAGTATCCAGGCTACCAGGCCCGTGACTTCTCTAAGCAGTATCAAGTATTTTGTAACATGAGTCTGACATGCTTCCCTTTTTGCACTGGCTATCAGGAAGCTCAGAAAACATTAGCAGCATACTTTCAGCAAGTTCAACCACCTGCCAGTGTAAAGCTATTACTTTTATATCTGATCTTCCCTTCACATATTCTCCTAGTTAAAAACAATAAAAAGAAAAATATATATATAATCTTCAATAGCAAATATTGAGTGCTTACTACTAGACACTCCAATATCATAGCCTATCCATACATCTCTTATGTCATGACTCCTTAAACCAAATAAGTATTTTTAATATATATTAAATTTTATATATTTAAGTACTCCCCTGTAGTACAAAGGCTACAATCCACGACAATGTCTTATGTGTACCCCTCATTTGCCTTGTTTTATAGGGTATATATCAGAGAAGGCAATGGCACCCCACTCTAGTACTCTTGCCTGGAAAATCCCATGGACGGAGGAGCCTGGTGGGCTGCATGCACTCCATGGGGTCACTGAGGGTTGGACACGACTGAGCAACTTCACTTTCACTTTTCACTTTCATGCATTGGAGAAGGAAATGGCAACCCACTCCAGTGTTCTTGCCTGGAGAATCCCAGGGACGGGGAAGCCTGGTGGGCTGCCACCTATGGGGTCACACAGAGTTGGACACGACTGAAGCGACTTAGCAGCAGCAGCATAGGGTATATATAAATCCTGACTGCAAATTTCAGCCTTCTACGGGGGTGGGGGAGTGGAGGGGGCGGGAAGCGTGTATCTGATGAGCCACAAGATAGAATCTGAAACACTCACGGTGATGGCAGCTTAGACAGAGGGACAGGGGTTGAGGCAGCGTTGAGAAAGCTGACTCGCCCCTTGAGTCCTCACCTCTGCCCAGGGCCATGCTCTTTCATCTTGAACCTCGTTTTGCCCTCTTTGCTTTTCCCAGCCAAAGTCCACAGCCCACATCCTGCATAATTGTTAGTGTGCAGAAAGTGTTCAGGCAACACCAGGCAGCAGGGACCCTGAAAGGGCCCAAGATTTGGGCCTCCCAGGGCCAAAGCCCAGCTTGACATAACAAACACCAATTTCTTTCAGCTCACTCAGCCCACCTGTCCATTTTCCTCATTCTAACAAGTTCCAGCAGGCTTGATGACCTGTCTTTCAAACCAGAGTCCTATGACAGAGCAGTAGATTAGAAGTGACGAGAAGGGTTGGCCATGAGCTGTACTGGCAGTCAAGGGGCATCACAGGCTGAAAGGCGGTACAGAGACTAAGCTAGTCCAGCAGTCTGTGGCCCTCATGGCGGGGAGCATGCCCAGGGTGCAGAAGTGGCTGCAGGACACCCAGGGCTGCCAGCGGGACACGGGGTTACTGTAAGAAGCTGGCCAGCTCCAGGGAGCACCAAGCATCGTCACAGGAGAGAAGCTTCCCATGGAGTATGCAGGCTACTTTCCAAATTACGTTAGTATCATTAATAAAACTACTAAATTAAAGCACTACTAATCTTACAGCATTTCTATTATAGAATTTTTCAATCAGACAAGTAAAAAATGCATCTATTTTCATGATGGACGCATGTCATTATACATATGCATATAAGTCACCAGTCGTGTCTGACTCTTTGTGACCCCATAGACTGTAGCCCGCCAGGCTCCTCTGTCCATGGGAATTCTCCAGGCAAGAATACTGGAGTGGGTTGCCATGCCCTCCTCTAGGGGATCTTCCCAACCCAGGGATTGAACCCACATCTCTTTAGTCTCCTGCACTGGCAGGCAGGTTCTTTACCACTAGCGCCACCTGAGAAGCCCCCACATGTCATTATATGTTTGTCCAAACCCACAGAATGTACAACGCTACAAGTGAAACTGAAAAAGTGAAAATGAAAGTCGATCAGTCGTGTCTGACTCTTCGTGACCCCATGGACTACACAGCCCATGGAATTCTCCAGGCCAGAATACTGGAGTAGGTAGCCTTTCCCTTCTCCATGAGACCTTCCCATCCCAGGGATCAAACCCAGGTCTCCCACATTGCAGGTCGATTCTTTACCAGCTGAGCCACAAGAGAAACCCAAGCTGAAGGTAAACCATGGACTTTGGGTGATACGGCAGCATAAGGTCAGCCTTGGTTAAAAAAATGTATCCCTCTGGTGAGTGATACTGACAATGGAAGAGGTTATCAAAAGGCACACAGGGCAGGGTGGGGAGGTGGGATTCCCTGGTGGTCCAGTGGTTAAGAATATGCCTTCCAATGCAGGAGGGCATGGGTTTGATCCCTAGCCAGGGAACAAGGTCCCACAGGCTGCAATGAAGATCCCCCATGTCATAATGAGACCCAAAGCAGTCAAATAAACAGGAAAAAATGTTTTGAAAAGGCACACTAGAGAGCAAGGGGTATATGGGAAATCTTGGTCTCATCCTCTCAATTTTATTATAAAACTAAGATTGCTCTACAAAAGTAAAATATTTTAAAACAATAATAAATAACAATAAAAAACAAAGTACATCTGCCATCATGTGTGAGGTCTGGGAAATCTGACAATGAAAACGAAATCCTTTTGCTTGAAAAGGCTGAGAATTACCAACATCTTCAAAGATGGGCTCTGAAATCAGACAAATCTGGATTCAAATCATGGCTGCTTCTCTCAGTTGATCATCTGTGAATGGGCATGAAATCACCTACATCATAGGATTTTGTGAAGGAAAGAGCCCAAGGCAGTGACCATTTCCCTTGATGCATCAGTTTACATATACAGTGAATAAACAAGCAGTAAGTATCACCAGGCATCATGAATACAATGATGAACCTCTACAATTCCACTGTCGAGGATGAGATAGTCCAAGAGCGAGACACACCAGAATAGGCATCAACGAGGCAGTGAGTGAATATGACACCCGTAAGCACAGAAGCAGTCATGCCTGAGAGGGTCAGCGGGCCAGCACACAGACAAAAGAACAAGGTACTGTGTAGCACGGTGGTGAAGAGTAAAGGACTTCTAACCAGTCAATTAGTTTTATCAGTAAATATTTAAAAGCTGCTATGTGCCAGGGCTTTAGGTCACAGCACAGAACAGTCCAAGACCCCTGCCCTCATGAAGCCTACATTTGGAGAAAGAACTGTAAAATGAACACACGTATAAGTAAAAAAAATATATATATATATACACACATATACATGTGTGTGTCAGATGACTGAAAAGTGTGGTGAAAGAAACTAAAGTCAGGGAGAGTCTGGGAGGGGGTGCAATCTTTGAGCCAGGAGGGACGCAAGTGAACCGTGAACCTCAGGGGGCAGCATTCGCTCCAGGAGGCAGGGGTGCCCATCTCAGAACTTAATTCTGCTTCCAGTGCTTTCAGAGCACAACAAAGTCTTCAACAAGGTTACACTCGAAACAATGAAAACACAAATGTTGATGTTTAAAACCCTTAGCTCTCCAGAAAGTTGTGGACTAGGAAATAGCACCCCGCACCAGTATTCTTGCCTGGAGAATTCCATGGCCAGAGGAGCCTGGTGGGCTACAGTCAATGGGGTTGCAAAGAATCGGATAGGACTGAGCATGCACGCTCCAGAAAGTTAGCTGTCACAGTAGTACAAGCTGAGGTTTATTTTAACTGGCTCTCTCAACCTCTTTTCTTCCTTTTTTCCCTTTTGCCATGAAAATGAGTAAGAAGATGAAAAGGAGTTGCAAATATACTTCCCTCTTGTAGCACCTTTTCGCCATTCACCTAGAACGTGCTTACCTAGTGTGACAATAAACAGCCCAGATTGTCTAACTCCTGAGAAGGCGTTCTGCCACAGTCACGGTGGTTTGTTTGAACAGTCTTGCCCACTGCATAATTAGCCGCAGGTCACCATCTGTCTCTCAGTCCTCACAAAACCAACCATACGTTGTTCTCATCAACGGCTGAGCTGGGGTGGCATTCACCGCGCTTCAAGGAAAACGTTATGAACCCTCTGGTGCAGGGGCTCTTGGGGGGCACACTTACTCCTCCTTTATTGTGCTTTTTTAATTTAAAAAATCGTTAATTTGTTCTGTTTATGTCTTGTCCATGGCTACCAACCCTAACACTTTCTAGAAATGTCTCTAAAGTCTCTTCCAGGAAACACATGGCGAACAGGCTTAGAGCCCCCAAATTTTGGTTCTCTTCTATGGTGTGATCTGGTCATGTGAAGAGGAACACACACAGGCAAATGCATGTTACAAGCAATCCTTCTTATCTAATGTCTAGTGCACTTTAGAACTCCAAGTCACGAAATATCAACTTTTCCATCAGAATAACTTCACTCTAAAGTGGGTAACAACTACAAGTCTTTTTTTTTTTTTGCTTTTCTTTTTAATTAATTTAATTGGAGGCTAATTACAATATTGTAGTGGTTTTTGCCATACATTGACATGAATATAAGTGATTTTAAACCATCATTTGAAGCAGTACAAAAATCTGTCACCAAATGCTCATTTGATTTACGAGCGAATTTTCAAAGTGCTGAATACTCTTCATATCCCCCACCAATGACTAAACAATCTTAATAAGAAACAGCTGTACAAAATGTTCTAGAGTTTGGTTTAATTTTTTAAGTGAAATATGAATAAAATGTATCCCAAAAATTGTGCCTATGACTTAAAATTATATGACAGGGAACACTAAAGTATTTAGATAACGAAGAACATTAGAATCTCACGGTAGAAATGAGTCATTAACACTGTGGGTAAGATGTAAAGAAACCGGTTCTCCATTAACTAGCTTCCCCTAGGTCATCACAAAATTCATCTGACTCAAGCTCTACAGAGTCAAGCATAAATTATTATTTACAAAACTGACCACAATTTCATCATTTTTTAAAAAGGCCAAGACCCTCCTACAAGGCTAATGATTTCATTTGGCCTAAGAAAGTATTTGTTGAACTGAATTGAATGGTGCAAAGAAGAGAAATTTTAACTTTGCAGCTTTTTTGACTCATTAATCCTCAAGTTAACCCTCGTCACCAAAACAATAAACCTATTAAATCTTTAAATTTTAGTACATCATATTTCATCATCTGACTGGAGATGCGTTCCTTTATTTTCTTTAAATATACCAACTGTTAATGATGGGTAGGGTTCCTCCTCAGAGATCAGAGATTTTGCTAAAGATTATTTTCCCTTCAGCACCACAGTCATTTACCTTATACACATTTAGCATAAAACTAAGTTTTAGATTTTTCACATGTACCTCAGTGTTCCTATCAGCACTATTTAAAACAGCCAGGACATGAAGCAATCTAAATGTCCATCAGCAGATGAATGGGTAAAGATGATGTGGTACATACATATAATGAATATCACTCAGCCATAAAAAGGAGCGAAACTGGGTCATTTGTAGTGATGTGGATGGATCTAGAGTCTGTCATACAGAGTGAAGTAAGTCAGAAGGAGAAAAACAAATATTGTATATTAATGCATGTATATGGAATCTAGAAAAATGATAAACATTTTTGCAGGACAAGAATAGAGACACAGATGTAGAGAACAAACGTGTGGACGACGTAGGGGGAAGCAGGAAGCGGAGGGCGAGGGGAATTGGGACAGTAGCCCTGGCATATATACACCATCGTGTGTGAAACAGCTCGCTGGTCGGAGGCTGCTGAACAGCACAGGGAACTCAGCTCGCTGCTCTGTGATGACCGGGAGGGGTGGGATGGGCAGGGGGCTGGACGGTGGGGAGGAGGCTCAAGAGGGACAGGATGTATCATTATTCTTGTTCAGTCATGACTGACTCTTTTGAGACCCCATTGACTATAGCCTGCCAGGCTCCTGTCTGTGGGATTCTCCAGGCAAGAATGCTGGCGTGGGTTGCCATTTCCTCCTCCAGGAGGTCTTCCTGACCAGGGAGTGAACCCACATCTCCTGCACTGAAGTTGCCTTCTTTACCACCTGAGCAGCTGCGGAAGCCGATACATGTATACATACAGCTGATTCACTTTGCCGTACAGCAGAAACTGTTTTAGAAAACACTGTAAAACAATTATACTCCAATTAAAAAAAAAAGACTAATCCTTAGATTTTTAAGTTATTTCTTAGAGATCTTCAACATTCTCCCAGAGACCTCCTTAACTTAAGGTAGTTCAGGATGAGGTCTTTTAATGAATACTATTTCCAGTCCAACAGGGCCTTGCTAATACCTAACGGTTACCATGGCTGTGGTGGTTCATCAAGTGCCCTACCAAGATTTCTCCCCCTCTGCTCCTGGCAATGTCCTAGAGAGTCACAAATAAAAGAAATAAGAGGATCCAAGGGCGGAGAGACAGAAGTGGCTTTCAGTCCTGGCTCCGCCTCATACCTTACTTTCAGCCCTGGTTTTATCTTTTCTAAAGGAAGAACAGCCCTTCCCAGCCAGAGTAACTATGAAGGCAATGTGAAGGCATGAAGAGCGTTTAGCAAGGGGCTGATCCTCACAAGGGACACACAATAAATGATGATGTTATTGAAGAGGTTAGAGACTGTTCTGCCCAAAGAAGCCTACTTTCCGTAATCCAGTGAAAATGGTCTTTGCATACTTTTCAAAGCATTGAAACCCATCCAACTTTAAAAAAAAAAAAAAAAAAGAGTACCATGTAGATTAAAAGCACAGAGAATGCAGGAGCTGAGCGCACAGCAGGTGCTGGAACACTGAGTCCGAGTAGGGATGGACAAGTTGGAGCTCACAGCCTACAAATCCCCTCTTCAGAGAGCATCTAATGACATGGGGGCATTATGTACTGCTACAGTGAAAAAAAAAAATAAACCACAAACAAAAGAAAAGAAGGTGTGGATACATATATACAAATATTTGGAAAACACAGAAATATGGAAAATTGTTTAAAAACATAGATCAACCGGGACAACCAATACACCTACACACACACTCTCTCTCCTTCCCCACCCACCGCTTCCCTCCCACCTCCTTTCTCTCGTTCTGTCTCTCATATTCATATACAAGTGTTGGGGAATGATTTGAACACAATATATCTACAATGGGGGTTGAGAGTATTTGTTTTGAAAGAAGAAAGAGCCCATACTGTCATTCCCCTTCCCAATGAGACAAGAGAGATGCTCATCTTTCAGATCTAAACCCTTCAGTACACGGATGACCTGAAAGTCTGTGAGCCCCCAGCACATCTTGTTTCCCAGCTCTTTCTTCTTCTCTGCCTGCTTACAGCCTATCTGTGATCACTTACTGAGTGATTTCACCAGCAAGAGCCATGGGGGTTTATCCCTGGGCGTCTTCATATTGAAAAGGCGGGTCAGTTAGAGTATCTGAACTCTTGTACATACCCTAACTAATGAAAAACATCTGAGGGTTTAAATTTTTTCCCTAAATAATCAGCACTTAAAACAATATTTACACAATATTCTGAGAATTTTTTTCTTTCATTCAAAACTATAATAACCTGAATATTGTATCAAATGCCATCCCCTTGTAAGAAAGAAAATCATCTTGTTTCCAAAGACCTAGTGTATCTTCTCATTTTCTGGATATTCATATTATTTATAAGAGGTTTTTTTTAAAAAAAACCAAATAGTATTAATTTTTGCATTTTCCCTAAATTTATGTGCTCACATCCACTTTCCCAATGTTACTGCAACTTCAAAATATTCAATTAACTCAAAATCAACTTGTAATGCTAAAAAAGTTATTTAAAGTTATATTACCAAGTCGACAGTCTAGTCAAGGCTATGGTTTTTCCAGTGGTCATGTACGGATGTGAGAGTTGGACTATAAAGAAAGCTGAGAGCCGAAGAATTGATGCTTTTGAACTGTGGTGGTGGAGAAGACTCTTGAGAGGCCCTTGGACTGCAAGGAGATCCAACCAGTCCATTCTGAAGGAGATCAGCCCTGGGATTTCTTTGGAAGGAATGACGCTGAGGCTGAAACTCCAGTACTTTGGCCACCTCATGCGAAAAGCTGACTCATTTGAAAAGACCCTGATGCTGGGAAAGACTGAGGGCAGGAAGAGAAGGGGATGACAGAGGATGAGATGGTTGGATGGCATCACCAACTCAATGGACATGGGTTTGGGTGGACTCCGGGAGTTGGTGATGGACAGGGAGGCCTGGCGTGCTGCAGTTCATGGGGTTGCAAAGAGTCGGACACGACTGAGTGACTGAACTGAACCAAGTCAACAACATGCACCGAATTTGCTTTTTTAAAAAGAAGAAAAATAAGTCATACATCAAATTAGATTATCTGAATACATTGATTATCTTTGATTTTCTAGATACTTTGATTCAAATAAATGTCATGACTGATGATTCTTTTTTCTAGCATAAACTTATTTATTGCTTTTTATTAAGTCTTCTGGGGGAAGCCCCAGGGGACTTATGAAAGAATCTGCCTGCCAAGAAAGAATCTGCCTGTCAATGCAGGAGACACTGGTTTGATCCCTGGGTCAGAAAGATCCCTGGGAGCAGGAAATGGCAATGCGCTCCAGTATTCATGCCTGGAGAATCCCATGGACAGAGGAGCTTGGCGGACTACAGTCCACAGAGTTGCAAAGAATCAGACACGACCGAGAGACTGATCACATTAAGTCTCCTATCCTAGTAATTCAATTATTTCATATTCTGCTTTCAGTTCAGTTACTCAGTCGTGTCTGACTCTTTGCGACCCCTGAATCGCAGCACGCCAGGCCTCCCTGTCCATCACCAACTCCCGGAGTTTACCCAAACTCATGTCCATCGAGTCAGTGATGCCATCCAGCCATCTCATCCTCTGTCATCCCCTTCTCCTCCTGCCCCCAATCCCTCCCAGCATCAGAGTCTTTTCCAATGAGTCAACTCTTCGCATCAGGTGGCCAAAGTACTGGAGTTTCAGCTTTAGCATCTATTCCTTCCAAAGAAATCCCAGGGCTGATCTCCTTCAGAATGGACTGGTTGGATCTCCTTGCAGTCCAAGGGACTCTCAAGAGTCTGCTCCAACACCACAGTTCAAAAGCATCAATTCTTTGGCGTTCAGCCTTCTTTACAGTCCAACTCTCACATCCATACATGACCACAGGAAAAACCATAGCATTGACTAGATGGACGTTTGTTGGCAAAGTAATGTCTCTGCTTTTGAATATGCTATCTAGGTTGGTCATAACTTTCCTTCCAAGGAGTAAGCATCTTTTAATTTCATGGCTGCAGTCACCATCTGCAGTGATTTTGGAGCCCAAAAAAGTGAAGTCTGACACTGTTTCCACTGTTTCCCATCTATTTCCCATGAAGTGATGGGACCGGATGCCATGATCTTCGTTTTCTGAATGTTGAGCTTTAAGCCAATTTTTCACTCTCCTCTTTCACTTTCATCAACAGGCTTTTTAGTTCCTCTTCGCTTTCTGCCATAAGGGTGGCGGTCATCTGCATATCTGAGGTTATTGATATTTCTCCTGGCAATCTTGATTCCAGCTTGTGCTTCTTCCAGTCCAGCGTTTCTCATGATGAACCCTGCATATAAGTTAAATAAGCAGGGTGACAATATACAGCCTTGGCATACTCCTCTTCCTATTTGGAACCAATCTGTTGTTCCATGTCCAATTCTAACTGTTGCTTCCTGACCTGCATATATTCTGCTTTACTAAAATCTAATTTTAAAAAAATTATCTTCAGTGATTTTCCTATTTCTGTTAACACAGAAGAAAGAATCAGTGTCATCTCCATTTATCATCCACAATGCTCACACATTATATTTAAGTGTGGTGAAGTACCTGGAACAACCTCATCCAGAAATTACTGATGTACTGAAAGTAAAATGTTTACTACTCTTAAATGTTCCAAGAGACTAGACGACCAGAATCCTTCTTTTCCTCCTTGAAACCCCCAGTCCCCTCATCAGGGGGCTTCTCCCAGCTCACAGGTCTCTGCTGGTATAAATTACATACCTTTTCCTCATTGTACTGCTCCAAAACTCACCTCTAAGGCACTACTGTGATCATGGCCTATCTTTACACAGCGATGAGATCTACCAAAATCTTTCTTAACCTGTGTTATGGTCTCAGGGTCTGTTTATTCGAGACCTGTGCCATACCCACTCAAATGCTATTTATTACATCTGACGAGAGCATTAGGATGACAGACAGAAGCTGTGAGGAAGCATTAAGGAAAACAGCAATGTCCAAGAGAAAGCTGTGTTGCCTGGACTTTAGGAGCACTGGCTGTGTCAACTTGGAGTGGCTTCATCACTCTGAGAATCTGCTCCCACAGCTAGCAATGGAGATACTCATGGTGCTAATTCTTGGCATTCGTGATGGTTTCAAAAACAGAGAATCAAAGGGAGTGATCAGGACAAGACCGCAGAACAATGCCTGGCCCATGCTAAACAACAAACACTAGCTTTTTCAGAGGCCTGTCTACCAACTCGGGAACAAAGAATGCCCTGAGACCCAACAGCATTAACTATACCTTTTCGAGGAGCTCAGTGTGTTACATTAGATCACAAGACTCAACACACATCTTGGTTTTTGGCATTTATTAACTCCAGAGAGTTCATCAGAAAACGAAATTTATTTTAGGAAAGAAATGCAAACAGCTACACAGAGTTAATCAATTATGCAAAGCTGTATGGTCAGGAGGCAGCCCTCAGTCTCACTGAACCTCCCGAGACATGAACTTGGAACTAGAGCTGAAAACCCCACCCCCTGCACCCCTGCGGAGCCAACCCACCTGCGAAGGAAGCTCATCAGAGTCCTTCCAAATGCTTAGAGAGAAAATAATCCTCAAATTATATGCAGTTTATCTACTCAAAAATGAGTTCCCCTCTGAGGTCTTCCCCAAATAATAACCCCTAGACTTTTTCCCTTCTTTCCACCAATATTTATTAGCACTTATTACATGCCAAACCCTGTGCTGGGCTCTGGGAATAGGATACAAGCAGAAGAGCCACAGTCCCTTCCCTTATTTGAAAATTCATACCACCTAGATTTAAGTTTTCAAAAATCTACCTCAGAGTAAGGTGAAGGTATGTGGAACAGACAGGGCTGCCAGGCCATTGGGTGGAACAAACACTGACAAAAGGGTCCTCAGGGCATACGAAACTGTGTGCCCAAAGCACACACCCACGCACACCGGAACACTCTCCCCGAATCTCCCCTGTGCCTAAGGGACTCCCTTGTTAAGCACCTACTTGGTGGCGGAAGATTCTTGTTTCTGGCGCCACGTCCTCAGGCGGCCGGTGCTACCTCTTGCCTTCCAGATCTGGTGCAAGCTCTCGCCTCCTCTCCAGCCACCCCGTCCTCCACAGAAATCCTTTCCTCTCATCTGAATACAGCACTTCCTTAAGGCACATCTCCCCCAGCACACATCAGCTGAGAGCTCTGAAGGGGTAAGGATGGTCTATTTTTCACCTGTCTACGTCCCACAACATGGACCATGTTGTCCTATGTTCTTGCATGAAAGAAAAGTAAAAGTCGCTCAGTCGTGTCCGGCTCTTTGCGACCGCATGGACTGTAGCCCGCTAGGCTTCTCTGTCCATGGGATTCTCAAGGCCAGAATACTGGAGTGGGTAGCTGTTCCCTTCTCCAAGGGATCTTCCTGACCCAGGGATCAAACCTGCGTCTCCTGTATTGCAGGCAGATTCTTTACCGTCTGAGCCACCAGGGAAGCTACATCCCAGATATGGTATAAATGCCAAGGAAAAAAGGAGATGTGTTGGGAGAGAGGCAGGGGAAAGGGCAGCTTTTCTCCACATAGAGTGGCAGAAGCAGAACAACTGCTTCCCCAGGTCCCAGAAAGGGCACCAGCAGCTGCTGCAGGACATCTACAATGGTACTGCTTTTCCAGGGAGCCAAAGCTGGCTCTGGTCCCTCCACACTCCTGGCTCCATCTTGGCACTCTCCAGCATCCTCTTCCCAGGTCAGAACCACCATAAACCCAACTGGAAAGGGGGAAAGATAGGGGATGGAATAAATCGGGAGATTGCAATGGACACATACACACTACTATATATGAAGTAAACAACTAATATAGAGACCTACCGTATAGCACAGGGAACTCTTCTCAAACTCTGTAAGACCTACACGGGAAAATAATCTAAAAGGGAGAGGATAAATGTGTAACAGATTCCCTTTGCTGTGCGCCTGAAACCACAACAGCATTGTAAATAGGCCAAACTCCGATAAAAACTGGAAGAAGAAAATAAATTTGACTTATTGCATTCATTCAATAAATTGAATAAAACTGGAGGAAAAAAATAATCAACCCCACAAACCTATCCCAAGTGCAGCATTTCACACATGAACCAGGAGCAAGTTAAACCTCTGCAGCCCCAAACCAACAAGCAACCTGAGAAAGAGTTAACACCAATCTATGCAACTGTGCGAAAAGAAAAAAAAAAAAAAAATTCACAGAGCAAAGTAAATGAATGTTTAACCAAAGGCCAGAGCTCCATTTTCTATTAAATTTGATTATTTTTAAACCACGTCTTTGAATAACATTGTTATTGGTTTTCCCACTAAAACAGTAAGATAACAAGGAGGACGAGAAAATTGCTTTACAAGAACATACTTCAACATTAGGCTTTCACACACAGCTATCCTTCCCCATTACCAATCTTGCTTTTCAAGAGTTCTTCTAATCCTAGCTATTTTATGCAGCATCAGAATGGCATTTGGGCTTACCTGTAGAAAGCAAAATCTCCCAAGGTTGTATTTATTCAAGTCAAATCTTCATAAACAATGTGAAAGACATTTTCAAAAAAAACAAATAATTTGGTTGCAATTATTATGTGAAGTTCTATGTGAGGATTTATGTAAAATTGTTCATACATTTGCATTTAGCTGCCAGGAAAACATTTTTTAAAACAATAAATCCAAAAGGATGTTTAAATTATCCTTTAAAAGAATTTATATGTACATATGATAACTAGCTAGGATATCTGCTTTGTGACATTTTAACAGTACAGAACAGTATTTTTTCCATTAGCAATTTCCTCTATGTTTTTGTCTAGGAAAAAAAAAAATTCATACCTATTTGCCCTAGAAAATAGAAATAGTAGTGGAAACAAATTTCCATTACCCTTTTTAAGAATAGTAAGCTCTTGCCATGGAGAAGGAAATGGCAACCCACTCCAATGTTCTTGCACAGAGAATCCCATGGATAGAGGAGCCTGGTGGACTACACTCCATGAGGTCACAGAGTCAGACATGACTTAGCCACTAAACCACCACCAGCTAAAGTGGGATTCCCTGGTGGCTCAGACTGCAAAGAATCTACCTGCTAATGCAAGAGACCCAGGTTCTATCCTTGAGTCAGAAAGATCTCCTGGAGAAGGGAATGGCAACCCACTCCAGTATTCCTGCCTGGAAAATGCCATGGACAGAGGAGCCTGGCGGGCTACAAGCCCACAGAGTCATAAAGAGTTCGACACGACTGAGTGACTAACACTTCCACTTTCAAGGTCCTGCCCATCACAATTGTAAATATACATGTTTAGATGTAGGTCTTACTTGCAGAAGTCTCTGAAAGATAGTATAGGTAGTGACCACCCACTAGGACCAGGCTAGTACCGATGGGGGCTGAGGACATTGGCTACAGAGACAAGTCCTCCTGACGCAACAAAACAGTCCATGCAAACACCACCTGGCTCGGATGCTCGGGTCCAGTGAGGCTGAGCTGTCCAGCTGACCTCCCTGACTCTCATGTCAACTGTGGAAAAGATATTGAGGGTAAAGTTACTCTGGCTTCAGTCTTCCAAGGTAGGCAGGACGTCCTACCTGTACCTGCTCACAGAGCAGCGGCAGACATTGCAACAACCAACCTGGAGAAGGTTGCCTGCTGCAGAGCTGAGGACAGAAGGAGAGCAGGCATCTGAACTGCTTTTTGGACATGGAAGACCATGTCCAAAAAGGCCAAGATGAACTGGAGGGCAAATAACTAAAAGAAAACTAAAACTAACATCTAATTCATCTGTGAACAAATTATTTGATTTTAAAGCCAAACCACAGACTTTTAAATAATTTAACATGAAAGCCTATTTTGTAATTCAAAAATGAGTCACCTGCCACTTAAGAATATTTACCATGTCAGCCTGGTTGGACACAGGAATGGGAAGAAAGTACTCTCTCTGCTGCCTGGGCAGGGGCTGTGAGGAAGGGCAAGACTTACCTAATCCGATTCCTAGAGTTTTTTCCAAATGCAATTATTTCTGTGGAAAACAAGAAATTCTAGCTAGATTGGAGAAGGCACTGGCACCCCACTCCAGTACTCTTGCCTGGAAAGTCCCATGGATGGAGGAGCCTGGTAGGCTGCGGTCCATGGGGTCGCTAGAGTCAGACACGACTAAGCGACTTCACTTTCACTTTTCACTTTCATGCATTGGAGAAGGAAATGGCAACCCACTCCAGTGTTCTTGCCTGGAGAATCCCAGGGACGGGGGAGCCTGGTGGGCTGCCGTCTATGGGATCACACAGAGTTGGACATGACTGAAGCGACTTAGCAGCAGCAGCAGCTAGCTAGATCTCTCCCCTTTCTCTATTCTACTGCCTCCTCTTCTTCTCAAGTCCGTTTCACTTGGCTCCAAGCTAATGATTTCAATCTGAAGCACAAGCTTACTGCTGGAAACTCTAAAGCCAATAAAAGGGGCAAGAAAAATTAACTGGAACAATTTGTTGGCCCTGAGAGGCCCACCATGCTTGACAGAAAACCAAGCACTCATTTAGGGGAACCCCTCCTCCTGGTTTTCTAAGACTATATAGATGAAACAATGACCCAAAAGATATTTTAATAATAAATTAACAACATGTAAATTAGAGAGATGAGAAAGTCTTTGAGAACATAGCAAAGCCCCAGTAGAGGGCCAGTGACCTGGTTGCAACGTCATTCTTGCTGATCCATCATCTCAGAACTCTATCATTTCTAATACATTTTACCTGTCTCACCCAGCTGATTATCTGATGTGAACATGTATAATTAGAGTCAGGAAAGCTAAAAATCACCCTCAAGGCAATTCCATGCCTCAGCACTTTCTAAACTCTCATGTCTTCTGGACAACTCAGTCCTTTTATTCTTCTTGCACTTTTATCTCAATCTTTATCGCTAATCCCTCTGTGGGACATTAATTACCCTGTCACAATTACATTACTCCACAAACAAGGACAACACAATAAAGTCCAAAATGGATTAACTTTGTATTTATTGTATTAACTTAATATACTGTAATTGTATCATTAGTGCATATTTTGCTGGACATTAAAAAGAAAAATATAATTATTTCCCTTTGCCTTCAGCCCTACTGGCCTTCTGAATTTTTTTAAAGCACTGAGCTATCAGGGAAGCCCTTCTGCTTTTTTAAAGCACTAAATATATTTTGGAGTAACCTGCACAGCCAGTAAATTTGCCTATAGATGTGATTTTTGTCTAGAAGATATGCTGCATGGAACCAAATTATACTATTTTTCACAAGACTGGCTAGAAGTTGAGGTCACTTAGGGTCCCAGTGGGGAAAAACTCAAATGCTGATCAGAAAGACTCAGATGCCTTCAGTGATTACCACTAAAATCTGGTTCAAATTGTGGTACTACCTAGGACCAAATTCATCAAGCCAGAAAAGAAAATACATGCACACTGCTGCTGTTGTTGTTTACTTGCTAAGTCATGTCCAACTCTTTGTGACTCCATGGCCTGTAGCCTGCCAGGCTCCTCTGTCCATGGGATTCCCCAGAAAAGAACACTAGAGTGGGTTGCCATGTCCTTCTCCAGGGATCTTCCCAACCAGGGATCAAACCTGTGTCTCACATCTCCTGCACTGGTAGGCGGGTTCTTTATCACACTACACACGCACTAACAAAGGAAATAAGACGGAAAAGGGTACAGAGGAGACTTGCTTGCAGGTTTTGGATGTGGACCATTTTTTAAAGTCTTTATTGAATTTGTTACAATATTGCTCTGATCTGAGCTCCCCAACCAGGGATCGAACTTGTACCCTGCTGCATCGGTAGGTGAAGTCCTAACCACTGGACTGCCAAGGAAGGTCCCTTGCAGTTTTGATAGTAAATAAAGGAAGGCACCCACCACAGAGATCTGATCAGAAGACTCACTGACAAATCTCACATGATCTCACATGATCAACACTGAATCACAACTGAAAATTACAAGTCTTATAACAAACAATTCTGCAGAACAATTTTTTTAGGAGTTCCTCAAGCTTCTTATAAAATGAAGTCCAAAATATCTTTCCACTAGCTTGTTTTCCACATCACTGAAGTTTAAATATGAATTCACACTATGTTTCTTGGTGCTTCCCCAGCACTAATCCCACTATATTGTAACCAGCCATGCCCTGCAAACTCTCTGAAGGCAGGGAAATTATGTTGGTTTTATTGTATGAAAGCATGAGTCCCCAAGAAGGAAGAAAAGTGTGCATGGTAACCCTAATAACTACCATTAATTATGAGCTCCTCATGTGAGACGAAAGCAAGACACACTCCTTACTTAGTACCATACAAAAAGCAAAAAGAGGGGACAGACCTACTTCCACCTAGAACTTGGAAAGCTGTATCTATCCAGAACTCACCAGCCCCTCCTCTCACTATGCCCGTTACCCTAAGCCAAAGGCAGCTTGTCGACTGAAATAATCTAATGGAGGCAAAGTGGGATGGAAGCTACGGATGTGATGCCTTTCATTTCTACTTCATTTTACCCCTTTGGTCCTGGATGCTTGCTTTTTTCTGGACACAGCAGTATAATTTTCCTCCAGTTTGTAGGTCCACAGAGATCCCATTTTAATGAGGAAAAGGAGGGAAAAAATTAGCTCTGTGGTCCCGACAAATTTCCAATTCATTACAAGAGGAAGGAGCGTTGTGTGAGACAAGAGCCGGTGGGCTCGGACAGCAGAGAGCGCTGGATTAAACACCAGCTCCCTTACTCAGCCACAGGACCCGGTCTATGTTGATCCTCACAGCATCAGTGTCCTAATTAGCAATAAGGAAATACACAACAAGACCACCCTCACAGAGTTGTTAAGACAAATAAGTGAAACAATATATATGAAGCCCCCAGCATGAAGCCTGGATCACAGTGGGTATTACAGTAAATTGTACCAAATATTGCCTTTATTCACTGCTTCCCCACTCCCTTTTCCCTCCACTGTTCTGAACTCCACTGTTCAGTCAATAAGTCTTTGTGGTATTTACACACATACATTCTCGCAAACTCTGCTATACTTGGCCCTGGTCCTTCCCCACCCCACCCTCCAAACTCAAGTAACGCCCTCAGCCAAAGGCCATAGGACCTCGCATACCCTCTGGCACCAGAGCTTGTTTGAGGAAAATAATAGGTGAGCCCTTACAAAGAAAGACCTTCTTAATTATTCTCAATATAATAAGAATGCTTGAACTACCACCATCTTTTAAAAAGTTACTCAATGCTTCACATTAAATGTAAGCAGTCAAAATGCTCATATATTTTTAATTCCAGTTCCTGAACAAGTATATGCCTCAGTATTACTGAAGCCAGAGATTATGTATAACACTCAACTCTGCTTCCCTAACATCTTCAATGGAATGTGGAATGTAGCCCTCAATACAAGCCAGTACCTGTTGAATGAATGAATAACCAGCAGGTAAGAAAACACACTAGGGCTTCCCTGGTAGCTCAGTTGGTAAAGAATCTGTCTGCAGTGCAGGAGACCCAGGTTCGATCCCTGGGTCAGTAAGATCCCCTAGAGAAGGAAATGGCAATCCACTTCAGTATTCTTGCCTGCAAAATCCCATGGACAAAGGAGCCTGGTGGGCTACAGTCCATGGGGTCGCAAGAGTCGGACACAACTTAGTGACTAAACCAAGAAAACATAAATGAGAAATGAATACACAAAAGATACTATATGTGGCTCCTATGTGACCTGCAGACTTTCCCGTTCAAAGTCAAGAATCCTGTGTCCTACTGAAAAAATCATGTCCTAGCTAGAAGTTTCCTTTTAAAAGATTCTGTGTTTGCCTCAGGCTAACTTGTCCATATTCAAGTTTTCAAGAGGAAAAGCCTAAGGGACATCTTGTCTCCTCAAACCACGGGGTCCATGGCCATAGCAAAGCATGGTCAAGGGGACTTCAGAAAAGACAGAGTTACGAAGAGAACCAAATGTGCCTTGAATGGCAAGGTACCCTTTTGACAGTTCATCCTCAGAGCACCCCCAGTTCCAGACTCACTCTAATTCCTTCCATTAACAACAAACACCGACAGAAAGAGATTTAAAATTTGAGGACACGGGGCCTCCTTCCTTTCCAAGGTGACTGGTTGTATGCCTTTACTCAAGAGAAGATCATTCGTCTCATGCTTGCTTCATACAACTTTACCTCAAACAGAACTCAGAGCAAGTGATTTAACAGGTCAGGACTGAGGTCCAAAGAGCCCTCCACCTGGAGACAAGGACTCTGATGTGAAGTTCAGACTCTGCCCCCAAGCAGAGGTGTGCCATGGGTGATCTAGTCCCCTGGGCGCAGAGACTGCAGGAGACCATGAAGGTTTCCTGCTGTACACACAGCCTACATATTCAGCTGCGAAGATGGGCCAGTTTTGCTCTCTGGCTGCTGACTGAATACTATTTTTAAATTTTGCCTCTCAGTCTCCTGAAAAAGTTGGCCTGAGAAGATAGGATGCCACAAAACAATCTGGAAGAATAGTGCTATTAAGCAGTGAGAGGCAAGACTCCCTGACGGTAGGTTGGGAATCCAGCGTTGATTGGGAACCGATCTCCCTATGTGCTTCCAGCACTGCCAAAGGCACTGGAAAGTTCTCTCAAAGCAGTCTCACGTGATCAGAGGCCAGAGTCTTATTTTCTTTTGAAATGCAGGTAAAACTGCTTCCGAGTACTTTAAAAGTATTAATATTATACTGGAAATATTACCAGAAGAATAAACCCCTCTCACTGTTCTCCTTCTCTCTTCTCTATTAACCACTGAAGACCCTTTGAAAACATCCAATCTTTACCCCCTTAACTGCCTTCTGAGTGTGCAGAAGCCATCCTGAAGGCCTGCAGCATGCCTCACACAATTCCTGAGCCAGGGCATAGTTGCCAAGGTAACAAGTAAAGAAAAAAAGCAGAGATGGGTCTAGCACATTTAATATGCAGATGAACTAGGTCACTCAGTAGTATTTCACTAATAGGCAAGAAGACACATTAAAGCCCTCTGTTCTGTCTTCTCCTTTCTATCATACTAGGAGGAATTAATTTGAGGCATTTACAACAGACACAGTGATCCTTCTTTGGCAACAAATACAAAAATCCAAAGAGAGTTTGTTACAGTTAATCAAGCGAAAAGTAGCTCCTGTTGAGAAAGTCTACATGGAGAAAGGAACAGGGGTCCAGAGCAATGGATCTAATTCTAGACGCTTGTTTCTGTGGTTTGCTTACAGATAACAGACAACAAACAGCCCAGCACAGGACAGGCATCCTGGCCAACTCAGCACACAACAGCCGGCCAGAGTCCCCATCCTGACCTTCGCAACAAGCCAACAGCCTTCACAAGAAGCTCACAGTTCCCGAGCTGGAGGAGTGACTCTGGCTTCCAAATAGGAAACAGGCAGGGAGTTGAATGCGCTGGCAGTGGGGAGGCAGAGAGGGCCAAAAACCAGGGGTAAGGGCCCAAGGCGGGTGCGGCTTTTCCTTTGACAATTACCCTCCGATGGCCAGCCTGCAGCGCTGCCTTCACACATACCAACGACTGCTTCGTGTCCTCTTTCAAGAAGAACGGAAGAAGCCAAAGAAAGGAAGGGCGGTGGGCACGATGGGTCAGTTCAGAATACTGCAGTAACAAAACCAAAGAGATGCTGGGGAGGGACATGGGCAGAGACGATGAGAAACATTTGTGTGCACCAGTGGTCCAATTAGAGGACCCCGCGTGGCCCAGACGGGGCCAGGCTCCCCACAGTGACAGGACTCCCCCCAAAGCGCTGGGACACAGTGATTTCTAGTGTCCCGAGTGGCTAACAAAGATCCATTGTGTTTCCCCGGGCATCCGTGCTGCCAATTTGTCTCATACCTTCCAAAGAGGCCTAATTATTAGTCTCTTCCTCGGCTGCCTGCCTTTTTCTCAGCTCCATGAACGGTAAACATATTTCACTACTCTAAAGGCAGTGGGCAGGGGTGGGAGAGACAGACGAGTCAGGAAGACAAACTCCTCTGTCCAGACAGCAGGGAAGCAAGGCGCTCACGCCATCTCCACAAAGACCAGGGCACTTGGACCCAGGTCTCCAAGGCCTGGCCATTTCCAGCTTTTCTAATAATAATCAGTCCCTTTGGTATTTCCCTGAAGGCATTCCTTACACTTCCCACCCTGTTCTATTACTTAAAGTTCCTAAATAAAACCCATCCTCCAGCGGAGCACAGACCTGTACTGTCTATTCTGCAAACTGGATATTCTGTGTCCCACTTTTGAGAGCCCTTTCATTTCCCTGTTTTGTAAAAGTGGCTGAAAGTTGAAAAGACATTAGCTTCACGTCCTACAGGACAAAAAAAATAAAATAGAGTCATTAGGCTTCCAAGACATCATGGAGTCTTCTAAATGAGCCAACTGTGGCAATGTCACCTGAATGCGGTGAGCGGTACCAGAGACTGCAGAGGATCACAAAGTCTGTTCCGACCATATGTTCACTAAGTAAAGAAAGGGCAGTCTGGGTTTCAATTTCTTTCTTTTTTTTTTTTTTTGAGTCAACTCTATTCCCAAGTCTGTCGCTTCTGAAAAAATAAAATTTTAAATTACCATTTTTCATTTTTAAAGAATCTCTTTTCTCTTTCCAGAGATCTTGCAACTTATTTTACACTATTTGTAAAAATTTTCCAGTTTTCTCCATTATTCCCAATGACTGAAAATAAAGGACAAAGATAATAGGATTAAACAATGGAAAAAGAAAGCCAAAGAAAAGTCCAGTTATGATACTCATAGGGAGGACTTTGCCCTGTGGCATACTGATCCATCCTAAAAGGGCCTCACCTAGAGGAAATTTAAGCTTTACAATCATCTGTGTGCTCTTAGAAGACTTCAAATGTTGTTCCTCCAATGTGAGCGCTGAAATACTGTCACTGAATTTACATTTAATAACACTTACATTTGTAGAGTGCTCTGATTTTTAAGGTGTCTTCATTTACAATGCATCATTATAAATGTCACAGTTATTTTTTTATAAAAACCCTAGACGGCTGGCAAGAAAATAAGCTATTACTATATCTTCTACAGATGAGGAAAGTGAGGCCCAGAACAGGTAAGAGGCCATGAAAATGACACACGGCTGAAAGGTGACCTGGCTCCACATCCCTGACCCCTAATCCAGCGCTGGTTCTGCAGCTCCCCCACCTCCACCCCAGTGCTCTCCAGGTGGGCAGGAATCACCATGCACTGGTCCATGATGGTCCATGATGTCCATCTTGCTGGAAACAGGATGTATATTACCCTTAATACTGACAACTGTAGGTCACCACAGTGAATTTCTGCACATTTAACACTGATCAGAAAACTGGAGTGGGCACATATTTGCACCATAATATTTCTTAAGGGTCAACTAATCCCCCAGAACTAAAACCAATCCTGGCCTGGAAGCACCACTGACGATCCCCATCCCCACCCCCACCCAAGTGGGTTTTAATAGCAGAATCACTGGCCTGACTTAGAGAAGAGGCTGGAAATACTCCCCAGGTTTTCAGTGAGGCCTCTGATGATGATGCTAACAGACAAAGGAAGAGAACAAGCAATTATCAAAGAATTTAATTCCCTATAAACACCAATTTGGAGTAATTGATGAGAGGGTGAGGGGTGCCTTTCTTTCCTCCATAGCAGGATTTCTTTATATCAGTTGGATAATTGCTTCTGTTCTCCAATTGCCTAGACCCACAACTGGGGACTGGCACGCCATCCACACACAGACTACCAGAATTAGAACAAAAGCCCTCATATTGTACTTAATAATTAAGTTTTTTACAAATACTTTACCCTGGCACAAAAGCTTTCATCACCTTGTGTTAAAAGTGTGTTTTCTCTGACCAAAGTGTACAGTGTTGGAGCAAAATACACTGACTCTCTGTCTGGCACTGCAGTATCAGTAGAAACGTATCAAGAAAATTGCCTTGGAAAGTGGGGTGATTTTTTTCTTCTCTTTTAAAGAATTTGCTGAGTTATTTCAATAGCACATCAAGCTCCATTTACACAGTCACATCTCCCCTCTCTGGCATTGCAATCATAGGTAAATGAGTCGCCAATGCTCAGATTTATTCTCAGCATCCCAGCCTGCTGTCTGCAATTCCAGTCACATCGCTGTACATTGTGAAGGTAAGGTTCACAACACAGGCCAAGAAATGAAGGTGCCCAGCTCCAGTTCCAAACGCGCTATGTACTAACAAACACTGAGCACAGTCGCACACTCTCCTCGCCTCATTCTTATCATTCAAGCATTTTATGAAATGAACACAATGCAATCGTAGGTATATAACATGGATGAGAGTCAGGAAGCTACCCAACAAAGAAAGGAAACAAACTCAGGCTCACCACCTGCCCGTTGTGTGCCAGGCACGATGCCAAGCACTGTCCCCTCTTTTATCTCGTTTTCCAGAAAACTCTGTGAAGTTGACATCCCCATTTTACAGATAAAGAAACTAAGGCTCAAAAGACAAATTAATTTGCCCAAAGTTACGGTGCTGGCCAGTGCCATGGTTTGAACATGGATCAAACTCCAAGTCTAGTGCAATTTCTACTCATAACCTAAACCAGGATGAAGTGGTTTAACCTAGTGACCAGCATTAAAAAAAGACTAGTATTGATCTTGAAGCTCAGAATTGCCTGTGATCTAATCTGCCTCTGTGAGGATAACTCTAGGCCATAAATAGTCTGGCAATACAAGAGGGGTTGGTCATAGACTCCAGCATATTATCTAAGTGAGCAGACCTCACTCCCTTGAAAACTCAACAATGCAGCTTAAACCACTTCAACTTATGTTTTCCATGCCCAGCATTCAAGATACTGATTTCTTCAGACATTTCCCTTTAATTTGCAGGTCATCAAATCTAGGTTTACTTGGACAACATAATAGCTAAGAGATTTTGAGATCCTAAAGTAAGAGTTCTTCAAATAACTGACTCTCCAAATAACCAGCCATCAATGCAGGAAGCAGAGATGGCAAGAAGGAACATACATTTTGGGTAATTCAGCAAACCTCAAGTATCTGTGTGTCCATCAGGTAGGAAATCAACTCTCCTTGCTTTTTGCCATCTGTGATAACTCATTAGAAACCAGCATCTTCGTCCTGCCAGGTTTTCCTGTCTTTTGTGGTTTAATCTGAAGTATATGAGACATGGTCTATTTTCCTAAGTTCAAATGCAGGAGCTACAGGAACTGAAGAGTTACCTAACATGAAAGAATCAGGACAAGAGGAAAATGCACCAGAAAAGAATTCTGTCCTGTTGTTATTTATACTCCTCAAACAATAAAAGTGTAAAGTGTGCCAAGGATCTACAGGAAAATCCTGTTAAAACACACACTTTAAAAAGGCTTCAAAAGCTTTCTGAAAATAGCACATAATCCGAACACTGTTCAAAAAGAATTAAAACAGACCAATCATATAAAGTACAGATAATCCTCAATTTCATACAGATTATAATCTAAAGTCACTTTTTAAATTGGTTTTTTAAACTTGGAAAGTAATGTGTCTATAGAAGCAAGGTAATAAGAAGTAGCAATATTTACAGAAACAAAACACCAGAAATGTCTTTACTTTTTAACCGAAACTTTCAAAAAAGGCAATTCTGAGGTATAATTTATTTAAAATACAGTCATTCAGAAAGGACAATGAAGGGTGTTTTGACAATTATATATACCATGTGGTCATTCCACATCAAGATATAGAACATTTCCACTACCCCAAAAAATTCCATTGTTAATCTCACGCCCAGCCCCAGATAGCCACTGATCTGTTTTCTATCAGTGCAGACTGCTTTTGCCTGTTCCAGAACTTCATATAAATGGATTCACGTAGTATGTATTCCTTTGTGTCTCACTGCTTTGACTGGGCACAACATTTCTGAGACTCAGGCATGTTGCTGTCTATACCCATAGTCTAGTCTTTTTTTTTTTCATCACCAAACATTTACTGAGCACCTTCCATGTACCCACTGATAACTGCCTGGGAAGAGGGCATGCATAGCTTCTTCTTTTGCTGCCTAGGACTCTGTTGCATGGATATACCACAGTTTGTTTCACTGGATGATGACACGTGGGTTGTGTCCAGTTTTGACCTATTACAAATAATGCTGCTATGAATATTCACACACAAGACTTTTGTGACCACATTTTAATTACTCTAGAAACTCTAAATGGATTTCCAGCGTAACTGTACCATTTTACATTGTAATTAATAGTATAGTTTAAAAGCTGACCCACAAATGTCTTTTCAATCTGCTGTCTGTCTGTCTGAAACTATCACCACTGAGCTGGTTTTTTTTTTTTTTTTAAAAAAAAAAAAAAGCCCTGCAGTATAAGAGGATTGTTGAGAAGAAAGTCCCGTTTTTCTACTGGCAAAACTAGAAGCATTTTGCCCATTCCAAAATTTTTTTGGACAAAGTCCCATTTATGCAGTTCTCCCCCAACCCTCCACTTCCATGGATGCCTCAGTGCTCCCAGCCTTCACATTAATCTTATTCTAAATCCCTGATGAAGCTACAGAATTGGCCCATCTCTCTTCCAAACTGTTCCATTTTCTAAAGCTACCTCCTTCCCCTTGCCTTCCTCCCCCACTGCAAACCAAAACTTCGGCCCCTCTGTTTACCTCTTCATGTTTAGGGATGAGGGAGGCAATCTGAATACATGGACATTAGCACAAAGGACGGGTTAACGCAAGTGTTCAAACAAAGGTTAGAGAGATGGCTGTCTATAATTCTACAGTATTACTCTTATTCCAAATGAGGCCCCAGCATGCAAGACATATAGCAGTGCAATAGAGTGAGATAATGAAAGGTGGGTGTACAAGGTAAGGCAGGAGAAGATACATTTTATCATGTTAGGGTACGAAGTTCACTGCATTTATAGACTAGACCTGCCTAGTGATATTCAGTCCCACAGGGTTCTTTCTGTTCTTCACCATTTCTTTCCTTCTCCTGTACCTCTGAACTCAGATTCTTTTTATGTTAGAACCCATAGTAACAGAAGGCATGGTAAGGGCAGATGTCATTTATAAGCTGGATGTTGCCATCTATACTAGAATAAGATCCTGGACGATCATTTTAGCCACTAGTTCCTTTAGCCTTCACCCTACCGGGCATTTTGCTACGTGACCTTCTGGATCTTAGCAACAAATACACATGCACCTTGCTGAAGAAGAATCCCCAGCCATACCATTAACATCACACACGTTCCTGACGTTGTAAAAGGACATTTGCCATCGGCCTATTGTAAAGGAGGATCAGAGTTCAGAAACTCAAGCCTACAAGCCATTTCACTATCGAAATAAGTCTGCTGTCAATAGACTACAAGTCTAAAACCATTCTTAGGTAGCCAGCTCACCCTAGGGCATGGAAGAGAAACAAACCCCGTTGCCTGTGATTCATCC
Source organism: Bos indicus x Bos taurus (assembly GCF_003369695.1). Classification (NCBI taxonomy): domain Eukaryota; kingdom Metazoa; phylum Chordata; class Mammalia; order Artiodactyla; family Bovidae; genus Bos; species Bos indicus x Bos taurus. The sequence continues at coordinate 26,216,648 of NC_040081.1, read as the reverse complement.
ATGCCAATGTGGGTTCTGTCTTCTCCTATCTCAAACTCTCATGAATAAACTTCCCCACAGAGCTCAGCAGCAGCCAGGAAACAGATAAACCACTTTTGGCTTACGCAACCATCTTAGAGTTCTAGTGTAACAAACACTTTCAAGTGGACAACAGCTCTCTCAATTAAGTAATGGAAAGTGAATGTACCACACGAGGGTCCAATTTAATGTGGTGGGCTAATCCTGTGGCAGGTCACAGACAGCTCTCCACGACGGCAAAGCGAACCGGTGCCACGCTGACTCCTCAGCATCTCTCATCTCCCTCCCCTACTACTTACGCTGGAGTCTGAAGCCAGCTCCAGCCACCAGAGAATAGAAAAGCCACAAAGCCCCTCTAATCACTTCCGAGTTGTGCTGACTCTCAGGCTGCCCAATCCTAATAGGCACTTGAAAAACAATTACCTTTCTTGAATTTCGGGAATTATTTGGCCATTTTGAACTACCACTCAGTTCGCCTGCCATTTCCTCTCCTGACACTTACTCAGCCTTTGCAGCTGTGTGAAAATAGCGTGAGCCAGGATGAAAAGAGAGGGTATTAGCACTCTCCATCACGCAGCATCGCGTGATGCACCAGGTCAGCTCGTTACCATCCCTCTAGGAAACAAGGCCAAAACCGTTCGCATAATCACTCTCCCCATCACCAATCACCCAAACTTCAAAAATGTTCTCGTCTTCATACTAAATCAAAAGAGTCATTTCAGTCCATTTCCGGGCTTTGTGAAGATTTCTTTCCACAAAAATGAATGTTTTGTAATGCTCAAGCAGATTCTCACACTGAAAATCATTCTAACATGTCCTCATCAAAATGACAGTCACTGCAGCTTTGACACCATGCCATCCTGGAACCGAAAAGCTGAGATGAATGAATCAGCAATGAATCGACTTATAATACAGCTAACATGACCTGAGACTATTCATAGGAAGAAGGCATGTAAGGAATGGGAAGTTACTGCCCTAGCATCATCGAGGCAGTGGTTGGATTCATCTCGCAACACCATTTGTCATCTGAGCTTCCAAATGTCATCCGAGATTCCAACTTTCAAGATTTGTGAATGAACCAGGATGAGCCCAGGAGGCTTACAGAAAGCTGTGTTCCCTAAATGTGTCAAAAGTTTTACAATGATCCTCAAAATCCAATAAGAAGGGAAACGGAAAAGAAAATATTTCCTGAATATATTCTATGTTCTTAGTACTCTTTATAAGACTGTTTCATCTCTCATATGACCCTTAAAAGGGAGTTTTCATGCCCTTTGTGGAAACCAAGGCTCAAAGATATGAGGCAGCTTTGCCCAGAGATACCAGCTAGGACTCCTCACCCATCTCTCCCACTCAGATTCACTCTTACAATATCCAACTGCTCCGGGCACTGCAAAGGCAGCAGATCCAAAACTGAATTCACGTTCCATTTACTCCACATTTTAAATAGTATATATATTAAATATTTTAAATAAATTTTTCCATGAGAGAAGATAGCTCACGATCATTGAACAATCAATAACAGCATGTTACCGCTTACTGGGTCTTCATGTTCCCTCCCTTTCGGTTCTGTGTGTGTGTTTGTGGAGGGGGGTGGTTGTTGTTGTTAAAACAAAGAACTATTCATAAAGTCTAGTGCTCTGCTGACATCATCATAAACCTTAAGGTTTGAAAGAGTCAAACATTTTAACCCAACCTTAAAGCAATAATTGGACTATCAGCATGTCAGGGAAAAAATATGCCAATTATCAAGCAACAACTTGGCTAAAGTTCAATTGTGGGGGCACTAACTAATTCACCAAAAAACGCTGCATCACCCTTCCAAAGCTAGTGCCAGGACGGACCTGTGGACAAGACTCTTGACCTACAACTACAGAGGTGAGATGAGCAAAGGTCCCTTTGCCCGTCCACCTCTTCCCATGGCAGCTGCCCTCACCATGCCCTCCTGCATGACTCTCTTGAGCCTTTAAAACAAGGAATGCCCAGAAGACAAGCATACAATTTTCAGCAAACTACTCTACAGGATGAAGTGAAGTGAAGTCACTCAGTCGTGTCCAACTCTTTGCGATACTCTACAGGATACTGCAGTTCATTTATAAGGCTAATTTAAAATGCCTCCTGTTGACAAAGCTTTTAACAAGTTCAGGCCAAAACGGTCAATCCCTCTGAATACAGCTGACCCTTGAGCAAGGTGGGGGCTAGGGGCACTGACCCTCTGCAAGTTGAAAAAACCCACATGACTTCTAGTTGGTCCTCTGTATCCATGGATTCAATCAACCATGGATCATGTAGCACTGTAGTACTCTACTCCATCCCTGTGAATAACTGTAGGAGGAACCAATTTTCAAGACTTCTAAACAGTCTTAAAATGGAAACACACATGTGGCTACTTAAAATTCACCCATTTTCAGTTAATGTGCATTGTGTATTTTTTTGTTGTCACATTGGGTTGCTTGTTTCTGATATCTTAGCGCCTTGTCCAGGGTTGCTCAGGAAAATCAAGCATCGCTATGAAAGGCACACCTTCCCAGCTCCTCTCTCTGCTGTGCGGACTTCATGGGAGTTGCCCTCCGAAGCAGCAGCTGCACTGCTCCCCTGCCCCTGGAATACAGAGTGCACCCTGGCTACTGATGTGGGCTCACAGTGAAACCACTATTGGTCGTCTCTGCGGCATTTTTATGCCTTTGGCGCATTTCTCCCAGAGGGCAGGTAAACATGTGTCTCTTTGTACAGCGCTCTCAGCTGATCTGGGCAACCAGGACCATCTAAGATTATGCACATCACGAGAGTCTCCTTGCATTTTACATCAGAACACCCTAAAGGTACTCTCCAAATCAAGGGAAATCCACTGAACCATTTTCATGTGACAGAGCAAAAAAACAGACCCAAAGAAGTTTGATTTTATTTCTGCAGATCACCTGCACCCTCGAAACAGTCTTTACTACATAAAGCTAATGTGTCACGTACAGTCCTAGCTTCACCCTCATTTTGAAAGGGTCACGCTCAGATCTGTACTTCTCAAAAGACAACAGGACAAACACAAAACACTCAGAGAACAAAACTTCCCAAAGCAATATCAGGTTATCCTCACAAGCTACCACAGGAAGACAAGGAAACCCCTGTCTGCACCACATATTATTTCAAGGCAAAATCATCATGGAAACAGATCCCTCTTAAAAACTATGCATTTAAATATTTCCCACCCCCTACCTCATTCTCTACCCCTCACTCCAGATCAAAGACTATTATCAAGGAAATATAACTTGAAATACTTATGTATTAGAAAACCTGGTGTTTTTAGTTCTCTGAAACAACCCAAAAGCTATTGTTAGTAACGCCTTAAGTGCAAAAGCTTACACAATTATTGAACACACACGGAAGAAAATGAGGAACTGAATAAAAAGTCTTTTCTATTCCTGAATTTTTATGACTTTTTTAAGGATGAATAGGAGCAGGAAAAGAAAGCCTTGAAGTTCAGAAAAGAAACATAATTTGATTCTAAAGAGGCTTTATTATGATTCACATTCCAAATTTAAAAAATACATTTTCAACCTTGAGGCATGTATGAACAGTCATGAAGTGAACGTCCTTTCCAAGAAGGTGAGAGAAACAGTTCTTCGTAACGGGCAAGCAGCAGACTGGCCATAACAAGGCACCATCCCCATAGCTCAGCTCCTGGATATTTTGGTCAAGATCCTGAATTCCTATAGCAGAAAGTCACCACTGATGTTGCTAGGTCCTGAAGGAAAGCACACTATCCCTCGTTAGCCGTACTCCTGCAGTTCCAGAGTCCAATCTTGCATTGTCAGCTACTACAATTGCTGGCAGCAAAGAAAACTAAGTTCTCAGGAAGACGAGAGAGAAAACTCAGAGTCACATGCTGGGATCCCAAGAGCTAAGTATTCCACACAAAGACTTTCCCTATAAAACAACTGTACAAGTGACGGGGGGCCACAGGGGGGGACATTTCCCTATGTTTGGGAAAAGTATAGACGATGACACATACATGGAGATATGCTATAAAATCTAAGAAATTAACCACAGACAGTATCCCACCTACCAAAATAATTTGCTTTCTTTAAGAAAGAATTATAATACCCAGCATATTTCTCTTTTTACCTTGGTTTCCAGGAAGCTCCAACTTAAATGTAACACTCATTTGCAGCAACTTCATCAGCCTAAGTTATTCGGTACATTCATTTGTATTTTATCAGTCCTGTTGCCTATAGTTACATTGTTACAATCGTCCTTAAATATATTTTGCCTACAATTAGAATACAGCTTGATAAATTTTTGTAATGCCTGCAGTAAAAGTTATATACACTGTAACTATTAATAAAATGGCATTTTATTTTTTGAGAAATCGTCAGAGTTTAACTTTGGAACCATATGCATTATAGAGTCATATGCTAGACATAAGCTGCTAGACTGTGACTGGAAAAAAACCCTGTTTCAATTCACGGAATTCTCTACTACATTACATAGACATCCTCTTCCCCGATTGTGGACAAACGTACCTATGACAGGAATCCTTCGTTTCCTTTCATAGTCCTTGAACTCCTTTAGGATTCTGATTTTTAAAAGCCATGGGATTTCTCCTCCAGAAAAACACACACCCTCAAATATACACCTTCTAACGTAATTTAAGGTGTTCACAGACCCTGCACCCCATCTGGGTCCCTTCTTGCTAGAGACATGGCAAGGAAGACGGTTGGTTTCTTCTGCAGGAAGCCACATGGAGTCCTTCCTGCACTAACACGCCCAGCAGTGCAGCTCACACAGAGCTAAAGGGGCCCAGCACCGCCTCTCCCCGTCCCTGCCCCCTGAATCACCACGAGGACCAGCCATCTGTGAGAGAACAGCTCCCAACACTAGCGGCTGACAGGGGCAGAATGAAGCTTGGGTCTCCTGACCCCACCCGGAACGCCAATGATTTTCACTGTCTATATTAAGTGACATAGATTTTTCTTTTCCTGAAGAGAAGCATTCTAACACGTTACCGCTGTTACAGAGGAAACAGATTGTATAAATGCAGTGTCTTATTTTTACCCACTGAAAAATTCACACAGTGCTGCCTTCAGTCTCTCCCCTGAGTATTTCTCCCTGATTTGAATAGTTTATTTTCCCGTTTTGAGAAATAATGGACCTACATCACTGTATAAGACCTACTTTATGGTGGTTTGATCTATAGATGTCAATGATTACTACAGTAGGTTCAACTAACATCCAACCTCTCGTACACAGATACAATAAAAAGAGAAGAAAAAAAGGGGGAAAATTTCTCTTTGTGATAACAACTCCTAGTATTCACGCTCTCAACAACTTTCTTATATATGATTCAGCTGTGTCAGCTCTGGTCATTCTGTTGTATGTTACATCCCCTACTGCTTGTTTTATAATGGGAAATCTATGCCTTTTGATCACTTTTCTCCAACTCCCTTCCCCCCACCTCTGCTTCTGGTACCCATAAGCCTGACCCTTTTTCTCTAATTTGGGTTTGTTTTTTTTTTTAAGATTCCACGTACAATGAGATCATACAGTATCTGTCTTTCTCTGTATGATTTATTTCTCTTAGCATAATGCTTTCAAGGTCCATCCACGTGGAAAATGGAAGGGTTTCCTCATTTTTCATGGCTGAGTAACATTTCATTGTACACATTCCTAAAAATATACTGGCCTGTAGTTTTCTTTCCTGGTAGTGTCCATTTGTGGTTCTGGTATCATGGGGCCTCATAAAATGAGTTTGAGACTTGGTGGAAGAGTTTAAGAAGGATTGTGGTTAATTCCTCATTAAATGTTTATTAAAATTCACCAGTGATTTGAATTTACTGAGAACTTTTCCCACTAAGTCCAAAAACCTTAGTTCTTGCCCTCAAAGACAGATGCTTGTTTCTTCTTTTCCCCCACCATGGCCTTAAAATCCTTCCTATTGTTCCCTCAGATAAATCTGCAGTCATCAATACATTGTATTCACTCTTTTTATTCAACAAGATATCTCATCGTAAATCACGCCTTGTATCACTCCCTTGTGTAAGACATATTTAACGAGTTTTATATAGCATGTCAGTGTAGACTAGAAAATCACGGTGATCTTGAGGGTAGTAAAACAATGGATGGCAAAAAAAAGAAAGAAAGAAAAACAAATCCCACCAACACTGCGTAGTCCACCTAGACCAGAATTTTCAATCCCAATCATAACATTAAATTCAACTAAAAATGACTTAAAAAAAAAAAAGAAATACTGCTGCCCAAGCCTTATCCATAACTGATTAACTCAGAATTGCTGGAGGTGGGAGTTGGACACTGGACATTTTACAGCTCCCATGTTGCTCCCCTTCAGGGCCAACGAAGAGAAACACCCAAACCAGCCCTTCTGCTGAGGGAAGTGGCAGGCAGGAGAGAGCATCAGGGAAAAAGCGGAAGTGGTGCCTAGAATGCTAGACGGAAAAATCAGGCTGTCCCTGCGTGTCCCTCTCACAGGTCCTCCCAGTAAAAATCACCAAGTTGGTGCAAAGTCAGGTGTCTGCAGGGCATGTGTTCTCTGACTAACAGTGGAGATGGACAGCAGCCCATGCAGCGCGGGGGACAAGAACATGGCCCCCAGCCCAGTCCCCAACCTCTTGGGTGAAGATATCCCTCTGACTCATGGGTGTGTACACACTTTTAGCACTGTGTACCATCACTACCACTTCTCAGTTCAGAGCACCCCTGATGCCCTCAACTCCTTCCTCTTCCCTGAGGGTCAAAGCAGAATTGGTTCCCTATCTTACTTAATGAGGTAGGAAGTTGCCTGCCCCCCAAAAATCACAGGCCTAGGCAGACAGAGCTGAGCCAAAGTGAGCATGACAATCTGCTGCAGCAGAGGGTTCTGAGCAGAAGGACAGCACACATAAGTCAGAAGAGGCTGCCTACCTGATCTCTGTGGCTTTGAGAGCACCTTGCCTTCTTGGAACAAGCGGGAGGGCCCCTCATTCAATACAAACAGACTAACAGAATTTGCAGCGTCATTAGCTCTGCCGCTGTACAGGAAACGCCTGGGGCCCACACAGCCCTCCCTCCTTGAGCTCTGCTCAGTAGCAAAAATCTTTCTTGAAAACTTGATGACAGGTAAGCCAATCTCCTGCTTGTCTAGGGTGCAAAATTAGCCACCAAAGCAAGACTTTCATCATGAGTTATGAACAGAGTTGGCCCAGGCTAGCTTACAGGTACCATCCACCACAGGACTGCTCAGGCAGTCAGTACTCACTATGTATTTGCTGAGGGAATGAACTGGACTCCGAGAAAAACATGAAAGTCTATGTATAAAAAGCAGTCTGGTAAATTGACGGCTACAGGAGAACCATCATAAAGTGTTCTGAAGTCACTCTTTATGTATCTTTATTAGCTAACCACTCATAGAGTGTCCTTCCCTCACTCTAGTATTAAGAAGGATGAAGACGTGAAGAGACATTTTTTCCAAAGAAGACATACAGGTGAATAACTCACACGTGAAAAGATGCTCAACATTGCCAATTATTACAGAAATGCAACTTCCATCAGGTATCCCCTCCCATCTGTCAGAATGACCACCATTAAAAAGTCTATAAGCAACAAATGTTGGAAAGCGTGTGTGGAGGAAAAGGAATCCTCCTACACACTGTTGGTGGCATGTGAAGTGGTGCAGCCACTGGGGAAAACAATATGGAGGTTACTCAAAAACTAAAAATAGAACTACCATATGATCTAGCAATTCTACTCCTGGATATATCCAGGAAAAAAAAATGAAAACACACACATACGTACATATACATAAGCACATGGTGGAATATTACTCAGCCATAAAAAAGACTGAGATAATGTGATTTGCAGCAATATAGATGGACCCAGAGAGATTATTATGCTTAGTGAAATAAGTCAAAGAAAGGAAAATACTACATAATTATCACTCATATGCTGTAGTCCATGAGGTCGCAAAGAGTTGGACACAACTTAAGTGTCCACAACCTAAGGGACTGAACAACATGTGTGGAATCTGAAAAACAATACAAATGAATGTATATGCAAAACAGAAACAACCTCACAGATACAGAACACAAATTCGTGAATACCAAAGGAGAGAGGGAAAGGGGGAGACAAATTAGGGGTATGGGATTGACAGATACAAACTACTATATATAAAATAGATAAGCAGCACGGGTACGCTGCTTAGCACAGGGACCTATATGCATCTTGTAATAACCTCTAATGGAATATAATCTGCAAAAAATCACTATTTTGTACATCTGAAACACAATATTATCAATCAGCTACACCTCAATTTTTAGAAAAGGAATGAGGAATAATTTGGGAGACAGACCACAGCATCCTCTCTTGCTCCTTTTGGTAATAAGCCCCCCTAGGTGGTGCAGTGGTAGAGAATCCTCATGCCAATGCAGGAGCCCTGAAGACTCAGGATCAATCTCTGGGTCAGGAAGATCCCCTGGAGTAGGAAATGAATACTCCAGTATTCTTGCCTGGGAAGATCCTATGGACAGAGGAGCCTGGTGGGCTACAGTTCATGGGGTTGCAGAGAGTTGCATACGACTGAGCACGCATGCACGTTAGCTTCAGGCGTATAGCAAAGTGAACCTGTTATACATATATTCTTTTTAGATTCTTTTCCCTATAGGCCATTACAGAGTGTTGAGTAGAATTCCCTGTACTATATAATAGTCTTTGTTAGTTACCTACTTTACATATAGTAGTGTGTATGCATCAATCCCAATCTCCCAGTTTATCCCTCCCCCTTTCCCGTTTATTTCCTACATCTGTAACTCTATTTCTACTCTGTAGATAAGCTCATCTGTAGGCTTTTTTAAGATTCCACCTATGAGCAATATCGTTTGATACTTATTTTTGACTACAGGGTCTCTTTCTTAAAGACACAGCCACCTGAACCACCAGCTGAAACATGTGGGCAAGCAGAGCTACGTGGGTCGGGGTGAAGAAGGCAGAGCCACCCCTCCAGTCCTTACTGCTCCCCTCTGGACTATGATCTGAGGACCACTGCACTTGGAGGTACATGCATGACAAAAAGAGACTAATCCACCTCATGACTACGTCCAGAAGGAAGCAGGGAACTCCTCTTTCAGCCCTAATTCCAAGCTTTAATCTGCTTGGGGATTCCCAAGTGGCGCTAGTGGTAAAGAACCCGCCGGCCAATGCAAAAGACATAAGAGACCTCGGTTCAATCCCTGGGTCATGAAGATCCCCTGGAGGAAGGCATGGCAACCCACTCCAGTATTCTTGCCTGGAGAATCCTGTGGACAGAGGAGCCTGGCAGGCTGCCGTCCACAGGGTCACAAAGAGTCGGGCACAAATGAAGACATTTACCACGCATGCAGCACAGGCCCCTTAACATCTCCCAATCCACCGTTTCCTCCTTTATAAACTGAGGATAAAAGTACCTGCTCAATCTTATCAATAAGAAGAATCAAATGCAATAGTAATGTACAAATGCTTTGGAAAGTTAAAAAGCAGTGTCTGAATGAATTATAACTATAATGAATTGTAAGTAATTCAGGTCCCACACACTTGTGGAAAGTACTGCCCCAGAAAGAAATTAGGTTTGAGTTATGCCACACTATTATTATTCTGGACAAGCTAAAATGAGAATTCAGCATGGTGATGAAAATATTTTAAAATACACTGCATACTTACAAATGTGATTTGTATGCACTAACTGCACAATTATGTCCATTAAAACCGGCTGACACACCAAAAGAGAAAAGTGAGGCAACCCAGTGTGGTGTAATGAGGACTAAACATGGTTTAGCCACCAGGTCAGGGCAGCGCATCCCTAGGCGGGAAGGCAGAGTCCTGATGTTTCTCCCAGGCAGGGTCACTGCCAGCCCTTATGGCTGGAACATTTTAGAAATAGGCTTGGCTTGCTCAGTTGCTTTCATGACAAATTTGCAAAACAACAACCCTTTCCTCCAGGCTGATCCAACGCCACAGCCTTGGTGGTGGGGAGTGGGCTACATTTCAGGGGATTCAGCCCTCGGCCACGTGGCTCTTGTGCCAAAAAAACACCCTGCAACTGTACACAGGCCGCTGTCCCAAATTTTAAGTGCATATGGCATCACTGGGCTTCGCAGGTGGCTCAGTGGTAAAGAACTGCCTGCCAATGCAGGAGTCACAGGAGATAAGGGTTCAATCCCTGGGTCAGGAAGATTCCCTGGAAGAGGAAATCGAAACCTACTCCAGCCAGTACTCTTGCCTGGAGAATCCCATGGACAGAGGAGCCTGGTGGGCTGCAGTCCACAGGGTCGCAAAGAGTCAGACACAACTGAGCATGCACACATGCACAGCATTATTATCAACAATGTACTTGTACCTAATGTTTCCTGGGGATCCCAATCCTGTCCAAAGAACCCACTACCTGTCACTAAATCCACCAGAATTCCTTCACTGGAAATGGAGGTATATTTCATTTCAAAGAAGAGCAGCTAAGTGAACTCTTTTTCCCATCTCCCTTCCATGTGCTAGGGGGAAAAAAAAAGAAAGCTGCAAACATTACAAAAAGACAGGTTGGAGGTGAAGGCTTAGAGCCCAGTACTCCAAGCAGAGTGAACCCTGAATGAAAAGGCTAGGAGACAACAGCCAAGTATCAGAGGATTTGCAAGAACAATGATGCGTTCTTCAATTACATTCTTTTGCTTAATCTTTCAGTTCTTGTAATGTTCTCAAGTGAAATTCATTTACAACTCCCCAAACAAAGCCAACAGACACCTGGGATTTGTTTTAGCCGACCTAAACAGTGACACCGCTATCACTGGCAAGGACCCCTCTGCCTTTAAAGGGACGTTCAAGCAAGTCATCTTGAAATCCCAAGGCCAAGGGAATGCAGAATAGACACAGAGCAGCCATATCCTCTAGAAACACACTCCCCCTTTCCGCCCCTCCTCTCCCTCCCAGGCCTCCAGCTCAGCCCTTCCGACTCCCTGAGCCTCCTCCCACTTCAGGGCGTTTCAGCACCTCCCACCCCAGGGTTACTCCTCTTCTTCCATCCCTGGGTCAGCTGCAGTATCACTTCCTCAGTCTTTCCCTCCCATCTACACTGTCCTTCCTGTCCTTTTCTTTCATTGCCCCCCTGGGTTTTGTTGCTCTGTCCACAGAAATGGAGAAATTCGTTTCCTGCACTATTTATTTATTTATTCCCTACTCCCTTGCAGACATAAACACCAAGAAGTTAAGAATCACTTTGGTTTTGTTTGCCATTTTATACCCATCTCAGAGACAGTCAACAGCTCAATATGTATTTACAGAAGGAATGGAGGCCGGAAGAAACATCAGAATGAAAAGGACAGTGGTGGGCCCAGGACTAGAGACTGAGTCAAACAGCTCAGGGCTGAGCCCCTTTTTAAATTCCACAGGTGACTGAGATGCACAATGCCCTATTGAGAGGAGTACTAACCTGACATTTTCCTGGCAAAATAATACACTGAAATACCACGCCAATTGCTCTATATGAAAGAAGTGTGAAGAAAAACTTACAGTAATGTAACAATTCTGATAAGCACAATCTGCCCAGAAAGCAGCAGGCTTACAGACATAGCAGTAGTCTATGCTCTACTCTCTCATACTATTTCCAGATACGCTGACTGCACCACAAATGATTGTAATAAAACCTATCCAGGATATTACAATTTCCACAAGCATACAGAAAAGTTATTTTTGTGAATGAACAAGAATCCACATATACTGGCTAGTTAAGTAGTTACAACCATTTTGCCCCTAAATAATCCTGTGCTCCCTAGTCATGCAAAGGTGCATGCAAGGTCCAAAATCCCTTCTCTCATAATGTAACAAGGTCCCAGGCTGCTTACCTGAATGTCTATGAACATGCCAATCTTTCGCCATAAAGTTTTCTAGTTCTAGTCCCTACTGCAGACATCAAACCTTTGGTGTAACAACAGCATAAACGGTGACTGAGTTGGACTATAAAGAACGCTGAGCATCAAAGAATTGATGCTTTTGAACTGTGGTGTTGGAGAAGACTCTTGAGAGTCCTTTGCACTGCAAGGAGATCCAACCAGTCCATCCTAAAGGAAATCAGTCCTGAATATTCATTGGAAGGACTGAAGCTGAAGCTCCAATACTTTGGCCACCTAATGCAAAGAACTGACTCACTGGAAAAGACCCTGATGCTAGAAAGACTGAAGGCAGGAGAAGGGGCCAACAGAGGATGAGATGGTTGGATGGCATCACCAACTTGATGGACATGAATTTGAGTAAGCTCTGGGAATTGGTGATGGGCCGGGAAGCCTGGCGTGCTGCAGTCCATGGGGTCACAAAGAGTCAGACATGACTGTGTGCCTGAACTGAACTGATGCAATCCAGCACTTCCTAAGGTATTTCTTGGTGATGGTTACAACATAAATCATTACAGTTTGATACAGAGAAATGGGGGTAGGGATAGGGAGGCTGATTCATGAATTCAAAATGCATGGTCACTATTACTACTGAATACCAGTTTTTCATTTCAGAGTTCCCACCAACAATGACTCAAGCTGCATTTTTTTACATCACATTCCAATTTTATCCCTCCCTAAGCACAACCAATTATCACTTCCAGCCTTCATCTAGCCGACTAAATGGCCCCTTGCATCTCTTTATCCCCTTTTTATTTCTGGAACTGTTTTTCCCATAGATCTCTGAAATTTTACCAAAACAACTGCCAACTGCCTGAACAATTACTTCATTTTTAATGAAGTATTTTAGCACTGGCTTGATATCTCAAAGCAAAAATGAGTTCTACAGTCTTCAGTTTTCAAAAAGTCATTTGGTGTCATTCATCTGTAGTTTATAAAAGGAGATGCAGAGAAATGAACTGAGCTGCCTAAAACTTTAGGAATCTCAAGCCCAAACCAGAGTTCTGCTGAGGGCTTTATTCTTCAATCTTGTAAGTCAGACTGCCAGGTTCCTCATCTTCAGCTCAGTCATGAGCCTGTCACACCCACAGCACTTTTTGAGGTAAAAGGTCCCAGACTGGTACCCAGGAGGCAAAGTTCTCTATATCAGGTGACAGCCCCGCTCCCAGCTGATTGGACCAGAAGCGAGAGTGAGACTCTGGACAACCAATGGGGAAGACAGTTCAGCAGGGCCTCTCAGAGTCAAGAGAATGGAGCCACTCTCAACCCTTCACGCTCCCAGTTATGTTAAAAATAAAGAGATGGCAAGACATTTTAATGCCTACATTGAATAAATTAACATTTCTAACACCCAAACACTTCTGACTAATTATGCTCTTCATAAGACAGTTATAAGATTTATAAAACATATTAATTCATAGGGCGCTACAGGCAGAATGTCTGTTAATGAGAAACAAATCTAAATTTGGATGATGAATGCTATCTTCTTTCAATCTTGCCAGTTTTTCTCTGCAACTGAATGTATAAGTTCCAGTTGAAGGAACATTAAAGGGATAAATTTGAGGCCCTTTATGAAGGCAAGGCCTGAATTAAACGGCCTTGCAGCTAACCACCTCCACCATCCTCCCTAACCACACACACACAGAGGCCTTGCTGACCAGCAATAGAGAACAAAGTACCGAAGTTAAAGTTCTACTGACATGGAGATGCTGGTGATTAGCTAGACCCACGATAAGTCATCTTAGCAGGTTTCAAGGAGGAAGTGGGATCATGAACTCCTGACAATCCCAATGCTGCCGTGGATCTAAAACAAATCTGTCAGCCCAGTACCTGTGAGGCCTGGGACACCATCTGTATCCTCAGACAGGCCCAAGAATCCCATCTCCTTTGTCACACATAACCCATGGCCTTGGGACCAAGAGAGCCAAAGCCATAATTCTCTGAAAACCCTTGAGACAATGTCCCTGGACAAAATGTACACAAGCCAGAGAACACAGTGCTCTTCCACCTCACTTAATCATCCCCGCCTTCATGGTTTTCTTGCCCTTTCCTTCTAATCATTTTGCTCCGTCCCCCAGCTTCTCTCTTCACTAAGAAAGCCCAAGTGCTTAACTCTCGCTGTTTCTGGATTCTCAGAGATTTCCTAACAGTGCTTTTAGGGAAAATAAAAACACCACATTAAATATACACATTGATTCTTGGACTCCCTGGAATTTCAGACATGTTTTTTAAAGTTAATACCTTAGAATATGGAGAAGGAAATGGCAACCCACTCTAGTATTCTTGCCTGGAAAATCTCATGAACTGCAGAGCCTGGGGTCCTCTGGGGTTGCAAAGAGTCGGACACGACTGAGCAACTAAACCGCCACCACATGGGTACCTCAAACCTACTATTACGGAGGGCTTAACCCACACGCATCCACTGGAAGAGTTAAAACACATCTCAAGAGAAGGAGCTCCTCTCAAGTACCTGAGAAAGAATTTCAAGAGTTATTTGAACAACAACAAGTTAATGTCTTAGAAGGAAGAAAATAATGTAAGTTTGGGAGCCACTAGCAGCAGCAGCAGCATGCAGCTGGTGTTTAAAGTCCAGGAGTGTCTGGGATGATCTGGGGTGGAGGGTGGGGTATGCAGAGAAGACAGCCAAGACTTAGTGCTAAATCTTTTAGATACTGAATCAAGAAGGCCAAAAGAGGATTAAAGTCAATGGAGACTGAAGGGAGATAATGGGAGGAGACTGGAAGATCCTCAAGGAAACCAGAGGAGCTTAGAGACATGATTCCAGAGAGTGAGTGCCATCGGAAAGCAGAAGCCATCTCTTGTTTTATCTTTCTTCCCAAAGTTATTTCTCAGCTATCACATGATGGCTCAAAGTTAATTTCTTGACATAATTTAAAACTTAGCCACATTTAGACTATAGATTATAAATTGAGAGAACATACTCAAGTAATTAATCTGCTATTGTGTAGCATAATTACAAACGCTTTATCAACCTTTTTTTTTTCTATTACTGTTTACTGAAATTTATACTTGGAAGAAATGTTATACTTAGAACTACCTGCATCCTTGAAAAAAGGTAACTGTGTCCACTTCAATTAGGAAGAAGTGGTGGAATTAAAGCAGAAATGGCCAAATCTGGCTGGCAGGAGAGTCCTAGGAGATGGCATACAGAGCACTGGATGCCTGCAGCAAGGAAAGTAAAAACAATGACAGTCAAGAGGAAGCAAGACAAAGACCCTGAAACTCACTTTAGACAATGTGTATGCAGTCTCAATGGCACCCCACTCTAGCACTCTTGCCTGGAAAATCCCATGGATAGAGGAGCCTGGTGGGCTGCAGTCTATGGGGTCACGAAGAGTCAGACACAACTGAGCGACTTCACTTTCACTTTTCACTTTCATGCATTGGAGAAGGAACTGGCAACCCACTCCAGTGTTCTTGCCTGGAGAATCCCAGGGACGGGGGAGCCTGCTGGGCTGCCGTCCATGGGGTCGCACAGAGTCAGACATGACTGAAGCGACTTAGCAGCAGCAGCAGCAGCAGCATGCCATCTCTAGAGAATGTTTCCAATTTCCCAGAGCTTCACACAAGAACTAGATCCACACACTAGGTAGATTTGCAAGGCTTTTCTGGCTGCATTTTTCCTTCACAATGGTTTCTTAGTTCCTTATTAACCCAACCCACTTAGCTCTTGCTTCTCTTGCATATTCCACAGAATCTGCATCACTCCTCGGAACTGTACCTCTGCACCCCTCATACAAATTAAAACCCCAGAGAAAAAAGTGATAGCAGAGGAGGAAGGGGAAAGAAGTGATCTCTCATGAAGAGTATTTCCAGGGCTTGAGCCCAACTCCTGAGAATCAGCCCATGTTTACCTAGACCACGCAGAAGAAGAAACCCAAGGCTCCTGGCACTGGCTCTAAAAACAGTACTTTGGAACATGTGTGACTTGACATTTTAGAACCTAATGAATCAGGTGAGAATTTATTTGAATCATCTTTACCTAAGGGCATTCTGACAAGCACTGATAGAGAAATCATCTGGATGTGATGCCCAAGAGGCGCTGGAGATGTCAAGGTGAACCAAGTACAGCCTTGGTCCTTGTGGGCTCCACAGGCACCGTCTCAAGTAGTAAAACCTTTCTGGGTCTCAGACTCTCTCAACATGACAGAGTTGACCAGACAGCCTCTACTGCCATTGCAAAAATACACCTCTAAAATTTTACACCATATACTAGATATGGGGAAGTACCACCTGAGTCTTTAGGGAAGAATTAAAATGCAAAGAAAGAGTGCATGTCTCACTTTGTACCAAAGCAAATTTGTGAAGCCCAGTAGTCAAAGAAGCAAATACCAAGATATATGAATATATACATAAAATGGTTTAATCAGAGTTGAACATTGAAGGTCATCTCATACCTAGCCCAGCTTCTTCATTATATAGATAAAGTTAGACACAGAGAGATAAAGTAATTTGTCCAAGGACACCCAGCCAGTGAGTGGCAGGCCAAACACTAGGACCCAGCCAAGAATGATCTAATCATTCCAAAAAGGTATCAAAGGATGCTAGAAGAGTCTGGGATAAGCTCCTAGTCTCTGGAGACTAATGTCAAAGAGGACAGCCAAGCCCTCCCACAAAGCAGCGCTTACTGTTCCACAGAAGCCGGGACACCAGGCAGATGGATGCAGGACACATGTATCTTCGGCTCCCACGCTCACACATCTGCATCCGCACCAAAGGCGGCACAAGAACCACGGGGCACAGTAGCTGACACTCCTTCCAAAACAGGCCAACAGCTCCCAAGTGGTTACGACCGTCTCGGATTCCAGGCTGGGTTTCCCACCTCATGGCTTGCTACTGCACCACACACAACGGCCTCACCAAACCTCGGGAAGCCAGTGCTGCAGGGCCAGCCGACTAGCTGAGTGGCAGCAGCTGCCCCGAACACACCACCCTAGGCCCTCACTTCCTGTTCTGGCAGTCAGGACTACATGCACATGTTCGGGGTCCAGCCCATCGTTCTCAAAGCTTAGAGCTGGACAGGCCCCAGATATCAAGAAACCATCTGTTACAAAGCCCTCCCTCCTCCAACTTCACTTCAAAACACACCGTGGCATCTGCCACTGTCCCTGGTTACACAAGTGGGGATTAGCCACAGCCTTCTGAGCCAAGGATGAAGCCTTCTCACGGGTGACCTTGCCCAGAAGCGAGGGGGCCACCGGTTTTACATCAGACATCCTGAACCAAACCCTTCCATGTATTCTGTCCGGCAGCATTAACCACAGTAGATGCCAGAAAAACACATTCTGTTTGTTAAAAGTCCTAGAATTTTAAACCATTTCTCCGTTTCAGTTTATATTTAACAGTCACTTCTCAAAGCAAAAGTTGTTTAAGTATTAAAGACAAGGTAGAAACAATCACACGAATAACACACAAATATCTCAGACCTAAAAACTGCATAAACTGACTTTCCAATTAAGAGCAAAACCAGAAGATGGAACATTCTTTGAAAGCCATTCCAACACCATTACATTTAAATTCCAAGTAAACCCCAAGCAGCTCCATTTGTATAATAATAGTCATAAACTAACTAACACTGGTTGAGCATTCACTGTGTGCCAGACTGCCCTAGGATTGTAAGTACAGTCTCACTGGATTCTTCTAAACAGCTCTGTTATTATCTCCTCAGTTTTAAAGTCGCAGAAGGCAATGGCACCCCACTCCAGTACTTTTGCCTAGAAAATCCCATAGACGGAGGAGCCTGGTAGGCTGCAGTCCATGGGGTCCCTAAGAGTCGGACACGACTGAGCGGCTTCACTTTCCCTTTTCACTTTCATGCATTAGAGAAGGAAATGGCAACCCACTCCAGTGTTCTTGCCTGGAGAGTCCCAGGGACAGGGGAGCCTGGTGGGCTGCCGTCTATGGGGTCTCAGAGTGGGACACGACTGAAGTGACTCAGCAGCAGTTTTAAAGTGAAGGATGCATCTGGAGGGCAACTATCTTGCCTAAAGTCACATCAATAAAAAGCATCAGGGTCAAGGGTCAAAGCTGGGTCCATGTAACTCCAAAGCCAGTGTTCTTAATATTACCCCACTCAGGCTTGGGAGCTTAGGTGTGTGGGAGCAAAAAGTAAAACTGCACTTTAATTTATCAAACTGTATCCCTCTGCATTTTATGGGCTTCTGTGTAAATGACTTCCCTGAATCTTTGTTTCACAGGCAAGGAAGGGAAACTGGCACTCATCTACCGAGTCTGTAGCACAGATGTCAAGCAGCTGTGCAGAAGCTGGGGGACAAGGGAACCGTGTGCCTGGCAAAGTTACGTGTGCATCTGTCTCGGGCTTGACATTTTTAAAAGAAATGAGGAGCCAAGGAGATGAGAGGGAGCCTCTCATTCTAAATTCTGCAGAGAATGTTAAATAAACATGATCAGTACCACACAGCTCTGATAGGCAGTGGGTTTAAAAAAGAAAAAAACTGTATCCCTTATTAACCTCCCCTTCTTCACCTAACAAGCACAGAAATCTGTGAACACACACCAAAAACCCTATTAATATTAGCCTATTTAAACCTTAAATTTTTAATGCTGTTTATTCTCTTTGGGGGGATTCATTCAGCAAACGTTTGGCTTCACTTACACTACTGTTGCCCTGTTTTACTGCAGACATCAGTATGACTTTCTCCTGGGTAGCAACTCTCAGGCACCTCACGCAATATCGACAGTCACAAGGCAGCCACAGATTTACTGCTCCACAGCTAAGATCAAAAGGATGGAACATAAAGCTACAGGCCACAGGGCACCCTTACTTAGGTGACCGTGCTCGGATCAGCCACGAATGCCTGTGATGTTTATGATCTAAGCAAATGTCTTCTCCTGCTACCTTTTTCAATTTTTCACAGTCAACTTTTATTTCAGAGTCTTACCAAGCACCTATGATGTGCCATCTGTTGTGTTCGATGTTGGGAATATTAGGGTGAGCAAAATAAGCTGATTGCCTAGTTGGAAAGGCAGAAATGAATCAAATAAGGACACAAAGGAGTGATTTGCAAAGCAGCACTGTGAAGGAACACAGATCGGTGCGCACCGTGGCAGGCTTTACACACGGCTGCAGATTCTGACCCTCCTCCCATTGAGAGGTGAGGTCTGTGTCCGCTTGTTGTGAATCTGGGTAGGCTCCGACAGCTTCCATTACTACAGTTGGGTGGAAACGATGCTAGGTAACTTGCAAAGCGAGGTCACAAAAGTCATGTTGCTTCCTGCTCCTTTTTATTTACTAGAATAGTCAGTCTTGGAGCCCTAAAGTGCTGTGTAAGAAGTCTGACTACCCCCAAGGACTCCCTGCATGAGGAGGTCTAAGCCACGTGAAGAAAGCCTGGAGAGGAGCTCTGGTCAACAGTCCCAGCCAAGCCTGGTCTTTGAGTCATGCCAGTCAAGGGCCCAGACACAAGAGGGGAGATGCGCTCAGATAAGTCTAGGGCCCGAGGCTCAAATCTCCTAGCTGAGGCTCCAGACACCACAGAGGACAGACAAGCCGTCTTCAGTGTGTCTGAGGTTCCGGCCCACAGGATCAAAGAGCATAACAAAATGGTTGTTCAACACTAGGAAGTTTTGGAGCGCTTTGTTACCCAGTGATAAGAGGTAGTGTCTGTAGTAAAACAGCCTGCCTTATACCAGCGAGTCCTACACACACAAGGAACATCAGAGCTGAGATCTGAAGGGTGAAAAGGCTTCCAACAAACACAAAGCAAGGGGATGGCCCAAAAGGAATAAAAGTAGGTTGCAGCACAGGCCCTGCGGTCAGAGGGAGCATGCCTGGCACAGCGGGGAAAGCCAGCTGGCCGGAGCACAGAGGGAAAAAGGAGCAAAGGGCTGACGAGGAAGGCAACGGCAGACCACGTTCAGGGCTGTGGTCTCTTACTTGTCAGCAGTGAGAAGTTCCTGGAGGGTTGTTTTTAGGGTTTTTATTTTTTTATAATTGAGGCAAAAATTCACATAAAACTCACTTTTATGGTTGAATTCTGGTCTTCCCAAAATTCATATGAAGTCAAAACCAGGACCAGAAAATGTGACCTTATTTCCAAAGAAGGTCACAGTAGATATAATCAGTTAAGTAAGTAACTGTTAGAGGGTCAGTAGCGTCTGACTCTTTGCAACCCCATGGACTGTGGCCAACCAGGCTCCTCCGTCCCTGGGATTCTCCAGGCAAGAACACTGGAGTGGGTTGCCATTTCCTTCTCCTTCTCTCCCTATTAAAGGCAACCATTAATCCTTTCCTTTCTGTCGCTATGGATTTGCGTCTTCTGGACGTTTCACATAAATGGTATCATACATTAAGTGGCCTTGTGTGTCTTGCTTCTTTCACGCTACATAACGTTTTCAAGGTTCATCCATGCTGTAGCCTACACTCCTCTATACAGCAGAATAATATTCCATTGTGTGTATTCTATTTATCCATTCATTAGCTGATGGTATTTCAATTGTTTCCATTTTTGGGGTATTACGTGTAGCAGTGCCGGTGAACATTCCCAGTCATATCTCATATGAACACCAGTGTTTGATTCTCTAGTGAATATACCTAGGAGTGGATCTTCGGAGTCCTGCGGCAATTCGTTGTTTAACTCTTTGAGGAACCAAGTGTCTTCCACAGTGGCTACCCCATTTCCATTCCCACCAATGATGTCTTGGGGTTGCCTGGAAAGTTTTAAGCAAATGGGGTAAACATCAGACGTGTGCTTTGAAACAAATAGCAATCAACTTTTGTGAAAGAGTCTGAGTTCGTTTGGGACTCCTGGCTCTGACCTGCCTTTTCAAACATTCAAGTGGAAACGTCAGCTAGGAGCGTCTTAGACAAGAGGCCAGTCAGCTTGGACTTAAAATTCTGAGACTCAGCAGCCTGAAGCATGGAGGAGATTCTCAAGAGAAAATACAGAATGCAGGAAAAGACAGGCTAGGTCCTATCTTTTAGGAGCTCCAAATGAATGGTGGGAGAAAGGAAAACCGAGTCTGTGAAAAGGAGCATGATAAACCGGATCTAACAAAACTGTAAAACTCATAGATTAAAAACAGAAAGGAGACAAACAATTAAAGAAACAAAAAAAGACAACAGAAAGAGAGAGAGAAAACTGTAATAAGAAACAGAAGATCTGAAAAGAGTCTAAGTTCTTCTACTTTAAGAATCAGATAAGCACCATTTTAGTTCTTCCTACATTTTTCCTTTTTCCTCTACCGCCCCCCCTCCTTTTTCAGCGGGGAGGGGAGGTGGCGTGTAATAGAGAGGCACTGCTTTAGTTCCCTCAGTCTTAATGTTGTGAGAGGTTAAACTGCTCGACCTTTTATCAGAACTGGTGAATAAATGCTTTTCAGTCTGGATATCAAACCTAATTTAAAATAGACCTCCCATCAGGGAGCCGCATGGAAAGAATCTGGTTATGTACTTAACAAGTTCCTATTGTCTCATCAAAGCGTCTGAAAGCCAGGGAGGACAGCTGCGCACGACTTCAAAGTAAGAAATCCTCAGCGATTCAAGCGGAAGAAAAATTCTTGCTCTACCCACCCTCCCAGCCAAGAAGTAGGTATTTAATTACAGAGGCAAATCAAAAGATGAGAATCCTAAGAATAAACCTGTAATAACATCTGTCCCATTTTAAAATTACAGTTTAGAATACTTTGTTCCTCAAAAGCCATAGTAGTAGTGTTAGTTGCTCAGTCGTGTCCGACTCTTTGCGACCCCATGGACTGTAGCCCGTCAGTCTCCTCTGTCCAGGGGGTTCTCCAGGCAAGAATGCTGGAGTGGATTGCCATTTCCTTCTCCAGAGGATCTTCCCAACCCAGGGATCGGACCCTGGTCTCCTGCATTGCAGGCAAACTCTGTACCACTTGAGCTACAGGGAAGACCGCAAAAGTCATATCAGAGATTATAAAGCTTTACGTATCACTCGAGGGTGTAGCCAAACCTTTCAGGCCTACATTACAAGGAACTGAATTTTAACTCTAACTAGGTGAACAAAGATCTCTTGGGGTTAAACGATGTCTCAAGTGGAGAGAGAGGAACCGAGTCTGCGACCCTCTTGGGATACATCTGGGTACAGACCTGTGCTTGGATAGCCTAGTCCTCTGGTGACCTGCCACACTGATACAAAATCGGGGAATGTAAAATCACACTACACTGAATTACTTTATCTGAACAAAACACACAATTCCCTTATTCACTCTATATTCATATCCCTTTCAGATTCAATATTACCAATTGATACGAAGAGGTGTCCTTCCAGAGTAAACCTGGAAATTAGCTATTTATAAGTCCATGGCTGGCAGAAATCCAATGGACATTAGAACCTAAAACATATCTTCTGCTTTACAAGAAAACTAGGAAACTGGTTCCAGTTACATTAGACAACTGAATCACACTGGGAAAAGTAATAAAATCACTATGAATATTAGCCAGTTAGCCACATGCACTGGTGTTTGTGCCTGGTATTTGACATATGTTATTCCAAAGGTATTATTATCCCTGTTTTACAGACAAAGGTCTGGAAGTGTAGAAACTCCAAATCTTGCCTCTGGTGACACAGAAATTGAAATTCAAACCTTTTTTTTTTTAATTTTAAACCAGAATACTACAACTGCCTCTACCATACTAGGCCTTCAAAAACCTATTGTGGAACTTCTCAGAATGTTACTGCTAAGTACAGACGTAACCACAGCACAATGACGACAAAAAATAAAGTCAAAATTGAAAGGCAGTGATCTTCCAGAAGACAAACACTTAATACTTATTTACCAAGTAACATTTTATTACTAAAAGTTCTACGAGAAGTGGTTACATGATTTTGTTGTTGTTGTTGGGGAGGTAGAAAAATTTTAGATACAGGAAGTGATTTTCATTCTGTTTTAGATGTGGAAGTAATAAAACAGCCAGTGTGTTCTAAAGTACCATCTCCCACAGTACATAAGAAGAGTCCTCGCAATGCCCCTGGTTCAGAGAATCAGCTTGATGGTGGCACTTAGATTATAAAAGAGCAGTAAGTAATGTTAATTAGCACTTAACGGAGTAGAGCCACAAACATGAGCTCAGGCGTTAATTCTCCCCACACGTCCCGGAAGCAGGTATGTGTGCTCTCTCATGGCGGGGGGAAAGCAATGTTACAAGAGTGACGGTAACCTACTTCCAGAAAAGTGTTGGTCATAAATACAAAGGACAAACACTGCACAGAAGCCTTTAAATTCCTCGTATACACAGAGGCATGCAAGAACGTACTTTTGGCCACAATAACCACACTCATCCTAAAACAACAACTGAAAATCTGTAGTATGCTAGAAGGCAAAATATGATTTGAAAGCACTGAAATACAATATTAGTAATACCAGTAATAGAGGCTGGAAGAGAAACGTTAGTTATCATTGAAGAGTACAATATGCCCAACCTTGTTCTCCATACCTTACGAGGATTGACAGTAATGCCCACAGTGAGCTTGTGAGGAGACTAGGGCCTCCCAGGCGGCTCAGAGATAAAGACCTGCCCGCCGATGCAGAAGACACAGGGGTTCGCTCCCTGGTCCAGGAAGCTCCCCAAGAGAAGGGAATGGCAGCCCACTCCAGTCTTCTTGCCTGGGAAATCCCATGGACAGAGGAGCCTGGCGGGCTACAGTCCCAGCGGTTGTAAAGAAATAGAGGGACATGCCTTAGTCACTGAACAACAAATGAGGAAACTGAGGTCTGGGAGTTGCCCGGAGTCACAGAGAGAGTTCAGAGGATTCAAAGCTAGTTTGGCTCCAAAGTCTGTGCTCTTGACCACAACACTAGACAGTTAAACAAGGCACAACTTGTTTTCACGGTGAACCTGGGATTACCCACGCAAGACTGAACATACTTCACCAAGGAGAAGAAACAGAAATCCCTTAATGCTTTACACTCAACTCTGTTTCCAGGGCTCTTTCTGACACATGTCCTGTGAACCTCCAGTACAGTAAAATGCCAAGCCAGATCTGGTTCTCTCCAGCTCTAAAATACTCATTCATATCTTTAATGGCTTCATCCAACCTACTACTCCCTGAATCCAATTTCCTCGTGAATACATTTAATACTTTTTTTGTGAATGAATCCTATTAGCACAATTTATTCATTCCTTCTGAAACCCTGTATTTGGAGGCAGGAAAATAGCATGTCAGAATTGTACATTTATTTCATAAAACACACATCTCATCTTTAAAAAAAAAAATAGCTTTGCCTAGTTAGATCCTTACCTACTAGATAAGTTTCAAGAGGAAATTCATACTACCACGAATAATTTTTTGTGTAATGTTTATAAGAAATGAGTCAATAAGAGTGGAAACACTTCATATCCAAGTGTCTCTAAAGGATATTCCATAAACCAATTATTCACTCATTCCAAAATCACTTGTTACTCTATTTATCAACCTGTGGTTCAAGGACCATCCACATGAAAAGCACCAGAGGCAACTGCTGACACAGGCGAAGGCTAACGAATTTCACTCCTGGTGAAGAACTCCGCATCACTCAAACAGTGCATGCAAGTCTTAGGTATCCTGAAGTTAGACAGGATTCAGACAACCATGCAAAGAGCTTATCGCAGCCCCTTAATTGGCCTCCCTGGTTCTACCCTTCTCCTCATCCCTACACACCTGCTCTTCTCTGTGTAAATGTGTGTGCCTGCATGCTCAGTCGCTTCGGTCGTGCCCAACTCTTTGTGACGTTAAGGATGGACTGTAGCCTGCCAGGTTCCTCTGCCCATGGGATTCTCCAGGCAAGAGTACTGGAATGGGCTGCCATTCCCTTCTGCAGGGGAATTACCCAACCCAGGGATCGAACCCACATCTCTTATGTCTCCTGCATTGGCAGGTGGGTTCTTCCCAGGGGGGCCACCTGGGAAGCCCCTCCATGCAACAGAGGGTTCCTTTTTAAAGCATAAGTCAGATCACGTCACTTCTGCTCCAGTATCACCCAGCCACCCTATCAAGAAGCACGCCACCTACCCACTCCCCCCACGCACACTATTTCCTAATTTTACTCTCTTAGCACTTATCAGTATCTGAAATACTTACTAGTTTGCTTATTTAATATTCATTTATTTATTTAGCTGTTTCGGTCTTAGCTGCAACATGTGGGATCTTCAGTTGAGGCATGAGAACTCTTGGCTGTATGTGGGATCTAGTTCCCCAGCCAGGGGTTGAACCCATGCCCACTTCATTGGGAGTGCAGAGTCTTAGCCACCAGACCACTAGGGAAGTCTCCTTATCAATTTACTTATTGTATCTTTCTTAGTGTCTGAAAATGTAAGCTTCAGAGCAGGCATTTTTCTTTTTTTCCAATCTCTTTTGATCCTAAATGCATCCCACTTGGCACACAGAAGTTAAAAGTACTCACTGGATAGATGAATGAATGAATGAGTATCATAAATGCTCAAATAAAGATATTAACGGAGTGCTGTAGGAAACCAGAGGAGAGACAACCAGTTCCTCATGGGAACAGCCCAGCTCCTCTCAGAGAAAGTAACGCAAGCTGGATTTTGAAGTAAGAACAGAGAACACCCTCTAAGAAAAGGAAGGACACTCTCTGGCAACTGGCCTTCAATCTTCAAAAACAGTGTCACGAAAAACATGGAAAGAATTAAAAACTATTCCAGATTGATGCAGACTAGAAAGACGTAGTAGCTGCATGTTGTAGGCTATTCTGAACTGGATCTTTTTGCTCTAAGGACATTATTGGGAAAACTAAAGAAACCTGGAGTCCATCAGCAAAGGTATATATATATATAGCAGTTCTTTTTTAGTATTCTTGCAACTTCCCTTAAGTTCTAAATTGTTTCAAAAGGAGAAAGAAGGTGTGGGGGGTGGGGGGAGGCAAAGAAAACACAAGTGAATGAGTGAATGTAATGCATTAAATAATCTGTGGATTAAATGCCTAATGAATAAAATAGGAGGAAAAAGGGCAATTTCTTCCAAATATTTCTATCCCCCTTGCTCCCCCATTCCTCCAAGAAAAACTTTGGGCCCATAGCATCTTGGCTTAGAGTCAGGCCAAATATGGTCCTTTTTCTTTAAGTGTAACACAAATAAACCGCGTGGATCACAGTGGAAACCCAGCATGCGGCAGGACATTCATCTGTATAAACTCTGTAGTAAATGACATCTCTCTTCTCCCTACAGAGTAGAGGCTTGATCTCCATGAATTGCTGTAACTCAAAACATACTTCTCACATAAAAATAATGATGGGGATGGAAAGAGCAAAAGTCAATCTTTGGACTGGATTGTTGTGAGCCAAAGAGAATGATTAAATATAAAACAAGAGTGGGGCGGGGGGGGGGGGAGTGGAAATGCACTAGGGTATCAAGAAACAGATTGACATAGTCTTTTTTTTGAAACTGGAAGTTACAGGCAACATGAGTAGAATTTAGAAACCAGTATTAAGGACTGAACTCTCTTCCAAACATCTACAGCTCCACTGACAGGTCAAATAGTATTAGGACGAACACCACAGCCATAAGACCCTCTGAGTGACCCAAAGGGTGCCTAACTAATGACCTCATCTCAAGCACTATGTGAAAACTACCAGTGTTCTCCAGTTAAAACAAAACATTAGTACAAACATACAAAAGAAATATATCACACAAAAAAACTCACCAGAAGTTCCCTGATCTTCCATAATAAGGGAAAAGGCTATTTTAAAATACAGGAAAGAAATGAAATTAGCTTACATACAACTTCTCAGGGATGCAGCTATGTACAGTACAAACATCAACAGGCAAGAGAAAGCAGAAGTTCAATGCCACAGTAGGGGTCTAAGGAGAGGTGGAGAGCACCTTCCAATTTCCTGCCATCCTCTGGATGTGGGATCCAGCTTGCTCTCTGAGATCAGATGGTTTTAAGTTTTATTCCAAAGCAGTGAAGTTGAGAAACTGCTCATTTTAAAAACGTGAAATTCTAACTGTTCCTGGGAACTGGTTAGATCTGGCAACCCAGGCTCATGTTCTCTGGGCAACCATCAGCTGCGGGCAAGCAGCCCCACCACCGCCCCCCACCACAGACACTGGGCAGAAGGGTGGCTGACCCTTCACCACACTCCACCTCTGACCCTCAGTGGCTTGCCCTTTGCCTGGTCCCTCAAAGTGGAAGAACATGCAACCCCAGAGCTTTGAAAAACTCCAGAACACTGACGACAAAACACCCAACTTGCAAGGATACCAAAACTGAACCATGTCTTATGTAATAAATTCTGCACTAATTAGACTTCAGAGAGAACGCACACGTTAATAACATTATGCAGAATAAACTACATTCACATTCTTCCAAAGACATTGTCACAAGCCTCGCTGTCAGAGGCAAAGTTTATCATTTGAAACCATTTTGCTGTGGGAACAGGAATCCTTTGAAAGTCTCTCAGCTCATCAAAATGCGAAGCTGTTTGTTTTAGAAGCCCTCTACATGAGTTCGAAAACTAACCACCACAATTATATCTTAGTACACTTTAGAAAATAAAAAGGAAAAAAAATCATACATACATACTGTAATGGAAACAATTTAACAAACGTCAACTGCCCTAAATTGTCAAAAGAATGAATATTTTAACTTCTTTCCAAATATTTCCCAATTTTCCAGTTGTATTCTATACGTGATCAGAATATCTTTAGTCCCAGAGTAATTGTCCATGGGCACACGACCATGCCTACAGGCAAGTCACACACTTTCTGTCCCCAGTGTTCTCACCAGTACAATGTAAAGAACTCAAAGACACCTCATGGGGTCACTAGGAAGATTAAGTAAGTTAATATACAAGGAACACTTGGGAACAGTGCTTACCACATCATAAACATCATATAAAAATTAAAAAGAAACAATCACTACGGCCCGGCGTTACATTACTTGATACAATAACCTAAATTATTGATAAGTTATATTCTCTTATCAGAAACTCATCTCTGCCCTGGTTTGCACAGTGAAACACTGTTTTATGTAGTTTTCTACTCAAAGGACATTCCATTATTACCAACTTAAGTTAAATCTCAAAAGTCATTAATAAAAGCAGTGATTTCTCAAATGGTTTATGGTCAACCACTCTAAAAAGTACTTGGTAGAAAAGAATTCGCTCTAAGTCAGTATCCAAGAGATAGAGATTTATCAAAACAATTATCAAATTTGAAGAATAAAACCCCCAGCACAGTAAAAACACAGCATTAAAAAGATAAAATAAAAACCCTCAATGCAGGAAAAGACAAGTATTATACAAAGGTAGAGCCTTGTAAGTGAATGAACAAATTAAACAGATGACCACAAATGAACAAACTGGAGATATGCGGCCGATCAAAAATTTGTAATTTCTTTAAAAAAAAATCTAATATGCTTATATTTAAGAGTCAGTGCCAAACTGCCTTGTCATACTTACAGAGCCAGGTAATAATGACATACGAAAATACTCAATTAGCATTGCCTCAACAATCTGTGTATGCATTGATGTATTTGTGCTCATGTTGACAAGGTGGTCTCTGCCCTGAATCTAAAATCTAGTTGGGGGAACAAAACTAACAGAGATAAACCTCTGAGTGGGCTTCTCTGATGGTTCATTGGTAAAGAATCTGCCTGCAGGATTGAACAGGAGACCCAGGTTCAATCCCTGGGTCAGGAAGATACTCTGGAGAAGGAAACAGCAACCCACTCTAGTCTTCTTGCCTGGGAAATCCATAGACAGAGGAGTCTGGCAGGCTACAGTCCATGGGGTCACAAGAGAGTCAGACACGACTTAACAACTAAACAACAACCTCTAAGCATAATCTCCAAGTATCTACTGTAAGGCTTCACAGAGAGGGGCACCCAGGGGACACTGCAAGTGTCCTCAAAGTGAACAAGAACAGGATCCAGAGCAAGGAGGAGGTCTTCAGGGCATCATCACTGCAGCCATGTCTGTCTACCATGCGGCACACACCCAAGTGTAACATGCATTATACATGCTGCATCCTAGCAAGCTGGGGCGGGTGGTGAGGGCTGTTTGTTGTTTTGGGGAAAAAAAAAAAAAACTGAAAGTATTCTCCTCAGTTCAGTGGCTCAGTCATGTCTGACTCTTTGCAACCCCATGGACTGCAGCACGTCAGGCCTCCCTGTCCATCACCAGCTCCTGGAACTTACTCAAACTCATGTCCGTCGAGTCGGTGATGCCATCCAACCATCTAATCCTCTGCTGTCCCCGTCTCCCCTGCCTTCAATCTTTCCCAACATTAGGGTCTTTTCCATTGAGTCAGTTCTTCGCATCAGGTGGCCAAAGTATTGGAGCTTCAGCATCAGTCCTTCCAATGAATATTCAAGACTGATTTCCTTTAGGACTGACCAAGTTGATCTACTCGCTGTCCAAAGGACTCTCAAGAGTCTTCTCTAACACCACAGTTCAAAAGCATCAATTCTTCGGTGCTCAGCTTTCTTTATAGACCAACTCTCACATCCATACATGACCACTGGAAAAACCATAGCTTTGACTAGACAGACCTTTGTCAGCAAAGTAATGTCTCTGCTTTTTAATATGCTGTCTAGGTTTGTCATAGCTTTTCTTCCAAGAAGCAAATTTTAATTTCATGGCTGCAGTCACAATATTCAGTGATTTTGGAGCCCAAGAAAATAAAGTCTGTCACTGTTTCCATTGTTTTCCATCTATTTGCCATGACAGCACATATACTACAATTGTTCTGCTCAGCAAATCCCTGCTGCTGCTGCTAAATCACTTCAGTTGTGTCCGACTCTGTGCGACCCCATAGACGGCAGCCCACCAGGCTCCCTCGTCCTAGGGATTTTCCAGGCAAGAACACTGGAGTGGGTTGCCATTTCCTTCTCCAATGCATGAAGGTGAAAAGTGAAAGTGAAGTCTCTCAGTCATGTCTGACTCTTCGCGACCCCATGGACTGCAGCCCACCAGGCTCCCCCTTCCCTGGGATTCTCCAGGCAAGAGTACTGGAGTGGGGTGCCACTGCCTTCTCAGCAAATCCCTAATCCTCCTCAAAACGCACAGTGACACAGCCTCCTGAGAAGCACTGCCTGACCACCACGCCTTCCTCGGGCTTACACACCGCTTCCCGTGATGTGTATTTATGTCTTTCCTCCACTAGGCCGAGAACTCCAGTCCATCTTGTACTACAGCCGTAGGCCTGCAGGCTCAGTGAACACCCCTGGAGTGAGAGAGTAAGGGGAGGATGCCTCAGCCAGGGGCAGGACCCCACAAACAGTGAGGCACTAAGGTGGAGCCCACGGATTCCAACGCCATGCTCCCTGGCACACGGGTGCTCCCCAGAGAAGGGAGGGCCTCTGTCCTCAAGGAACTCAGTCTACCCAGATCCCAGAAAGCTGTCTGAGAAAGCACCTTAAGCTCTCTAATGACACACTCCTTTTAGCCGGAATGTGAACCCGCCTGTTAAAATGAGGGGTGGTGGTTTTTAAAGGCCCTGAAGGCCTGAGCACTTTGGGATGCTCATACAGAGAGCGAGCAAGAGTTCACTGGGTCATGCGAGGAAGGGCATTAACTTACTCATAAATCTCCAACACACCACTCCCTCTTTCGCTCCCTGGCTGAGCAACTGCCATCTGGAAGGCTTAGCACATGAAAGGCATTATCACGGTTCTGCTGGAATATTTCTGGTAGGCAGAGAACACAAGATGCCAGGACTTAAAAAAAAAAAAATTACAGAATTCCGATTACCTCATTTCACCTTTCTTTTCAGCCAATCCAAACTCCGCCTGTTGTAGATGGCTAACTAACAGAGAAACCTTGTAAGGGCTTTGCTGAATCACTCAAGTGGCAAAGTCTCCGCGAGGCCCCGCATCTACCTGCTGATACTGAGGCCTGAGCTGACCTGAAGCAAACAGAGACCCCTGCTCTGCACACAACCTTCCGACTGAAAGACAGCAGAAGAGCAAGGTAGGCTGCATTCAGCTTCGTGGAACCCATCAGGACTCGAGGTCCACCTGCACATCCCAGAAGCTTGGGGCCTTAACACGCACTTCCTGCCCCAGCTTCCAGCCGGTCGAGTGGACATCCTCGAGATGACCCCACCTATGCTCTCATCAGGGCTTCCAAGGTGGTTCAGTGATAATACCTATGGCTGATTCATGTTCAAGTTTGACAGAAAACAACAATTTCTGTAAAGCAATTAATCTTTCAATTAAAAAATAAAGAAAGAACCCACCTGCCAATGGAGGAGACATAAGAGACGTGGGTCCGATCCCTGGGTCGGGAAGATCCCCTGCAGGAGGGCATGGCAACCCACTCCAGTGTCCTTGCTTGGAGAATCCCATGGACAGAGGAGCCTGGTGGGCTATGGTCCATGGGATCACAAAGAGTCGGATATAACTGAGCATGCACCCACACTGTCTCATCTGTGGTTCTGCTGTCTGTCTGCTTCTCTGGCACCTCTGCCTGCCTGGGCCCGAGGGTCTTCTGGGGGCTCCCCGGCCCTGCGGGGACAGCACGAAGGAAACCACCTCTCCAACGTCTGGCTGGGCTGCTGTGCAGAGAAGCCAGGTCTAAGAGGGGCTCCTGCCACTGTCACTGTTGTGAGACCTCAGGCGATGGGATCTGATAAAAACTATCTTCAGGCTAGTGCCACAAAAGCCCATGTCCCCTAATGGGACCCAGCAATTGGAAAGTGTCTCGCGGAGCATGTTCCTGCTCTAATCTTCAGAGTCTTCCCTGAGGCGGGCACACGGCAGCTCTAAGTCAGACACAAAGAAACTGCGTCTCCAGGGGCCTGGGCCATAGCAGACCTCACTAACCCGGGCCTTCCTCATGCTGCCTCTCAGGTTTTTGTATTTTTTTAATTCAACAAGATCGCCTGGCACTGTCCGCATCACCTTGTCTGAGTCTACAGATGGGTGGGGAAGTTGGAGCACGGATGAGCTCTGTGCTTCCCACCAGGCACTCCCAGACACACTGCCCACTGGAGACCAGCTTGCCCGAGTCTGAGGATGGCAAGGACCTTGCTGGCTGGCCCCAAAAGATGCCGTTAGCATCCTCAACCCTTTCTGATCAAAAGCTTGTCAGCCTCTGATGCAGGAAGCACCTACCTGCTGCTACCCTGTGTTTATTTTCCATTTCCTTTTTTTTTTTTAAACAGCCTCAACGCCTCCACTGTCACACTCTAAAACCCCAGGTGCAGAGGGAATGTTCTCAACTCTTCCAAATGTTAAAAACATGCACATCTGTATATGCTGCCAGGGTTTCAAGAGTGTAAATTACCTTGGGACGGAATCAGAACCCAATGACAGCCTCTCCCTCCCCCACCCTGTGTGAGGGTCCCCTGCTCTAGACGCCCGACAGGGGAACCCTTGACCAGAGTGATTAACATCCTGGGGCTTTCGGTAGGATCACTATGTAGCCTGTCATCCAAAATGAATAATTTTCCAAGTCAAAGGGGACACTATTAATCATTACATGGGGACTACAGGTATAAACAAAAGCGCTGCAGAAAACCAAGACCCGTTGAGCACATGCAACCCTGGTATGTTGAGATTACCATCGGAGTCACATTTATTGGGTAACCCCCACCCTCTCGAAGCTGACTGACCAGTGCAGAGCACAACCACATCATCACCCCAATAAATAATCATGATCTCACTTGATTATAATGGGTGCTTAGAAGGAAAAGTCCTGGGTGTTGTGACAGAATATTCCAAGGTTAACAGATTTGGGCTTCCCTGGTGGCTCAGATGGTAAAGAATCCACCTGCAGTGCAGGGACCTGCGTTTGATCTCTGGGCCTGGAAGATCCCCTGGAGAAGCAAATGGCTACACACTCCAGTATTCTTGCCTGGAGAATCCCATGGACGGAGGAGCCTGATGGGCTACAGTCCATGGGGTCGCAAAGAGTTGGACACGACTGAGGGACTAACACTTTTGCAGCCTAGTTTCCGTGCGCTCTCTGTGCAAAGGCTCTAAAGTACGAAGGAGTTTCAGAGGGAAAAGAAAGGCCAGAGGGCTGGAGTGGGAGAGGAGGAAGGAGGGGATAAAGTCACAAACTGGGTGGGGCAGGGGGTCGGGGGGGGTGTGGGGAGTCAAACATGAGAAGGAGGATCTCAGGTGAGACCAAGGGCAGCGGGAAGCCAAGGAGATCACTCAAAGCATAAGAGTGTCATGATCAGACCTGGGACTGGACCACCATGGCTCAGGGCCAAGAGTGGACCACAGGGAGGAAAGAGCAGGAGGCCAGCAAAGCCTGGAAGATGAAGGCTCAGACCAGGGCAACGGCTGGTCAGAGGACTAGAGAGGGCCCATTTAAAAATACTTAATGTCGGATTATGCTAGTGATCGGGGAAAAGGCTGCCACGATGGCTAAGCCAGAAAATAACGGGGGCCCTGCACAGAAGACAGCAAAATCAGTTCCTTACACAGAACAACCCTAAAATGCCGAGGTTTGTCTTTTAACCTTGCTCACACAGCCTCTAAAACCCTGACAAACATAATGTTAAAATGAAATACAAATGCTAAAACTACCCTACCACAATTATCCCTCTTTCAGAAACCAACGAATCCTTCACCACATCTAAAGACAGATTCACTTCAACAATCCAATATTCTCAGTGTCTGTCGTGACCCCTTTAGTTATATTACCCAATAACACAATTGAAAATGAAGTTATTAAGAGGTCTGAGTGATACAGGAAGTTTGCCTTTTATCTTTAGAGATAGTATTCAAATCGCAAATCCTAGGATTTGAAATCTAGGATTGAAAATCTATAAAATCACATCTGGTCCCCATTTATTTCATCACTTTGATGAACGGAACTAAAAATGATTAGTGGTCACCCTTTGAGAGGATATGATAAATAAATGGAAAGGAATCATTTTGGTTACAGTGGTTATATCATCCCATATCATGACCCCTAAAGGTTAGCTTTTCATGAAATATATCACAAATAGAAAATAAAACAGTGTCCAGCCTCTCTTGTATGTCAGAATTTCCATGCACATAACTAACAATGATCACAGTAAAAATTACTTACAACTTACATTCATATCATACCCTCTAGTTTGCAAAGCTCTGATTTTTTTCCCCAGTGATCTTGAAAGCACAAACAGGCAAATACACACAACTATCAAGATTTGTCACAAGGGCCCTACCTAAGCTAACAAAGGAAGACTGTCTGGGACCAAAGTCTGGGTGACAGTATGTAAAGTTTCCCTATCTGAGAGTGCTGTGTTCCAGATTTCAAATATTCAAATATTGTCAACTGACACACACATATGTGTACTTTTTTTCCCCTTTTTCAGTAAATGTGTTCTTTGCAATAAAACCGGTTCATTCAATGCAGTTTAATTTGTATGTGATTACAAAGTGAAAGTGTTAGTCGCTCAGTCACATCCAACTCTTTGCAACCCTATGGACTGTAGCCCACCAGGCTCCTCTGTCCATGAGATTCTCCAGACAAGAATACTGGAATGGGTTGCCATTCCCTTCTCCAGGGGATCTTCCAGAGATCGAATCTGGGTCTCCTGCATTGCAGGCAGATTCTTTACTGTCTGAGACACCAGGGAAGCTGATTACAAAGTGTTTGCTATAAAAGCAGTCCACAAACAGGAAAATCTGTTTTGGATGCTTTGCCCCAGTAGGATTTTTTAAAATATACAGTCACCTCTCTCTTATCTTACCAGACATATTCCAACTCACTCAAAAACAGAAAGGTCCTAAAACACAAAGGAGGAATCTGTGGGTCTGAGAGGAAATACAGTCTCCTGGACATGCAAAATTGTAGCAGAGAGAAGTCTCTACGGTTGGAGAAGGGCTTATAGGGGAAGGGAATCAAGGAATTAAAGAGGTTATCAACCCAACTGGAGGGTGTGGGAGAAGCGACAAAAGACACCCAATCTTTGGAAAGCCCTCTAGGTTTGAGCTGAAATCAGGGTGACAGTACTCAGGGCTTCCTCCATAGTCACGCTTGCTGAGCTTCCAGGGAGGGGTCAAGCAGGATGGGAGCCCAGCAGAGAAAAAGCCAAGAAAAACAGGCATTTCCCATCGCCCCGAGTCTCCACTGTCAGCCCCTGCTCCCGCACCAGCACAGCTTTCCACATCAGCGAAGTGGGAACAAATTAGTCTGAGTTGGGCTAACAGTTAACCAGACCCTCTCACATTCTCTTATTTAGGCATTCATGCATGCAGAACAATTTCTGGAATGCCTTCTAGGAGCCAGGCCCTGTCAAGACCTGGAATGAAACCTCATTCAGGTCCTGTCCCACAAAGACCTCAAAGACCAGTGGAAAAGGATCCCCTCACTGAATCAGCACCAGAGACGACCACTGCAACAAGGGCCCCACGGAGGTGTAATTTCACCGACAGAATCCCTACAGGAGGGAGGGATTTACTGCCTCAGGTCTTCATCTTTTCACCATTGTTTAAAATGGTTCCAGGGACGGACCTAGCTAGATAGAACACAATCCATATGATCTGACAGCTTGTAAAACTCACAATAGCCAGCTTGTATTTTAACTGTTTAAACCCACCTTTGATGTATCCTTTTAAAAACAAACAATTTGCTGTGAATCAAAGACTGTGAGGTGAAAAACTGGGTGTTAAAAGGAAGAAGAGAGACTACGAAACAAAACAGATTGCCCAGAACCACTCAAACTGAGAAAGGCAGAGTGCCAGGCATGCTGTAGCTGAGAGCATCCCACAGTCACCCTCTATACATGCCATCCAACCGGCCAGAAGCAAAACATATAAGCTCCTTCTTTTCAGTACTGTAGTGGATGTTGGTGTATTTTTCATGGTTTTCAAAACATTTCTGAAATATATGCAGAAGGACAAAATGGCTAAATGAAGTATAGCTAAATGATGGGGTGGGATAACCTAGCGGAAGTTTAGCAAAGCATTCCCAAGGTTGTAGTTCTAGAAACAGCTCTTCTAAGAACAATTACAGGAGCTCCAGCAGCAGCCCCCCAGGCCCTGAGATAAGTGCTTTGCACTCACAGCCTCTTTGGTCTTTACAACTTTTTATGGTAGATACCACACCTTTGATAGAACACAGACAGAAATGGCAGACAAATCACTGAAAGCAGAGCTAAGTGCAAAGTTATAGTCAGCAAACATAAATAAGTTCACAGTTACAAAGGGCCAGTTACCAAGCCCCTATTCCCACAGGATGGTGCAGAGAGAACGTGGTGACAGCTGCAAAAACAGCAGACTGCATCACAGCAGAGTACTCTCAGGGAACCTAGAATAAACCTAGGGAACCCAAATAGTTTATAATGGACATCATATGTGCCTATCTCTTTGCTCCATACAAGTATGGCTGGGGAACAGGATGCCGATGAGAGGTGCGAAATAAACGAAGTCCCTACAATGGAGTTTGACTTTAATCCCGTCCAAACTAAGTCATTTAAGTACTTAAGGGCTTCCCAGGTGGCACTAGTGGTAAAGAACCCACTTGGCAATGCAGGAGACGGAAGAGACGCAGATTCCATCTCTGGGTTGGGAAGACCCCCTGGAGGAGGAAATGGCAACCCACTCCAGTGTTATTGCTTGGAAAAGCCCATGCACAGAGGGGCTACAGGCCATGAGGCTGCAAAGAGTCAGACACGACTGAGCAGACACACGCTAGTAAGTACTTAAAGCAGGTGATGTGAAAGCAGGATCAGATTTACCACTAGAGAAGGCTCTGGGAGATGGAGTGTGGGGGAAGGAAGAGAGAATTACAACCCTGCAAATGAAGATGCTGATGGTCTGAATCACAGCAAGGAAGGTGGTGGAGAAGAGGATGAGAGAACACGCTGAAAGAGTTAAGACTGAGCAGGTATCACTGCTGATAGTACTGTGTAGGTTCTGGGGTTTCAGTTTCAGATGCCAGCAGGATCCGTGCCATCCCTGGGTCAGAGACAAAGGCCAGTTCACCACTCACAGCAATACAGTAGCCACAGCACCTGCCCCAGTCCCCCGGGCAACAATTTCCACAGGACCATGCAGAGAGGGATCACATCATGAACTGCACTACAAGACAGGACCCTTAAGTTAGGGAGCCCAAATATTTTTTTCATATGCATCTATCTTCCAAGGCTTTTCACTCTACAAACATCCTTGAAAAGATGATCCAGAACAAAGGTGGTCAGTACCTCAGCTTGCAGTATCCTGCAAGAAACATGAGATTTATGGAGAATTGTTTTCCAACATCCTCACGTTACCTATGAGGAAACTAAGAGTCAAAAAGCTTAAAATGAGTCAGGGTAACATAGCTAGAAGGTAACAGAAGTGAGATTCAAACCCAGACCTTAGGACGCCAAGTCCCATTGCCCTCCCCACTATTCAAAATCCTATTATGTAAAACATAGGGACTTCTGCTAGTGGAAGGAGTATAGAGACAATAAATGGGTCCTTCAGGCTCTCCAGGAAGTTGTCAGCTCACCTGGAAGGGAACAGGGACATACTAGAGGCCCAGCTCCAAAGATGAAGGTTCTCCTTGGCTCATGTATCTCAAAACTTGAATGACAGAGCAGAACTAGGCTGCTATAGAAGTCAACGGTGGTGCCTCTCCATGTGGTGGGGAGATCTACGCCCAAGTCCTTGGTTAGCCCCTTCCTAAATCCAGCCTGCAAAATTACAGGTTTTATGGGAGAATGCTATCAGAATGGAAAAGAAAGTTTATATGTTCATATTAGGTCTTTATTCCCTAAAACTTCTTGCAGAAGTATGAAACAGAATAACTTTCCATATAAAGATGATCTCTCCTCATCCGTGCATTTAAATCAGCTAACACTTCACATACATAATTAAAAGAAAGTAAATATATACGCTTCCCAGGTGGCTCAGCAGCCTGGTGAGCTACAGTCCATGGAGTGGCAAAAGAGTCAGACATGACTCAGCCACCAAACAATAGCAGCAAAAGTAACTGGATTAAGAAACTGAAAAGAACTTGGTTAGCAGACCCTTCATTTTGATAACAAACATACTGGATTCAAGGATTAAAGGTAACTGCAGAGTTACTTCATAAATGGGATTCATTATTTTGAACATGAATGATCAAGCTTATTCATTTATTAACATAAAAGTGAAAAAATGACTTGCTTAGCTTCAAGGGGACAATAAAGATGTTTGGCATATGCAGGACTTTGGGTCTTCCTGGTGTCAATGATGACCAGCTGGACAGCAGACTCTCTTCTGAGATTTCTTAACTCAGTCTGCAAGGTCCTGAGACACCTGAGCAGTCCTTGTCAGCCTGGGGAACCCTCTCCCTCAGCAGAAAGTTCCCACTCCCCATGAGAAGCCCCCACCATCACCACCAGGTTCCTCTTCAAGGGGTGAAAGGCACAGGTGGTGCTTATCACACTAACAGAAATGTCTGAATCCACTCAACTTAAAAGGATCACCCACTTTATAGGCCACTTATTTAAACCTTTGGATGGCTGCCCAATGCATGCAAGCTGCCACAGTGCACAATCCAGGGAGCAAGCACCATGCAATCCCAGGGGGTGGTGCACTTCACAACCTGTGCAGCCATGAGTGCTGGCAGCCCTCAGGGATAGGGGGTCACTCCCAAGATATTTCCCCATCAAAGTTCACT
The DNA here is from genome assembly GCF_003369695.1 of Bos indicus x Bos taurus. Classification (NCBI taxonomy): domain Eukaryota; kingdom Metazoa; phylum Chordata; class Mammalia; order Artiodactyla; family Bovidae; genus Bos; species Bos indicus x Bos taurus. The sequence continues at coordinate 26,178,209 of NC_040081.1, read as the reverse complement.
TCCTCATCCATGGATTTTTTTTAACCTAATCTATAAATCCCCCAGATTCTAGCAGTCATCATGGATTTCAACCAATGACTGAAGGAAGTTAATCATTTTTACATATCATTAAGTGAATGACAAATATTATTTAGAATTGGTTCTGACTAGCTGCTGATAAAATTCACACTGGAAACAACAGGAGTAGGAAACATAACAACTTATTTCATATATTTGAGTCCTGAGAGTCCTCTCTCCATCTAGAATCTGTATGGCAGGCCTCCTTGGACAGCAAGCAGATCAAACCAGTCAATCCTAAAGGAAATCAACCGAGATTATTAATTGGAAGGACTATGCTGAAGCTCCAATACTTTGGCCACCTGATGCAAAGAGCCGACTCACTGGAAAAGACCCTGGTGCTGGGAAAGATTGAGGGCAGGAAAGGGGTGACAGAGAATGAAATGGCTGGAAGGCAACACCGAATCAATGGACATGAGTTTGAACAAATTCCAGGAGACGGTAAAGGACAGGGAAGCCTGGTGTGCTGCAGTCCATGGGGTCTCAAAGAGTCGGACATGACTTAGCAACTGAACAACAAGTACCACACATATTATTCTTTTGATGGATGAAGAAGTAAATACCTACTGCAGATAACCAGTAAGTAGGCTTTTACAGTTCTATTTGAAAAAACACACACCCAAGTTATTCTTCTGAACAAATGTTCTTACTTGGCTTTCTTAGGTACACCACTGTTAATTAAAAGAAAGTGAAGTCGCTCGGTCGTGTCCAACTCTTTGCAACCCCAAGGACGGTAGCCTACCTGGCTCCTCCATCCATGGGATTTTCCAGGCAAGAATATTGGAGTGGGTTGCCATTTCAAATGCTTCTCTAAATTACCGATACTGGCTTGGAGGTGATCTAAGTGTCATTCTCCACGAGGCCGGTTCACTAATTGCTTGAAAATAATTCATTCCACAAGTATCAAAAAACAAACAGAAAGTCTCTTCCCCAATCCAAGTCAGCAGAGCCAGCCTGCTTCTGAGATGAGCGCTTCCTGATCCTGCTCAGCTCTGGTCCTAGGCTTGGCCCGGGCTTTCCCATCTCTTGTCTCTCAGGGCCAGACACCGGACAGTCTCTGCAACTTGCCCTGTCTGTGCCCTCTGGGGCTGCCGAGGCTCCCAGTCCTCTGGGGCCTCCTCCACTGCCACCAATAATCCTGGATCCTGTTGCCTGGCACTGTTAACATCAGCCATTCCTGTGCGTCAGCTCTCCGACTTCTCTAACTCAGGATGCTACCCTTCTTGGTAAAAGGGTGCCTTGGTCTCCTTTGGTTCCCTGGAGTCACACTGGCCAGGGGTACAGCTATGAAGCATCTGAGAAGCCCTGAGATTTCTAAACTTGGCTTTCCTAACCACATTCTTGGTAGGTGAGGCCCAGGCGATTATGTCCCAAATAGGACACATCTGAACACATTTAACTGGCTATATATTCAACTTATACACAGCACACCTGTGTCTGGTCCTCATTTGCTTTTACCCTACTTCCAAGGTAATAAATCAGCCTCAGGACCGTTTCATGGAAGCTGGCAGAAGACATAAAACTCCTGGGTCAGAGACAAAGGACTGCATTATCCACAGCACAGCAGGCAACTGGGGCGCCATGTCTGCCAGTCCTCCTCACCCCAAAGTCCGACGGCGGTGACACCGCAGCGCCCAGAAGGAAGCCACAGAAGTGCTGCTTTACGTCCGAGTCACAGCTGTGGAACCTCTGCTTTACAACAAGCAGAAGGTGAGACTTCTCTTTGTCCCAGAGAGACATGATCTCATCTTCCAAAGTTGCTCGCCACAAACACAACCCTAAGTAATGGCCCAAGAGCATTTCTAGACCACCCAGCAAGACAGGGAGGACACAAGAGACATGTGGAGGAGCATCTCCAAGCAACCTGTGCGTTCGCCTCATTTGAATGACTGTCCCTATGGGCTTCATGGTCCCAACAACTCCTACCCGGGAGGCCCCTGTACTCTTCATGCCATGGGTTGAAAAGCAGCTGCATTATGCCCTTCATTGGTAAGGTGCTGTGAAACACCCCATAATTTAATTGTTGAACAGCACAGTCTGAGATCTCTCAAGTATATCCCTCCCTCAATACAGTAGCCAAAACCACCTCTGCATCTCCACTCCCTTCCTGTTTCACCTCCCCTACTTTTGGAAACTTATCCATAGTTAGAAATGCACAATAAATTAAAAAAATAAAGTGTATATGTGTATATGTGGCTTCCCTGGTGCCTCAGAGGTAAAGAATCCATCTGCCAATGCAGGAGACGCAGGTTTGACTCCTGGGTTGGGAAGATCCCTTGGAGAAAGAAATGGTAACCCACTCCAGTATTCCTGCCTGGGAAATCCCATGGCAGAGGTGCCTGCAATCCATGGGGTCACAAAAAGTCGAACACAGCGACTGAACAACAACAACTATATATTAATAGTGAATAGGACAGAAGCTAGTCTCAATCTGGGCAAAATTTTAGTTCCAGAAATCTTCACCTATATAGCTGAAGGAAGAGAAATCACTTATGATAACTTGGGAAACGAAAGACAAGACAAAAGTCCGCTTGACAGATGCTCACACTCTGAAAGGCACTAACTTCAGGGAGGGAAACTGCTTGCTTTTACTATAATGTCAGTGATTTTTCAGACATATTTTTTACTTCCTATACAGTGGAAAACAATTTAAAATGCCAGATTCCTTAAAGTTCAACAGCTCATAAAACACCATTTGTAACAAAAACTTGTAACTATCTAAATAAAAATTAAATTAGAAAATCTGTAATTATAATCAAAATAAGGTATATATTAATAAATCAAACTTCATACACATACCTACTTGTGCATAACAAATTTTTTAGAGGGGCCCAGGTGGATGCTAATCTTTTTCTGAAGCTAAGAAAGTAATACATTTGGCCAACAGGTACATGAAAAGATGCTCATTATTGCTAATTATTAGAGAAATGCAAATCAAAACTACAATGAGATATCACCTCACACCAGTCAAAATGGCCAACATTAAGAAGTCAACGAACAATAAATGCTGGAGAGTATACCAAAAAAAAAACAGAACCCTCCTCTAACTTCCGGCAGGAATGTAAACTGGTGCAGCCATTATGGAGAACAGTATGGAGGTTCCTTAAAAAACTAAAAATAGAACTATCATATGATCCTATAATCTTACTCCTGGGCATATATCCAGAAAAAAAAACATAATTCAAAAAGACACATGTACCCTAAATGTTCACTGCAGCACTATTTACAACAGCCAAGACATGGAACCTAAGTGTCTATCAAGAGATGAGTGGATAAAGAAGATGTGGTTATTTATATACAATGGACAGTCAGCCACCAAAGAGAATTAAATAATGCCATTTGCAGCAACATGTATGGACATAGAGATTATCATACTAAGTGCAGTAAGTCAGACAGAGAAAGAAAAATATATATGATATCCACATATAATGTGGAATCTTAAAGAAAAGAACTTATTTACAAAACAGAACTTATTTACAAAACAGAAATAGATTCACAGATTGAAAACAAACTTATGGCTACCAAAGGGGATGAGGGGACGGGGAAGGACAAAGTAGGATTTGGGGATTAACGGTTATAGACTACTGTGGATCAAATAGATAAACAAGGACCTACTGTAGAGCACAGGGAATTATATTCAATATCTTACAATAACCTAGAATGGAAAAAGCCTGAAAAAGCATATGTACATGTATAACTGAATCATTTTTCTGTATACCTGACACCAACACAACATTGTAAATTAGTTACACATCAAGTGAAAAATGGTTATTGAGAAAGAAAATTACTATAGATTAAATTAACTTATTTCAGTTAACAATTACTGGATACCTGCTATATTTTAGGCATTTTTCCAGACATATTTCTATTATTAGAATTATTATTTTATTGGAACTGTAATGTTCTACATATACTACCATTAAAAAAAAAAACAAAAACAAAAAAACAGGTAGGTCCGTGGCCTCAAAATGACCCTCTAAGGCAAGCCATGAGAAATGCTGGTATTTGTGATTAAAGAAATGGAGGGGTGATCGGGTCATGCCAACAATGGATAAGATGAACAGCTGCAGCTAAACGTGAGGGGAGAGGAATTCAGGGTCCAGCAGGCAAGGAACGGAGCAGCTACTTGGCTCGAAACCTAAACTCTCAGACAGATCTGAGAGGAAGGAAAGGAAGTTGCCAAAGGAAGCCTGGAGATACAATCTCTTCCAGTAGGTGAAACACCAAAGGAAACAAAGTTCTGCCAGAAAAGTCCTGTCATACAGACAGCGCTTCCCTAGCAGAGCAAGTTGAGGCTCCTGGACTCTGACAACACCTTTCCCAGGTGATAATGAATCAAAAGCCTACACCTGTCCCAAGCAGTCACCCGTTCACACCTGATTCCAAGGTCAGCGGTCACAGAGCACGTGCGCCCTCAGGCTGTGCCTGTGCGTCTCACTGAATCTTTATAATTATCCTAGGGATAGGCATTACTGTTAGCCACTTTTTGCCCATAAGAAACAGACCAGCATGATGACACAGCTGTTCACAGTCACAAAGCTTGGCCGTGCCAAGGCCAATGTCTGAACCCTTAACCCCTATTTTAAACATCTCAATGTTCTCCGCATTGTTTGCGGGGCAGAGGGTAGGGGGAGTGGGAAGCTGGGGTGAGGAAGAAATAAAGAGTAAATGTATCATTTTTTAAAAAATCATCTTGTAATTTTATCTGGAGCACATCAGTGCAAAACAAATAACAAATCCCATGGGCATATTCATTCAGTAATAAAAAACCCAAATAGGACACATGTGAATTCATAGGTTTAGTTCATCACCACAGAATCACCCAACACCTAATAGCTTGTTTAAATGAAGTATGAACAATATTAGAGATGACAAAGAATTTCAGATAATACCTATGCCATCAAGCTTAATCTATTCAATGTGCAACTTTATGTGCAATTTAATTGGAAGCTTTTTTGTCTCTGCTGACTTAAAAGCCACATATGGAATCCATACGAAGAAGGAGTTTTTGAGTCTGCTCATTCCAAAGCACAAGAATAATGCATAATAAATAACCTGAATACTTAACATAAGCCAGGTTGATGTTAATCAAAGTGACCGCCCTAAACTGTTTAGTAGAACCAAAGGCGGTCAGAGCACCGGGACTCAGTGAACTTGGGCAGTTCAGCCAGCACCCAGCCTCCAGGTCAAAGGCCAACTTCATCCTCATTCAAGGAATAAATGGTACACAGATACCTTCTCCATCGTCCTCAACACATCAAATCCGCCAGGACGCCCGCCGCCGTCCCCTCCTCGCGCTCTCCCCACACAGCGAGGCCGGAACCGCGGAGCCCACGGAGACGCTCTGCGCCCAGAACACCAGCTGTCCCTGCTTTGTAAATTGGGAGCTTTGAAGCAAAGGTTGATGGGAAAAAAGAAAGGATTCTATTAAGAGGGGAAAAAAGGTGGGGAAGGGGGCCAATATCTAGAGGTGGAACCAATTTTTCAGGTCCATTTCAATATGTAAGTCTTGAGATTATATAATCAAGAATTATACCTGAGTGCCCATACCTGAGCACTGAAAAGACTCGACAAAGAATACTCAAATATTTGAACAGCCATTCCTCTTCAAAATAATTCCAACCTTCCATGTTTTTATCAGCAGGCTACCCTTTTTAAAGTATGAGAAAGAGATTTGGGAGATTTTACCCCCAAAACAAAAAGTCCTATCTTCTCAGTTCTGGAATTAAATTCACAGAAAAGGGGGCAGGGGGAGGAGGGGGATTCAATAGAAACGATGCTTGAAATGAAAAAAATGCATTCTGAAAGGTTCCTAGCAATAATTAATGATTTGTTGGTGCCTCCAGCTAGGCTGTAGTAATTTCATACTTCAAAAGAGTTTATTTTCTAGTCTTCATCCAAGAACCAAAACAGCAAGAACAGTGTTTTTTCCTGCTTAAGTATTAGGTACTAAGACTGATGATCTCTTGAGTTTTATTTTTAACTTAAAAAAAAGTTTCATTTAGTTTGCATCTTTATACTGTTAGTGGTAGTCGCTCAGTCTTGTCCAACTCTTTTCTATCCCCACACTGGACTGTATGTAGCCCGCCAGACTCCTCTGTCCGTGGAATTTTCCAGGCAAGAATACTGGAGTGGATAGCCATTCCCTTCTCCAGGGGTTATTCCCAAGCCCAGGAATCAAACTCACATCTCCTGCATTAGCAGGCAGGTTCTCTACCATCTGAGCCACCAGGGAAGCCCTTGCATCTTTATAGGAAATTATAATAAGGAAATTTTAATCTTTCATCACAAATTAGGGCTTCCCACGTAGCTCAAACAGTAAAGAATCTGCCTGCAATGCAGGAGACCTGGGTTCAATCCCTGAGTCAGGAAGATCCCCTGGAAAAGTACATGGCAACCCACTCCAGTATTCTTGCCAATTAAATTATTTGGAGGTCATATAGTCATTTAAGTAGTGTCTCTTTCTTTATCCAAAGAAAGCATATATCTACTTATTAAAAAAAAAAGCCAAAGACATAAATCAACATTTACTATGCAAAAATTCCAAGGGTATATATCAATTTTAAATGGAATATATGTATTTCAAAAATATAAAAGATATTTCAGTCCTCTTTTTAGTGAAACTAATCCTTTTATTTCTATAAAAGGATGAATAAGACATTATTTTCTAACTTTTATCCAGTTGTTTCAGGCCCTCACTGGAAAGCAACTGTAAAATTCTCAGAGAATACAGTAAGAATACTAGGGACTATTAAATATTACAGACAGGAAAAAAATTAAAATGCCACATATAATGATCTTATCGAGTCACCTCTTCACTCAAATTATTCTTTAAAAAACTAACAGACAAAGCTAAAAAGTACTAAAAAGAAAAAAAACAACAACACTATTTCCCCAGGATTGCAGTTATGAGATTAGAAAAAAAAAAAAAAATACCAAGCAGCTTTACTCACACGAGTTGTCATGTGGGCAGTTGCTGTCCATCCTTGAATAAGCAGATACCTTCAACAAAACATTCAATGGGAACAATGTAGTTCCTAACTACATTTTTCTGCCCAAGTAAAGGTCATGCTGAAAAACATCTAAAGCTAAGAGCTCATGTTTGAAAGGTTTTGTTTTTCAGTTACTGAATGCTCTAACTCCTTCCTTTAAAAGTACAGGGGCTTTCAAAGGCCTAAAGCAGATTTATTGATTTTTTGTTGTCAGTGTTGTTGTGTGAAATTGATGTTTATTCACAGGGTATTTGTTCTGTATGTTGAAATACTTATTCTAAATGTTGTCCTGAGGGGGGAAATACTGGTAAAGTCAGAAGAAATGCTTAAAAGCTAGTGATGGAAAAGCACATTTTTACTTCACAAAGTTAAGTAACTATGGTTTGCTAAATTCAAGTTCTCGTAGATGCCTGCCACTCAAACTCTAAAATGGGCTTTTTGTTTATTTTGGGGTGTTTGTTCACTGCTCTCAGAGGATTTGACTAAGACTCTCTACTTTTAATAAAATTAAACTGAAAGTTATTATTGGGAATGCAGTACAATTTCTTTTTCTTAAAAAAGCATATTAATGTTGATGTATTGTTTTTACAATAGAAAGGAGTAAGTAAAGTACCCTGTTCTAACTGAGCTGAAGCTGAAGCTCCAATACTTTGGCCACCTGATGTGAAAAAACGACTAATTGGAAAAGACCCTGATTCTGGGGAAGACTGAGGACAGAGGATGAGATGGTTGGATGACATCATCAACTCAATGGACATGAGTTTAACCAAATTCCAAGAGATGGTGAAGGACAGGGAAGCCTCCTAGCATGCTGTAGTCCATGGGGTCACAAACAGTTGGACACAACTTAATGACTGAACAACAAAAACAAATTCTAAAAAATGCAGCAAATAAATGAATTCATTCTAAATTGAACATAATCAATAGTAAATTGAAGGAAGAGGAGACAGAGGAGTAGAGGAAGAAGCCCACTGAGATAGGTTTCCAACTATTTCAGGTTGACTTTCTGTTTGTCTAAAATCCAATTTCCCAAAGCATTTTCCCTTTTATACCTAAGATGTAATTATTCACTGGGGCTGGGGTTAGCAACTCTTCAGAAATTGGGAGTACCCCTCTTTTTCCCCAATAGTAAATAGAACCTAGAGTAGGCAGAAATTTGAACACATCCCCCCAGTCATTTTCCCTCTAGAGAGTCGTGAATCTTACTAATAGGTCTCAGCTTATAAATGCATGTCTTCCTGCAAATTACTTAAAAGCAGTGTTCCCCAAAGTGAGATTCCCTGGTGACCTCTGGTGACAGAGGAGACAGTTTTAGAATACAGCATTAAACAACCTAGAAGAAGAAAGTCATTTCCTTTTCAACTCTCTCCTAATCCTCTGGTCTAGTCAAGGAGAAAGTCTCCATTTGATGCCAGGATGTTGAGCACTTGGTATACTTGTTAACCTCCACTGTCACAAAGGAAAGTAAGTTGTAACTCAGGCCTGCCAGCAGGCACCGAGAGCTACCTAGACATTAACAAGCCATATAGTTGTCATTGTATGCATCTGAATATTGATATTTTTCAAGTTTCCTTTTTAAATAAATGTATTTAAGGTTTAAAAATGGAGTCAATTTAAAGGAAAAATAGTTTGAAATGGTCTAGATCCTTGCAACTGAAAATGAGATCAGTGAACCAACAGCATCAGCCTCACCTGGGAGCATGTTAATGAACCAGATCTTAGGCCCTTCTCAAGCCCACCGAACCAAAAAATGCATTTTAATCAAGATCCCCATGTGACTTAAAATTTGAGAAACGCTAGGGGTAGCACAAACGTCAGTCTGAAACCATGCAGGCCATTCGTTTGGGATCTGCTACTTTGGCTCATCAGCCATCCTTCAGACACTCAGCCAGCAGAGGGCAGGGGGACCAAGACGAAACTCCAGTGCCTTCCCTGGCAAGTCGCAAATCATCAACGGATGGTGAGGTCAGTGAGCGAATCTAAAGCAGCACTTTGGGGGTGCTATGGGTAACCTAAAATGACTTTAAATATGGGTAACCTAAAATGACTTTAAATATGCTCTTATGAATGGACTTGTGGACACAGCGGCAGAAGGAGAGGGTGGGATGAATTGAGAGAGTACCTCTGACATATCTACACTATCACGTGTAAAACAGTTAGCTAGTGGGAAGCTTCTGTAGAAGGCAGGGAGCTCAGCTTAATGCTCTGTGATGACCTAGAGGGATGGGATGGGGATGGGGTGGAAGGAGGCTCAAGAGGGAGGGGATACATGTATACATATAGCTGAGTCATAGTTGTACAGCAGATACCAACACAACATTGTAAAGCAATTACCCACCAATTTAAAAAAAAATTTAAGTGCTCTTATAATATCCGATCGTGCCACACAGATCATCTTTTTTACTAATGAATAATATAATGAAAATTCTACCTAACCTTCCCTTCATCCCTTCTCTCTTCCTTCAATGGCTGGGGCTTTCTGAAAAATTTCAGCATGGGAATGAGGGCCTACGCTCCTTGCACCTACTGAATTAGCATCCCCTGGCCTTTTCTCCTAGAGTTAAGCCCAGTTAGAGAATTATGCTTGGAAAAAGAAGCTTAGGTCTTTTGCATCAGGTGACACTGCTGCTGCTGCTAAGTCGCTTCAGTCGTGTCCAACTCTGTGCGACCCCATAGATGGCAGCCCACCAGGCTCCCCCGTCCCTGGGATTCTCCAGGCAAGAACACTGGAGTGGGTTGCCATTTCCTTCTCCAGTGCATGAAAGTGAAAAGTGAAAGTGAAGTCGCTTAGTCGTGTCTGACTCTTTGCGACCCCATGGACTGCAGCCCACCAGGCTCCTCCGTCCATGGGATTCTCCAGGCAAGAACACTGGGAGTTCTGACCAAAATCCTACTTCTTCATCAGCAGGAAAGACATCCAGGGGAAATTCTGAATTACCTGTATCGCCAACTCAGTGTTCACCTTCACAACCTGAAAGAATGTGTTGGAAATACAGAGTAAAACAATGACTAAAATATACAGGACTTATGATACTACAAAAGCTAAATACATATGTTTACAGCCATCTAGGTATTTTCAAAACATCCAGATTTAACAGATTTTAGTAAAATGTTTCTATTTCTCCCAGGTGCTAGGCCTAACACCAAGATCCAACAACAGAAACTCAACTTCCCAGTACAAAACACCAACATGAGACAGTCTGGTTTTGCTGAGAAAATGAAGAGTGAATCCAATTGGGTAAAGAAAGATGGGAACATTAATAACAAACAATCAACAGGAATTCATGGTCTGGTATCCATGATAAGACTTACATGCCATTCATTACAATGAAAAGAACACTGTGAACATTTGTTAGATCCTTTTTCCCTTTAGTTATTTTGGGAATGTACTTCTGTAGGCAGAACATTACAGAGAACAAAAAAATATATGTTACAGTGTAAGATTACTGTAACAGTTCTGAAAGAAGTCAAGAAACTCCCACCAAAATGAAATTATAGGCATAGAGGAAAATAAGAGTAATAATTGCTAATACCTATCGATCATTCCAAGCAGTTTATATATACTAACTCCTCTAAATCCTCACAACTATGAGATAGATGCTGGGTCTTAATATTACTACTAAAGATGCCATTTTGCAGATGAGGAGACATAACTGTAAGGTGAGTAAGTAGCCTAAGATCACAAGTCTGGGAATAAAACTGGGTAAAAATTCAGACACATTCAGAATCCAAACTCCTTACCACCAGACTGCTGCCTACCACCAGACCACCAGAATGCCCAACTCAGGGTAAACATTTTATCACTCTCTAATACTGGACCCTAAAAGAATTCTTCTAAAAGGTCAATGACTGTGGAATCTTCACAAGTGAAGGGGCTGGGCTATATTGATAGGACTGTACCTTAAAACAGGAAAACTGAGTTTTGGCATTAAATGCTTCAGAAGTGATTAGAACTACTCACTTGGCAGAATTAAGTTTTAAGGCTGCTTCAGGGAAATATTAACAGTTGGGGGAAATTTTTGTTGGAAGCAAAACATTATACTTTGAGAAATGCTTAAGTCAAGTATTCCTCTTTTATTAGGACGACTTAATTAAATACAAAGCATTAAAATAGCTGGCCTGAATATTTATTAGAGCACCAGCTGTTCCCTCCAGATTTTTAGAAATTCAAGATGAAGTGCCAAGTATAATTTAGAAAAAAAACAAATTCAACAAGTAGAAAGAGCCCTATGTCTTGCAATACTTATCCAAATAGTAAATAGTAGTTGGAAGAGCTATAGAACATTACTATGCCTTTTCAATGAGAAGAGCCAAAATGTTTGGCCAACCACTTCCTAACGCTATTTTGTTACTGAGGTTGGTGATTACATTACTTAAATATTATACCTTATATTTCATAATTAATGATTCTTTATGTACAGACAGATAATACCATAGTGCTAACCACAGAATGTGTATACCACTCTGGGTGTGTTTATGAGTGCTGATAACTATGCTCCAGTTGAACATCTCAGAGAAATCATTCAGATTTTAATTCAAAATTTTATTTCTTTCAGAGACTTACGGACTTAGGGAACGAACTTATGGTTGCTGGGGCTGGGGGCAGGGGGAGAATGAGAGGAAGGGATAGTTAGGGAGTCGGGGATGGGCATGTACACCCAGCTATGTTTAAAATGGATAACCAACAAGGACCTACTGTACAGCATATGGAACTCTGCTCAATGTTTATGGCAGCCTGGATGGGAGGGGAGTTTGGGAGAGAATGGATACATGTATATTACGGCTCAGTCCCTTCTCTGCTCACCCGAAACTTTCACAACATTGTTAACTGGCTATACCCCAACATAAAATAAAAGTTTTTTTTTTTAATTTTATTTCTCTCAAAAGATTTCCACTTTAGGTGCCCAGCCATAATTGAACACCTAATTCTTATTTTTTTGTTTCAAAAGGGAGTAGATAAAAAGGAGTAAGTCAGAAAAAAATGAAAAAACGTGTTATGCACATTGCAACTTTTCTTTCTAAGGAAAACTGGAAGATATCTCCTGTTTGCTTTACTGTCAGCTCTTCATGACAGTGCTGCACACTTAGATACGAGAGAAGAAATGTCCCTGCTTGGCATGTCGGCAGAGGGAAGTCAACAAAACTGCCAAGGAAGAGCACCTTGGACAGGGAGGCAGGTTTGTGGAGAAGAGCAGCGTCTGCTGTCCTGCGTCTGTGGTTAGACCCAGTCCACTGCACTGAAGTCTGCGGGACCACGAAGGCGAAAGAAGAAAACGTCTGCTTCTTCGCTGTTCCTGTCCAACGAATAACTAGCTTCTACCCCTATACGATGCTAATTTTTAGCATAGTAATTGCAGCACAAGAGGTTCTCTCTAGCGGAGATGTTCTCCTTTTGTTTTTAGGGTTTTCAGGTTTAAAAATAAACTGGCATTTTTGGATTAATAAAAAAATTCCGTGAGGGATAAAATAGGCCACATAATTTTTTTTCTCATAAGCGAAGAACACTAGCTGTGTGTGCTGGTGAAGTCAGTCACCCTCTGGTCAGAGCCCTATACCACCTACTCCCAGCTCCCCCAGCAACCCTTCAGAGAGTAATAGCAAGAGATGACACGTCTTGCCAAGAAAAACAAGCTAGAGCTTCTCCACTTCAGCTGGACATCAAAATCACCTGCAGGGATTTTTAAAAATCCCCACTAATACCAGGGCCCCATCCTGGACCTACAGAATCAGATGCCCAGGTGGGAAGACTGAAATTTCCTAACAATTCACTGATTATGGTGCTGTGTCCATAAAGGGGTGAAATATCAACCAACCCTATAGAAAGTGAAAAGTGAAATGTGAGTCACTCAGTCGTGTTCCACTGTGAGACCCCAAGAATTGTAGCCCACCAGGTTCCTCTGTCCAAGGGATTCTCTAAGCAAGAATACTGGAGTGGGTAGCCATTCCTTTCCCTAGGTGATCTTCCTGACCCAGGGATCAAACCTGGATTTCTTACATTGCAGGCAGATTCTTTACCATCTGAGACATCAGAGAAACCCCTAATCAGGGAGAGGGACTTCCAATGCATGAAAATCCGTAAGAGAAAAACCTGTATGAGGAATAACTTTTTCTAAACATGCCTTGACCTTCAAGATTGAAATTTATCTGAAGGCTAGAATGCTGGTTTTCAATTGTGTGTTTAAGCAGTAGACCCCTTTTTCAAGCAAAACTCTTCATGGTATCTCAAAATACCAAACCTACTATCTGAGCTGCTCCAGGAGCAACAAAGGGCAGAAACCCTCCCACTCAGGCCCCATACACCTTAAGGAAGCCTACAGCTGCTAGAAGGAAGTGAAAACCACTGGGCCAGAATAAGACATTTAAATAGGATAAATATATAGTACTAAATCTAAATGCAAATAATTAACTGGAGGGTTAGGGCTTTTGATTAGCACTTAGCCTAGGGAGATGGGTTTAAAAGAAGTTCACTTGAAAAAGAGATGAAGGTTTCATTCCACTAGAAATTCAACTTGAGCCAACAATGTTCTCTGGCTGCCTGGAAAAGCATGTGCAGTTTAGCCTGCGTTAATAACTACTGTTTGTACCGAGAGAATGACCTTTTAGAAAGCACTTTCACGTGTATGGAGAAGGAAATGGCAACCCACTGCAGTATTCTTGCCTAGAGAATCCCATGGACAGAGGAGCCTGGCGGGCTACAGGCTATGGGGTCGCAAAGAGTCGGACACGACTAAGCAGCTAACACTTTGATGTGTATGATCTCATTTAATACTGGATAACAACTCTGTAAGCTATTGGAATTATTTTTGCTGTATTTTAGATGAGCAATGTGGAAGGCCAGGGTTTGATCCCTGGGTCAGGAAGATACTCTGGAGAAGGAAATGGCAACCCACTCCAGTATTCTTGCCTGGAGAATCCCATGGACAGAGGAGCCTGGTGGGCTACAGTCCATGGGGTCACAAAAGTCAAGACACGACTGAGCAACTGACACACTACTTACTTTAGATGAGCAACTGAGGCAATAATGTGTAAAAGTAGCTTACTCAAAGATGAATCCAGGCTCTACCTCCTAACCTAGAACTTAAGGGGGACTTCGAGAATAACAATCCACCATTCTCTGAATGGTAGGAACAGCGTCTGAAAAATATGTGTTCCATTCTGGTTGCTGCATTAATAGGACCACAGGCAGAGAACAATAATCAGAGCAAAGAGCAATCTGGAAATAGTATACGAAGAACACATGAAAAACCTAAGAGCCTCTAAAGATGGAAAGCAGAGGGTTTCGAAATTTGTAAATAATGAAGGTCTATGCAGAGGCAGATAAGTCTTATATCACACAAGAGTAACCCAGGCCCTTCCCCTTCTCCTTCCTGAAAAATTCAGTCTTAAAGCCATGAGAAGGGACAAAGGAAGATAGATAGGCCTTTGTGCAGGAACGGGTATGGAGAGAGATGTGAAAGACCAGAGCCAGGTCTCAGAGAAAGGTGTTCACAGTGGGATGCAGGTTGGAGCACCAACAGGTAAGGAGAGTAACCAGGTAAGGGTCATGGGCAGCAGTGGAAGACTGGCTACAGAAGGGGAGATTTAATCAAATGAGTAAATTGTTAAGAACGATGGGAGCCAGGATTCTCACTGTCAAAGAGGTAGTTACAAATATGGAAAAGAAAAAAACTAAAGTAAGCCCTGTGGTGTCAGACAGGGATTTGAGATACCAGCGTGAACTCATGGTTTTGAAAATATATAGCTGGATATAGAAACACAGATGTAAACCTGTGTTACGTGTGCATATGTGTATACACACATATTCCACAGTCCTGTCCATTAAAAGGGCCCAGAGGTGGTGATAGCCTCCAAGCAATGAGCATACTTAGCCACCAGATATTGGTTTCTACATATCATTCTCTAGGCAAAGGAACTAGGGCTCCTTGGAGAAATAACTGATACAAAACATGACACTAGTAAATTACAAAATGAGCTTGGAAGATCTTTTTCTGAAAGAAAGCAAAGATGCGTTCAAAGAATGATGGGAGTTAAAGGGCATAAAGACACTGCCACTGACCGCCAAGCCTGGGACCAATGGGAACATTAAAGTAAGTAATGAGAGTAACAGTTTAATTAAAACATACTGGAGACAAAGAGACCAAAAGTTCTCACTGATGTTAATTAATTAATTGAAATTTTGATGAGGAATGGGCTATTTACATAATTTCACAATAACTTGCCACCAAAAGGGAAAAAAGTCACTTTATGATGGAGAAAGAGCAGGCAACACTTCAGTCAAGTGACCATCATCAGTAATGGAACAAACAGAAACAGAAATCAGTGCCCCTTGATGGATGCAATGAGAGGAACTCAGTAATTATCCTGCCAGAGATGGACAGCCTGAATCTAACAATGAGAAAATGGCAGGCCAACCCCAATTAAGGGACATTGTACAAAATAGCTAATTTAAAATCTTCGAAAGTGTCAAAAATCTGACCAGTGAAAGATTGAAAAAGACTAAAAGACCCAACTATATACAATGTGTCTTCTGAACTGAATTCTTCTGCTTTAGAAGACAAGATTGAAATAACTGAGAAACTTGAATGAGGTTTAAGATTTAGATGGTGGTAATGTATCAGTGGTAAATTCCTGGCTTTGATGACTGCACTGTGATTATCTTGGAGAACATCCTAGTTTCAGGAAATATACACTGAAGTATTGGTGTGTTTGATAGCCATTTGCCGGCAACTTTTTCTCAAATGATTCAGGATAAAAACAGATAGTACCACTTGCAATTTCTCTGCAGGTGTGAGACTGTTTCAAAATAAAAATTTAACAACAGTAAATTAGGAAAATGGACACTCCAGGGGGAATGATTCCATCTAGTTTGCAGGAAAGATGAAACTCTCAAATGATTAAAGTGGTCCCAAAGAAATCCATCCTAAGGAGGGTTGGCCAGATGTTACAGGGAAAATGCCTCCCTGAATAGTAAGTGAGAGGAGAGGAAGTCTATGTACTCTCCAATGATTTCGTAATTCATTCACTCAACAAACATTTATTAAACACCTACTGTGTTTCAGACAATATGCTAGACACTGAACTTATGAAAATAACTGAGAGTCCCTGCAATTGAAGCCTTTATAGTCTAATGAAGGATGATGATTTGGAAGTCTGAAGGTACCATTTTAAGATAGTCATCAGCATTACATATGGAAAGAAGCATGTGACTCAGGAACACTGTCTTTAATATTCCATTTTTCATTTATGAATTATCAACAGACTATACAATAGTTTATTATTCTATCATACTCTTTAACAACATTTTCATCCTAACTTTTCTGTGCTTGTGGGTGGTGTTAATTGAGGCATATGCAAAAACCTTATCACTTTTCAATTATGAACAGATGTAAATGATTTACTTGATGTTTTATTTTAGAGTAACAACCATCTTCTAAAATAAGTTTAAAGTAAGAAGCTAGGGCTATAGTTATTGCTAGAGACTTAACACTTTAAAAGTGGACCCTGATGTGGTCACCACCTCAAAAGTCACTCCACGTCTCTGTTCTTCAATTTCTACATCTGTCACAAACATGTCATAATGTGCTTGTACGATGCTTTGAAATGTTTAGAAGAAAGACACCATAATTATAAAGCTCTGTTAAAATACAGGTTGCTTTCACGTTTGGCCAGAGACTAACTACTACTGTGGATGTATTAAGACAGAGTGATCTATCTAAATGAGCTCACCTTGGCAATTTTATGTTGGGTGAGACATTAGTTGGTTTTCCAACTCTTCCCCTTGGCTTCATTTCAACCTTCCAGGCATATCATCAAGCGAGAATGCTTTGCTGCCTTCTCACTGACCCAAGAGTGAGAGGCCAGACCAAGCAAGTCAGTAGTCAATTACTTCCCCCCCTGAAGTCTGCACACCCTTCTTACACTTTTCCCATTTGACACTTTCATAACCATATTTAGCTTTCTTCCTACCATCTCCCTGTAATTCAAAAGGCAATTTAGACTCCCATATGGTTGCCATCGAAGCTAACAGATGTCTAGCAAATTAAAACAAAAATTATGACTTATAAACTGCTGATGTATCATCATTCCAGAACATCTTACAATTTACAGTGAATCATAAGATAAGGCTTCCAACTTGATGCCCCCCACAAGGTTCTCTAAATCTCTCTTCTCTGGGAATTGAAGCCCTGTGGAAACAAATTAGATGCGACATTCTGCCATCAAACCTGGGTAAACCTACACTTAAAGATACAATGTAATATTTGCAAGCACATCAAGGAGAAATTTGGCCTCAAGGATCCATGGCTTTCTAATCTTTGTACAGCAAAGAGAAGAAAAATGACTTGGCTCTCCTAAGTCATTTAAGGCTTCCACTGATCCACAGTGCTCTTTTCAAATAAGTGATGAATAAATCTGTTGAATCTATTCACCTCATCTCCTTGGTAGATATCAAGAGGAGCATCATTACCTGGTAGTAATGACAAACTTCCAGGCTAAGGTATTCTAGAAGTTCTATAGCCAGGATGGAAACAGTATGAAATCTGGAGACAATGACACAGGCCATATCTACCATTTGTTAAATATTGAGACAGTGTGCTCGGTAATATCTTATCCGATTGCATCCTCAAATCTACAACTCTACTGGATAATGTTGTGCTTAGTCACTCAGTCATGACCGATTCTTTGCGACCCCATGGACTGTAGTCTGCCAGGCTCCTCTGTCCATGGGGATTCTCCTGACAAGAATACTGGAGTGGGTTGCCATGCCCTCCAACAGGGATCTTCCCAACCCAGGGATCGAACTCAGGTCTCCTGCATCGCAGGCAGATTCTTTACCATCTGAGCCACCAGTGAAGCCCATTGCGTAATGTTACCTTTCCTTTAGAAACAAAAATGGCTCAGTGGTAAAGAATTCGCCAGCTAATGAGGGACATGCAAGCTCGATCCCTGGGCCAGGAAGACTCCCTAGAGAAGGAAATGGCAAACCACTCCACTATTCTTGCCTGGGAAATCCCATGGACAGAGGACCCTGACAGACTACAGTCCATGGGGTCACAAAACAGTCAGACACAGCTCAGCGACTAAACAAGGCTCAAGATTGTATTTCCCAAAGATGGCCACAACCCACACAACCTTGACACTCGTCCGACAAAAGAGGAATTTGTCTCTTCACCTGCTCGAAACTGAGCAGGCTGCATGCATGCTTTAATCAGAGGAACAGATGAAAGTGACACTGGACCAGTTCAAGGAGTAGTCCACTGGCTGGACGCTGCTTCTTCCAGTCTTAGAGAAAGGAAGAAAACACGTTGAGGTGCTCTAGCCAACAACACTGGCTGAGCTCTCAGCTGCATCAACTGAGATGATGAGAGCCCAGTCATGGGGGGGTGTTCCATCTTGGGTATCCCACCCCAGCGAGCCTTCAGTTAACTCCAGCCAGCTCCATCTCACTGCAACTGAAATGGACGGTTCCAAGTGCAAACTGCCCAGCAGAGCCTGGTCAAATCCCAGAACTGTCAGATATAATCAAGTTCTATCTTAAGCCACTAAGTTTTGAGGTTGTGTGTTAGATAGCAATAGATAACCAGAATACTGATATCAATTTGCTTGCCTAGTAACAGTTTTTAAGTATTAGAGTCAGAACCTAAAAAGGTCCAGAACAAAATATCTATTCATGCTGGGTGATGGGGTGTGGAGGTTCATTACCCAAAAGCTTTCTCTTCCCTCCCCTACCCCAGAGCAGTCCCAGGTTTTCCAAGAAATGCCCTAGTATGGCGACACCCTCCATAACACCAATTCCCTTCTGGCTTGAGTTCTTCCAATATAAAATAGGGTGAATAAGATTCCCCCACCACCTTGTGATAACTAATGAGAAAGGAATCTGTGCAAGATGTTGACTTTGTTACTCAGAATGCCATTATAAGCATTCTATAAAAGGATCCAGATTTTACACACGAAACTCTAACTCCAATAGTAAAAAATATATTTAATGACTCACAAGACTATATTTGAGATTCACAGTGGGGACACAAAAGTATGCATATGACACCAATAAGTGAATAAGCCAAGAAGAAATTAGGGAAAGATTTTTTCAAATGAAAGAATCCTTGAGGGGAAAATAAATAAATTAATAAAAGTTGATTTCAGACAAATCTCAGTGAGAGAAAGTCTATAATTTAATATGTCCCAATATATGCTATTTTCATTATATTTTTCCCCAGCATATTAGAGCTCAAAAGACCCATTCTTTTTTTCAGAACTAGAAAGAAACTTACAACTTGACTAACTCATCGTTTTTTGTTTTATAAATTGGAGTATAGTTACTTTACAATCAGCTATATCTATATATATATATATATATCCCCTTTTTGGGGGGATTTTCTTCCCATTCAGGTCACCACAGAGCAATGAATAGAGTGCTCTGTGCAATACAGTAGGTTCTTATTGGTTATTATTTTATACATAGCAGTGCAGATGTCAATCCCAATCTCCCAATCTATCCCTCCTTGGTATCCGTATGTTCTCTCTCTATATCTGTGTCTCTATTTCTGCTTTGCAAATAAGTTCATCTATACCATCTTTCTCAGAGAAGGCAATGGCACCCCACTCCAGTTCTCTTGCCTGGCAAATCCCATGGACGGAGGAGCCTGGTGGGCTGCAGTCCATGGGGTCACTAAGAGTCGGACACGACTGAGAAACTTCACTTTCACTTTTCACTTTCATGCATTGGAGAAGGAAATGGCAACCCACTCCAGTGTTCTTGCCTGGAGAATCCCAGGGACGGGGGAGCCTGGTGGGCTGCCGTCTCTGGGGTCGCACAGAGTCGGACACAACTGAAGCGACTTAGCAGCAGTAGCAGCATACCATCTTTCTAGATTCCACATATATGCATTAATATACAATATCTGTTTTTGTCTTTCTGAATTATTCACTCTCTCTGACCGTCTCTGTGTCGATCCACATCTCTGCAAATGGTACAATTTCATTCCTTTTTATGGCTGAGTAATAATACTCCATTGCATATGTGTACCACATCTTCTTTAGCCATTCCTCTGTTGATGGACATTTAGGTTGCTTCCATGTCCTGACTATTGGATATAATGCTGCAAGAGACATGGAGCAAATATATCTTTTCAAATTATGGTTTTCTCAAGGTATATGCCCAGGAGTGGGATTGCTGGGTCATACGGTTGTTCTATTTTAGTTTGTTAAGTAACCTCCATACTGTTCTCCATAGTGGCTGT
Source organism: Bos indicus x Bos taurus (assembly GCF_003369695.1). Lineage (NCBI taxonomy): Eukaryota > Metazoa > Chordata > Mammalia > Artiodactyla > Bovidae > Bos > Bos indicus x Bos taurus. Next base: position 26,157,922 of record NC_040081.1, on the reverse strand, counting down.
AAATATATGGAGCGCCTCATGAATTTGCATGTCATCCTTGTGCAGGAGCCGTTCTCTGTAACCTTCTCTGTACTGTTCCAATTTTATTATATGTGCTGTCGGAGTGAGCACTAACTCTTCATTTTAACAGTTAAGAAGCTGAGGCCAGGGCAGTTAACTGAGTAGTGAAAAGTCAAACTGCTCATTACTAAGAGAACTAAACGCTTAGTGCTAGGGCTACCAAATTCTCAGTTTTTATTTTACCAGAACTTTATCTCAAAATGTCTACAATGTTTTAATTTTTTTTTCTAGAGTTTTGGTGTGGAAAATTAGGAAACCATGTTCTCTGTAATCAATGTCTTCATCATAACTGTGTAAGAGCCGCCCCAGTCTGCTGAATCCAGCAGTCACGATTAGGACGGCAACTGTAGAGAGCAGAGGTGTGAAACTTTACAGAATCAGGCCACCAGTCCCAACTCTTCAGTCACTAACATCTTAGTCTAAATTACTGTCATCAAATATCATGGCTACCTCATCACTCTAGAGACCGGGGTAATGCAAACTCAGAGATTCCATAATTCCCAAATAATTCCCCAAATTATGAGGTAACCTTGAAGCAGACAGCAGGATAGCAAAAGTATGAGGGGGTATATGAGTGGAAGGCTTTAGGTGCAGTGAGGAGGGACAAGGTGTGTAGACAAACAGCAGAGTCAGAGAAGGGTCCTTGTAACAGAGGTATCTACATAACAGTTCTGCCTGGGACAGATGCTTTAGTTCCACAGCGCTGTGTCTCTTTTCAGGCTTCCCATAAAACTCCTCCCAAGAGATGAAGACCTTCAAAATCAGACACAATGTGACTTTCTTTTGGAACTCTCCATGCAAGCACTCTGCAATTCTTTGCAGCTCTCTACAATTCCAGAGGTTTTGCTACAACCTAAGCCACAGAAAACACTAAATGTGCCTCTGTACACACTACAAAATTGCACCAAACTGTCAGGGAAACAGGCCCAGATCCCTTTATTTCTTTTCCACCTCCTGCTATGAAACCGCAGAGAAAGCCCCTGGGTGCTTTTTGTTGCCTGGTAGCTGAAATGTTCAGATTTTGGAAGTGTTCAAGTAAAATCAAGAGGCTTGAACTCACCACCCCAAGAAGATCCAGTCCCAATTCGGTAGTCCCTGACTCTCAAAGTCATGAAAGTTTCAAGTTCAGATAAAATCAAAACGCCTCACCCAGGAATGTGACTTTTAAATATGTCCAACAAGGGTTGAAAAAAAGGAAGCAAGGAAAGAAAATAATTTCTTCTTCCCACATTTGTAGCAGTGTTTGACTATGTGGAGGGAGGGGGGTGACTGCTAACAGGAATCATGTTCAACCTCTGGCAAAAAGTGGCTTGCGAATGACTGGATCTGATATTTATTCATGTGTCGCCACCCCATTATCAGTCCTGAGGCCAGATGACATGCTGACACAGAGAGTGGTCTCCAATCACTCTCATTCCCTTTTGCAAAACATGCAAGAGCAATGCAAGACACTCCTGGAGAAAACAGAGAATAAAAATAAAATAGCCTAGTAAATGCGTGGTGGGAAGAAAACAATATAAAGAGCTGTATTGACAACTCTTCTCATCAATGTATATGTTCAAACAAATGGCCAAAACTAAAGGGGAATCAATATAAATACACCCCATGTTCAGACTGCTGTGGATTATCATTGATCCCACCACCACCACTGGATTATTGCTGACCTCACACTGAATCCACACTAAACAGCAACTTGAAGAACACCCCCCCCCTCCACCCCAACCAGCCACCATCTTTACTTTCCATGGGGGGAATAGTGGGGGCCAAGGGAGTGCCCGATAAGGAAGAGGATGGAATGGGATGGGATGGAGAAGAAAAAGAACAAGGTCTTTGAAGCAACGTTTCCCCTTGTCCTAGTGAACTCTTTGTCTGGTTGCTGAACATGTTTGTGAAATCAAAGATGAGAATCCAAATAAAACAAAAGAGTAGGCATCCCAGCCTAATTACAATAGGTGCCCAGCATATTGTGGTGCCAGCGGAGCATGGATGAACCTTTCATTCAAGCATTTGCTCTCCCGGTATCCCCACAAAACATGTCTCGTACGCCTTCTCCTCTGCATCTCTCCAAGGTTTCCCCCAAAACGGCCCGCTCTATGTGTCACTCCTCAGAAAAGCAGGTCGTGAGGTGCGAACACACTGAAACATATGTTGATGGTGACTTGTTATTATCCTGACAATAATACAGACAGAGAAATAAACACCTCCGCCCCGCACACCCACTGGTCAGTCCATTATGCAAAAGGAGCGCTTTCCCGATGAAGACGAAGAGAAGAGCGTGCAGGAAGCGATATTTACGTGCACATTACAGAACCATATACTGCCGCATCTGCATCCTACACAAAGCCCGAGATGGTGCAAGAAGATACACGCTGAGCATGGCACAGACTGGCCGCGGCAACACGGAGCCAAGCCCTCGTCCAATCAGATCCCCGTCAGAGGTGGACCTCAGGGTCGACTCTGCCCGATTAGCCTTCCCTATTATGACACCACGCTCTGCCCAACATCCATACTCCACCGGGAGCAAATCTCATTCGAGTGGTTGCTCATTTCTCCAACTGCCGAACCCTTTCTTTCATCTGCATCTACGTTATTCGTCCCTTAAAAAGCAATCTCAAGGCCTGGGTGCCCTCTTTCCGGCTCCGTTTTTCTTTTTTACCTTTTCGCGTTCCTAGAAAGGATTAAATGTTTATTTCTCCAACGCGCAGGCTGAAAGGGCGGAAGGCAAACGCCTCTGCGAGCTCCGACAAGCGCCCGAGGGGCTGCGAAAAGTAAAGGCTGAGAGCAACGTGCGCGAAATCATCGCGAATCGATCAGCCACAATAGTTGAAATCCCAGAAGCGCTCCAACTTACCCAAAATATGACATTGAAGCCAAATATGAAATACTTGATGCAACAACTGACTTCAGGACCCTTGTAATGCTTCCCGGACATCCTCTGGGTTCATGAAGACACTTGCCCCGGCAGCCCGAGTTTGGAGCCCCGGAGCACCGTTGCTCGGAGCAGCCGGCGGGAAGCTGGGGATCGGGGACGCCGCTCGGAGCCGCGGCGCGGCGGCCAACCAGGGCTGAGCAGCGCAGGGACCGAGCAGCGGAGAGTGGCTCCCGCACCTCCAGCCCTTGGCGCGCGCCGAGGCCGCCGGAGCCGGGGTGGCCGCGAGCGGGCAGGGAAGCACGCTGCAAGCCCCGAGCTTCGCTGAGGCTGGCCCCCAGCACAAGGCGAGCTCCCAAGCCCGTCCGCCGGACGTTGGTCAGCCTCCGGGTTTCGGGCAAACGCGACCGCCGCGGATGCTGGTGGAGACGCTACTCGCCCGCCTGCCCGCCTGCCCGCTCGCGCGCTCCCTCCCACCCCCTCGCTCCGCCCGCCGATCGCTCCGCCCGCCCGGCAGGCTGCTCCTTCGCCCGCGCCGCCCTCAGCTCCGCCCGCCTCCGGCCGCCCGAGCCTCCGTGAGGTGCGCGCGCGCACGGGCTCGGGTGCTCCCGGGCGGCGGGAGGCACAACGTAGCCGCGCCGCCCCCTTCTTCCAGCGCTCTCCGCTCCTCCCGCTCGCTTCATCCCCGCCCCTTCTCAGGCCATCCAGGAGCGCCGCGGACCCCCGAGCACTGCGGGTAGGTAGGGAGGATGGCAGGCCGAAGGGAGGTGTAAGGATGCCCGGAGAGCGCGCCTATTGGGAGCAGCCTTGGAGGAGTGACTGGGGTTGATGGTCCCCCTCTGCCACCGGCCCAGCAGACAGCTTCTGGAGGGACCAGGGGGAAAGGATCGCTTCGGGGTGAGAGGGCTGGTTGAGTTGGGATCCTCAGGACGAATCATTCCCCCTGCGCCCCACTGCAGGACGAGCATCCTGGGTGTAGCCTCACTCACACCCCCTGCTCCACCACCTGGTTTTGTAGCAAGAAAAGACGCGGGGCTACTGAGGCGGAGAGGAAAGAGGTCATAGACTTTGCTGGGAGCAAAGGGGAAGGATAAGGTGTTAGGGAAGGCGGGGAAGAGACGGGAAATGGGAGCGAATCCGGAGGATTGCATAGGAAAGTCCCCTGAATTCCCCTGAATGTGGCTCCAACTCAGCCTCCCCACCTGCGAGAGAGAGAGGCTTATCCTGGAGACGGGGACGAGGTAGGACAGATGGCCCAAAGGAATCCGACGCACGACAGGATCCTTGCCCTAGGGCCTGTCGCCGACAGAAATCCGGACTGCAGATGCCCCCACAAGACAGAATAGTGCCGAAGGAACCTGACCGGTCCTCACTCTAAGCAGGAATCCTGGAGTTCTAGGACGGTCTTCTGGGGAGTCTGATTGGGTTTACAGATCATGAACTATTAAGCTTTTGACCTCTGAGGAAGGAGAGAACGAAGCTGGAAATTATTTTGGAGCCCTGCCTAAGCATGTGTAACTGCCTTCCTCCTGGGACACTGTCATAGGTGCTGGCAAGCAGGTATCAGTATTTCACGAAAAAAGAATGAAGAACTGCTCAGAACTGTGTGTAAACATCTGTGGGTGTTTTTTTAAGGCTTGAAAAAGCTGCAAAGAGATGAGATCAGGGAAACTTTCCAGCCCCATGCCAGTGAAACCCGGTACTGGGCACAGAAATCTGCATGCTTCCTAAGCTCCCAAGTGATCCTTCAATAGGCTTGATAACATTTGGCATAGGATTTCCCTAGTTAACCACCCCCTCACTTTTCTCAAAACCTAGCTAGCTAGTTGACAGCCTACATGGAGGAGCAGGAAGTTACTTTTTCTTGCAATAAACCACACTTAAACAGGCTTAGCCTTGAGAGGGATTGGGGCTATACTGAGGTCACAGGTAGGAGCCAGGGTCCCCACAAAGGTGGAAGAACCTGAAGATCGTAGAATTATGACACTGGTAACAGTGACTTCAGCCCTTTGGATGAAATAACCCTCTCTACCTCAAAAGTGTCCTTTACCCACCCAAAGCACACAGCAGACTACCACCAATCTGGTGGGCTTCAAAGGTAAAGTCTGCTCTTAGTAGCCAATTCCCCACTAACAGGAAGGTGCTGCCACACTTTACATAAGCTGTTGGTGCTATATTGTATTTCTTTGTATATGTAAGTAAAGCAGTTACTGCAGATTCCTGGGTAAGTCAGAGGAAATGTCTATCTTAAGGTGATATGACACAACTCAGAAAAGTACTAGAAATTAGATCCAGCTGATGACTGAGTTGATCCTAAGCAGGAATTGTCTTTGAAATAAAACCCAGCAGAGAAGCAGAAGTTCAGATAACTCTGGTAATTTGGGGCAGGGGGACTAGCTGAATTCTCATTTCACATGTCAAAGCCAAGTTCAAGGAGGATTTATGAGTTAAATATATTTTGTAAAGCAAACCAAAAAATAGAATTGTTGTTCAGTCACTAAGGCATGTCCAACTCTTTGTGATCCCAGGGACTGCAGCATGCCAGGCTTCCCTGTGCTTCATTATCTCCCAGAATTTGCTCAGATTCATATTCATTGAGTCTGTGATGCTACCTAACCATTCATCCTCTGCCACCTCTTCTCCTTTTGCCTTCAATCTTTCCCAGCATCAGTGTGTTTTCCCATGAAAATAGAATACTATTTGTTAAACCTCTGGCCAGAAGTATTTCTCAACTTAGAAGCAATAAAAGGAAATAATCAATGGAGATGACTGGGTAATAGTTTAAAACTTCTATGTGTCAAACATTGTCTTAAACAAGAACATAGAGGACTTCTCTGGTGGTCCAGTGGCTAAGAATTTGCCTTGCAATGCAAGGGAGGCTGGTTCGATCCCTGATCAGGCAACTAAGATCCTGCATGCGACAGGGCAACCCAAGTGCAATAATTACTGAGCCTAGATCCCACATGATACTACAAAGATGTTGCATGCCACGACTAAGACCCAACACAGTCAAATAGATCAATATTACATAGAAACCTAAACTGAAAAATGGTGACAGCAAATATAAAGAAAAAAGTATGAATATCTTAGCAGGGCTCATACAGTAAAATAAAATACAAAATCTCAGTGATTGAATAAAAGCAGAAAACAGATCACATACAAAGACATCAAATAGTAATAAATATGGTGAAAATTAACTTTACAGTAATTAAAGAAATAGATGTTAACTCAGTGGTAAAGATATAGAGATAACAAGCAATGGTTTGCTCATACATTGCTGGTGTCATTCTAAACTGATTCCATCCATTTGGAAAGCATTTTGGTTATATGTCGTAGGTCAGGATGCTCCTACATTTTGATTCAGCAGTCCCATTTCTGGGAATCTAGACAACAAAATACTCCAAAATATGAGAAAATTTCTGTGCCACAAGTTGTACATCACAGCAGTGTTGAAAACTTGGTGACAACTTAAAGATGCTGGAATAGGGGCTATACCCAGCTCCCTGTGCTCGGGACCATGGCGTTGCTTCGTGTTTCTCTTCTTTGCACACATCCTTCCTGATCTCTCCCTAAGCATGCTCCTTGCCCTGTGTCTGTGAGCTGAGCCCTCTTCCTTATCCTCAACACTTTCAATCAGCATTTTCCAGGCTCCCTCTTTCATCTCAGCACCTCCTACATTCTCCCAATTTGGCACTTGGAGACTACCTGTAATTACTTGTTTACCTGCCTGTCTCCTGTACTCTGCTGTGCCCTCCTTCAAGGGTGTGGTCCATCTCCTTTTAATCTGAGAATTACTAGCGCCCTGCCAGTGTTTCAGGTGCTTGATAAATATTTATTTTAAAAACGGGTGAGTCATTTACTCAAATCTTTTACAGACATTAAGGATGATGATTATAGAGTATATGGTAACATGTGACTGTATTATAATGTTCAATTTTATTTTTGTGGAAATATCTCAAAGTAATAGGAAAGTTAAATGAAACAAGCAAGATGCACAATGGTATACAGTGTAGGTTGCCATTTTTTAAAAATAATAGCTTTTTTAGCGCCATCTGCTCGAAGCCCCACCTCCTGCTTCTCCCGCCGCTGCCCTGAGTCACTGCCTGCGCAGCTGGGGCCGCTGGGCTCCCCGCGCTCGCCACCGATATTTGGCATTTGTACAACATGGCAGACATCGACAACAAAGAACAGTCTGAACTTGATCAAGATTTGGATGATGTTGAAGAAGTAGAAGAAGAAGAAACTGGTGAAGAAACAAAAATCAAAGCGCGTCAGCTGACTGTTCAGATGATGCAAAATCCTCAGATTCTTGCAGCCCTTCAAGAAAGACTTGATGGTCTGGTAGAAACACCAACAGGATACATTGAAAGCTTGCTTAGGGTAGTTAAAAGACGAGTGAATGCTCTCAAAAACCTTCAAGTTAAATGTGCACAGATAGAAGCCAAATTCTATGAGGAAGTTCATGATCTTGGAAGAAAGTATGCTGTTCTTTATCAGCCTCTGTTTGATAAGCGATTTGAGATCGTTAATGCCATTTATGAACCTACAGAAGAAGAGTGTGAATGGAAACCAGATGAGGAAGATGAAATTTCAGAGGAGCTAAAAGAAAAGGCCAAGATTGAAGATGAGAAAAAGGATGAAGAAAAAGAAGATCCCAAGGGACTTCCTGAGTTTTGGTTGACCATTTTTAAGAATGTTGACTTGCTCAGTGATATGGTTCAGGAACATGTGAGCCTATTCTGAAGCACTTGAAAGATATTAAAGTGAAGTTCTCAGATGCTGGTCAACCTATGAGTTTTGTCTTAGAATTTCACTTTGAACCCAATGAATATTTCACAAATGAAGTGTTGACAAAGACATATAGGATGAGGTCAGAACCAGATGATTCTGATCCCTTTTCTTTTGATGGACCAGAAATTATGGGTTGTACAGGGTGCCAGATAGATTGGAAAAAAGGGAAGAATGTCACTTTGAAAACGATTAAGAAGAAGCAGAAACACAAGGGACGTGGGACAGTTCGTACTGTGACCAAAACAGTTTCTAATGACTCTTTCTTTAATTTTTTTGCCCCTCCTGAAGTTCCTGAGAGTGGAGATCTGGATGATGATTCTGAAGCTATCCTCGCTGCAGACTTTGAAATTGGTCACTTTTTATGTGAGCGTATAATCCCAAGATCAGTGTTATACTTTACTGGAGAAGCTATTGAAGATGATGACGATGATTATGATGAAGAAGGTGAAGAAGCAGATGGGGAAGGGGAAGAAGAAGGAGATGAGGAAAATGATCCAGACTATGACCCAAAGAAGGATCAAAACCCAGCAGAGTGCAAGCAACAGTGAAGCAGGATGTATGAGGCCTGAGGATAACCTGCACTAATCTACCTTCTGCTTCCATGGAAAGGATGAATTTACATCATTTGACAAGCCTATTTCAAGTTTTTTGTTGTTTGTTTGTTTGCTCATTTTTGTTTTTGCATCCTAAAATAAAAATGTCATATAATTAAAAAAATAATAATAATAATAATAAATTGTGTTGACAAAGAAGAATGGAAAATTTATATATGCACACTTTCCTTTGTTAATGAGTAGGCTATGTGTGAAAAAAATTTAGGTGTTAATTCTTTCGAAATGATAATAGTTGTTAGACTATGGGATTGTGGGTGACTGTGTTTTCGTGTTTCTGGTTTCTATTTAATATGGTTATATCGCTTTTACAATGACAAAGATAAAATTATAAGTAAAGACAAACAAATAAATTAGTAATCATTATATTTATTTCAGCACTACCTTTCATGACTTAATAAATTCCAGCCTATTTTAAGGGGAAAAACAATGAGAGTAATTTTCTCCCCTGAGACTCCCCTACAGCCATCTCCTTTATAATTCTGAGGTTGAAAAAAAATGGTTAATAAGTTTAATTACTGAAAAGATAATTAATCTTTCAATGGCAGTACGAATAGGTAAAGCATGTTTTTCTAATAGTCGCCTAACTAAGCAGCAAGATATGACAATAGCTTTTTAACCTAAGACACCAGATTTAATGAGCTTGTCTATCTGTCTATTTCGCTCTCCCCACCACCTTTCTGCCTCCCTCCTTTCTGTCTTTCACTGTCTGTTTCTCTGCTCCTCTAGTCCTATATTTTTCTTTTCCTTCTCTGTGGCCAGCACCAAGGTCCCCCGCTCTTTTCATGTCTGTATGCTTGGGGAAATGAGCCCCGGCCCAGCTCCACTGGGTGAACCTTGACCTTCTGAGCCACACCTGGCTCTGACCAGTGTTTGGTTCAGAAATGGGCATGAGACACACTTCTGGTCAATGAGGAGAATCTGCTGGGTGTTTCCTCACATCTAAGAGAAGTTTTCTTTTTGGCCTTGGATGTAATTGCATTTGACAATAATAAAGACCATACCAAGCTGGGCAGAATAAGAAAGTGAAAAGAACTTGGGCTTCTTGCCGCTGTTGCCTCGCTGACTTAACCTGTCAGGACTTCCTGTCACAGGAGAGAACTTGCTGGGGAAGGCACTGTAAGAAAGGTTTTCAGTTTCATGCAGCTCAGAGAATTCTGTTTTATTAAGCGCTCTCCTCTGGTATTTCCTCCCGACCCCTTTGATTTTCTCTTCTTGAATAGCCATCAGTTTTCCACGGTTCTCTCAGTACCACTGTTCCCCTCTCCTCTCTTCTATTCCCCAACCATTCCTGTCTCTCTTCAGCAGTTACAGGGGGAACCTTTAGCACAGTCTGCCCAACTCACACCCACCCCTTTCTCTCACTTTCTCAACCGCAAAGTGCTTCCCCACCTCTGCCTCATTTGTACCTTAGGGCTGACAGGCCTGGGTTGATCCAGGCTGGGCCAGCCCCTGAGTGTGTCCCTCTTATGTTGGGATTCATTAACAAAGGAATCCCTGCATAGTTGAAAGGGAGGTGAGGCTTTTTTAGGAGAGCTGGAGGGGCTTGTGTGTCCAGGAGGAAGCCAAGACTCTCACTCTCTGCAGAAAGAGGAAGGAAGCACAGACATCAAGAGAAACAGGGGCAGAGACTCTTAACAACAGGGGCCGCGAACACAGTGGTGTGTTTTGTGCTCTGAAAAGCTTCCGGCTCTGCTTAAAGGCTTTCTATTTCTGGGTTTCTTCAGGAGAACTCGATCCTTGAGGTTTCAGAAGTTTTTAGACAGAATTCTTCCATTGCACTCCACTGTGGCTTTAGCTGCTTCAAAGTGGGCATCTTGTATTTGCAAATCAAAAAACCTTGATTAGGGCTTCCCAGCTGGTCTAGCGGCTGGGAATCAATCCCTGCTCCAGGAAGATTCTACGTGCCACAGGGCAGCTGGGCCTATATGCCACAAGTACTGAGCCCAACCACCCTAGAAACAGAGGAAGCCACTTCAGTGAGAAGCTCGGGTACCACAACAAAGAGTGACCCCCTGCTCGCTGCAATTAGAGAGACCACGTGCAGCAACGAAGAACCAGCACAGCCAAAAAAAAAAGTACGTAAGTATTTAAAAAAAAAAAAACTTTGATTAAAACAAGTCATCTCATCTCAAATCCAATGAGGTCAACTTAAAGCATTTTTAATTGGCCATAATATAAATGTGTTGTATTTAATGAATCAAATATTTTGCCTACAGTTCTTTAGTTGAAAAGTGAGTGAATTAAAATATTAAAATATTTCTCTAAAAAAACAATGGATCCCCCAGGATCAGTATCACCTCCATACCCCTCTCATTCTGTGCCCGCACATACCCATTAAAGAGGCCTAGTTTTCAGGGCCCCAGGAAGAACATGAAGAAAGCATATCTGTCTCAGAAATATGATTAAACAAGCATACGTAGAACACAGTTGTTTCACTTTTAAAAATCAATTATAACTGCTTGTGTAATCAAATGAATTCTCTCTTTTACAAAATATAACAGAGCAGGCATTGATTTTTTTTATTCCACCTTCTTTTGGAAATATCACCTCAATTTCTTCCTGCTTTGGAGACAGCCAGCAAGGCCTCTAAATGAAGGTGCCAGGCCTGACCAGGGGCAAGCACGTGACACGCGTTTGGCCATTCAGAAGCTCCCTACTTGATACCGTGCAGAGGGAGGCAAAGACCAAAAGCAACCTGGAGTTCATTGATTGCGGTGCTTGGACATCCCACCTGAGGCTGCCCTTCAGGATCCTCCCTGGTTCTTCTGGTCTCCCTCCAGTCCTGTAAACTACCTTATTTTCTTCTAGTGGATTTCCTTCCAGATTAAATCAGTCATTGCCTGTTTCTATGACTTAGACCAAAAAAATTCCTAAGCAACAGCATGTGAACTTTTGAAACTGCACTTTTCAGAAAAAGATGAAAATGTTATCTTTTCTGATTTCCAAAGTAGGATATCCTTATTATACAATAGTTAGACAATACGCAAAAGGTTTTCAAAGACTCACCATGACAACAGTTCCAAAGGAAACTGCTGTCAACATTTTGATATATTTTCTTCATTAATAAATATTTTTATATGATTGATCTCATTCTGCAGAGGAAAAAAACCTTAAACCTATTATATTTCCCATTTGCCAGTGCCCCCAAATAGTGCAGAGAAGCCCTCCATCAGAACAGAAGCAAGACTATCTCAATTTCCAGACTGTGGTTACCAGTCAGGATTCTAGTCTCATTGCTCCATATCGCTAACACTTGAGTGTTTTCCTTTTCCACCACGTATCAATCTGTTTCCTTTCTTACATGGCAAACATTCTTGCATGCTCCCTTACATTCCAAACTCACTCCTACCTCCAAACAATCTCAAAGTTCCATTCCCACCCCAAAACTCCACCCTTCCTTTCATCCATCACCAGTTCAAATTATTTTGCAGCTAAGTATTTCAGCTCCTCAAAAATCTGCCCCCATTTAACACTAGACATGCTAATCCTATCTAGTAATTTCCTCTTTCACCATTGGGTTTCTTTTGCCTTCTAAAAACTTTGCTTTTGTGATGTATCTGTATTGGTGGAGCACTGAACTTAATGTCCAGAAACAGGGACTATGTATTAGCAGATTCATCAGATGTTCATTTAAGTTTTATTATGCAGAGTCCATTAACTCAACAACAATTATTTATTGAGCACAATTCCCCTTAAGGCACCTTTCGTCATGGTTTCTGCCTTAAAAGTGAAATGGAAGAAATAAATAGAGGTAAGGACACAGGTCAGAATAGACTGCTACAATTTCTACCAAGTACAATGTGATGTAGAATCATGAAAAAAAACTCTGGCAGTTCTACTTTTCTTTTCTTTTTTTCTTTTCTATAATAGTAGCCTTAAGGTGCAACCAGTAGGAACAAAAACCTGTTCCATTTATGAAGACGGAATATCTTCTGTGTATCTGAGTATCTGAGTTGTTTATTTGAATGAGATCAGGAGTCTGAAAGAATAAGTTTTAATATTTATACTTAAGCACACTGGTCTAGCCATTGTGGAAAACAGTTTAGTGGTTCCTCAAAAAGTATTAATATATGATTCAGAAATTCTACTTCGAGGTATATACCCAAAAGAAATGAAAGCAAGGATGCAAAGAGATATTTGTATACCAATGCTCACAGCAGCACAAGAGCCAAAAAGTGGAAACAGCCCAGTGTCCGTCAAGAGATGAATGGATAAACAAAATATAGTAGATATACGATAGGATATTACTAGCCTTACAAAGGAAGGGTATTTTCATATATGCTACATGGCTGAATCTTGAAAACATTATGTTTTGTGAAGGAAGACAGACATATACAGCCATGTATTGTATGATTCTACTTATATGAAGTATTTAAAGAAGGCAAATTCATGGAGACAGAAAGTAGAATGGAGAGTAACAGGTTGAGGAGAAAGAATTATTGTTTAATAGGTACAGGGTTTCTGTTTGAGATGATGAAAAATTATGGAAATAGATATTGGTGATGGTTGTAGAACATTGCAAATATTTAATGCCACTATACACTTGGAAATGGTTAAAATGGTAAACTTTATGCTCTTTATATTTTAGCACAATAGAAAAATGTCTGCTACTATTGCTAAGTCGGTTCAGTCATGTCTGACTCTGTGCGACCCCATAAATGGCCTCCTACCATGCTCCCCCGTCCCTGGGATTCTCCAGGCAAGAACACTGGAGTGGGCTGCCATTTCCTTCTCCAATGCATGAAAGTGAAAAGGGAAAGGGAAGTCGCTCAGTTGTGTCCGACTCTTAGTGACCCAGTGGACCGCAGCCTACCAGGCTCCTCCGACCATGGGATTTTTCAGGCAAGAGTACTGGAGTGGGATGCCATTGCCTTCTCCACTTACAACAAATAACAAACTGAAGAATGGTTTGAAATACAAAAATAAGTTGCTCACTGAAGTCTATGATCAAAATTAAACAAACAGTATATGCATCTAAGGCTATAAGTTGTGTGTGTCCCCACTTGAGGAAATCTAATAGAAGCATAAAAATAAATGGATCTATTTTATAGAGGGATTTATCGAAGTATTCCTTTAAAAAGGAGCTTCCCCGATAAACTTTATTGTTTGCTAATTGATCACGAGCAACCCAAAAAAAGGAAATGGCAACCCACTCCAGTGTTCTTGCCTGGAGAATCCCAGGGACGGGGGAGCCTGGTGGGCTGCCGTCTCTGGGGTCGAAGAGAGTCGGACATGACTGAAGCAACTTAGCAGCAGTAGCAGCAACCCAAGAAAGTCTGTTGAGAGCAGAAACACTCTGTGGAAAGAGGAATCAGGAAGCTGAGTCCCTCTCTAGCACTCAGTCTCTCACACAGGAGACCAACCACATGTGTTTCTCTCTCCCCAGAGGAGCTCTGGCCCCTTTCAAGGCTTCTAGGAGTATCCAACATAGCTGAAGTGAGTTGGGGTTACGATGGTGAGAATAGGAACAAGTAAAAGAGTTAGTTTCTCAGTTATATCTGGTTCTATGTGACCCAAAGGACAGTAGCCTGCCAGACTCCTCTGTCCTTGGGATTTCCCAGGCAAGAATACTGGAGTGGGTTGCCATGCCCTCCTCCAAGGGATCTTCCTTAACCAGTGATCAAACCTAGGTCTCTTTTATTGCAGGAGGATACTTCAGCGCCTGAACCACCAGGAGAGCTCCTAGTGAGAGCATTAGCTACCTTCCAAGTAGATGACCTGAGCTTTCATTTCAATCACTCAGCAACCTTTTCAGTTGGACCACAAACTCCTTGAGGGCAGGGATCAGATTTCTCTGTAGTCTGTTACCTTGCGAGTATGCCACAGGCACTGGATGCGTATTATTACTTACTGAATGAATTAGTGAATAACTTTAGTACAAAATGTCAATGAAAGATCAAACAAAAATAGTCATGAAGCAGCTCTGAAATGATAATATATAAGAAATCCATTGAGTCATAAAAGTTCAAATGACACAGGTAATGTTAGAGAACCTCTCCTCGAAGCCTAAAGTGAGCAAAATCTGTGTCCATGCTTATCCTATCTTCTCCTACAAAGGGGACCCCTATTTTCCACTGCATTTGTAACTCTGTCTTGTACCCAAATGTACCACATTCACTGGGTTCACAATAAATACTGCTGACAGAGTGAATGACAAGGCAAAAAATAGCTTGCAGTACTTTTCATTTTTTACAAGTGTGGAAAGCATACTAAACCATCTGCTGATTAAAAATATGCGTGTTTTGACTTGCATATGACTCAAATTAACATACATAAATCCAGCATCTCCACATCACTAGATTCACAGCCACAGCCAATAAATGTCCATGTTTCTTCAGATTCATCAATCCCAGAGAGACATGGTTATCAGGCACAAAATACACAGTAATGGTTTATAACTAAAAGCTAACTCATGCTTTATTTCAATTCAATGATCATTTATCCTCTAAAAATAAAATAGGCCTAAGATCATTGGGACTCTAAAACTTTATGTTCAGCTTTGCTCTATAAATACCTCACGTCACCATGGGAAACTAAAATTTGAGATACAGAACAGAAACCATCATCCATCAACATAATGAATTAGGATTAGCCAAAGCTGTTGCTGGGGCTTCCCTTGTAGCTCAGTTGGTAAAGAATCTGCCTGCAATGCAGGAGACCTGGGTTCAGTTCCTGGGTTGGGAAGATACCCTGGAGAAAGAAATGGCAACCCACTCCAGTATTCCTGCCTGGAGAATCCCATGGACAGAGGAGACTGGCAGGCTACAGTCCATGGGGTCACAAGAGTCAGACACAAGTTAGCGAGTCAACCAACACCAAAGCTGTTGTTGTTTAGTCGCTAACTCATGTCTGACTATTTGCGACCTCATGGACTGTACCATGCCAGGCTTCTCTGTCTGTGGTATTCCCCAGGCAAGAATACTGGAGTGGGTTATTACTTACTTCTCCAGAGCATCTTCCTGACACAGGGATCAAATCTGCATCTCCTGCATTGCAGGTAGATTCTTTTTACCCTGAACCACTAGAGAAGCCCATTAACCAAAGTATTACATGTTGAATCCTAGCACCTTGCTGCCTTAACCCCAGAAATGTATATGGTCTCAAGTTGCAGCTTCTAGAACTTAGCTTCTACCTGCCAGTCTGCTCCCACTGGTCCATCACCACCACATTCCCTCCAAGACTGCCTGGAGCAGAGAACATTCTCTGAGAAGCAGAGAAAGAGCTCTGTATTATAATACTGATATACTACTAATCCTATACACTGTACTACTAATAGACTTGTCAACCCTCGTGGAAGGAAAACACATCCAAACTGCAAACCTAGGTCAGATGCAACATCAGTTCAATTCAGTTCAGTTACTCAGTCATGTCCGACTCTTTGCGACCCCATGGACTGCAGCACGCCAGTCCATAATCAACTCCCGGAGCTTACTCAAACTCATGTCCGTTGAGTCAGTGATGTCATCCAACCATCTCATCCTCTGTCGTCCCCTTCTCCTCCCACCTTCAATCTTTCTCAGCATCAGGGTCTTTTCAAATGAGTCAGATCTTTGCATCAGGTGGCCAAAGAATTGGCCACTACACTCCAGGCAGTATTGGAGTTTCAGCTTCAGCATCAGTCCTTCCAATGAATATTCAGGACTGATTTCCTTTAGGATTGACTGGGTTGACCTTCTTGCTGTCCAAGTGACTCTCAAGAGTCTTCTCTAACACCACAGTTCAAAAGCATCAATTCTTTGGTGCTCAGCTTTCTTCACAGTCCAACTCTTACATCCATACATGACTACTGGAAAAACCACAGCTTTGACTAGACGGACCTTTGTTGGCAAAGTAATGTCTCTGATTTTTAACATGCTGTCTAGGTTGGTCATAACTTTTCTTCCAAGGAGCAAGCGTCTTTTAATTTCATAGCTGCAGTCACCATCTGCAGTGATTTTGGAGCCCCCCAAAATAAAGTCTGTCACTGTTTCCATTGTTTCCCCTTTGATTTGCCATGAAGTGATGGGAGCAGATGCCATGATCTTAGTTTTCTGAATGTTGAGTTTTAAGCTATCAGGCCTGGACAAATTAAGAGAGGGTTAAGGGAATTCCCTGGTGATACAGTGGTTGGAACGTCACGCTTCCACTGCCAGGGGCCAGGTTCAATCCCTGGCAGGGGAATATGATCCCACAAGCTGCACGTTGCGGCCAGAAAGAGATGCGATCAGTCACTGTTACTGAGATACCTAGCCCTTTCCTCTTAACTCCTCAGTCTTTCGTGATTCACCTCCATCTAGAGTACCTGTCTACAGCCAAAGATGGAGCCTGGGCTCTCTGGCATCAAACCTCCTTTAAACCCTGCTTTTTAACAAACCACTGACAACATATAAATAAATGCCCAGCACTTTGGTCATTGGGTCCTCCCAGGAGTGCTGGCACTGAGCCACTGAAGATGATGGAACTCTTTCCAGAGCAGTATTTCCTAGCCTTGTCTGGTGATGAGAATCATTTAGGGCTGTGACATAAACGCAGATTCCCAGGACCTTCCCTGAGATGTTCGTTATTAGTAGGTCTGTTTGGGGTCCAGGAATCTGAATATTTAACAAGGCCTCAGATAATGCTCTTCACCAGGGAATTTGGGGAGATTCAGTATATTCTTCCAAGTGTGCCTTGAGTCACCCGAGGGAGGGAGTTGCCATGTGTGGATTCAAGCCTTGTCATCTCTGGGGATAATGAAGGTGAGTGTGCTTTGTTCACTGGGACATCTCTGTGAATCCAAGGCGTGTTATCATTATTACATATATTATATATGATACTTGAACCGTCGCCACTGGGTCAGTGTGCAGCGCTGGGGTGAATGTCTCCTCAGTGTACGAGCTAAGGGACCAGTCCCAATCTCTGCAGATGTGCTGTGCTTAGTTGCGTTCATTTGCGACCGCATGGATTGCTGCCCACCAGGCTCCTCTGTCCGTGGGGATTCTCCAGGCAAGAATACTGGAGTGGGTTGCCATGCCCTCCTCCAGGGGATCTTCCCAACCCAGGGATCGAACCCAGGTATCCCACATTGCAGGCAGATTCTTCACTGCCCGAGCCACCAGTGAAGAGGAGTGGCCCAAGGCAGAGGCGAAAGGGGGGAGGAGGAGCCCAGGCTGGAATCTGGAAATGAATACATATGTATTTCAATCCATAGCTGCTCTGGTTGCTGATATAAATTAAAGGAAGAAGGAGAGAGAGTCAGGAGAAAATATAAACAGTGTGAATTTTCCAGATATTAAAGACAGAATGAGTTTGCTGAATTATTCATTTATGGAACTTTGAATTTTATTTTTTAGTACTACTACGTGTATAAATGTAAGCTGGCCTCTGAGATGGAACTCAGTGCTAAGATAAGCAGCTGTATGGGGGGTTGCTCTGCACGGTGGGGTGCCTGTGAGGTTTAGGCATCTACATGGGGCCGCCGCAGCTGGGAAAAGTCTCTATGCTGGCTGTTTTGCTGCTGACTTCACCAGAAATTAAACATGGATCTGTAGTTAGAGCACTGTCTCCCCCATGGACACAAAGACCAGGTCCTTCCTTACAACACTGATGAGGAAAATTTGCAATGATGCCAGAAATGAAAGATTCTTACAGGGTGTTGGGAAATCATTTAGAAATAACAACCACTTTTTTTTTTTTTTGAGATTTTTAACAAGAAGTTTTGAGTTAAATAGTAGATTCTAGAATCACCTGTCTAAAATCACTAAGAAAAGGAACATCATGCTCCAGGTCTCCTTAGAAAGATGAATCCTGTGATTGACAATGTTCCTGCATAGGAACAGAAATGGACAGCTTTTCATGATCTCAACTAAAGCCATGTTTTATACAACTAAATAATAGCGACTCAACTCAGCAATGGCACATTGTACACATAAATAGCATGAATGATTAGAGCAGTTACATCTCCTCAATGACGATTTTAAAGATATGAGAATTTAAAGGTATGCTCCTCAAAGTCAGAAATGTGTCTTAGCCTCTCATATAAAATCTGTATAAATAGTGATAAACTGAGTGAAATGTTGATAAGTGATAAATCTTGCTGAATGGTGTATAGTTCTTTGTACAATTTAAGTGACCCTCTGAATGTTTGAAATTAATTCAAAATAAAGGTAAAAGGAATACAGGAAAAAAAAAAAAAGTCTGTGTCTCCTGTTGTGACAAACATTCCCAAGGAGTTGAGTTGCAGTCAGGAGATAGCTTTGGGATAATTGGGAAGTATGCATGCATGCTAAGTCACTTCAGTTGTGTCCAACTCTTTGCGACCCTGTGGACTGTAGCCCGCCAGGCTCCTCTGTTCTTGGGATTCTCCAGGCAAGAATACTGGAGTGGGTTGCCATGCCTTCCTCCAGGTTAGATACCAAAAGTGTGTTAAATGCCAAATATACCTCAGAGTAGCCTCTTTTGACCATCACACAAAACACGCAAGAGACACTTAACTGTTTTCATTTTCAACTATTATTCTTTAGGTCTCATCACTTTTTTCCTCAGATAGGTATGAAACAGAGTTTTTCCATACTCATCCTGCTGACAAATTTTCAACCACTGAAATGCTCTCTTTAAGATTAACAAGGTTTTTATCTCCCAGAGTCGGGCAGATAATGATTTTGCTGGCCACTCAGAATTACCAGAGAGAGCAGAAACTGGAGCAGTGCAGACAGATGCTATCCCCGCAGATAAAGCCCATCAGTCAGGGTAGTGAGAGCTCTGGCCTTCTCCCTCACTTAACCCTGCACCAAAGCGACTGTGGGTCATTTGATTCCCTGCTTACTTTTCTCTGTTGAAGCGGAATGTGAAATTTTAGGGCGATGTTAGAGGGGGTGGTAACACCCCATGAAGGAAGGAAAACTGTATAAGGACTTAGAGAATCCACCCTAACTAATTTACCACCTTAGATCAGTTACATCACTGCTCAATAACCTGTTTCTCATGTCTGCATTTCCATTGCTGCCCTGCAAATACATTCATCAATGCCATCTTGCTAGATTCCATATATATGCATTAATATGTGATATTTGTTTTTTTTCTTTCTGATTTATTTCAGTCTGTATAATAGGTTCTACCTACATGAACCTCATTAGGACTGACTCAAATTGTTTTTTATAGCTGAGTAATATTCCACTACATATATGTACCATAGTTTCTGTCGACGGACATCTATGTTGCTTCCATATCCTACACAGAGAACAGACTTGTTGACAGAGTTGGGGAAGGAGAGGGTGGGATGAATTGAGAGAATAGCATGAAAACATACATTACTATATGTAAAATAGATAGCCAGTGGGAATTTGGTGTGTGATACAGGGAGCTTAGCCCAGTGCTCTGTGACAACCTAAAGGGGTGGGATGGAGAGAGTGAGAGGAGGGGGTTCAGGAAGGGGACATATGTATACCTGTGGCTGATTTATGTTGATGTATGGCAGAAACCAACACAATATTGTAAAGCAGTTGTCCTCCAATTAAAAAAAATATTTAAAAACAATTTGTTCCCTTGACTAAAAGGGGGCAGGTTAGATCTAACCTGTGATCTTGATCTGGAAGAACTCTCCCTGCTCAGGACAAGTGGGAAGAACAAGTGGGTTCTAGGCTGTGGTTTTCTCAGAATGGTTCTACCTTTTATCCGTTACCATGTTAGTGTTTCATATAAGATTTCATTTTCTGAAAAGTATCCCATGCTAGAGAAAGTTGGCAAACCCCTGGACTGGAACCACTGTTTCCTTTCAGCTCTCACACACTCTGATTCTTCAACATCCAGTGACAAGAAGGGTGAATGCCCGCTAAAGCAGCCAAAAGCTCCCAATTATAATATGTAGATGTGGATAGAATCCACAAAGTGAAAAGACGCTTGAAGGATGTAAAAGAGGAAACTTAGAGAAATCCAGATGGCACATCTTTCTTCGGGTTAGAAAGAGACCTGTATGTATCATTCTTTCTTCCTTCACTTCTTACAGCAAATATCTGCCCCTTACTCATGGTTCTTGACTCTGTAGAACAGATTCTCCTGTGGACCTATTAAATTATGCAGGAGTCTGGATTCTGAGATTCTGAATTTACAGATGTAGAGATGGAACTTTTTCAGCTACCTCATTCTATTGGTTTTAAGATCCACAGGTCATTTTGATGTGTATCTAGGGTTATGCAGAGAATCTCTGCTTGGCTTCAGCTCACCAACCTTCACTAAGATCATGGCCTTAAAAGACATTAATGACCTCCCACAATGTCAATTGTTATTTTTAGGTAGATAGCTCCAATCTGAGCTCTCAGGAGGCATCCACTCTCCATCTGGGTGTTTCAGAAGCTCTTCACCCACCAAACAGCCTTGTCTCCAATGTCATTCTATCTGTTAGTGGCCAAGCCCTTCTTTCAGTGTTTAACACTTCCAGTGACCTGAAGGCATCCTTGATTCTGCCACTTCTGTGCTCCCAGCATCCTATCTACACAAACCTAACAAACCCACCCCTGTATCTGACCCTAAATTAGATCCCAGCCTCCTGTTCCTACTGCCCCTCTTCAACCATGCTCCCTTTATGTCTTGTCTATATGGGCTATAGCCACTTTACAGGGCCCCCATTCTCCCATCTTCACCCTCTTTGATCCATATTGACCTGCTTTGTTAGCCCCTTGTTTATATAACTACAATGATTCCCTGTGGCCTACCTTTTAAAACATAAACGCCTTCATCTATCTTTTAGGTGCCACAGTAGGAACCCAATCTAAGTTTCCAGTCTCATTTTTAGTTACACAGCAGCATGATCCACACAATCCACCAACCAAAGAGCATTTGCTCTCTTTCTCAAACATGTCCTAGGCTTTCCTGACTACTTGCCTTCACTCTCAATGCTCTCTCAGCCCAGAAGACCCTCCTCCCTTCTGTGCCACTCCCTCCCTGAAGGCTCCCACAGCCTCCAAATGAATCTGAAGCACAATGAAGAAACATTATGCGTGACCCTCTTTCGTGGCAGTCATTGTATCCTGCCTTGCAGTGTGGTTATCTATGGCGGTGTCTTCTCCCCTTTACTGAGCTGTTGCTGAGCTCTTCAGAGCACTCTTCTGTGAGCCTGTAGTTGTATAGAAAGAGGAGCCAGAAAGCCCTGTGTTGAAACTACAGCTCAGCCACCCGACGGCTGTTTGAGCTGGTTCACATTACTTAATCCTCCAGTTTTACTTTCCCCGTCTGTAAACTGGGGAGATGCTGTTTCTAGGAGTAGTGTGAAGTTTGCATGATATAATACGTATAAGGCACCGGACACAGAAAAGGCTCTCATCAAATGGTGGTTCTCATTAGCAATGTCAAACAGAGGCTGGACAGGCTTTTGTCTACCGTCCAAGGTGATATTCTGCTCACCCAGACTGATGGAAACCTTCCTCTATAGATACTCACCACTCAGTTCTCTTTACTCATTGAGGTGATGACAGGGCTATTTCAAATTTTGAGACAAGATTCTGAAGCAGAGTATTGCCTTCTTCCCTATTACCTGTTGGCCAATAACAATTTAAGGGTTGGCAGTAATACTTAGTGAAATGGCAGGTGGAAAGAAAAGGGAAGAAAGAGCAGCCAGAAAAGTCTGGATTAAAATACCCAGCAGCACATATTGAGAGACATAAAATGTCTACAACTTTGCCAAACAAATACTATCAAGTTACACTATGCAGTACATAAAGGAATAATTCACCATAGTCAGGGAGGTAGAAATCGTTAGATAATAGGAGAGTTATTAATATAATACATCAAATAATTACATAAAATAGAAAAAATGCCTCTACAGATGCTTAAAATGTATTTGATAAGATTCAACACCAATCCCTAATAATATTATTTTAAGAGTAGAAATAAAAAAATATTTCTTTAATATAAGAAAACAGTGTAAGATTAAAACAGTATTATATTTATTTAATAGTAAAACATTATATTTAATAGTAAAACATTTGTGATATCACCATTAAAAATATGTAGAAAAGAAGGAATATTACTTAATATTGTTCTGAAAGTTATAGCCAATGCAATATGACATAATACAAAATGAAAAGTATATATTATTAATGAGATAAAATGATGTTTATTTTGGGGTGAAATCACTATATTTGTCCAAATAAATAATTTTAAAAGTTGATTAAACACAAGAGTATGAATGTAAGATGAGCAGACAGAAATAAAAAGTACTCCAACATAACTGAAATTATTAGCTAGATGCTTGTAAATTATGGGGCTTCCCTAGTGGCTCAGTGGTAAAGAATCCACCTGCAATGCAGGAGATGTGGGAAATGCGGGAGATGCAGTTTGATTCCTTGATTGGGATGATCCCCTGGAGGAGGAAATGGTAACCCACTCCAGTATTCTTCCCTAGAGAATCCCATGGACAAAGGAGTTTGGTGGGCTACAGTGTATGGGATCACAAAGAATCAGATATGACTGAGCATGCACACACTTTTAAAATATATATTTATATGTAGTACTAAAAAAGATTTGAGATGGTTATGAGAAAAAATTAATACAGAGAGCCCATACACAGTAACAATAAAAAATAAGACATCCTAGAAGTGGCCTTAATACATAATGTCTTTCACCTATTCAAAGAAAAGAGCAAAATTTTGAGATATATGTATGAAAGCTTGAGAAAATGGAAAAACACACTGTGTTCCTGCGCAGGAAGACATTGTTATAAACATTTTCAAAATATTACAGGTTTAATCAAGATCCTCAACAAGTATTTACTGAGCACCTACTATATGCCTAACACAATTTTAGGTATTGAGGATAGCCAGGCGAGCAGGGAAAACCACAAACACTGTGCCCGCATGGTGTTTAGACACTTACGGAGTTGACACACCAAATAAGCAAAGAATTCCTTTACTAAAATGTCTAGTAATGATACAGTCATTGAATAAAAGCAAAATAGGTTTTAAGAGAGAATGAAAGGAAGGAGGTACTGTTTAGAATAGAAGGGTCAGAAAAGGCCTCTAAAGAAGTAACATTTGAAAAGATATTTGAAGTGCAGCAGAAAGCCATGTGGCTGTCTGTAGGAACAGTGTTTCTTGCAGAGGGAACAGCACAAGCAAAGACCCAGACACAGAACCATGTCTTCCAGGAATAATGAGTAAGCCATTGTCGCTGAAGCAGAAAAAATGAGATGGGCATCAACAGGAGACAGAGAGACAGGTAATGAGGGACAGAGCATATGTGGGCCTGTAGACCACACAGGTATTTTGGGTTTTGTCCTAAGTTTGATGGTAGCCATTAGAAGATTTCAATCAGGTGAGAATGTGATCTAGTTACATTTAAAAGAAGATTTGTCTGGTCACCCTGCTGAGAATAGAAAAGGTCAAAGTGAGAGGGAATAGTGAGATCAATTAGGAGACTATTTCAATAACTCAGGCTAGAAAAAAAAGGTTCATATTGAATAGTGGGGTAGATAAATCAAAAGTGGAATCCAGATAGAGGTTGGAGATAGACGTGAGTCAAAATTCTCCAAGCCAGGCTTCAATAGTACGTGAACTGTGAACTTTCCAGATGTTCAAGCTGGTTTTAGAAAAGGCAGGGGAACCAGATATCAAATTGCCAACATCCGGTGGATCATTGAAAAAGCAAGAGCATTTCAGGAAAACATCTACTTCTGTTTTATTGACTATGCCAAAGCCTTTGACTGTGTGGATCACAACAAACTGTGGAAAATTCTGAAAGAGATGGAAATACCAGACCACCTGACCTGCCTCTTGAGAAACCTATATGCAGGTCAGGAAGCAACTGGACATGGAAAAACAGACTGGTTCCAAATAGGGAAAGAAGTACGTCAAGGCTGTATATTGTCACCCTGCTTAGTTAACTTCTATGCAGAGTACATCATGAGAAACACTGGGCTGGAAGAAGCACAAGCTGGAGTCAAGATTGCCAGGAGAAATATCAATAACCTCAGATATCCAGATGACACCACCCTTATGGCAGAAAGTGAAGAGGAACTAAAAAGCCTCTTGATGAAAGTGAAAGAGGAGAGTGAAAAATTTGGTTTAAAATTCAACATTCAGAAAATGAAGATCATGGCATCTGGTCCCATCACTTCAAGGCAAATAGATGGGGAAACAGTGACAGACTTTATTTTCTTGGGCTCTAAAATCACTGCAGATGGTGACTGCAGCCATGAAATTAAAAGACGCTTGCTTCTTGGAAGAAAAGTTATGACCAACCTAGATAGCATATTCAAAAGCAGAGACATTACTTTGCCAACAAAGGTCCATCTAGTCAAGGCTACGGTTTTTCTAGTAGTCATGTATGGATGAGAGAGTCGGACTATAAAGAATGCTGAGCACCGAAGAATTGATGCTTTTGAACTGCGGTGTTGGAGAAGACTCTTGAGAGTCCCTTGGACTGCCAGGAGATCCAACCAGTCCATCCTAAAAGAAATCAGTCCTGAATATTCACTGGAAGGTTGATGCTGAAGCTGAAACTCCAATACTTTGGTCACCTGATGCGAAGAACTGACTCATTTGAAAAGACCCTGATGCTGGGTAAGATTGAAGGCGGGAGGAGAAGGGGATGACAGAGTATGAGATGGTTGTATAGTATCACTGACTCAATGGACATGAGTTTGGGTAAACTCCTGGAGTTGATGATGGACAAGGGAGGCCTGGCGTGCTGCAGTCCATGGGGTCACAAAGAGTTGGACACGACTGAGCAACTGAACTGAACTGAACTGAATAAGATAGGTAAGAGAAAGAGAGGAATCAAAGTTGGCTGCTTGGTTTTTGTGTGAAGCAAGTGGCTAGATGCTAGAGTTATTTAATGAGGTGAGGAAGACTGGAAAAGTAACAGGAGTTTTGGGTTTAAAACAAGAGCTGTATTTTGAACATTCCAAATTTGAAACTTCTATCAGACTTCTAGTGGATATACTGAGCAGACAGTTTCCATGCATTTGAAACTCAGGGGAACTTCTTAGGCCATCAGCAGGTGACTGGAACATAAAGGCAGAGGACTGGATGAGGTTATCAATGCAGAGAATGCACAGAGAGATGCCCCGGGCCTGTCAACATTAAGAGCTTGAGACAACAAAGAAAATCCTGCAGAGAAAACTGAAGGGAAGCAACTAATAAAATAGTAAAGAACCTGAGAGAGTTCGGAGTCTTAGAAGCCAAACAAGTAGTTTAATATAACTCCCATAAAAAATATTAATGATTTATTTTTATTAACTGACAACATCATTCTAAAACCTAACAGCAAACTTAATGTCCATCTGGGAAAATGGACCATCTCACCCCGTATTTCTCTTGTAACAGCTGATATGGACATGACGTTTTTTATGACCTTGTGAAATGAATTGGAAATCTCTTACTTAAAAATAAGCTATTTGCTTATGTAAGTATTCTGTCTCCCACTACACAACCCCTTCATTTTGTCCTGGCACATTTATTTCAGTCACCTTGCTCGTGTCCCTGGAGCAAGTTAACAAAATGCATCAGCTGTTTGGGAAAAATCTGTCAAAGAAATTTTGCTTTTGATACTTGTAAATGGACCCTATTTTATAAGCATATTAAACCTAATTAAGCATTAAAGTATTCAATAAGTTATGTTGGGACAAGTGTCAAGAAATATGAATCAATTTATTGATTTCTCACTTCATTCTACACACCAAAGTAAATTCTAGGTTGATTAGAAAGTTAAATATTTAAAATTCTAACAGTAGAATTATTTGCAGAAAATACAAAATAACAATAAAGACCTAACGTGATATTGTCAATCAACTATACTTCAATTAAAACATCAGTTTCAAAAACAGAAACATTTTTAGAAAGAAAATACAGCATCTATTTATAAAAGGGGGAAGATTTCCTAAGCTTAGGAATAACAGAAGATTATAAAACAAAAGACCAGAAGATTTGAATCTATAAAAATAAAAATGCTGTGCATAAAAAACCATGTGGTAATGTTAAAATAGGAAAATATATTCAATAAAATGTCAAAGTTGATATATTTTCTACATAAAGAGTTTAAAAAACTGATAAGAAAAGCAATAGGACCCCAGTGATAAATGGTCAATAGAATATTCACAAAAGAGAAAATCCAGTTAGTCAAGCATATGTAAGCATGTTGATTCTTGATAATTATCAAGGAAATAAGACAATAAATTGTATTTTTCATCAATACTACTACTAAAGATTAGTTTTTTCAATCATAATATACAGTCTTAAGAAGAGTTCAGTAAAGAGGAACTTTACTGATTTTTTAAAAAATTTTTTCTTTACTATCTTTTTTATTGAGGTATTGTTGACTTATATAAGTTTCTGGTGTACAACCTAGGAATTCTCAATTTTTAAAAGTTATATTCCATTTACAGTTACTGCAAAATATTGGCTATATTCCCTGTGCTATACAGTATATTCTTGTCATTTATTTATTTTATACATAGTAGTCTGTACTTCTTAATTTCCTCCCTCTGTTTTGCCCCTCCTCCCCCAACCTATAACCACTGGTTTGCTCTCTATATCTCTGAGTTGGTTCTTTTTTTGTATATTCACTAGTTTCTCTTATTTTTTAGATTCCACTTACCAGTGATTTCAGACAGTATGTCTTTAAGAAGTCCTTCTTTTGTTCTGATGATATACATTTAGACAAACAACTTGAATTTGTATCAAGATCCTTAAAAAAAGGTCCATGCTTAATCGATGGCCCCATAACTCCACTTACAATCTTAAAAAATTAATTTTTATATGGAGAGAACTTTTTCCACTCCCCCCAAAATCAAAGTATGATTATTTATAACAGCTTCAAAATGGAAACAGTAGAAAAGTTTCACAGATAGAGTGGACGGAATGGTTAAATTAGGAATTAGTCTTCCCTGTTACAGTCAGAAATATTATTAATAATAATTCTTAATGTTACAAAGGAAGGTTCACTGTGTGGATATTTCTTCCCAGTGGGGAATCTCTTCGTAGCTCTGACCCTAATCAGTAAGTTACTTCATCCACCAAAAGAAGAATTTAGCTTTCATCCACACAATGCAGGCAGAGCATAGAGGCTACTGACCAGGAACAGAGAATCCAGATTAAAGGACTAGAAAGCTTCAGGGCCTTGCAATAGAATGGGAAGTTCCTCTGATAACAAACAGCAGCAGGCATTTTTCAGAGCTTACCGAAGGAAAACAAAGTTTCCTTAGAGATAAGATTCATAAAGGCTATTATTTTGAGCAAACTCAAGGCAAAGAGATTTTCTGAAGAGAAATAGGGACTACAATGAAAGAAAATGACATTCTTGCAAAACCAGCATAGGAAAGATGATGAAGATCAGCAACAGAACTCAGCTGAAATTCAAAGCAGAGGAATCTAGACTAGACTAGAGATGGCTCACTTAGCCTCACTTCTGTGCCTATTCCCTTATTCAGTCTTTCATGAATTTATTAGTTGATTCATCAGTTATTTATTGAGCAGCAAATATTTAACAGGCAATAAGCAAGTACTGGAGGTTACCTTAGTGAAAAAGACAAAGAATGTCTTTCATAGGATACATGATAGCAGCAAAGCTAAGATTGAAACAAAAATAACAGAAATTATCACTGAAGTTCGTTTCAATCTCACAAACAAATTGTGAACTTTGTGAGAATAAGTACCAGGAGAACCTAATCAAACACAGAGGATCAAAGAATCCTTCTTTGAGTTTCTATGAGATTTGGAATTTTAAGTGGAATTTGAAAGCTGAAAAAGATTGACCTAAGGATTTTTACCAGTTCCTTAGTGGAGAAGGAATTGGGAATCTTATTTGTGGTTTAAGGAAGACATATTGCACATATATTTCCATACAGTGAAATTAAGTATAAGCATAGCTTTTGTGTGAATTCCATCATATTCAACAAAATCTGTTATATTTATAAAGACCAAAAGTATTCAGTATTCATCTGGATAGATTTTCAGGCTGTGTGACTCTTTCCATCTATTCAAGATTCTGGTATTTAGCAACACTTCTGTCTGGGTTTCCAAGCATTAGTAAACCTTAACAATTTAGTGTAGGCATAATTCTTTTGTTTAAAACAAGTGTGTGTCGATCACCTATTGTGTGCTAAGCTCTATCTTTTGCAGCTGATGTTAGAGTGAAGGGGAAGATAGATAAGGCCCCTGACTTTATGGAGTTCACATTGTAGTATGAACTTAAATTCTATTCTTCTAATGTTCTAATTCACATTCCCAAAAGCAATACAGAGGGATGACCACTTTATTGGATTGGACTTTTATTGTTCTTGCTTTTAAAATGAAGAAAGGTACAAAAAAGTAAGGCATTGTTATGGGTGGAATTATGTACATGAAAAATACAAGTCCTTACCCCCATTACCTCAGAATGTGACCTTACTTGGAAGTAGGTCTTTTTAACAGATGTAATTAGTTACGATGAAGCCATTAGGGTGGGCTTTTATATAGGATGACTTTTGGACACAGAGACATACACACAGGGAAAATGCCGAGTGAAGATGAAGACAGAGATCCGGGCTGTGCACCTACAAGCAAGGAATGCCGATGACCGCAGAAAACACCAGAAGCTAGGAGCGGGGAACGGAGCAGGCTCTCCCCTGCAGCACTCAGAAGGAACCGACCCATCAATCTCGGGTGTCTATTCTCCAGAACCGAGAGACAGCACCTTAAACACCAGGTTGAAGCTGCCCAGTCTGTGCTACTTCATTATGGCAGCCTGAGCAAACAAATCCGGGCATATTTACTTTGAGTTCCCCTAAAAGCAAAGACTGAGAAAAGGACTGGGGTGTGTTAATGTTTGTTTGACAATTGTGCACAGGATGTAAAGCTTGCTCTCAGAAGTATAGCAATGTTTAGTTTGTTTTCTCTTATTTTCCCAGTGGGGTTTAGACCTAAAAGATAACCAAACCAAAGGCATTCAGTGAACAATAAAGGTCTCCACCACAAATTGCCAAACTTGGGTAGTACTCAACAATTAGAGGACTTCCCAGGTGGTGCTAGCAGTAAAGAATCCACCTGAAGACGCAGGAGACATACGAGGCACGGGTTCAAGCCCTGGGTCAGGAAGATCCCCTGGAGGAGGTCATGGCAACCCACTCCAGTATTCTTGCCTGGACAATCCCATGGACAGAGGAGCCTGGTGGGCTGCAGTCCATAAGGTCTCTTCAGACATGACTGAAGCGATTTAGCATGCACGCACACAACAAATAGAAAGGAATGCAGGAGTGGATCTAGATTTGGTGAGGCTTGAAGTTAATCTCGGAGAAGGCAATGGCACCCCACTCCAATACTTTTGCCTGGCAAATCCCATGGATGGAGCCTGGTACTCTAAAAGTATCAAATTATAGATAAAAACTTAGGTACAAAAGTCAATATTTATTTAGAATAAAAAGGAATTAAAACAACTCACAAATATTAGAAAGATGATATACTACAAATATCCTAAATCTAGAAAAAGGCAACATTCTTACTTTTCAATTACATCACATCCTTTCATAATGCTTTTTTCCTACATATTTTGGCTGCATGCTTTTTGATCAGCTCTTCATGTGGCACCAAGTCTATAATATGGTTTTCAATAGAGAGAAAAGTGTCTTCCTCTAGCATGGCTGGTCAAAATTTGTGTTTCATTATTGATAGATGCAATGCATAAAACATGCAACTTCACACACAGATGTACTCACTGCTACAGGATGGTGAGCCAGAAAGACAGGAATTCTAATAAAATCTATTTTAGATGATTTCTAGAAAAATGTATTTGGAGTTTATATATAATGTATAATCAAGTCTACTCCTGACAAGAGAGAATTTCTGCTTTGATGTGGCATTGATGATAACTGAATCTTCTGCTTATAATTTCACACATCTGACACTTGGAGGAATTTTCCACACAATTGCTTCTGGCTCTAATCATTGCAAACCTCGTTTCTTTCTATTCCCCACATTCTTCCAACGCTAGGTGCTGCAGGACACATTCTTATCCTGACATGACCTCTGACCCAGGTCCTTCAAGCCACAAAGCCTGGTAAGTTGACTCAAGGGCAGGAAGGGTGTCCAAAAGTCATTCTATACCAGGTCAGCCAGGAATAGCTTAACTGTAAGAGTGACTGGGACCTCATAAATATATATACCCTGAGCCAAAACTCACTGTGCCCCCAACTCAACTTTCCTGTAACCAGATCCCCAAAATGCTTGTGTCCTTAGTAACACCACTTGACTGCACTGTGACACATGAAAGTATTTTAATTTTTTGCAAAGTGCACAAAATTCTATAACTATGTGAATGTGTCAGGATCCCTCCCAGGACCTTTGAAGGAGCCCACATGTGCAAGGATACCTCTATGAGAGGAATTGGGAAGCTTAAATTTCACTTGCCTCATGGTAAGCCTAGCTTTCACGATGCTAAATGAATGATCAAAAGCTTCCTCACACCCATGTTCTTAGTATAGTTAATTTTTGATCATTTGCACTTTGGCAGCAGGGAATAAAGTTTAGACAACCCTTCTGGGTTTGACTAATGTCAAATGTTTGACTGTGAATAATGGAAAGAGAGTGAGTAAATGAGAGAGGAATTATTAGAAGAATTGGAAAGTGGTTATGTGGATGGAAATTATGAGCCATGAGGGAAAAATATAAGCATTTCCTCTGTCCTTTGTATCTAACATAAAGGATAGAAGATGATCCTCAAAGACAAGATGTCCACCTGATTTGTTTAACCAAGGGAGTCAGACGACTTGGTTTTGTTCAATCCAGAAAGGTCTGCAACTAAAGAACCTATCTACTAAAAGTTAATTTGAGCTGTTCCTTGGTATCTTATTTTCATGTGGGCCTCAGACCAAATGATTTTCCTAACCATGTCTATAAATGGAAAGCACACAAGGTTTGTTTTTAGGCTTGGTGATAGTAAATTAGAAAATGCCAAAGTCTGTATCTGTTAAAGTGGCAGTAATGATAATGTTAGTTCGTAGGCCACTAAATTCTGTTTGGTTTTGTATTCCTTGGTTTAACTGAAGCCATCGGTGTTAAGTAAGAAGAGACCTTAGCTATTGGGTAGATTTCTTTATAATAACAGGAGCACTCTTCTGGTTAGTAATTAAATTACACTATTAACTCCGGGAGTTGGTGATGGACATGGAGGCCTGGCATGCTGCGATTCATGGGGTCGCAAAGAGTCAGACACAACTGAGCGACTGATCTGATCTGATTAGGTCTTCAGATTCTTCAAGCTAGGCTTCAATAATAGGTGAACCGAGAACTTCCAGATGTCAAAAATGGATTTAGAAAAGGCAGAGGAATCAGAGGTCAATTGCCAACATCTGCTGGATCATAGAATGAGCAAAAGAATTCCAGAAAAACATCTACTTCTGCTTCACTGACTATGCTAAAGCCTTTGACTGTGTGGATCACAACAAACTGTGGAAAATTCTTTGAGAGATGGGAATTCCAGAGCACCTTACCTGCCTCCTGAAAAATCTGTATGCAGGTCAAGAAGCAACAATTAGAAATAGACATGGAACAATGGACTGGTTAAAAACTGGGAAAGGCGTACATCAAAGCTGTATATTGTTACCCTGCTTATTTAACTTAAATGCAGAGTAAATTGTGCAAAATGCTGGGCTGGATGAAGCACAAGCTGGAATCAAGATTGCTGGGAGAAATATCAATAACCTCAGATATGCAGATGACACCACCCTTATGACAGAAAGTGAAGAGGAGCTAAAGAGCCTTTTGAGGAAAGTGAAAGAGGAGAGTGAAAAAGCTGGCTTAAAACTCAACATTCAAAAAACGAAGATCACGGCATCTGGTCCCATCACTTCATGGCAAATAGATGCAGAAACAATGGAAACAGTGTCAGACTTTATTTTCTTGGGCTCCAAAATCACTGCAGATGGTTACTGCAGCTATGAAATTAAAAGACCTTGCTCTTTGGAAGAAAAGCTATGACCAAATTAGACAGCATATTGAAAAGCAGAGACATCACTTTGCCAACAAAGATCTGTATAGTCAAAGCTATGTTTTTTCCAGTAGTCATGTATGGATATGAGAGTTGGACTATAAAGAAGGCTAAACACCAAAAGACTGATGCTCTAAAACTGTGGTGTTGGAGAAGATTCTTGAGAGTCCCTTGGACTGCAAGATCAAACCAGTCCATCTTGAAGGAGATCAACCCTGAATATTCACTGGAAGGACTGATGCTGAAGCTGAATCTCCAATATTTGGCCATCTGATGGGAAGAACTGACTCATTGGAAAAGACCCTGATGCTGGGAAAGACTGAAGGAAGGAGGAGAAGGGGATGACAGGACGATATGGTTGGATGGCATCACCGACTCAATGGACATGAGTTTGAGCAAGCTCCAGGAGATGGTGAAGGACAGGGAAGCCTGGAGTGCTGCAGTCCATGGGGTCGCAAAGAGTTGGACACAGCTGAGCAACTGAACAACAAATTAGATCTTCAGATAGGGGAAAGGCAAATAAATAAATTTCAAAGGCATTAACATGCAATCTATTTTTAGTTAGTATGAAAACAAAGAATAGATCAATAAAAGTAACAAGGACTTTAACACGTTTTGACTTCAGTCCTGGATGTCTTCCCCACCAAGCTGCTGGTACTGCTAGGCAGAGAAATATGTTGATAAAGGGGTCAGAACCTCCAACTGCCTTGATTTGTTCTGTCCTGTATTTATTTTCTCCTGCTTTGGGAACACATTACCACAAATGTACTAGCTCACTCAGTCACTCAGTTGTGTCCCACTCTTTGCGACCTCCTGGACTATAGCCAGCCGGGCTCCTCTGTCCATAGGATTTCCCAGGCAAGAATACTGCATGCAGTTGTCATTCCCTTCTTCAAGGGATCTTCCTGACCCAGGGACTGAACCTGGGTCTCCTGCGTCTCTCCTTAATCACATCTGCAAAGCCCTTTGCCATGTAAGATAACTTATTCACAAGTTCCGGGGATTAAAATATGGACATCTTTGGTGGGGGAGGTGGGGAGTTCTTTATTCTTCCCTCCATATTTCTCTAGCCTAGAATGTGGAATTGGGTGTGGGATCAGCAGCCTTCCCACTCTTCTGCAAGAAACATCTCATGGAATATCTGCATTCTTAATCTACTGAAGGGAAAGGTTTTCTACAGCAGTGGTGTAAGAGTAAGATAGATGTGAACAGCTTTTCTCTTTTAAAATTAATAATGATGATGATAACAGTAATGCTGGAGTACCTGAGAGATATTGAGGGTTCAGTTACAGACCACCACAGCAAAGCAAATACTAATTAAGCAAATCACACAAATTTTTTGGTTTCCCAGCACACATAAAATTATGTTTATGCTATACTGTAGTTTTTAAGTACCTAATGGCACTAGGCCTAAAAAAAAGGTTTGCACATACCTTATTTTAAAAACATTTTGTTGCTAAAAATGTTATCATCTGAGTCTTCAGTAAATCACAGTAGGAACATCAAAGATCACCAGTCACAGATCATCATAACAAATAATAATAATGATGATAAAAAGTTTGAAATATTGTAAGAATTACCAAAATGTGACAGTCACACAGTGAGCAAATGCTGTTGGAAAAATTATACCAGTAGACTTATTTCACCCAGGGTTGCCACAAACTTTCAATCCATAAAAAACACAATATCTGCGAAGCATGTGCGTGCGTGCTCAGTCGCTTCAGTCGTGTGCGACTCTTTGTGACCCCATGGACTGTAGCTCACCAGGCTCCTCCAACCAGGGGATTCTCCAGGCAAGAATACTGGAGTGGGTTGCCATTCCATTCTCTATCTGTGAAGCACAGTAAAGTGAATTGCAATAAAATGAGGTATGCCTGTAATGATAATAACAATAATAAAAAGTAATTGGTGGGATCTCTCCTCTTCAGAAGAATTCTGAGGGCTGTATTTTTTATGAGTGGAGTTCCTATCTAGCCTGCACATAAGCCCTGGAGATAAAATATTACTTCTTTGGTTATTATTTGTCTTGGCTGACTATACAATAAAACCAAAGGGCATCAAAGTCCATTTCCAGACTCCTGGGCGGTCCATTTCCCTTCATTGCTACTGTGTCATTTTGTGGTTTCCTGATTAAGCCCAAATATTTGCTATTTGGGTGGAGCCACAGCTTACCAGTCAACCCAGAACTCTTTTTACCTGTATGCTATTATTCAACTTGTAAGTAAACTCCAGTATAACAAAGTTCCTTTGAACTTTACATATCAAAGAAAAGTCACTGTTTTAGACTAACATCTAAAGCAGCTCAGCACACATGGAGAGAGAGATGTCACAGCTGCAACTTAGAGACCCAGCTGGGATGTTCTGGCAGACTGTCATCTATTGACTAGAGATCTTTGATTCTAGAAAATGATTGCTTCTTATATAGACATTGGGCTCTGCTAAGTAATCCTTTCCTTTTATGCTTTGCCATTTAAACTGTTGACAATCAAGATGTTAACCTCTTATTTATTCTTCCTTTGAATGGTTTTGTTAATTGTTACCTACAGATACTATCCCACAATCAAGGCAGGTCTTCGTACACTACAATCATGACGGAACAGATGAATGGATGGACAAAGGAGACAATGTTGTGCAGTAGATAAACCCAGGTATGTCAAGTCTTGGCTCCACCCATAACATTTCTATGACCTTGGGCAGGTTAGCTTCTGTGGGCCTCAGTTTCCCCATCTAGAAAATGTGTATGATCATAACCACCTCATACATTTATTGTAAGAATGTGAGATAATATATGTAAAATCCTTGAAATACAGAAACTGAAAGAAAATCTCTCAACAGGAATCATTATCCAGTGTTGTACTATTCAGGGATTACACAGCTAACCCTCAATAATCTACATGTGGGTTATTCTCTTTGCAAATTAGCTCCAGCAAAATTTTGAAAGTAAATAGATTTTCCCATGAACTCATTTTCTCTTGGCTGACTTCCCACCACCAATCTCATGTGTGTTTATAAAATGCACACAATTTAATAATAAGATATGTATTGCAAGGAGAGAAAGGTAAATCTGTGGTCACAAATGGGATACATTATAAAAGCAACATTTATGACATTTGGATTCTGTAACTTGCAGTTACTTGCCAAGACTGCTGAACAAGCCAGATGTAAAAATTTAAATTTCATTGTATTAAATGGTGGGATAGAGTGGCCAAATATTGTGTGGCTTTGTAAATTTTTTATTTTTTTTACTTAAAACTCTAAGATTATGTCTATGTATAAACACCAATATTAATTCTCACCAATTATCTTTTGTGACATCTAAAATGTTTGTTGTCACTGGCTCCATTGGGATCATCAGATCAGTCATGTCTGACCTCAGTCCCTTCTCCAGGCCCCTGGTGTGAGGGACTGATCACTGTAGTTGGCTGATGAGTTATCAGCCATTCCATGGAGTTGCATCCCATAGGCAAATGAAGAAGGAGCAAGGTTCAAGCCATGAGGAAAATGCTGAAATGTAAAAGCCATGAGGCTAGCTAATAGCAATGATGAAATTTGAAAATGAGGGTCTTAGGTTATAATACAAAAGGGAAGGCAACAGAATCCAAACCAAATTAAATACATTGCACTTAAAATACATTACCAAAGGCTGATGGATAAAGATTTTTAAAAAGAACATTTAAAAAAAATGACACAATTGTCATTCCTGGTGTTTATGGGGGAAGAACAAAAGGAAATAGTAATCTTCAACTTTTTAAAAAAATGTATTTGATTGAGGGACTTCCCAGGTGGCTGACAGTGAAGCCTGCATTGCAGGAGGCCCAGATTCAATTCCTGGGTTAGGAAGATCCCCTGGAGAAGGGAAGGAATACCCACTCCAGTATTCTTGCCTGGAGAATTCCATGGACAGAGAAGCCTGGCAGGCTACAGTCCATGGCGTCACAAAGAGTTGGACATGAACTGAGTAACTAACACTTATTTACCCACTTTACTTATAGTTGATTTGCAATGTTGTGTTAATTTCTACTGTACAGCAGAATGATTCAGTTACACATATGCATACATTCTTTTTTCATGTTCTTTTCCATCATGGTCTATCATAGGATATGAAATAGAGTTCCCTGTTCTACACAGTAGGACCTTGTCTTTTCATTTTCTACTTTATGGCTGTACTACAACTATGAGCTGTCTTTTTTTTCAACCTGTGCTATAATTATTTGGATAGTGAAAAGGAAACCCAAAGTTGGGTTGGAACTGGGTAAAAGATAACTCCTAATTACCGTTTACAT
Source organism: Bos indicus x Bos taurus (assembly GCF_003369695.1). Classification (NCBI taxonomy): domain Eukaryota; kingdom Metazoa; phylum Chordata; class Mammalia; order Artiodactyla; family Bovidae; genus Bos; species Bos indicus x Bos taurus. The sequence continues at coordinate 26,121,395 of NC_040081.1, read as the reverse complement.
GGTTAACAACCCAGAGTCTGCTCTCACCCCACCACCTTGAACTGGTGACCTGAAACCAGTTTTTGGTCCTCTGGGAGTCTTCCCAAGTCACCAGGGGGCGAAGCTCCCTTTGGGCCTCTTCTTCCTCCATGTGCAACACAGTATATTTTCCTTATTAGATTACTGTCTGCTTTGTCCTCCAGTCTGTAGCGCAGTGGGGCCAAGTGGCCTCGGTTGTCTTTCCTCCAACACCCGCCTCGTCCAGCACCTGTATGTACCCCGTAGGTATTTGTTGAATGACAGCAAGGGGGGCTTTACACTAAAGTTGTCCTGCCTATAAATGTTTTCTGTGAGTGTGTATAAGTTAAGCTTTATCAAACTGTTTGCTGTGTTTAAATATAAAAAACCCAAGCTGCATCTTAGCTTTTTGACATCCTCCAAGAGCAGGCTTATTTTACCAGCAAATTGCTCCCTGAGTCAGCTAATGCTAAGGTATGTTCAATACTTGTCTAAAAACTATCCTAATCTTCCCTAACAGAGGCCAGAGTGTAGCTGAAACAGCTCTTCTGACATTTGGGAAGCTCCGATTCTGTCAGTCATTTTCTGTTCTTTATTATGTCTTTTTTTTTCTCTCTTCAAAGGAAAAAGCTGTTTTCCTGTGTGTGAGAACGTCCTCTCCTATCTAATAGCACTCAATTGTCTTTCTGTTCCATTAGCGTGGAGGAAACCACCTGTCCAATTGAGCGCAGAGCCGAGGATGTCAAAGTGTCTCATTTTATATAGATGTGCAGCTGTCAGATCAGGGATCAAAGGCTTGCTTTTAGTGAAAACTAGTCACTTTTACCAATATGACTGGAGAATTTATATAAATACAGTTATCTTGATCAAATGATTGGCATTTGTACTTCTCAAGCTCCCACCATTTTAACAATGACTTGGCTTTCCAAATAAAAGGACAAAGGAAACCTCTGTCCCCTCCCTTCCAATCCGCTCTTTCTACTGTGGTCTCTGTAATGGTGGTTTCATAACAGCATTGCACAGGCCGTGTTTGAGAGATCTGCTTTATTCAATAGTATTTTTTTTTAATTTTTTAATTAAAGGCTAGTATTTTAAAATGGGAAGATTTCATATAAAATTTTGACTTTTCAACTTTTCTTAAAAAATCAAGCACTAACAATACTGGGTAGTGTTCCCACAAGGCAAATAACACAGGGTACCCTCTGACGGTCCCCAGTGATCCCACTTGCCCGGTATGCTCCCAAGAATTCACCTGTAATGGGGGAGACCTGGGTTCGACCCCTGGGTTGGGAAGACTCCCTGGAGGAGAGCATGGCAACCTCCAGTATTCTTGCCTGGAGAACCTCCATGGACAGAGGAGCTTGGAGGCCTGCAGTCCATGGGGTCACAAAGGGGCGCAACTGAGCAACTGAGCACAGCACAGCATATCGAGAAAGTAGATTGTTTGTTTTAAGAGAGTAAGCTTGGGGGTAATTTGTTACACAGTAATAGATAACTAATTCAGTGAGCACAGCTATGCCCTTTGGAAGGTGTCCATTCTCTCTGGTCTGTGCTGGGCCAGCCTTCCCCAGGGTGACTGAGACCCTGCCCTGCACTATGGAATGAGCCACCATTCACTGAGTCACCCCATCAGGAGGCATCCCACAGTCACCCAGTCACCAAGCCTGTAGGATCAACCTCTGGTTTTCATTCTCCCATCGTCACTCTGCCCTCTCTGCCCAGAGTTCAGTCCCTCACTATGTCTTGCTTGGGCAATGGCAACAGTCTCCTGATTCTTCTCTCTGCTTTCTGTCTCCCTCACCATCATCAGTTCATCTCCCCACACCTCTGCCAGAGTGCTCTTTCTAAACTCTCTCCAGGATAAAATCCAGACATCTGGGCTTGGCTTCCAAGTCCCTCTCTAACCAAGCCTGCCCCACACTCCACCTGCACATTTCCTACCCCCTTCCTGCTCCAGTCACCTGAAACTGCTCACTAATCCTTAAATGTGCCACCTAAGTCATAGGTCGGGCTTCCCTTGCAGCTCAGACAGTAGAGAATCCACCTGCAATGTGGGAGACCTGGGTTCGATCCCTGGGTTGGGAAGGTCCCCTGGAAAAGGGAAAGGCTACCAACTCCAGTATTCTGGCCTGGAGAATTCCATGGACTATATAGTCTATGGGGTCGCAAAGAGTCGGACATGACTGAGCAACTTTCACTTTTCAAGTCATAGGTCTGTGCCCTCAGCTCAAACTGAAGCATCTCTTCCCCATTTGGCAACCTCCATCACTGTCACCTCCTCTTTGAAGCTATTATTAAATCAGACCCCAAGTGAGTAACTGCTTCTTCCTTGTTGTCCTTACAGCCTTCAGTTATGCACTTGCTTCCTTATCTTTCATCTTCTCTCCCTGAGTAGTGAGCTTCTTTATAGATGAGGACACTGATACTCGGACAGCCATCCCTCCAACACGGTGTCCCACACCAGGAGGGTACTCATCTCACAACACTGTTTCTACAAAACGACAACAGCCAAAATGATTCTGCTGAGTGCCCTTAATGCCACCCCTTGGACAGTCCTATATTCTGGAGCAGGCGCCACCCAACTGTCCCTCTTCTACTCATTCTTGAATGACTTGCTTGAGTGGCTCCCCCTCAGAGAACACACGCTAATCCTTAGACCACACTGACATCCCTCTCAGTAAGACTCAACACTGTCATAATTACTAACACGGTGTTTACGCATTCCAGGCACTGTTCTAAGTGATTTGTGTATATTTTCATTCATTTAATCCTCACAACAATTAATCAGGGCCATCCTGATTGCAATGGAGGCATTTGAACCCAAGCAGTCTGACTTGGGGTCTGTGTGCCTAACAGCTTCTTTAATGCCTGTTTATCAGTGCCCGCCTCTCAGCCTCAAACCCCACCACACATGAAAACAAGCCATTAGGCGGTAGGCTCTAAGAGGTCAGGCCTTCCTTGTTTGTGCTTCCCCAACACCAAGCCGACTCTGGATCCTGAGAACAGATGGCCCAGGACTTTGTGGTGGGGCCCATGACTGGCTGGGCTTTGCACCTGACCCCCTCGGTCAAAGGATGCACCTCTCAGTGACCCACCTCAGAGAACCAGCTGGAACTGGCCACGTTTCATGATGAGGCCAGGTTTTTAAAGGTTGATAACACAGAGGGTCAGGGTAGGCTGCAGCCTCCAGGAGGCAGGGGACACCCAGGCGCCACATCTGATCTGGGCAAGGATGCCTGGAGCCTGCTATGACACGGACCATCATGTGATAGCCAGGAACAGCTGTTGTATCAACAGCTCATAGTAAAAGAGCTGATGTCTAGTTAACCCTCCTGTAGTGTTCAGGAACCTCCCCTCTCTAAGCTCAAATCCTCATAGTTTCTCCAGGAAGCTTTCCTGTCAGAGCTTGAGATCACAAGGGCACACTTTCTGAGGGCGATGCTATACCCTGGCTCCAGGAACAATGCAGAGTGAAAAACGAAAAGTGTAAGTCGCTCAGTGACATCTGACTCTTTGTGACCCCATGAACTATAGCCCACCAGGCTCCTCTGTCCATGGGATTTGCCAGGCAAGAACACTGCAGTGGGTTGCCATGTGCTTCTCTAGGGCATCTTCCCAAGCCAGGGACTGAGCCCGGGTCTCCTGAAATGCAGGCACGTTTACCATCTGAGCCACCAATATGTGCTAGATAAATAATGCCTGGTGAACTTCATAGACGAGGACGCTGAGGCTCAGCCAGTTCCAGCGACAAACCCATCGCCATGCACAACCGGCAAGTCGTGCAGTCACGATTTCAAAGTAAGACTCTTGGGAACTAAACTGCGCTTGGCCCACGATTCCACACTGAATGTCCCATCGCTGATCATTTCCCGTTCCCAAGAAACTTCTCAGTATTGATTGTTAGGGGCTTGAGGGTTCACAGGTAAGAGCCATGATACTCCGGGACCATAATATGACTCTTAAAATTTGTATGTAATTTTATTATTGGCTGCACCATATGGCATGCAGAATCTTAGTTCTTAGACCAGGGATCAAACCTGTGTCCCCTGCAGTGGAAGCATGGAGTCCTAACCACTGGACTGCCGGGGAAGTTGTCTTTAAGGCTGTACTTACGTGGCTTGGGCTGGCTGTGGACATCACAACACCCCAGAAGTTCTGTCTTAAAGCCAACTGGGGCCAGCGAAGTGTGGAAACTACACTGGGAAAAGCTGAGGACTTCCTTTGCTCTTTGTCTCTCAGGATGGTCTTTTCCCTTCATTGTCACTGTTGGTAAAAAATTTTTTTTAAAGTCAGAAAGCCTCTTCTCGCAGTCTCTCCTTTTCCTGAACATTCATGTCAGCAGGTCTCTCCCTTTCCTGAACGTTCGTGAGCCACTGATGTCCCCTGTTAAATACATTGCTTTCAGGGCTGACTTTCAGGCTGGATTAAAAGATATACAGTCCTGTACAAGCGTTAACTCATGGCCGTGCACTGCATTTTCAAAGGCCCAGGGAGCTGCTGCAGTATGAAACAACATACCTTTTACAAATGACTGACCTCATTTCACTTCATAGAAATGCTGGGCTCATTATTTACATGGAGAACCTATCTCTTCATTATAAATCTTAGAAAGAAATTTCCATCTTCACTCTTTAATGTCACATTTTTTTGAGATTCTATTTCCGTTTCTTGTAAAAAAACGAAAAATAGCAACAGCAGAAAGTGTTATGGATACCTCAGGAAAAAATGAGCTTTTCTAACTAGTTATGGAACTAGTGCTGTCAGACAGGAGTTGATCATTCCCCTCACCTAGTTTGTCCTTATTTGATGTGTGTGTGTGTGTGTGTGTGTGTCTGTCTATCTCTTTGTGAGGCTAGTAATGGATACAAAACCCCTGCTAACATTTGAGCTGGTTAACTGTAGCTCTCAATTCATAAATCTAAAAACTGGTGGCTGCTAAGTTCAAAGTGCTTTGGACAGCAAGGATATCAGACTAGTCAATCCTAAAGAAAATCAGCCCTGAATATTCATTGGAAGGACTGTTGGTGAAGTGAAGCTCCAATACTTTGGCCACCTGATATGAAGAGTCGATTCATTGGAAAAGACCCTGATGCTGGGAAAGACTGAAGGCAGGAAGAGAAGGGGGTGACAGAGGATGAGATGATTGGATGGCATCATTGACTCAATGGATGTGAGTTTGAGCAAACTCTGGGAGATGGTGAACAGGGAAGCCTGGCATGCTGCAGTCCATGGGGTCACAAAGAATTGGGCACGACTTAGTGAATGAACAACAAGTTCAGAAAATAAGTGCCTCTGTAAGAAACAGATCTAGCCAGATTTGTGTACCAGTGGGTGAGGCAGTGTGTCGCTATATGGCCCAACTTGCGGTTCATGTTGAAAACCAACTACCCGAGTTTTAACACTGTTAGGGTCAGATTGGCAGATTGGATCTCTGGGTTGGAAAGATCCCCTGGAGTAGGAAACGGCCACCCACTTTATTCTTGCCTGGAAAATCCCATGGACAGGGGAGCCTGGCTTGCTATAGTCCGTGGCATTGCAAAGTCATACACAACTTAGCCACTGAGCGTGCACACACACTTATTCTCAGTATGCTTGAGAGATCATGGGTTTGCAGGTCAGATGATGGGTAGCAAATGAATCAAGATACTGCAAAGCAGAAGCGTGGAGAGGGAGAGTGAAATGCCATTTGTGCTGGTTTTGCTAACCCTCATACAATGCACACGTTGTATCTTAAGGCAGCCTACAACCTGCTGCGGGGTTTTGGGAGCCTTGACTCTTTACCTCCTCGGCACCCTGTAACGAGCTCTCAACAAACAGCCACAGCCTCAACGCCCCAAGCACGGGTGTACAGGCGTGTGGAATCACATGGGATGGAATGGCACAGCAGTTAAGTGCTCCAGAGCCAGACTGCCCACTCGTGAATCCTGCCCCGCACTGGCCAGCTGTGGAACCACAGGCCTTTCCAAACACCTGTCTCAGCTGTCTTACATGTGAACTGGGAATATGACTAATATTTCTTTGTTAAGTCATTAGTGTTATCTTTGTTATGGGCTGTTGGTGTGCCTCCAAAATTCAAATGTTGAAATCCTAACACTGAATGTGGTGGTCTTAGGAAGTGGGGCATTTGGGAGGTGACTACATCATAAGAGCAGAACCCTCATAAACGGGTTGAGTAGCCTAATAAAAGAGACCCCAGAGAGCTCTCCCACTCATCCAAGCACACGAGGACACAGTGAGAAGACAGCTGTCTATGAACCAGGAAACAGGTCCTCACCAAACACCAGGTAATTTGCTAACACCTTAGTCTTGGACTTCCAGCCTCAAGAATGGTAAGAAATATACTTTTGTTGTTTAAGTCACTCAGTCTACGGTATTTTTTTCTTATAGCAGCCCCAAAGGACTAAGCCAACATTAATATCAGCATTGGTGTTATTTTACCTTCTAGGTCTTGGGATATGAACTTGGTTAGATCAGAGTCTATTGGTTACAAAGAACAGAATAAGTCCCTCAAACAAGATAAGGTAAAAAGAATCATGCAAAAATATGATAAGATCTCAAGGAAGTGTAGTCAGACCTCATGGTAACTGTCTTTCTCTCCTTGCACATCCACACACACAGAGGGTTTTCATCATAGCTTCTCTTTGCATTTGCCCATTCTTCACACAGCAGCTCAGCATCCTCTCACTCTCATGGCTTCTTCCCTTCACAGAACTTCAACTTGTATGTGGCATTCCGTGGGCCATCTCCCATCCTGATGCTTTGCTGTTGTTCAGTTGTTCAGTCATGTCTGACTCTTTGTGACCCTATGGACTGCCGCATGCCAGGCTTCCCTTTGCGAGCCCATGGACCGCAGCATTCTAGGCTTCCCTGCCCTTCACCGTCTCCCAGAACTTGCTCAAACTATGTCCATTGAGTTGGTGATATCATCCAGCCATCTTATCCTCTGTCATCCCCTTCTCCACCTGCCTTCAATCTTTCCCAGCATCAGGGTCTTTTCCAGTGAGTCGGCTCTTTGCATCAGGTATTGGAACTTCAGTTTCAGCATCAGTGCTTCCAATGAATATTCAGGGTTGATTTCCTTTAGGATTGACTGGTTTGATCTCCTTGCAGTCCAAGGGATTCTCAAGAGTCTTCTCCAACACCACAGTTCCAAAAGCATCAATTCTTCAGGACTCAGCCTTCTTTATGGTCCAGCTCACACATCCATACATGACTTCTGGAAAAACTGGGCCTCAAATGTCTAATTTCCATGACTCTGTCACTACAGGCACTGTACTTGCCAGTCAAATTCTAGAGAGAAGATGACTGGATTTTGGCTAGATTATGGATTATGGCTCTTTGAGGGTTAGATATGGTAACCCCTGGTCTAATTAGGTGTGTTTGGCAAATATGGGTCACATAATACTAGAATCACTCTGCCCAAGGAGTGTAGGTAGGAGTCATTAAGCTAGAAGGAGTCCATCTCTTTCAGAATTTTCCACAGTGTATTGTGATCCACACAGTCAAAGGCTTTGGCATAGTCAATAAGGCAGAAATAGATGTTTTTCTGGAACTCTCTTGCTTTTTTGATGATCCAGCAGATGTAGGCAATTGCTCTGGTTCCTCTGCCTTTTCAAAAACCAGCTTGAACATCTGGAAGTTCATGGTTCATGTATTGCTGAAACCTGGTTTGGAGAGTTTTGAGCATTACTTTACTAGCGTGTGAGATGAGTGCAATTGTGCAGTAGTTTGAGCATTCTTTGGCATTGCCTTTCTTTGGGATTGGAATGAAGACTGACCTTTTCCAGTCCTGTGGCCACTGCTGAGTTTTCCAAATTTGCTGGCATATTGAGTGCAGCACTTTCACAGCATCATCTTTCAGGATTTGAAATAGCTCAACTGGAATTCCATCACCTCCACTAGCTTTGTTCGTAGTGATGCTTTCTAAGGCCCACTTGACTTCACATTCTAGGATGTCTGGCTCTACATGAGTGATCACACCATTGTGATTATCTGGGTCATGAAGATCTTTTTGGTACAGTTCTTCTGTGTATTCTTGCCACCTCTTCTTAATATCTTCTGCTTCTCCTAGGTCCATACTATTTCTGTCCTTTATTGAGTCCATCTTTGCCTGAAATGTTCCCTTGGTATCTCTAATTTTCTTGACGAGATCTCTAGTCTCTCCCATTCTGTTGTTTTCCTCTATTTCTTTGCTCTGATCACTGAGGAAGGCTTTCTTATCTCTCCTTGCTATTCTTTGGAACTCTGCATTCAGATGTTTATATCTTTCCTTTTCTCCTTTGTTTTTTGCTTCTCTTCTTTTCACAGCTATTTGTAAGGCCTCCTCAGACAGCCATTTTGCTTTTTTGCATTTCTTTTCCATGGGGATGGTCTTGATCCCTGTCTCCTGTACAATGTCACGAACCTCGGTCCATAGTTCATCAGACACTCTATCAGATCTAGTCCCTTAAATCTATTTCTCACTTCCCCTGTATGATCATAAGGGATTTGATTTAGGTCATGTCTGAATGGTCTAGCGGTTTCCCTACTTTCTTCACTTTAAGTCTGAATTTGGCAATAAGGAGTTCATATTTAAAAAATCTGCCTCATCTTCTCCATCCTTATGTTCATTGACCTTATTCACATTCACACTGTCTCTTTCTTTGTTGGTTTACTGAATTGCCTCCTACTTGTTTTCCTTTCTTTCATTCTGTTCCCAATTACATCCATCTTCCATACATGCCAAAAATGAATTATCTAAAACGCAAATCTGGACAGAGCATTAAACTGCTAGAAATCCTCTAATGGTTCACTATTGCCTACAGGATCAGCTCCAAGTTCTATTATGCAAGAATTTCTTTGATCTGGCCCCCATCTGGGTCTCCTGAGCCTCCTATCCCAACACTTAACATCCTGGCAGCCCCTAAACTGCAGCATGCTCCCCTCTTGCACTCTATGCTGCTGCTTGTCTCTCTGCTTTCACTCATGTGGTCCTCTCTGTCCAGATGCCCTTCACTCCCCTCAATTCACCCTCTAAGACATGGCTCAGTTATCACTTGTTCTGGGCAACTCCTCTGTCCACCCATCTCCAGTCTCGGTTGAACGCACTTTCTCTGTGCATTTATAATATCCTACCCATACATCTCCCATTGCATTTAGCATTCTGTGTTATAATTAGATGTGCCGCTGCTTCTAAAAACCAGGACAATGGTCTCACCTTTTTACCCCTCTCACCTAGCTCAGAGCCAGGGACAAAATGGGCTCTCAATAAAAACTTGTTAAATGAATGACTATAATGGCTAATGTGTATTAAAGTTTAATGTATGCTGGGCATTGTGTTAAGGGTTTCACATATATTTTCTCATTTATTTTTAAAAATTTGATGAAGAAACTACCATTTACCTGAGGCTCTGAGGACGTAAGTAAAGTTTTTAAAGTCACACTGTGAGTAGGTTGGTAGAACTGGAATTTGAATCCAACTATCTCTGACTCCAGGGCATGAGTCCTTAACCTTGCATAACGCAGCTTCCAGCAGCCAGTGACCCACAGCCCCAAAGCTGGAAGGGCTCCTGGGAAGACACCTGGTGAGCAGAAGCTTAGGTCGGTGTTTAGTCCAAAGTTCAGAGCATGCAATTCTCCCATGGAAAACTTCAATGGCCTCATACTGAACACTGAGCAAAATCTCAGATATAAAACGTGGCTTTATAAGGACCTGAACAACAAGCCCCTTACTGTGTCCTCTCCGTGTCTGTGCCCGGCCCAGCTCCCCCCATCCCCACCACACTGCTGCTCCCTCTACAACTCTAAGCTCTTTCCAGCCCTTTGCACATTCATATCACCTGCTTGGTCTGCTCTTTTCTATATTCTTTCTTTCCTCTTCCATATCTCTGTTTAAATGTTACTTCTTCAGAGAAGGTTTTTTCCCCCTATAAGTAAGTTTCCATCATTTTCTATCTCATCTCTATGTTTCCTTTACAGTGTTTCACAAGATTTGTAATTATTTTATTTCACTTTTTTGTTTTTGTCTGCTCCTTCCTCTAGAATTATAAGGTCCATTAGAGCAGAGTCTGTTTGTGATATTCCCAGTACCTAACCCAGTGAATGGATGAATAGGTACTAAACAAATATTGGTTCAGAGTTGTATACCTATAGGATGATTATTTAAAAAAAAAAAAAAAAAAAACCAGAAAATAGCAAGTGATTTGTAAGGATGCAGAGTAAATCAGAACTCTTGTGCCCTGTTGATGGGTGCAGCCATTATGGAAAACAAGATGTTGGTTCCTTAAAAAATTAAAAGCAGAATTACCATATGATCCAGCACTTGCACTTCTGGGTATATATCCAAAAGTATTGGAAACAGGGACTTGAAGATGATATTTGGGTATTGGATACCCACATGTTCATGGCATTTGGGTATCCAATGTTGGGTATCCATAATACCTATATTCATGGCATCATTATTTGCAGTAGCCAAAAAGTAGAAGAGTACCCCAAGTGTGTATAGATGGATGAATGGATTAAAACAAAGTGGCATATACACAAAATGGAATATTATTCAGCCTTTAAAAGGAAAGGAATTCTGAAACATGCTCAGCATGGATGAACTCAGAACATTATACCAAGTGAAATAGATTAGTCACAAAAAAAGACACTGTATGATTTCACTTATATGAGGTACCTAGATTCACCAAGTTCAAAGAGACAGAAAATAGAACAGTTGTTCCCAGGAGCTGGGGGCAGGAAAAATATTAATTGTTTAAAGACCTCAGAGCTTCAGTTTTGCAAGATGAAGAGTTCTGTGAACAGATGGTAGTGGTGGTAGCATAACAATGTGAATGTACTTAATGTCACTGTCAATTTAAAATAGTTAAGATGGTAATTTTTATGTTATGTGTATTTTACCAGTTTTTTTAAAAAGAGGAAGATGGTTGTATCCTGTTCAGTAGCATGCTGATCCTCTGACTCCCAGTCCAATATCCTCTTATTTACATATGCTAGCTCCTATTAGAACACATTCTGTCAATTAAGCATTACAATCATCTCCTTTCTCAAAAGAAAAGGTCTTTCTAGAACCTATTGAAAAGGGATACTACTTAGAAGAAACTTTAGGGTTTACCTAAACCTGTATCTTTTGTATCAGGGTGCAGATAGGGTTAACATGGACCAGAAGCCATTGCTGATCTGGGAGAGGAAGGGTAAAGGGAGGGCGTGGTCCCTGGAACTTAAAAGCTGTGGTTGTAGGAGAGGCAATGACCTTTGAGAGACGAATGTGGCAATTGCCACACACTGCTAGCAAGAAGGGAGCCAGTTAAATAAATATGCCTTCCTCTGATCTTCTACTGGCTTCCCTGGTGATTTAGATGGTAAAGAATCTGCCTGCAATGCAGGTGACCTGGTTCAATCCCTGGGTTGGGAAGACCCTGGCCTCCCATTGGTTGAACCCAACAGGAAGTCAGTAGGCAAGGGAACCATTGGGATGGTCCATAAAGACCCCAGGACACAGGGTAGAGGGGGAAAGGTGGATGGTCCAGAGGTGTCTTCACTATACCAGCCTTTGTTCTAAAAGAATTCAGTGACTTACTCAAGGTCTCCCAGTGATAGATATGGGACTGTCGTGGTTTTTTGACTCAATAAAGCTTCTACCCACACATCAGTAAGGAATGAGAACATTACTCTAAATTTGGAAAATCTGCCACAAATAGAACAAACATCTAAAGGAAGTTTTGTTTCATAAAAGAGAGTGGTATGCACTGCTTCCACAGAATTAGCATTATTAAGAACTTTTGTGCTGTGGACTTTACAAGTCTGACTCATCGCCTTTTATAAAGAAAACAATTTTAAGATCCTGAGTTTTCTTCCTGTTTTTGTCCTAACATTCATTACAGTGTATGGAACATTTAGAAGAAGCTGAAGCAGAGTATTAAATTATAGATGTTGAATTGAATAAAAAGATCACTAAGTCAAAGAAAATCTTTGAAAAGATTCGTGGAATTACATCCCCAAACAAGGATTTTTTTCATAATCAAAGGACTTTGAGGCAACTTTTCAGACTCCTAGAAGTCCACAAGACCTTACTTAAAAAAACTGATGTGACAAGATCTTTGAACACAAAATAACTGAAACTTCAAGGGAATAAGACAAGAATGGTACCCTTTATTCTCCCTAGAGGAAGCAACTCAGCGGAGCATAATAATTAAGAGTCTAAGTTGAAAAATCAAAATTATTGGGTTCAGATCTGGGTCCATCACTTACTAGCTGGGCAAGTGCAACTTTGGTAAGTGACTTCATTTTTCTTTCTAAACCACAGTTTTCCCATATGTGATATAGGAATAACTGTAGCTAGTCAGTTGGGTGGTGTGAGGCCTGGATATATATAGATACTTAGCACATTGCCTCTCTGGCACTTGGATCTCAAAACATCCTAGTAGGTAATACTAGTAGTATTATGGCACAATTTATTCTTTTTTGCCACCAGAAGTGGTAATATGACTGAATTAAATGACTAATTCATCACAGTTGCTTTGACTGCCATTGATCTAGTGAGGTGTTAAGACCACTCTAAAGTCCAATTGGACAATGGCGGTCTACAATTATGAAGATGCATCTTAAGTGAAAAACAGTGGATGATAATGCTGAATTTGATGAGTGAGCAAGAAAAGGAGGGAAAGGAGGAAGAAAAAGAAGAGTAGAGATGGAAGGAGAAGAGCCCAAAAGATAGATGTTTTGAGGGGTGAGGAAGGGAAGGAAGGATGTCCATCTGCTACCATGGTGGTCCCGGGATCCACAGCTAGTTACATACTGGAACAAGGCAGAAATGTCAGTGGAAGACAGTCTAAATGTTTAATGCACACAGGATGTTATCATACCTAGGATGTCAACATTCACAAAAGGATTTCCTTGAAGGATTCATTACCACCTTCTCTCCACAATTCGCTTGAGAGGTGTACAGTGAGGGAGGGCCCTTCCTCTGACTCCACATCTAAATTTGTCTCCTTCAGTTGGTGGGAACAGCTCTCTGTGGTCCTTGGGATGAGGTCAGTCTCAGGCCTCTAGGAACCCTTCCCTAATTTTCTTTTGAAAGCCAGGTTCTGTGGACCCTTCCCCCATATCCACAAGCTAGAAACCAAAGGATGTACAAACGAGAGCACCAGAATGGTCCTCCTCCTCAAGCAACTTGCAGCCTCAAGCTGCACATTGAATCGCTTACACATTACATGTTCAGCAGATTTCTCCTTGGTCAAGTGTATAAACACAAACAGAAGAGTTAAAAAAACAAACCACAGTCACTCCTGTTATTCTTCCCAAAGAAGAGAATGTACTATTTACATCATTTACGGCAATAACAGAAAAGCAGGATAAAGATAACCAAGCATTTGATGTGTTTGCTCTGGAATTAAACTTAAGTTGTCCTAGCTCAATGTGCCCATCTTTAGCTACATCTGAAAGAGCTCAGATTTTGATGGCAGGAAAACTGGCTCTGTTTCAGTTTCTTATTTATAAATCTGGGTGACAGCCTTTCTAGGCCCCTTCTATCTCCCTTTGGGGAGGTGGAAGGAATTTTCCCACTGTTTATGGTTTCCTTTACTTTTATTTGAGAAATAAACAAAGGCAAATCTTGTTTGGACCATTAAGTTTCCAGTTTCCTAATTCTTTTGACTGAGGTTTGAACCAATTCTCTAAGTTCTGTTTCCTTCCTTGCTCCCCCTTCCTATACCACCAACATTGCTTGTTCCAGTGCTTTGTTATAATTATGGAAGTTTTGCAATGTTTCTGGTGGGTCTCTTGCAGTTCTTGTATGGGAAGCATTCTGCATGTGAGCATAACTTATTTATGTGCTACATTCCTAATGTGAAACAGCTTAATAATCTCCCTTTGAAGGATATCACATAAAAGTCTCAGTTCTAATGTTTCTGGATAGGTGATCTAAGTATGGAATCTGTAAACCATCAGGGCAATGTGTTATTACTTGGTGGGTTTTTAATAATCTACAAGTTTCTTCAAATTGGAGAATTTGATCATTAGTTCATTTAAAAGAACATTACATGAAACGAGCAGGTAATATTAGTTCCTATACTGCTTTAAGTTATATGCTATGGGCTGTGTAGCCCCTAGTAAAACAAAAGGCAATAGCTTTAAGTTCATCATTATTCTGTAAATAAAGTTAAAAATATATCCTGAAAAATCAAAAGGTTAAGTCTAGTCATGTTAGTAATTGACAGGAGATAATGGTAAGATAATAGAGAAGTGTTGTCATAATAAAGAGAGGTGACCAGGTGCTTCCCTTGTGGTCCAGTGGTTGGGAATCTGCCTGCCAATGCAGGGGATATGGGTTGGATCCCTGGTCGGGGAAGAGTCCATATTCAACAAGGCAACTGAGCCCATGAGCCACAACTCTGAAGCCCACACACGCTAGAACTTGTGCTCTCCAGCAAGCGAAACCTCGGCAATAAGCCTGAGCACTGCAACTAGAGAGCAGCTTCCACTGACAGCAACTAGAGAAAGCCTGCAAGCAGCAACAAAGACCCAGAGCAGCCAAAAATAAATATAAATAAATATTAATTAATTTAAAAATAATAATACAAAGTACTTTACCAAAAAAAAAAGAGAGATGACCATGACCAGAACCATATGTTTTACAAGGGGAGAAGATAAGGATTGTATTCACTAAATGCTTGCTATGTGACTGGACACTGCTGTGTGCTTTACATATGTCGCTTTATTCAATATTTTCAAAATGCTATGAGGTTTCCATTACCACGGCCTGTTTCAGTCAGTTCAGTCGCTCAGTCATGTCCAACTCTTTGTGACCCCATGAATTGCAGCACACCAGGCCTCCCTGTCCATCACCAACTCCCTGAGTCCACACAAACCCATGTCCATTGAGTCGGTGATGCCATCCAGCCATCTCATCCTCTGTTGTCCCCTTCTCCTCCTGCCCTCAATCTTTTCAGCATCAGGGTCTTTTCAACTGAGTCAGCTCTTCGCATCAGGTGGCCAAAGTATTGAAGTTTCAGTTTCAATATCAGTCCTTCCAATGAACACCCAGGACTAATCTCCTTTAGGATGGACTGGTTGGATCTCCCTGCAGTCCAAGGGACTCTCAAGTCTTCTCCAACACCACAGTTCAAAAGCGTCAATTCTTCAGTGCTCAGCTTTCTTTATAGTCCAACTCTCACATCCATACGTGACCACTGGAAAAACTATAGCCTTGACTACATGGACCTTTGTTGGCAAAGCAATGTCTCTGCTTTTTAAAATGCTGTCTAGGTTGGCCATAACTTTTCTTCCAAGGAGTAAGCGTCTTTTAATTTCATGGCTGCAATCACCATCTGCAGTGATTTTGGAGCCCAGAAAAATAAAGTCAGCCACTGTTTCCACTGTTTCCCCATCTATTTGCCATGAAGTGATGGGACCAGATGCGATGATCTTAGTTTTCTGAATGTTGAGCTTTAGCCAACTTTTTCACTCCTCTTTCACTTAGGAAATGGAGATATTAAGTAGTTTCTGTTCAGTTCAGTCACTCAGTCATGTCCGACTCTTTGCGACCCCATGAATTGCAGCACGCCAGGCCTCCCTGTCCATCACCAACTCCCGGAGTTCACTGAGACTCACGTCCATCGAATCAGCGATGCCATCCAGCCATCTCATCCTCTGTCGTCCCCTTCTCCTCCTGCCCCCAATCCCTCCCAGCATCAGAGTCTTTTCCAATGAGTCACCTCTTCGCATGAGGTGGCCAAAGTACTGGAGTTTCAGCTTTAGCATCATTCCTTCCAAGGAAATCCCAGGGCTGATCTCCTTCAGAATGGACTGGTTGGATCTCCTTGCAGTCCAAGGGACTCTCAAGAGTCTTCTCCAACACCACAGTTCAAAAGCATCAATTCTTCGGTGCTCAGCTTTCTTCATAGTCCAACTCTCGCATGCATACATGACCACTGGAAAAACCATAGCCTTGACTAGACAGACCTTTGTTGGCAAAGTAATGTCTCTGCTTTTGAATATGCTATCTAGGTTGGTCATAACTTTTCTTCCAAGGAGTAAGCGTCTTTTAGTTTCATGGCTGCAGTTACCATCTGCAGTGATTTTGGAGTCCAAAAAAATAAAGTCTGACATTGTTTCCACTGTTTCCCCATCTATTTCCCATGAAGTGATGGAACCAGATGCCAAGATCTTCGTTTTCTGAATGTTGAGTTTTAAGCCAAGTTTTTCACTCTCCTCTTTCACCTTCATCAAGAGGCTTCCAAGGCCACATGGCTAGGAAGTAATGGGGCTGGGATCCTCATTAGTCAGATTCCTAGGTTTATCTTTTTGCCACTAAACCATTGGAAATAAATAGATACATAAACATATAGATACAGATAAAATTTTGTACACCTTTTAGAATGATCAAACCCTAACAACAGCAAATGTTGGTAATTATGTGGAGCAACAGGAATTTTTAATGGACGCTTCACTATATAGGTATGAATGATCAAATCATCTGCCATTGAACCAGTGATTAAATCATTGGTGACTGAACTCAATTTCCAGCTCCTCTCCCCTCCCTGGAGGTCAGGGGTGGCACTAAAAGCTCCGACTCTCTAAGCCCATGGTTGGTTCTCTTGCCAATCAGTCTTAGATGCAGTCCACAGGTCATCTCACTGACGTAACAAAAGACCCCTTTGTCGCTCTTCTGACTTAGCGAATTCCAAGTGTTTTAGGAGCCCAGTGATAGAAACTCAATGAAGACCAAATATATATTACTTATTACGAATCACATTATCACAGCTACATACTATATCATTCCAACCATATGGTATTCTGGAAAAAGTACAATTATTGAAACAGTAACAAGACCTTTGATTGCCAAGAACTGCGACTGGGGAGGTATGAATAGGTGAAGCACAAAGGACTTTTAGGGCAGGAAAAATATTCTATATGATACCATAGTGATGGATATGTGTCATTATGCACTTATTCAAACCGATAGAGTGGACGAAAACCAAGAGTAAAGCCTAATGTTTACTATGAACTTTGAGTGATAATGTAAGCAGATATGATAGGGGGTTCCCAGAGCAAGAGAACTAGGCATATGGCTTTCTTGACGTAAGAGAAGTCATTTTGGGCCTAAGTCATTTTGTGAGCTAAGCCTCAATGCTTGCCCTTGAATAGGTCTCGGTAATTAATAACCTTAAGGGAATGAAAGAATGCAATCAGGCAAGAGGAGTAACAGCAGCAAAGATAATAAATCAATTGTAAAGATTCACAGTTCTATTCCAATGGTAAAGGTTAGCTTGAAGCCTCAACCACCAGATCTTCCTGAACCTAAGGGATGACAATCTTGACCTTTTCTGATCCTTGTGACTTCAATCAACTCAACCTCAGACTCTGTGGACCTCCCAAGCTGCTTCATGTATATGGATGTACCTCAGCTTAAAACTTCCCCAATACTGCTGTTCAGGAAGACACTGCTTTGAGAAAGAGCCTCAGTGTTCTTACTTGCTGCAAGTCTTTTTCCTGATCTTTGGCTTGGTTGCGTCTTTTGGCTCAAAACTCACCAAGAGGAAAACCCAGTTTTCAGGTAACAATAGTGATGTAGGTTCATCAGTTATAACAAACGTATCATTCTGGTGGGGTACAGAAGTTATGCACATATAGGAACAGGGTATAATCTCTGTTTGTTACCCTTAATTTTTCTGTGAATCTAAAACTACTTTTAAAAAACTGTCTTAATTGGAAAAAAAAAAAAAACCTTTTGCTTTAAATTGGATAACGAGCAGCTCAATGTCAAAATGGATAGATTTTATTACCTTGATGGAATACAGAACTCAATTTAGGATTATATTAGTGTCCATACAAGTAGAAGAGAAAGCATGTAGTATTAGAAAGCATGTAGTATATATTCATGTAGTATATATTCTTCTCTGAAGAATCCTAGCCCCATGCTTTCTATGTAAATGAATGAAATCTAAACATTCTCTGTTTAGATTATTATCCTTTGATTTAGGTGCAAATATATTAAAAGAAATACTAAAATATTTGTGGTTGTCCTTATTTATGAAATGTATTGGTCAACTAGATTAGAAAAATCCTATTGTTACTCATATTGACCCTTTCTTTTAGAACAAAGCCATATCAAAGATGTGCTTTTGGGAGATGCTTCATGCTCCCAACAAGGCCCATGGAAGCTGTGTGACTTCAGGACAGTCATTTAACATCTCTTAGCCTCATTTCCTTCCCTGGTGGTTCAGACAGTTAAAGCGTCTGTCTACAATGCGTGAGACCTGGGTTCCATCCCTGGGTCAGGAAGATCCCCTGGAGAAGGAAATGGCAATCCACTCCATTACTATTGCCTGGAAAATCCCATGGACAGACGAGCCTGGTAGGCTACAGTCCATGGGGTCGCAAAGAGTCGGACACGAATGAGCGACTTCACTTTAGCCTCGTTGCCTGGATTAGTCAAATAGAGACAATTCCTTATTAGCCTAAAGACAGGGAGGCTGGGTAGATGGGGTTTTTTAACAGGGTTTTTCATTGTCAACATTTGTTTGATATACTTCTTCATAAAGAAGTCAGCAGAGGTTCTACCCTGCCACATCTGTGAAGTAAGATCGCTGGGCCATCTAAGTGGTGAACATCTGCACAATGAACCATTTCTTATCCCAGTCAGAGCACACACCTTCCAGGTTCTATTTATTGACTGCTTCCACATCCAAATGACCAAACTGTCCTTTACCACCAATGTAGGCTCACAACGGTTGGTTCAGGCATCCCCGGATCTGCACGCCTCTTACATCCCAAGTTAGACCGGCTGTCCTTGAAGAGCTGTGGCATCCATGGCTCCTCCTCTGCTCAGCTTCATCATGGCAACAGCCGGAGTGGTGCAGTGGGCAATGGATGGTTTCTGACACCCCTGCCGTAGGATCCTTATTGTGAAAGTCCCAACTCCTAACACGTGATATGGTCCCACCCTCCTGACTGATCTGATCTCTTATACTCCCCTTCCTGCAGTCTGTGGACTCCAGCCAGAACACAGCTGTGTTCTCTGACCCCGACATGTGCCCAGCATCCTTACTCCAGGTCTTTCTCCCACGAGAACCCCCTTCCCTCCACATCCACCAGCAACCCTCGCTCTGAGCACTGCAAGTCTATTCAGGAAGGGGCTGTGCCTTGTGCTCCGGTGTCCCCACATCCAGCACACAGCCTGGTATAGAATATGGGCTCAACAAATACTTGTTTTGTTCTGAATAAAGCAAAATAGACAAAAAGAGAAACCTAGTGAATGGAGAGGATAACTGTATCACCAGATGATGCCAGAATATCAGTGTTGCTTTTCTACCAGATGACACCAGCCCCTTCCACACACAGGTTACATGCTGTCCTTAAATGTCATTGTATCACTTTCTCCCCCCTTTCAAAGCCACCCTTTCATGATTTCAGAAGCCAGACCACGAATACATTTCCTCCTCACCCTGGAGTCCTTTAGAAACAGCCTCTTAGCTTACTTAAGAAAAAAGAAAATAGCATGCAATATATGAGACAAATGGCAGGAAAAGTTAATTATTGATGTGGGACACAATTTAAGAAGAACTAGGGTAAAATAACATCTTTGGGGACAGTTATTAAACCAAAGAAGTGTCTTGAACTGTTCAGAACTCACGTCCAAGGAAATTCTTAAGAATGTGTTTGCAAAACTATCTGTTGAAGCGGAGCTGCCCCAAGAATTCAGCTGTGAGTCACCAAACCTGAGGGTGTAGAATGTGCATTTAATTCCAAGCATGGATTTACTGAATAGTTACTGTGTGGGGGACATTATCCTAAGCTCAGAGCTTCAAGCTGCTGTGTATTGAACTTACCATGGTGCCAGGGAAATAATAAATACCATCTTCTTTTGCCTGTCCAGCAACCCCAGAGAAGCAGGTATCTCCATCTCACTCTATAAATAAGCAAAGTCTCATGGAAGGTAATCATTGCATAAAATCCCACAAGTTTAAGAGGCAGAACAGGATCTGAACCTAGGTTTTCATATAACCAATTCATCTCTTATGTATCTCATCTCACAGGGGACACTGCAATACAATTGGGGAAACCGGTCTCATAAAACAGTCACAGGGCGGGATAATGCACGACAAAGTACTCATTTTAAGCACTGATAAAACGTGTTGATTTCTGGCATCCCTCTAAAGCAGAAATTATGATCAATGCCTGCATACCAGAGAACAAATTAATGAGTCAATATTTATTGTGTGCACTTTTGGCCAAGTCCTATGCAAGCTGCCTTTAGGTACATTAGGCAAAATTTCCTGACGGTGATCTGTGAAATAGGTGTTATTGCTAGTGCTCTCAATTCACAGAAAAAGAAACTGGCATTCAGGTTAATCATTTATTTGGGGCTGTATTGTTCAAAATGTGGCTAGAACTTTATGGTGGGGTCTCTTCCTACCAGGTTGCTAGGAAAGTAAATGTTAGTTGGAGCCATGGTGTCCCTCATCGCCCTACTTGGTGAGAATCTATGTGAGAATAAAACCAGGGTGGGGAAAAGCATGAAGGGAAGGTGGACAGAAACTGGCTTCAGATGATTTTGGAAACTCTGAGTCCTGGAGCTGGGCCTGCTGTTGTGTTTCGCTTGATTTGCTCAATTTGGTATGAATTAGCTTCCTGTCACTTTCCAATGAAAAGGGAACTAATGTAGCTATCACATATCAGAGGCTTGCTCTGTGCCAGGTCCTTCAAGTATATTAGAACATAAACCACGTTATGGGAGGGACTTGTCTATTTTTATCCACAGCTCTTACCACCATCTACTCCACTCCATAATTTACTTATTTCATTGGCTTGCATGCATCCCTCAATAGAAGGTATGTCCCATGTCTGTTTCATTTACTCCTCCATGTCTGGTTCTTGGTACAAAGTCTCAAATTAGAGGAGCATGACCAGTGACATGACCTGATTTACTGTTTCAACAAGGTTACTCTGTATTGAGAAGAGATCAAAGAAGATAAAGTCAAGAAGAAAGGAAATCAACTTGGAGGCTATGGCAATACCCGGGCAGGAGATGATGGTGACTTGGACTAGGGTGGAAGCCAAGGAGACAGTGAGAAGTCTTCTGATACTGGACATAGTTAGAGGAAGAATCATCCGGATTTAGTATCGAATTAAATGTGGAGATGAGAAAAATGGAGAAATTGAAGATAAATTTAGGAAGTTTAATTGTGCAGGTGATTCTTTTGACTCTGTAAATTGATTTAAGGGTCATCACATCTTCCTTGCCAGTTATTGATATAAAAAAAGACATGTGACCCTCACGAGGGCCAGCAGGGTACAGCAGGACATCTGTAGGGATCGTCTCCATAAAGGAAATACAGGAAGAGAATCACCTTCTTTCTCCTCTGGATGAGTTGTGCCTGGGTGTGCTACCTGGAACTTTGGGCCCATCTTCAGCCTGAGGATGAAGCCAACCTGGAGATGAGCAGAGAGGTGGACAGAACCAGTGTCCCGGTGACATCAGTAGGCCCCTGAGTCAACCAAGTCTAGCTCTGAACTTCCTCACTTTGAGATGTCATAATTGCGTATTATTTAAGACAGCTTAAGGCAGGATTTCTATTACTTACAACCTAAAGCATTCTGATCCAGGATCCTCATTTGTAGGTTTTACAGTTGTATAGGTTTTCTTTTTAGAATGAAGTACCAAATGATTTAGACATGTTTCCAGTGTGTCCAAAACAATATGTCCTATATTATTATACACTTGGCTGGAAGAAAAAGATTTGATAGGAGGAAAAAGCCTGGATAGGAAACCAATTCCACAGTTATAGCAGGCAACAAATTATATGTACATTGATTTATGACATGAAAGGAAACAGTCAGTTGAGGAATTGTGAGTGCAAAGCTCTGGTGCCCCAGAGCAGTGTTTTTCCAGCAGCAGTTTGTGACCTGCTCGTCATCGGTCATACGAACAATTTAGTGAGTCCAGACAAGCATTTAAAAAATGAAACAGGACAGAATAGGATAGACTAGAAAAGGATAGTATAGAAAATATCAGAGAACATAGGAAGGATTATTACCTTATGGAACTTTGGTTTCAATTTTATACTTACATATATATGTGTCTACCAAATCACCATGTAAAATGTATGCCTTATCATAAAGTGAAGTGGCTCAGTCGTGTCCAACTCTTTGCGACCCCATGGACTGTAGCCTACCAGGCTCCTCTGTCCATGGGATTTTCCAGGCAATAGTACTGGAGTGGATTGCCATTTCCTTCTCCAGGGGATCTTCCAGACCCAGGGATGGAACCCAGGTCTCCTGCATTGTAGACAGATGCTTTACCGTCTGAGCCACCAGGGAAGTCATGCCTTATCATAGGTCATGGCCAAAAAGGTTTGATAAATACTGTCTAAGAATAAAGAGAGGCTCTGTCCATCCCTCTTTACACACAGCTCTACAAACCATCCACATTGACTGGCGGATGTGCTTTAATTATACAAATAAATCTAACGTCATTTCTAACTGAAAATATTCTCATCGTGTGACTGTAATGAACTAGGATCCAGGACACCTCGTGAGCCCCTGCGAGCTCCTTGGGTCTCAGGCTGAGTCCCTTCATGGAACTCATTCTTGCATTCTCTCCCAGAAGTCTCTCTGAACATCGTTGGTTTCTACATGATTCTTATTTCTTATGCTGACACAAGGGGAGGAGGATAAATGTGGAGCGCCACACCAGGGCCACAGGTGCAAGGTCTTGCACCAAGACCGCTGCAGCAGAGTGCAGAAACAAGGTCATCTCCAGAACTGAGTGAGGCCCTTTGTAATTGTTGCCAAAGCCCCGCAGATCATTACCAGCAAGCTTCCTGACCCCAAATTAGGCAAAAATGCCCACCCAGTAGTTACCCTATAGCACCCTAAACAATCACTTAATGCCACCCTTTTAGCAGGAATTTTCTTTGTCTTGAGGCTATAAAAATTGCCTACTAACCCATGATGGCACAGCCAATGCAGGAGATGCAAGAGACACAGATTCGATCTGGGTCAGGATGATCACTTGGAGAAGGGAATGGCAACCCACTCCAGTATTCTTGCCCGGAGAATCTCATAGACAGAGCATCCTCGGGGGCTACAGTCCACAGGGTTCTGAAGAGTCAGACACGACTGAAGGACTGAACATTCAACCCATGAAAAGCTCTGGCTCTCCCTTGAGCCAGTCAGCTGTTTTAACAGCTCTCCCTGACCTACTGCATTTGTAGCAACTTCATTATCTCCGCTCCTTGCTCTTAATGAATTCACTCCTTTCTGAAATGCTGTGTCTGGAAATTCTTCTCCAATCTGCAATCTGACTGCCATGTCACTAAAGAGGTTTATTTCTGGTGTCATTGCTGGTAAAAGTATCCTCATCTTGGTGTAGACTCATACTAAGCTGATTTTATTTTTAATTCCACAGAGATTAGAAGCCACTTCCCAAATTTCAACTCCCAGCGCAATTAATTGTTCATTAGGCCCCAGTGGCTCAGTGGTAAAAGAATCCGCCTGGAGAAGATGCAGGAGACGCAGGTTTGATCCCTGGGTCGGGAAGACCCCGAAGAAGGAAATGGCAACCCACTCCAGTGTTCTTGCCTAGGGAATCCCATGGAAGAGGAGGCTGGCTGGCTATAATACGTCCACAGGGTCACAAAGAGGTGGACATGACCCAGCACGCACATGCACAAACGGTTCGTCATGAGCACATAGTCCTATCATGTGACCCCACTTTTTCTGAGGGCTCTTGTAAGTCCTACCTGTTCATAATACGGAAGGTTTGTTGTGGTAAGAGGCCTGGGCTCTGGGTTGCATTCCCTCGCCCCATCTCTAATTTCAGTACAGGAACAATGGACAGTGCCGTGCAGGCTTGGACCCCCTCAGAGCCCATCCCAATACCTGTCATAGGACACCTCCCTGTGTACCTGCCAGGCCAGAATGGGAACTTAACACGCCTGGAAATAACCCTCAAAGAAGGGATGGGTGCTGACAGACACATACTCCAGCCTCCTGTCCTTCAGGGGACAATTGCAGGAGGAATTTCTTATGTTCTCAACCATCCTTGAATCTCAGAAATTGAATCTCCACTGCCTGCAGCTGGAACTTGATAATACATCCTTACACTGACTTTCCTTTCTCCCTTGTCCCACACTCTCTTTGCTCTCCTTCTCGTTCCTTGGGATAACCTCCCAACAAAACACCTGTACCCAAGTCCTTAGGTGGGTCTCTGCTTTTAGGGGAACTAAAAGAGAATCTAAACTAAGCAGAATCTAATTGACTTAACAAAAAACACACCTAAATAAATTACTTCATGAACCCAAACAAAACCTTCACAAAATGATATGCGTATATACAACGTCTTTAAAAGGCTAGGGAGGGGTACGTCCCTGGTGGTCCAGAGGCCAAGACTCTCTGCTCTCAATGCAGGTGCCCAGAATCAACCCCTAGTCAGGGAGCTAGATCCCACATGCCACAACAAAGACTCAGCATCGCCAAATAAGTAGATATTTTTAAAAATATTTTAAAAAATAAAAGGATAGGAAGGGACTTGATAACAAACACTTGGTGGAGTCATCCTTGGAAGAACAAAAGAAACTGAGGTAGAAATGTAGAAATCAATAGTGAAATTTAGTAATCTTACAGAAGAGACGTTAGTTGTTTCTGAATACAGTACTTATCCATCTGGGAGCTGAAAAAGTAAAAAAGTGGGTGGGTGGCACCAGAGAACAGTGGGAAGACACACCAGGGATACCCTTAAAACCCAACTATCTCTCCAGAGAGATGCCAACAAAGGCAGTTACTTTTTACATGAGATCATATCTCTAGATAAAAGTAGGCAGCTGTAATGTAAAAATCTATTCTGAGGGACAACCTTCGGCAAATAAAGATCTAAAATAAGAGGGGGAAATTTTTTTTTAATAAGTGATTGTTAAAAATGTATAAATATGACTGTATTTTTGATTTAGAAAAAGCACTAATTTTAAGAAATTTGGAATTCAATTGAATCAGTAAAAACTCTAAGTTACAAATATATATTTGAGTGTCAAAATGCAATATTATCTTCAAATATTCACAGAAATAAAATCTGGTTTACTAAACCAATGTTTTAAAGAGTTCCTAGACAAACGGCAACCCACTCCAGTATTTTAGCCTGGGAAATCCTATGGACAGAAGGAGCCTGGTGAGCAATAGTCCCTGGGATCAAAAAAGAGTCGGACATGACGCAGTGACTAAATAACAACAAAGAATTAAAAATGACTTATGATGTGTGATATTGGTTATTTTTCAGCTAATGAATGCTTCAAATAGTATTTTGTCATAAGCATTTAAAATATCTTCCTATGCATCCCTTTATATTTTCTGTGAATAAAAAGGTGTTTTTAAAGTGCAAAGTCTTTATTCAACCTTATTTTAGAATATCACAAATGATGCTTCAGTGATGTGTACATTGATGAGTTTTCCTGGCCCTGACGTGTACTGATGGGGTATGACACACAAAACCTGAGAACCTATTTTTTTTTCCTGTATTTGATATTGGTCAGGCCCCTATTAGCTTTGAGCCGTTCTGTTTCTCAATTTCTAGAGAGCTGTAAAGAACTTGGAAAAGATCCAAGGAGAAACAACAAAAAATCATTAAAAAGGATGGAGGAAAAGACCTCTGAGGAAAGGTTGAAGACACTGAACTGGCCTCACTTGAAAACTGCAGGCCAAGGACTGATTTAATAGCTTTCTTAGAGAACAGGAAGGTTTATTTGGAGGAGGATACTAGCTGACTTTTCTCCATCTCTATAGAGATGAAAACCAGACAAAACTGGATTAGAATGAACAAGAGAGATCTCTTTGACCTAAGGCAGAACTCAACTGCAAAGGTGATTAAACTCTGTCATTACCATCACTGGAGAGCTTTGAAAATATGTTGAACAACCATTAGCTATGTGTAGTTTAGGCTACTCGCTGGAGAAGGAAATCCCTTTCAGCTCTATGCTTCCATTCATTTTCATTCTCAAAAGCCAGGTTAAAAGATTTAGCCCGTGGAGAGAGGAGACCAGGTTTCCCTCACTTGGGAACAAGGTCATCAGAATATATCATCATTCATTCTGAAAGATTTAACATAAAATGAATGATATTAACCATGCGCTAAAGGAATACAACTCTAAAAGTTGGTTTGCAAATATTACTAATAAGAAAAAAATGAGCTAAGGCTCAGTACTTCCAGTTAATAATTATTTTCTAAAGGCTAATTAATGAAGGTATATTATTTTTGCCATAAGACAAGAGACAGCCTTTTTCTGACTAATTCTAATTACCTCAAGCTTGCTAAACTTGCAAGCAGCTAAGGTTCATATTTAAGTGCAGGGCATCCCACGTTTGTCACCTCCAAGAAATTATATTTCCACTGTGGTAGTCTTAGAACTTGAAAAGAAACTATTGGTATTTCTCTGTGGGAAACTTCTTGAGGTGAACATGAGTCTGTATGAACCAATTTTTTTTAAATGAAAGCTTTATTTCTGAAATTTAAACTTTGGTACACCATAGTATGTTTCTGAGGTTTCACTTTTTAAATAAAAAATACACTGAAAGTTTTTTTTAAAAAGTTGTTCGATCAATTGGTCGCATCTGACTCTTTGCAACCCCATGGACTGCAGCATGCCAAGTAGTATTTCCCAAATTTCATAAAGAAATTAGTGAAAACTGTGTTGAAACATATCTAAGAGAAACTGTGATTTACTAATATTCATTACACATCTATTGAACACCTACTATGTCTCAAACAGTATGCCAAGCACTGGAGATTCCCTGTCAAATGTGACATGGTCACTGACCCCTGGGGAGGGGGGTTACAATCTGGTGAGGAGAGACACGTTACTGGCTAATCCTATAATAGTGAGAAGGCCATCCAGCCATGGGGGCGAATGGGTAAAACTCCCAGTCCAGGAGGGATATTTGGGAAGGTTTCTTGAGAAGGGGCCCTAAGGAGGAGCTCTGGAAATAAATTAGGTGTAAAATTGGCACAGAAACGATTTCTTATGGAGAAGTGGGTGTAAAAGAAAGAATACCCAAAATGAATATGTGTTCAGCGCAGTGTGCCAGGCACTGTATCAAGGGTATAATCAGCATGAGTTCACTGAATCATCATCACCTCCCTCATTTATGCATGCATCAGACTTAAGCGACGGCTGTGTTCCAGGAAGTGTGGGTACAATGGTGACTTACATGAACACAGATTCTATTCTTCTAGCGCTTAGCCCAGTGGGCGATGCTATACAATAGTCAAATAATCAAAAAGGTGTGATGAAGGGAAAAGGGGAAAAGTTGCTAATTATAATATTAGCAAATTTCCTTCACTCTTTCAACAATCAAAGAGAATTTTGCTTTTGTGTTCTAAGCATCTCCCATCTCACTTCCTTCCCTTCCCCATTCTAAGAAATATTCGGTCAGCTGGGTTTCTAACTTGTTGTGATGCCAGATACAATTAATGGGAGAAAAGAGACTAGACTTCAGAAGTAAAGGTGAGCTATTGGTTCAAGAAAAGAAAGAACAGAGGCAGGTAGAAAAAATTTATTAAAAAATAAAATGTTGCGGAGGGAGACAGGAGGGAGATTTGGGAGGGAGGGGACATGGGTGTACCTAGAATGCTCAAACTACTGCACAATTGCACTCACCTCACACGCTAGTAAAGTAATGCTTAAAATTCTCCAAGCCAGGCTTCAGCAATATGTGAACTGTGAAATTCCTGATGTTCAAGCTGGTTTTAGAAAAGGCAGAGGAACCAGAGATCAAATTGCCAACATCCACCGAATCATAGAAAAAGCAAGAGAATTCCAGAAAAAACATCTGTTTCTGCTTTATTGACTATGCCAAAACCTTTGACTGTGTGGATCACAATAAACTGTGGAAAATTCTGAAAGAGATGAGAATACCAGACCACCTGACCTGCCTCTTGAGAAGTTTGTATGCAGGTCAGGAAGCAACAGTTAGAACTGGACATGGAACAACAGACTGGTTCCAAATAGGAAAAGGAGTTTGTCAAGGCTGTATATTGTCACCCTGCTTAGTTAACTTTTATGCAGAGTACATCATGAGAAACTCTGGACTGGAAGAAACACAAACTGGAATCAAGATTGCCAGGAGAAATATCAATAACCTCAGATATGCAGATGACACCACCCTTATGGCAGAAAGTGAAGAGGAACTCAAAAGCCTCTTGATGAAAGTGAAAGAGGAGAGTGAAAAAGTTGGCTTAAAGCTCAACATTCAGAAAACAAAGATCATGGCATCCGGTCCCACCACTTCATGGGAAATAGATGGGGAAACAGTGTCAGACTTTATTTTTCTGGGCTCCAAAATCACTACAGATGGTGATTGCAGCCATGAAACTAAAAGACGCTTACTCCTTGGAAGGAAAGTTATGACCAACCTAGATAGCATATTCAAAAGCAGAGACATTACTTTGCCAACAAAGGTCCGTCTAGTCAAGGCTATGGTTTTTCCTGTGGTCATGTATGGATGTGAGAGTTGGACTGTGAAGAAGGCTGAGTGCCGAAGAATTGATGCTTTTGAACTGTGGTGTTGGAGAAGACTCTTGAGAGTCCCTTGGACTGCAAGGAGATCCAACTAGTCCATTCTGAAGGAGATGAGCCCTGGGATTTCTTTGGAAGGAATGATGCTAAAGCTGAAACTCCAGTACTTTGGCCACCTCATGCGAAGAGTTGACTCATTGGAAAAGACTCTGATGCTGGGAGGGATTGGGGGCAGGAGGAGAAGGGGATGACAGAGGATGAGATGGCTGGATGGCATCCCTGATTCGATGGACGTGAGTCTCAGTGAACTCCGGGAGTTGGTGATGGACAGGGAGGCCTGTCGTGCTGCGATTCATGGGGTTGCAGAGAGTCAGACACGACTGAGCGACTGATCTGATCTGATCTGATGGCTGATTCTTGTTGATGTATGACAGAAAACCACAAAATTCTGTAAAGCAATTATCCTTAAATTGAAAAAAAAATTTTTTAAGTAAAAGAATAAATAAACAAAATGTTTAAACCATTGCTTTTTTAATGAAGCAATGAATGAGGCATTTATGTATTAAATTAAGTGAGTCAGAAAGAGAAAAAATATATCACATATTAGTGCACATATATGGAATCTAGAAAGGTGGCACTGATGATCCTATCTGCAGGGTTGCAGTGGAGAGGCAGACAAAGAGACGAGACTTATAGACACAGTGGGGGAAGGAGAAGTCGGGCCGAATTGAGAGAGTAGCATTGAAACATATATATTACCATATGCAAAACAAATAACCAGTGGGAATTTGCTGTACGACACAGGGCACTCAAATCTGGTGCTCTGTAAACTATTGCTTTTTATAATTTTTATTGAATACCTCATTATATTACAGGAATTGGTCAATGCACTTTACCTAGTATTCTCTCTCATCATGCTTCTGCTTAATTGTGTCTGACTCGGAGACCCCATGGACTGTAACCTGCCAGGCTCCTTTTCCATAGAATTTTCCAGGCAAGAATACTGGAGTGGGTAGCCATTTCCTACTCCAGAGGATCTTTCCAACTCAGGAATCACACCGAATCTCCCGAGTTGGTAGGCAGATTCTTTGCCACTGCACCACCTGGGAAGCCCCATTCTCTCTGCTGCTGCTGCTGCTGCTGCTGAGTCGCTTCAGTCGTGTCCGACTCTGTGCAACCCCGCCCCGTCCCTGGGATTCTCCAGGCAAGAATACTGGAGTGGGTTGCCATTTCCTTCTCCAATGCACGAAAGTGAAAAGTGAAAGTGAAGTCGCTCAGTCGTGTCTGACTCCTAGCGACCCCATGGACTGCAGTCCACCAGGCTCCTCCGTCCATGGGATTTTCCAGGCAAGAGTACTGGAGTGGGGTATCATTCCCTTCTCCATTTCTCTCTCTCATAGTCCTCCCCAAAACAAAGAAGTACTGAATTTAATCCCATTTTTCAGATATGGAAATGGAGTCATAGAGAAGTAACTTGTACAAGTTTACATACTGAATAAGCAGTACAGCCAGGGTTTAAAACCAGGTGGTATGACCCCAGAGCCCACAGAAGCTGCAAGAGATGATTCTTAGGTCAGTAATGCAAAGTGTGATCTAGAGTCAGAGAAATGGCAAATAGATGTTATTAAGTATCAGATCAGTTCAGTTCAGTTCAGTTGCTCAGTCGTGTCCGACTCTGTGAGACCCCAAGAACCACAGCACGCCAGGCCTCCCTGTCCATCATCAACTCCCGGAGCCCACCCAAACCCATGTCCATTGAGTCGGTGAG
This sequence comes from Bos indicus x Bos taurus, assembly GCF_003369695.1. NCBI lineage: Eukaryota > Metazoa > Chordata > Mammalia > Artiodactyla > Bovidae > Bos > Bos indicus x Bos taurus. Next base: position 26,091,143 of record NC_040081.1, on the reverse strand, counting down.
GCCATCCCACCATCTCATCCTCTGTCGTCCCCTTCTCCTCTTGCCCTCAATCCTTCCCAGCATCAGGGTCTTTTCCAATGAATCAGCTCTTTGCATCAGGTGGCCAAAGTATTGGAGTTTCAGCTTCAGCATCAGTCCTTCCAATGAACACCCAGGACTGGTCTCCTTTAGGGTGGACTGGTTGGATCTCCTTACAGTCCAAGGGACTCTCAAGAGTCTTCTCCAATAACACAGTTCAAAAGCATCAATTCTTCAGCACTCGGCTTTCTTCGCAGTCCAACTCTCACATCAATACATGACCACAGGAAAAACCATAGCCTTGACTAGACGAACCTTTGTTGGCAAAGTAACGTCTCTTCTTTTGAATATGCCATCTAGGTTGGTCATAACTTGCCTTCCAAGGAATAAGCATCTTTTAATTTCATGGCTGCAATCACCATCTGCAGTGATTTTGGAGCCCAGAAAAACAAAGTCAATCATTGTTTCCACTGTTTCTCCGTCTAGTTCCCATGAAGTGATGGGACCGGATGCCACGATCTTAGTTTTCTGAATGTTGAGCTTTAAGCCAATTTTTTCACTCTCCATTTTCACTTTCATCAAGAGGCTCTTTAGTTCTTCACTTTCTGCCATAAGGGTGGTATCATCTGCATATCTGAGGTTATTGATATTTCTCCCAGAAATCTTGATTCCAGCTTGTGCTTCTTCCAGCCCAGCCTTTCTCATGATGTATTCTGCATAGAAGTTAACGAAGCAGGGTGACAATATACAGCCTTGACGAACTCCTTTTCCTATTTGGAACCAGTCTGTTGTTCCATGTCCAGTTCTAACTGTTGTTTCCTGTCCTGCATATAGGTTTCTCAAAAGGCAGGTCAGGTGGTCTGGTATTCCCATCTCTTTCAGAATTTTCCACAGTTGATTGTGATCCACACAGTCAAAGGCTTTGGCATAGTCAATAAAGCAGAAACAGATGTTTTTTTCTGGAACTCTCTTGCTTTTTCTATGATCCAGTGGATGTTGGCAATTTGATCTCTGGTTCCTCTGCCTTTTCTAAAACCAGCTTGAACATCTGGAAGTTCACTATTCACGTATTGCTGAAGTCTGGCTTGGAGAATTTTAAGCATCACTTTACTAGCGTGTGAGATGAGTGCAATTATGCGGTAGTTTGAGCATTCTTTGGCATTGCCTTTCTTTGGGTTTGGAATGAAAATGGACCTTTTCCAGCCCTATGGACATTGCTGAGTTTTCCAAATTTCCAATAGTTGTGAGTTATTGACTGGGTCCCCTTGGTGTTCTGTGACTGATTGTAGTAAAGAATGAATTGCTTTTAATTATTTACTTTGAGTAGATGTTTCTTTGAGAGAGACTGTGTGGGGACTGGACCATGTGGATTCCCAGTTTCAATTGGGGACACACAACCTATGATCACAAACTGTGCTATTTGGTAGGAAGAAAAACTGCAGGGAACTCTAAGAGTGCAGGCAAGGGTCCCTGGTCTGGCCTGTGGGGTCAAGGAAGCTCTGTGAGGAAGTCATATTTGAGCTGAATCTGAAAGTTGAGTTCTGGCATCCTGGGTGGTAAGTATGGGGGTTGAGGGGGAGGTTTACTCCAGTAGAGGCAACAATGTGTGCAAAGGCAGTGAGGACAGGGTAGAGCAGGGCTTTGAAAAATTGCAAGATGATGCAGAGCCAGAGCACTGATGGTGAGGGGGAGGCTAGCGCCAGAGAGGGGTAAGTAGACATGTTAGAACTTGGCAACAATCCCTGAAGCAAGATGGGCTTCCCAGGCGGCATAGTGGTAAAGAATCCACCAGCCAATGTAGGAGATGTCAGAGACATGGGTTCAATCCTTGGATCAGGAAGATCCCCTGGAGTAGGAAATGGCAACCCACTCCAGTATTTTTGCCTGGGAAATCCAAAGGACAGAGGAGCCTGGTGAGATACAGTCTATGGAGTCACAAAAAGTCAGACACAACTGAGCACTCACACCTTCCTTCATGCCTTCACATCTGAAGAAACAGTGAAAGAGAGCCAGGTTTGAAAGGTTCATTTAGATTTATGACAAGCCCAGACAGCAATTAAAAAGCAGACATCATTTTGCCAACAAAGGTCTGTCTAGTTAAAGCTATATTTTTAAGTCCCTTGTACTGCAAGGAGATCAAACCAGTCAATCCTAAAGGAAATCAACCCTGAAATTTCATTGGAAGGACTGATGCTGAAACTGAAGCTCCAATACTCTTTCCACCTGATGCAAAGAGCCAACTTACTGGAAAAGAGTCTGATGCTGGGAAAGATTGAGGGCAGGAGGAGAAAGGGACAACAGAGGATCAAACAGTTGGATGTCATCACCGACTCAATGGGCATGAATTTGAGCAAAGTCCAGGAGATAGTGAGGAGCAGGGAAGCCTGGTGTGCTGCAGCACTTGGGGCCACAAAGAGTCAGACACAGCTTAGTCACTGAACAACAATCTTTCATAGATAAGTGTGGTCCTTTCCTCCAGGTATAGGAAAGGTACCTCTCACGTGAGAGTTTTACGATCTACTTTGGGGAAAAATCAGAAAATCCTTCCTGCACCAGCCATTTCTCAAATTCCTTAGCTTGAAATATTCCATATGCCAAGTTTCCATTTTTGGGAATATTGAAACTCATCGATAAGAATGTGGACTCAAGAGCCAGGCTGGCTGGATTTGAATCCAGTTTCATCTCTTTCATTAGTTACATTCTTTTGGGAAAGCGATGACCTCTTTGTGCCTCACTTTTTCTCATCTGTAAAGTAGGATTAATACCGCTTATCATATACAGGGTTGTGTGAGGATCAAATGAGTTAACATATGAATATGTGTTATTATTGTTACCAGATGACTTTTGAGATGGACATTCAGGTATGAGTAAGATTCTGTGGTGGGGGAGGCATGTGAGTGGTGGAAGCAGTATTTAAAAAGGATGTAGATGGGAAAGTGGCTGGTGCTTAGAAAGCTAAAAGTTTTCCAGTTTGGTTGAGACGGAGGGTACATGACAGGGATAACAGACACAGAAGCTAGAATATTTGGAGACTATCATATAAGATGCCCAGCTGATGAATGTCTTCCTGAGGAGAATACAGAATTTCTGAAGGTTTTTGAGCAGGGATATAATAAGACTAGTGTTCTATTTGGGGGAAAAGTCACCTGGCAGTCACTGGTATAAATTGTCGCTGAGAAACCTTCTTGCTGAAAATTTTTTTCTTAAGGAGATTCTCATACTGGTGAGCAAGTACACTGACCAGCTGACAAAATATGCCTGTTTATTTAGCAGTCATATTTCTCAGGGTAAATTAATATAATCTATGGTTCATAAATCAGTTCACTCAATGTATTCATCTATTGACCTGCTTATTACTTTAAAATGCATTTCCTTCAAGATGGATCTAAGACCACTTATAAACATGTGCAATACAGCAGTAAATAAATCAGAAATTAACATCAAAAACTATATAGGGGAAACAGAAAGGCAATTATCTACAATCAGGATCTAGAATAAAATGGTAAATTCAACTGATCATTACATTAGCTCTAGCTTCCTAAAAGCCCAGGCATAAAGGGAATCTGAATTGTGCAGTTCTTAAGGCCTAATAAAAGAAATTTTATTAGGTTTTTAGGTAAGTCGAGCCTTTTCTTCCTGGAGTCTAATAGAAAATTCACATATCTTTTGAGTGAAGAGCAGGTTTTAAATGATGAAAAAGCAGACTTCATATAGTCATTCTAATGACTTCTTGGCATGAACAATCCCTCACAGCCTTATAATTCCTCTGAATTGCTGGAGAATATTTTCTGAATTTATACACTCAAAGACTTGACAAGAAGCATCATGGGTGTTTGTCATACACAGAAAGATGCTGAAGGTAGAGTAGCAATGGGAAGGATATGTTTTATATTTCACAAAAGATGAAGTCCAGAAAGTGTTTTCACCACAGAAATATTCTGACTAGATTTCCGTTTTTATAGAAAAGTAGGTTATTTCAACTTAATTTTAAAATATGAGCTATTTTACAAGGTTAAAAGACAGCATTCAGAATGGGAGAAAATAATAGCAAATGAAACAACTGACAAAGAATTAATCTCCAAAATATACAAGCAGCTCCTGCAGCTCAATACCAGAAAAATGAACAACCCAATCAAAAAGTGGGCCAGAACTAAACTGATATTTCTCCAAAGAAGATACAGATGGCTAATAAACACATGAAAAGATGCTCAACATCACTCATTATCAGAGAAATGCAAATCAAAACCACAACGAGATACCACCTCACAGTGGTCAGAATGGCTGCCATCAAAATGTCTATAAACAATAAATGCTGGAGAGGGTGTGGAGGAAGGGGAACCCTTTTACACTGTTGGTGGGAATGCAAACTAGTATAGCTACTATGGAAAATAGTGTGGAGATTCCTTAAAAAAATGGAAATAGAATTGCCATACAACCCAGCAATTCCACTACTGGGCATACACATTGAGGAAACCAGAATTGAAAGAGACACGTGTACCCCAATGTTCATCACAGCACTGTTTACAATAGCCAGGATATGGAAGCAACCTAGATGTCCATCAGCAGATGAATGGATAAGGAAGTTGTGGTACATATACACAATGGGGTATTCAGTTCAGTTCAGTCACTCAGTCGTGTCCAACTCTTTGCGACCCCATGAATCGCAGCACGACAGGCCTCCCTGTCCATCACCAACTCCCGGAGTTCACTCAAACTCACGTCCATCGAGTCGGTGATGCCATCCAGCCATCTCATCCTCTGTCGTCCCCTTTTCCTCCTGCCCCCAATCCCTCCCAGCATCAGGGTCTTTTTCAATGAGTCAACTCTTCGCATGAGATGGCCAAAGTACTGGAGTTTCAGCTTTAGCATCATTCCTTCCAAAGAACACCCAGGGCTGATCTCCTTTAGAATGGACTGGTTGGATCTCCTTACAGTCCAAGGGACTCTCAAGAGTCTTCTCCAAAACCACAGTTCAAAAGCATCAATTCTTCGGCACTCAGCTTTCTTCACAGTCCAACTATCATATCCATACATGACAACTGGGAAAACCATAGCCTTGACTAGACGGACCTTTGTTGGCAAAGTAATGTCTCTGCTTTTGAATATGCTATCTAGGTTGGTCATAACTTTCCTTCCAAGGAGTAAGCATTTTTTAATTTCATGGCTGCAATCACCATCTGCAGTGATTTTGGAGCCCCAAAAAAGTAAAGTCTGACACTGTTTCCACTGTTTCCCCATCTACTTGCCATGAAGTGATGGGACCGGATGCCATGATCTTTGTTTTCTGAATGTTGAGCTTTAAGCCAACTTTTTCACTCTCCTCTTTCACTTTCATCAAGAGGCTTTTGAGTTCCTCTTCACTTTCTGCCATAAGGGTGGTGTCATCTGCATATCTGAGGTTATTGATATTTCTCCCGGCAATCTTGATTCCAGCTTGTGTTTCTTCCAGCCCAGCATTTCTCATGATGTACTCTGCATAGAAGTTAACTAAGCAGGGTGACAATATACAGCCTTGATGAACTCCTTTTCCTATTTGGAACCAGTCTGTTGTTCCATGTCCAGTTCTAACTGTTGCTTCCTGACCTGCATACAGATTTCTCAAGAGGCAGGTCAGGTGGTCTGATATTCCCATCTCTTTCAGAATTTTCCACAGTTTATTGTGATCCACACAGTCAAAGGCTTTAGGTCAGCTATAAAAAAGAATGGATTTGAGTTATTTCTAATGAGGTGGATGAATCTGGATCCTATTACACAGAGTGAAGTAAGCCAGAAAGAGAAACACCAGTACAGTATATTAATGCATATATATGGAATTTAGAAACATGATAACAACAACCCTATATGCAAGACAGGAAAAGAGACACAGATGTAAAGAACAGACTTTTGGAGTCTGTGGGAGAAGGCAAGGGTGGGACAATCTGAGAGAATAGCATTGAAACATGTATATTATCATATGTAAAATAGATGACCGGTGCAAGTTTGATGCATGAAACAGGGCACTTAAAGCTGGTACTCTGGGACAATCCAGAGGGATGGGGTGGGGAGGGAGGTGGAAGGGGGATTCAAGATGTTGGGACACATGTGCACGCATGGTTGATTCATGTGGATGTACAGCAAAAACCACAATATTGTAAAGTGATTAGCCTCCAATTAAAATGAATACATTTTAAAAATATGAGCTATTTTAAAATATAGAAAAGTACAGAAATAATGAATATCCATATTTCTGCTACCAATATCTAGCAAGTATTTCTATATTTTCATATTTGAATTTTTTAAGAAATAAAACTTTAGAGAGAATTAAAGTCTCTTTTTTATTCCTTCTGAACCCAGTTGGCTCCTATCTTCCTAGAGTCAACCAGTATCATGAAGATGGTGTGTATCCTTTCCATCTGCATCTTTCTAGTTTCACTACAGAGGTATGTACAATGAACAATATATGATATTGATTGGTATCAAACTGTAGGAATTATTCTGCAACATTTTCATCCATTATTATGTGTTTGAAATTTAGTTATCAACTTCTAAATACAGATGTAGTCCATTCATTATTCTACCATGGCGGGGAAAAATATGTATATAATCTTGATCCCCACATATGAGCTGCTTCCAATTATTTATTATTATAAATAATGCTGCACTGAACATCCTTATACATGTCTCCTTGAGCACCCTTGCAAGTTTCTCTTGGCAGTATACTTAGAAATGGAATTGCTAGACCATGAGTTATAAATGTCTTTATTAGATAGTGTCAACTTGCTCTCTGAATTGACTGAACTGATTGATATCACCACCAGCAGAATATAAGAATTCCTAATACATGGTATTGCCATACATTTTTTCCTAATAAATATGATGTGTGAAATAGTAGCTCACTGTTTTGATTTCCAGGATTACTGGTAAAGAATTTTATCTTTTCAAATGCTTTTTGGCCATTCAGGTATGCTTTTCTGTGAGCTGGCTTAACAAATCCTTCACCCATTTTCACAACTGGTCATTTCTTTCCCCTACTGATTTGCATGAGCACCATATGTGGTCTTCTTATAATCTACATTTGGATTATGTAAGTTTTAAATATATTCTGTCTGTGACTTATTTTCAAAAAAGATCCATATTTCCTATCTTTTATTAGATAAACATAATCCTCCTTTTGTTAGTTTCATAACTTGAGAGAATAACTAAAGTTCAGGATGACCCATTAAATGGGGCAAAGGAAATAAACCTGCCTTCAGGACCAGCTACTCACAGCAGCCTCGGAGAGAGGCCTAGTAGGCTAGAGCACCCGGGGATCTAAAGATCCTTCTCACCAGCCTGAAAAGAAATTGCTGAAAAATACACCCTCGGACATTGAAGAAAACCTGAAACCGTTTTTCCAAATTGTATTATGACCTAGAGAACATGCGGAAAAAAGTTGTTTTTTGAAAGTCTGTGGCCCAGATTAGAAGGACACAAGCTTCATTTTCCAGCAAGCTTACACTTGCGTGTGTTCCTGTGTGCTAAGTCACTTCAGTCATGTTCGACTCTCACCTTTCCTCAATAACAGGATGTGCCATAGAGAAGGTGTGTTTACATTCACCTGTGACAGTACCCTGGCTCGGTTTCACTTCCTCTGACTAATATCCCTGAATTCACTCTTCTAAAACACTTTCCATCTCTTTCCAACAATTATCAGTTAGATATCTTGACAGGGAAAAAAAAAGACCTAAATAATAAAAATGACAAAATTCCCAGGGACAGATTTAGCAAGAAACACCCAGATGTACTTTACTGAGGCATATAAAAGATTTTATTTACTAGAGAGTAATACTGTGTTTCTGTATGAGGACAGTCATTATTAAAAAAACATCAGGCAACCCCAAATTAGTTAACACCAAAACACCAGTTAACCTCAAAAGAGTTCCAAAGAATAGCAAGGAGAGATAAGAAAGCCTTCCTCAGTGAACAGTGCAAAGAAATAGAGGAAAACAATAGAATGGGAAAGACTAGAGATATCGTCAAGAAAATGAGAGATACCAAGGGAACATTTCATGCAAAGATGGGCACAATAAAGGACAGAAATGGTATGGACCTAATAGAGAAGATATTAAGAAGAGGTGACAAGAATACACAGAAGAACTATATAAAACAGATCTTCATGCCCTAGATAACCACAATGGTATGATCACTCACCTAGAGCCAGACATCCTGGAATGTGAAGACAAGTGGGCCTTAGGAAGCATCACTACCAACAAAGCCAGTGGAGGTGATGGGATCCCAGTTGAGCTATTTCAAATTCTAAAAGATGATGTTGTGAAAGTGCTGCACTGAATATGCCAGCAAATTTGGAAAACTCAGCAGTGGCCACAGGACTGGAAAAGGTCAGTTTTCATTCCAATCCCAAAGAAAGGCAATGCCAAGAATGCTCAAACTACCACACAACTGCACTCATCTCACATGCTTGCAAAGTAATGCTCAAAATTCTCCAAGCCAGGCTTTAACAGTACCTGAACTGTGAACTTCCAGATGTTCAAGTTGGATTTACAAAAGTAGAAAAGACAGAGGAACCAGATATCAAATTGCCAACATCCCTTCAGTTCAGTTTAGTCGCTCAGTTGTGTCCGACTCTCTGTGACCCCATGAATCACAGCACTCCAGGCCTCCCTGTCCATCACCAACTCCCGGAGTCTACCCAAACTCATGTCCATCGAGTCGGTGATGCCATCCAGCCATCTCATCCTCTGTCTTCCCCTTCTCCTACTGCCCCCAATCCCTCCCAGCTTCAGGGTCTTTTCAAATGAGTCAACTCTTCGCATGAGGTGGCCAAAGTATTGGAGTTTCAGCTTCAGCATCAGTCCTTCCAATGAACACCCAGGATTGATCTCCTTTAGGATGGACTGGTTGGATCTTCTTGCAGTCCAAGGGCCTCTCAAGAGTCTTATCCAACACCACAGTTCAAAAGCATCAATTCTTCAGCACTCAGCCTTCTTCACAGTCCAACTCTCACATCCATACATGACATCCAACATCCCTTGGATCATCAAAAAAGCAAGATGACACCACCTTTATGGCAGAAAGCAAAGAAGAACTAAAGAGTCTCTTGATGAAAGTGAAAGAGGAGAGTGAAAAAGTTGGCTTAAAACTCAACATTCAGAAAACTAATCATGGCATCTGGTCCCATCACTTCATGGCAAATAGATGGGGAAACAATGGAAACACTGATAGACTTTATTGTGGGGGGCTCCAAAACCATTGCAGATGGTGACTGCAGCCATGAAATTATGATGCTTGCTCCTTGGAAGAAAAGCTCTGACCAACCTAGACAGCATATTAAGAAGCAGAGACAGCTGAGCCTCAGTTCTCCGACCATGCCCACTGGAGCCTGTTTGCACTGACTGACCAGAGTCTGCGAATTCAATGCTCTGAGCCATCTGGACCGCCCCGATCCTAGCTTTCTATCCTTTGAAAACACTAAGAATAATGCCCCTGCATCAGTTTTTACTGGAGCCAATCACCTATCGTGCCTGGAACAGGGATCATACCCAGATCGCACTTAGCCCCAATGATTAGTCCACATCTCTAAGAAGAATGGGGGCCAGTGGGTGAAAGCTCATGAACTCAAGGAACACAACAGACACATCACAGGTATTGACTGGGCTCCTAAGAGTGACCCCATCGTCATTTGCGGGGCCAACCGAAACACCTACGTCTGGAGTCAGAAGGATGGTGTCTCACAGCCAACCCTGGTGATCCTGAGAATTAACCGGGCGGCCCCTTTACTCAAGTGGTCCCCGCTAGAGAACAAATTTGCTGTGGGCAGCGGAGCACAACTCATCTTCATTTATTACTTTGAGTCTGAAAATGCCTGGTGGATGAGCAAGCACATTAAAAAGCCCACGGTCCTCAGCTTGGATTGGCATCCCAACAACGTCTTGCTGGCAGCGGGATCCTGTGACTTCAAATGCAGAGTGTTTTCTGCCTACATTAAAGAAGTGGATGAGAAGCCAGCCAGCGTGCTCTGGGGCAGCAAGATGCCTTTCGGTCAGCTGATGTCAGCGTTCGGTGGCAGTGGCACCGGCGGCTGGGTGCAGAGGGTCAGCTTCTCAGCAAGCGGCAGCCGCCTGGCCTGAGTCAGCCATGGCAACACCATGTCTGTTGCTGACGCCTCAAAAAGTGTGCAGGTCTCAACTCTGAAGACGGAGTTCCTGCCCCTCCTGAGTGTGTCTTTCATCTCAGAGAACAGAGTCGTGGCTGCTGGCCATGATTGCTGTCCCATGCTTAACTACGATGATCGCAGCTGCTTGACCTTCATCTACAAGCTGGACATTCCCAAACAGAGCATCCAGCGCAACGTGTCTGCCATGAAGCGCTTCCGCAATATGGACAGGCGGGCCACGACGGAGGACTGCACCGCGGCCCTGGAGACGCTGCACCAGAAGAGCATTACTCAAGTGTCTATTTATGAGGTAGACAAGCAAGACTGTCGCAAACTTTGCACTACCGGCAACGACGGAGCTATGACCATTTGGGATTTTAAGACCTTAGAGTCTTCCATCCGGAGTCTTTGAATAGTGTGAAGCTGAACGAGCCTCCAGACCCAGCATGAGGACGGACAGGCTGTGGCGGAGAAGCTCCGCCATTTGCATGGGAGGGGAGCCAGCTGCCAGGAAACACTGAAGAAGCACATGGTGTAAACCTCGCTGTGTGTGTTTTTTTTTTAATATAATTGGTGAAAGTGTTGGTTTTTTAAAAGCAACCGTGATTTTGGTTTTGTTTTAGGGGTTGTTTTGTTTTGCAATTTCATTCCATTCTGGATCAAAGCTTCTCTTTAAGTAGTTTATTATAGAACATTGTCAACACTAACTTAAAGGAAGGGGTGGGGAGGTATGTAAATTGTCTGCTAATAATATTAAATAAAAACACTGAATAAGTAAAAAAAAAAAAAAAAAAGCAGAGACATTCAGTTCAGTTCAGTCATTCAGTCGTGTCCGACTCCTTGCGACCCCATGAATCGAAGCACGCCAGGCCTCCCTGTCCATCACCAACTCCTGGAGTTCACCCAGACTCACGTCCATCGAGTCAGTGATACCATCCAGCCATCTCATCCTCTGTCGTCCCCTTCTCCTCCTGCCCCCAATCCCTCCCAGCATCAGAGTCTTTTCCAATGAGTCAACTCTTCACATGAGGTGGCCAAAGTACTGGAGTTTCAGCTTTAGCATCATTCCTTCCAAAGAAATCCCAGGGCTGATCTCCTTCAGAATGGACTGGTTGGATCTCCTTGCAGTCCAAGGGACTCTCAAGAGTCTTCTCCAACACCACAGTTCAAAAGCATCAATTCTTTGGCACTCAGCCTTCTTCACAGTCCAACTCTCACATCCATACATGACCACTGGAGAAACCAGAGCCTTGACTAGACGAACCTTTGTTGGCAAAGTAATGTCTCTGCTTTTGAATATGCTATCTAGGTTGGTCATAACTTTCCTTCCAAGGAGTAAGCGTCTTTTAATTTCATGGCTGCAGTCACCATCTTCAGTGATTTTGGAGCCCAAAAAAGTAAAGTCTGACACTGTTCCCATTGTTTCCCCATCTATTTCCCATGAAGTGATGGGACCGGATGCCATGATCTTTGTTTTCTGAATGTTGAGCTTTAAGCCAATTTTTTCACTCTCCACTTTCACTTTCATCAAGAGGCTTTCGAGTTCCTCTTCACTTTCTGCCATAAGGGTGGTATCATCTGCATATCTGAGGTTATTGATATTTCTCCTGGCAATCTTGATTCCAGCTTGTGCTTCTTCCAGTCCAGCGTTTCTCATGATGTACTCTGCATATAAGTTAAATAAGCAGGGTGACAACATACAGCCTTGACGTACTCCTTTTCCTATTTGGAACCAGTCTGTTGTTCCATGTCCAGTTCTAACTGTTGCTTCCTGACCTGCATACAAATTTCTCAAGAGGCAGATCATGTGGTCTGGTATTCCCATCTCTTTCAGAATTTTCCACAGTTTATTGTGATCCACACAGTCAAAGGCTTTGGCATAGTCAATAACTTTGCCAACAAAAGTCTATCTAGTCAAAGCTATGGTTTTCCAGTAGTCATGTATGGATGTGTGAGTCGGACTATAAAGAAAGCTGAGCCCCAAAGAATTGATGCTTTTGAACTGTGGTGTTGGAGAAGACTCTTGAGAGTCCCTTGGACTGCAAGGAGATCCAACCAGTCCATCCTAAAGGAAATGAGTCCTGAATATTCATTGGAAGGACTGATGCTGAAGCTGAAGCTCTAATACTTTGGCTACCTGATGCAAAGAACTGACTTATTGGAAAAGATCCTTATGCTGGGAAAGATGGAAGGTGGGAGAAGAAGGAGACAACAGAGGATGAGATAGTTGGATGGCATCACTGACTCAATGGACACAAGTTTGAGCAAACTCTGGGAGTTGGTGATGGACAGGGAAGCCTGGCATGCTGCAGTCCATGGGGTTGCAAAGAGTCAGACACAACTGAGCGACTGAACTATACCCCAAATCAATATATGGATGCTTAACATAATTACCAGTACTAATTTATCTGAAAAGTGAACTAGTAAGAATAGCCAGAAAACTTCCAAAAATACGAGTAGTCAATTATATCTCTCTTGCTAGATCTTTAAATGTGCAAAACTGGGCCCAAAATGCAAAGTCCAAAAGCATATAAAAAAACATTAAATGATGAATCTGACTTTTGAAATCAATTCAAAAGGGATAGATAGTTCAATATAGGATGTGAATAACCATGTAACCAATATAAAGTTAAATGATTACTTTATATCATATGCCAGAATAAATTCCAGATGAATCAAAGAATTAATTATTTTTTAAAAAATGAAGCCATTTGCTAAAGAATATAGAGTTGGTTATGTATATATCCTTGGGAGTGCAAGTGGCCTTTCTTAGAAAAGATACAGAACATAAAAGAAAAAAAAATCAATAGAAATGATTACAAAGGTTCTTCATGATCATAAGGATGATGACAACGATAAAGATGAAAGAAGAATTAAAATCATATGTTTAATATGCAAATAAGTGTTCTGCTAAAAGAATGCATTCTGAAGGTTGACAGAGTTATAACATAGGGGGAGAAATGGGAGAATTTTCAATTTGTACATTTTAAAAAAGAAGAAAACATGGTAGAACAATGGGTCAGTTTTACTCTTTCTCTGTATCTTCTGGGTTTTATTTTTTCTATTACAAACACACACTTCTAATCTGTTCATCAGAAAAAAAAAATCTTTTCCAAGCAATATTAAAGCTTTAAAGCAGACTAAAGGCTAAAGCATAACTCTAAAAAAGAAATACTCTTAAAAATCAATTTTAAAAAGCCATTTATCCCAATTTAAAAATAGGCAAAGGACAGTAGTATAAAAAACAGTTCATAAAGGGTGTAAAAATGGCCAATAGACATAATAAAATATATTTAATTTCACTACTAATCAAAGAAATATATATTAAAATAATCCTGAGATCTCATAGTGGTCTGTGAAATTGACAAAGATTAAAGAGAAAAAGAATGCTCAGCGCTGGTAAGGATTTGAGGGAACAAGGTCAGAAGCAGTGCGAGTGTTGCTGCAGGACAGAGAGTGGGGTGCAAGAGGATGGTCACATCCCAGGTCACGTCCGAGTCCCTGGGACAGCCGCCAAGTATGGGTTCTTGTTTCTGCGCAGGAAAGAATTCAAGAGCAAGCCACGGTAAAGTGAAAATAGGTTTATTCAGGGAGAAATACACTCCACAGACAGAGTGTAGGCCACTTCAGAGGGCAAGAGAGGCACAGGAGACCTGAAAGGCCCAGGGGTAAGGGGTTGCTTTAATTAATTATACATTATTCCATAAAATGTATTTTTCTTTCCTTTATTTCATGCTTATTTCTACAGTGGTGACCACCTCATCTGTTGTTATAATGAAGATTCTTACTTAACTTGCATTCTATTGACAGCAAATACTTGATGGATTAAAATGTAATTTCATTCAAAGGGTGCACAATTTGTATACATTTTTCATTTTAAAAGTACATTAGTGGAAACAAAAAAATTTGTTATGTACTTTTATTTATATTTTTAAAAGTTACTTTTCTTCTAAGATACTTAAAAGCAGATATTAAATTGAAAGGGAAATACAAATTATAACAAATAGCTAACAATTTTTTAAAAGCATTTAAATATATCTGGATTTTGAAAAATATTTTATAAATTAATTCAGTCACATTTAATACTTTTATAAAAATAAAACCATTTGCAGTTCTAATACTAAATGTACATCAAGTTTCCAATGTAAGAACTAAGATCTTACTTTCATTCATGTTATACCTAGACTGCGGGTTCTTAAATTTTTTGGTCTCAAGACTCCTTAAGCTACTGAAAGTTGTTGAGGACTCCAAAAAGCCTTTATGTTAGAATTAACATTGGGAAGTTTTTAAAACACAAGAATATATAAGCACAAATTCCATTAGCTCCCAGAGCACTGATGACATTACATGTCTTGCAACCTCTAGAAAACTCCACTGTATACTCTAGAAAGCATGAGAATGAAAGGGGCAAATAAAGTCTTAGTAGTATTAAGAAAAAATAACATGATCTCTAAACCCTGAAAAGGTGTCTGGGACTTCAGGGGTTCCCAGAGCCACTGATCTATATAGTATAAATTTAAGAGTAAGGTGAATCATCTGAGAGGTGAACACCTCTCCCTCCATAAATTGGAATCTGAAGAGAAGCAAAAAAATGGGCACTTGACATCACTACTAAACGATTCCTCACTCTGCAAGGATCTATTTATTGTATTAGCGCTATCTGACAGGAAGACTGACAAGTTCATTTGTCTTTTCTCTTAAGCACTTCCTCCATTTGCCCTCGGCCCTGAAGAGTGTTAGTTCCTAGAGCTGAACCAGCTCTCTGCCACATCCTGAGTGCTACTCTGGCTCTTCTCATCCCTGGCCAGTGACTTTTCAGTATCTTCTAACTTGCAATTTAGGTCTATTCTGGAGTTCCCCCTTTCTCAGGATGGTGCTGCTGCTGCTGCTAAGTTGCTTCAGTCGTGTCCGACTCTGTGCGACCCCATAGACGGCAGCCCACCAGGCTCCCCCGTCCCTGGGATTCTCCAGGCAAGAACACTGAAGTGAGTTGCCATTTCCTTCTCCAATGTGGCTATCCTAAACTCCCAGGGGTTATATAAAATACTGAGTGGGATCCTTAGGGGAGGAAAGTAGGTCCTCTCTGGGATCTTTCTATAGCAGCCCCACACTAGGTAACCTGAGTTACTTTAGTTCTTAGTACACTACCCATGGGTCTCACTTCTGAAAATGCTAAAAGCCCATCTACATATGTGTTTGCATCCTGCTGCCCCTCAGCACGTGGGGCTGGTGATGCCTCCAAGACTGCAGCAGTGACTGCCTCCCTTCACGGGCAGCGGCCTCCCACCCCCTTCTGCTGCCTGGTCCTTCACTTGGACTGGAGCAGACCTGCTCCTTCTCTTTCTTCTGAATTAACTTCCTTACCTGAAAAATCTTCTGGATCCCCTTCCATCCCCACACCAGATGGGGTCTCTAGTCTCCTCCCGCTTAGCTCTTCCATGTCACTGTCCTGCTGGCTTTCCTCCCCACACACCTCAAAACGGGGCAGGAGTTGTCTCTAGTCTTGGATCCCTCAAACATCAGGAAACATTTGGTCACATCACCCTCCACACAGGGCTCATTTCAGCATATAGGGGCACAGTTCAAGGACTTCAGGGGCTTCCTTGATGGCTCAGTGGAGAAGAATCTACCTGTATCACAGGAGCCACAGGCGACATGGATTCAGTCCCTAGGTTGAGAAGATGCCCTGAAGGAGGGCATGGCAACTCACTCCAGTATCCTTGCCTGGAGGAATCCATGGACAGAGGAGCCTGGTGGGCTACAGTCCCTGGGGTCGCAAAGAGCCCAACATGACTGAGCAAGTTGGCACTCACACACGAGGACTTTATGCTACATTTTACACTTCTCCTCAACTGCGAACTCTCCTCCCTCTCTTAGGCTCAGAGCTGTTTATCAGGGTTAGTGGCAGGGCTGATGAGGTACCTGCTTTACTTATACCCTCTTGGTAAACCTCTCCAGGCTTACACCAGAGTCCTCGGGGTTTGCCCTAAATGGGTAAAGTTGCTTTTCTCTTTGCCTCTCTACTCTGTTTATTGCAAGTCTCCAGAGGAGCAAGTACAAGCCCCACGTTTCTGAGTCAGATAGGACAGTAGTCCAGGAACGAATATTGATTTCTCATTATTATTCTGCCACCTATACCTTACTCACTAGATTTTGCTAGTCAGTAAGTAGCACTGTTAAATGTTCAAATAATTACTTTTTACTCATGAACATAGATCAACAAAGGATCTTTTTTCAAAAGGAAAAGGATCCTTAGTAGTTCAGGGTGCAGTCATTGAGGTCATTTTAACTATTCTGACATCGTGGCAGGCATAGGATCGAGGTCCCCAGGCCACACCAAAGTAGGACGCATGTGCACAGTGCTGGCTGTGGCCCCCCTGGTGGAGCTGTAGGGCTTGTTGCTTTAATAAGCCCCGCCACCACTAAGTCGTTCAGCCATCCAACCCGATCTGGTCTCCCTCCAAGTCTTCTTATCCTCCTCACCTTGCAATTGCTCTCTGCCAAGCTCAGCTACTTCCCCAAGCCTTTTTCAAAGGCCCTCTTACGTGTGCACCCCCCGTAGTTTTTCACACTGAGGACTACTTCAAAGGCTGGCAGCCCTGGGAAGGGAGGTCTGACAATAAAAGAAATCCCAACTGGAGAAAGGTTTGCTTTGGCAGCTGCCTGATTGTTCTGTAGGTGGGGAGGCGCCTGCTCCAACCTCTGCAGCTCACTTGCCCTCACAGCTCATTACAGATGTTTTCTTTTGGTCTGGTTCCCTTCTGGGCCTCTGAGCCCCCACTTCTAGCAGGCTTATGTAAATTTTTGTGAGGCCTCAGCTGCTCCTGCCTCCATTGATCCCTTTATCTGCTGCCAACAGGAGACTTTCTTAATCTTGCTCTGAGCCACACTCAGGAGGGAAGAGACTCAAACACTCCAAAGGTGGGGCTCATTGCTATTTGGTTCTGCAGCTTATTCCAAGGCCACAAGGCTTAGAAGGAATGCGTTGAACAACCCTTCTACCAGAAAGCCTGCTCCATCATGTGTTTCCTCCAAGAACCCCTTGTGGGCCTCCATAGAAATCCTGAACTTCAGCAAGAATTATTATTTCTTTGTGCAGGGCTTGCAATATATATATTTTTAAATCACCCAGCAAACCAAGCTAATCACTGACTGAATTCACCTTAGTAGTAGTCGTGCATTGTTACTCAGTCTTGTCTGACTCTCTGCGATCCCATCGACTGTAACCCACCAGGCTCCTCTGCCCATGGGATTCTCCAGGCAAGAATACTGGAGTGGGTTGCCATTCCCTTCTCCAGGGGATTTTTCCTGACCCAGGGATCAAACCCAGGTCTCCTGCATTGCAGGCAGATTCCTTATGGTCTGAACCACCAGGGAAGTTCCTTTACTGATATTCAATTGAGGACCCCTGCCTCACTTGCTTAAACTAGGAATTCCTGACTCAACAGAAATAATTTTGACCTTCTCTTGCAGTGCTGCTTTATTTCAAATGCCTTTGAAAAGATCTGAACCCTAAAGGCCAGAAAACAGTCCACACAGCTGCAAGGATATGTGCATGGACATGTATGACACCCTGGGGGTCTCTGTCCTTCAGGTAAACTCCAGCATCTGGCCAACTTAAGTATTGAGTCCTTCTCTTGATGGAATATAAGGGATTTGATTTAGATCATACCTGAATGGTCTAGTGGTTTTCCCTACTTTCTTCCATTTAAGTCTGAATTTGGCAATAAGGAGTTCATGATCTGAGCCAGAGTCAGCTCCTGGTCTTGTTTTTGTTGACTATATAGAGCTTCTCCATCTTTGGCTGCAAAGAACATAATCAATCTGATTTCGGTGTTGACCATCTGGTGATGTCCATGTGTAGAGTCTTCTCTTGTGTTGTTGGAAGAGGGTGTTTGCTATGACCAGTGTGTTCTCTTGGCAAAGCTCTATTAGCTTTTGCCCTACTTTATTCCGTACTCCAAGGCCAAATTTGCCTATTACTCCAGGTGTTTCTTGACTTCCTACTTTTGCATTCCAGTCCCCTATAATGAAAAGGACATCTTTTTGGGGTGTTACTTCTAAAAGGTCTTGTAGGTCTTCATAGAACCGTTCAACATCAGCTTCTTCAGTGTTACTGGTTGGGGCATAGACTTGGATTACTGTGATATTGAATGGTTTGCTTTGGAAATGAACAGAGAGCATTCTGTCGTTATTGAGATTACATCCAAGTACTGCATTTCAAACTCTTTTGTTGACCATGATGGCTACTGCATTTCTCCTAAGGGATCCCTGCCCACAGTAGTAGATATAATGGTCATCTGAGTTAAATTCTCCCATTCCAGTCCATTTTAGTTCGCTGATTCCTAGAATGTTGACGTTCACTCTTGCCATCTCCTGTTTGACCACTTCCAATTTGCCTTGATTTATGGACCTGACATTCCAGGTTCCTATGCAATATTGCTCTTTACAGCATCGGACCTTGCTTCTATCACCAGTCACATCCACAACTGGGTATCGTTTTTGCTTTGGCTCCATCCCTTCATTCTTTCTGGAGTTATTTCTCCACTGATCTCCAGTAGCATATTGGGCACTTACCGACCTGGGGAATTCCTCTTTCAGTATCCCATCGTTTTGCCTTTTCATACTGTTCATGAGGTTCTCAAGGCAAGAATACTGAAGTGGTTTGCCATTCCCTTCTCCAGTGGACCACATTCTGTCAGACCTCTCCACCATGACCCGCCCATCTTGGGTGGCCCCACACCGCATGGCTTTGTTTCATTGAGTTAGAAAAGGCTGTGGTCCATGTGATCAGATTGGCTAGTTTTCTGTGATTATGGTTTCAGTGTGTCTGCCCTCTGATACCCTCTTGCAACACCTATCATCTTACTTGGGTTTCTCTTACCTTGGACATAGGGTATCTCTTCACGGCTGCTCCAGCCAAGCGCAGCCGCTGCTCCTTACCCTGGACGATGGGTATCTCCTCACAGCCAGCCCTGCTGACCTCCTGATCAAATCCCTTATGATTATACAGTGGAAGTGAGAAATAGATTTAAGGGACTAGACCTGATAGACAGAGTGCCTGATGAACTATGGACAGAGGTTCGTGACAATGTACAGGAGACAGGGATCAACACCATCCCCAAGAAAAAGAAATGCAAAAAAGCAAAATGGCTGTCTGAGGAGGCCTTACAAATAGCTGTGAAAAGAAGAGAAACGAAAAGCAAAGCAGAAAAGGAAAGATATAAGCATCTGAATGCAGAGTTCCAAAGAATAGTAAGGAGAGATAAGAAAGCCTTCCTCAGTGATCAATGCAAAGAAATAGAGGAAAAGAGCAGAATGGGAAAGACTAGAGATCTCTTCAAGAAAATTAAAGCTACCAAGGGAACATTTCATGCAAAGATGGGCACAATAAGGACAGAAATGGTATGGACTTAACAGAAGCAGAAGATATTAAGAAGCGGTGGCAAGAATACACAGAACTGTACAAAAAAGATCTTCGCAACCCAGATAATCACGATGGTGAGATCACTCACCTAGAGCCAGACATCCTGGAATGTGAAATCTAGTGGGCCTTAGAAAGCATCACTATGAACAAAGCTAGTGGAGGTGATGGAATTCCAGTTGAGCTATTTCAAATCCTGTAAGATGATGCTGTGAAAGTGCTGCACTCAATATGCCAGCAAATTTGGAAAACTCAGTGGTGGCCACAGGACTGGAAAAGGTCAGTTTTCATTCCAATCCCAAAGAAAGGCAATGCCAAAGAATGTCCACACCACCGCACAATTGCACTTATCTCACACGCTAGTAAAGTAATGCTCAAAATTATCCAAGCCAGGCTTCAGCAATATGTGAATAGTGAACTTCCAGATGTTCAAGCTGGTTTTAGAAAAGGCAGAGGAACCAGAGATCAAATTGCCAACATCAGTTGGATCATCGAAAAAGCAAGAGAGTTCCAGAAAAATATCTATTTCTGCTTTATTGACTATGCCAAAGCTTTTGACTGTGTGGATCACAATGAACTATGGAAAATTCTGAAAGAGATGGGAATATCAGACCACCTGACCTGCCTCTTGAGAAACCTATATGCAGGTCAGGAAGCAACAGTTAGAACTGGACATGGAACAACAGACTGGTTCCAAATAGGAAAAGGAGTACATCAAGGCTGTATGTTGTCACCCTGCTTAGTTAACTTCTATGCAGAGTACATCATGAGAAATGCTGGGCTGGAAGAAGCATGAGCTGGAATCAAGATTGCCAGGAGAAATATCAATAACCTCAGATATGCAGATGATACCATTCTTACAGCAGAAAGTTAAGAGAAACTCAAAAACCTCTTGATGAAAGTGGAAGAGGAGAGTGAAAAAGTTGGCTTAAAGCTCAACATTCAGAAAACAAAGATCATGGCATCTGGTCCCATCACTTAAAAATAGATGGGGAAACAGTGGAAACAGTGTCAGACTTTATTTTTGGGGGGTTCCAAAATCACTGCAGATGGTGACTGCAGCCATGAAATTAAAAGATGCTTACTCCTTGGAGGAAAGTTAAGACCAACCTAGATAGCATATTCAAAAGCAGAGACATTACTTTGCCAACAAAGGTCTGTCTAGTCAAGGCTATGGTTTTTCCAGTTGTCATGTATGAATGTGAGAGTTGGACTGTGAAGAAGGCTGAGCACCGAAGAATTGATGCTTTTGAACTGTGGTGTTGGAGAAGACTCTTGAGAGTCCCTTGGACTGCAAGGAGATACAACTAGTCCATGCTAAAGGAGATCAGTCCTGGGTGTTCATTGGAAGGACTGATGCTGAAGCTGAAACTCCAGTACTTTGGCCACCTGATGTGAAGAGTTGACTCATTGGAAAAGACTCTGATGCTGGGAGGGATTGGGGGCAGGAGGAGAAAGGGATGACAGAGGATGAGATGGCTGGATGACATCACCGTCTCGATGGACATGAGTTTGTGTGAACTCTGGGAGTTGTTGATGGACAGGGAGGCCTGTCGTGCTGCGATTCATGGGGTAGCAAAGAATCGGACACGACTGAGCGATTGAACTGAACTGAACTTGATGAAATGGGGCCCACACAAACTCATTTCCCTGAAGACTGTGCCACAAACTGCTGACAGGGTGGCCTTTCACTGTCACTACCATGAAATGGGTTCACCAGCAAGGGACATAAAAATGCAGGCACCCTTTGTTCTTCGTGGTTCTGTCCAGAGGCTGCTTCGCCTCCCAGAGGGCTCCCTCGGTCACCTTCAAGGGCTGTTCCCATCCCCAGCTGCTGCCCTCACACCATGAAAGTTCAGAGCAGCTGGACAAACACCACGTGCCCAAGTTAAAATAACAAAGACCTTTCCTGGGGCCTCAAGCTTTTTGGTGATAAGAGATTTTTTCCTAAAAGAAAACAATCCCTCAGAGCCTAAACCACCTGCTGAAAAACACTTCCTGCCTGATGCAATTTGAGGACAAAACCTGGAACAGAGCATTCTGTAAATTGCTTTGAATTGGTTAGGAAGTAAGTTGCCCTTGTATCCTTTTCTGTGCCCTGAGCTAACTCAAAAAGTTAATAGAGCAGAAGTGGCCAATGGGAAGCTCTGCCCATGTAGATTACACCAAGATATGGGCCAGTAGGAAAATTTCCAAGAGATCCAATGTGTGTATTTAAAAAAAAAAAAAAACACTGGAAATATAATGAGAAGGTGAAAATTTATTCACCAAACTTCTCAGAGAAAGCAAGCTCTGGTTCAATGGCATAAAGTTCCCTCGGCTGGGAATTAGAACATCTAAGAGGCATCCTTATAAACAGAAACAAGAATAGTTGTTGGCCAACTAACCATTTTCTAAGGAAGACAAGTGCAATTAATGACTAAACTTTAGTTTTCCTTAGTGAAACAAGGCCAGAGCAGAACTTCTGGGTTAACGGAGGAGATGCTGAGTCTTGCCTCATGTCCTACATCTCTGCCCAAGCTCTTGGCATCTCCCTCAACTAGTGACCTGAAGAGTCTAGAGTATTCTTGAAATATTAGTTGAAGGAGTGCCAAAGCATTAGCTTGCCAAAAAACTTAGCCACACGTTTGGCTAAGACCCTGGACCTGAGGACTTGCCCTCTGACGAGCTCAAACTGCGGAGATAGCACTGTTTATCAGGACAGTTCTTTAAACTAGATGGTTCATGTGTCCTTCCAGATTTACCTCTTGAGGACTAAGTAGGTGTAAGTGGGGAGATCTCATGGCAAATCTATGTGTTAAGGATAAAAGAAGGAGCAGGACCCCTGTGCAGTCACTCAGCCAATTTTCACTAGGCAACAGGTGTAAAGTTATTAAATTCCCTAGTATTCTTACCCCAGGCATCGCCTCATATCAGCCAAGACCCACCTGAAATGAGTTGACTCCACACAGAGAGTCTCTGGGCCCCACACCTAAAGCTCCCCTCCCCACCCCCCAGGGCCAATAGGAATTAGGAAGGCATATAGCTATGGATGAAGAGACGAGGTGGAGGAAAATGGGCCTAGGGCACAAAATCATCTCTCAAAGATGCTGACAAGGCATCTGGGCTGTAGATCCCTCTGTTGAAAGCCCAAATGTGACTAACCTTCCTTGTGCCTAGATATTTGCTTGAGGTCCTTTGACCTACAATATAGCCCCCAAACCTACTGAATCTGTCTTTACAACAGATTCACACTGGGATTCTGTCCCGTGTCATTTGCCAATCCTACACCTGAGCACCCAGCTCTGCAGCTGGAATTCTTCGTGTATCCAGCCTGTCTATTAACATGGATGTGTCATTTGTTTGCTCTTGCCCCCCAGGAAAGGATAAACTCCTTCCTGAAAGCTCAGGCTCAGAGCAGAGCTCTATGCACAATGACGGCAAGCACTGGAAGCTTATATTCAACCACCAACATGGCCTGACAAACTTATATTTACCACCAACATGGCCTGGCGATCCTCTGCCTCCCCACAGCCAAGCCGTGGCCCCTCTATGGTGAGGGATCTTCTTGGGTTTTGCTCAAATTTTTCACTAAGATGAAATGCCAACTCAGTGTATTATAGTTTGTCTTTGTTTTGGCAGAATAAAAGACGTTTTGCCAAAATTAAAATGGAAAATTTGGAGTCAATCTTAAATTTTTTTTTTTTAAATGAGGGACCGTCACATGTTCATAGGTTTATGTGTGTGTGTGTGAGGGCAGGCTTGTTGAGTCTCAGTGGCTGCTCAGATGTTCTTGAACACCAGATAAATGTAAGAGAAAGTATATTGATTTGGTCTGCATATTGGGTTGGGATTGTTCAACTTGGAGAAATGAAGCCTGAGGGACAATAGCCTGAAGAAAGTCACTATTTAAATTTACAAAAAAGGTTAAATGCCTTCAAAATGGCTTAAAGACTTAAGTATAAAACATGACACCATAAAACTCCTGGAAGAGAACA
Source organism: Bos indicus x Bos taurus (assembly GCF_003369695.1). Classification (NCBI taxonomy): domain Eukaryota; kingdom Metazoa; phylum Chordata; class Mammalia; order Artiodactyla; family Bovidae; genus Bos; species Bos indicus x Bos taurus. The sequence goes on along the minus strand of NC_040081.1, from coordinate 26,067,592 downwards.
TAGGCTTTTGCCTATTCTCCAACATAAATCATAGCAATATTTTCTTAGATCATTCTCCCAAGGCAAAAGAAATAAAACCAAAATTAAACAGATGGGACCTAAACAAATTAGTAAGCCTTTGCACAGCAAAGGAAACCATAAACAAAATGAAAAGACAACTTACAGACTGGTGGAAAATTTTGCAAATGATGTGATGGACAAGGGCTCTTTTTCCAAAATATACAAACAGCTCATACAACTCAATATAAAAAAAAAAACTCAATCAAAAAATGGGCAAAAGACCTAAATAGACATTTCTCCAAAGAAGACATACAGATAGCCAACAAGCTCATGAAAAATGCTCAAGATCGCTAACTATTAAAGAAGTGCAAATAAAAACTACTGTGAGGTATCACCTCACACTGGTCAGAATGGCTATCATCAAAAAATCTTCAAATAATAAATGCTGGAGAAGGTGCAAAGAAAAGAGAACCCTCCTACACTGTTGGTGGGAATGTATATTGGTATAGCCACTGTGGAGAACAGTATGCTGCTGCTAAGTCGCTTCAGTCGTGTCTGACTCTGTGCGACCCCATGGACTGCAGCCTACCAGGCTTCTCCGTCCATGGGATTCTCCAGGCAAGAACACTGGAGTGGGTTGCCATTTCCTTCTCTGGAGAACAGTATGGAAGTTCCTTAAAAAAAACTAAAAATAGAGCTACCACATGATCCAGCAATCCCACTTCTCGGCATGTACCCATAAAAGGCAAAAAAAAAAAAATCTAATTTGAAAAGATACATGCGTCTAAATGTTCATTGTAGCACCTTTTACAGTAGACAAGATATGGAAGCAACCTAAATGTCAGATGAATGGATAAAGAAGATGGGGTACATATGGAATTGCTCAGCCACTGAAAACAATGAAATACTGCCATGTGTAGCAACAGGGATGAACCGAGAGATTATCGTACTAAGTCACAAAGAGAAAGACAAATATCGTGTAACAGCACTTGTACACGGAATCTAAAAAATAATACAAGTGAACTTATTCACAAAACAGAAACAGACTCACAGACATAGAAAACAAACTTATGGTTACCAAAGGGGAAAGAGGGGGCAGAATGGATAAATTAGGAGTATGGGATTAACAGATACACACTGCTGCTTCTAAGTTGCTTCAGTTGTGTCCGACTCTGTGCGACTCCACAGATGGCAGCCCACCAGGCTCCGCCATCCCTGGGATTCTCCAGGCAAGAACACTGGAGTGGGTTGCCATTTCCTTCTCCAATGCATGAAAGTGAAAGTGAAGTCGCTCAGTAAGTGTCCGACTATACAGAAAATAATAAACAACAAGGATTTATTATATAATACAGGGAACTATATTCAATACATTGTTTTTTTTTTTTAAGTGAGATACAGCTTAAACTGCTGCATGAGGGATTTCTGTATTAATGAAAATCTGTATTAAATGTGAAAATCTCACATTAAATGTGAAAATCTCACATTAAATGTGAAAATCTCACATTAAATGTGAAAATGGATTATACCAAGGGACAATATGGAATCTTCTCTAAGTGCCACTTAGAGAAGTGACACTTTATTTATTTAGTGACACTTTAAGTGTCACTAAAATAAAGCTTGTCAGTTATGGATAATTTAGCACTGGACCTAATAGAAGGAATAAGGGACATCTTTTCTCCTATTTTTACTTGAATTAAAAAATACCAACAATGAAAAAAAAATCCCAACAATGGATCTCTAGCCTTAATATACTTAACCTGCTATGCGTTTGTAACCAATCACAAATTGATTGTACTAGAAGAGATTTCTTAAAAATATATTATTTATGAGGAGAGCTTGTGTGGACTTGTAAGAAAAAAAAATTTTAATGTATATATAATTTATGTGTACTCATTAAATTGAGGCCACATTTTTAAAAACAACCACATCAAAGAAAATATGGGAGAAAGCTGTATCTCAGCATCTTTTAGACACTTGAGAATAACAATCTACATTTTATTAATTTTTAAATATTTTTCACTTACATTTTAAAGTTGTAACTCTTTCATCCCTTCATTCCTAGTCTGTAGTCATGCTTCATAGGAACAGTCATGACAATGACAACGGCCCTTGCCATGTGCTAAAGGGCTTACCTGCCATGCCTTGCTTCTTCATTAAAAACAAACCCGAGGGACATCACTAATTATTAGAGACATGTAAATAAAGTTACAATGAAGTAACACTTCACACTGGCCAGATGGCCATCATCAAAAAATCTACAAACAATAAATGCTAGAGAGAATGTGGAGTAAAGGAAACCTTCCCACACTATTGGTGGGAACATAAACTGGTACAGCCACTATGGCTAACAGTATGGAGGTTCCTTAAAAAACTAAAAATAGAACTACCATATGATCCAGCAATCCCACTTGTGGGCATATATCCAGAGAAAACTCATACCTCAAAAAGATACATACACCTCAATGTCCATTGCAACACTATTTAGAATAGCCAGGACATATAAGTGACCTAAATGTCCATCAACAGAGGAATGAAGAAAGATGTGGTACACATATACAAGGAATATTAGTCACAAAAAAGAACAAAATAATGCCATTTGCAGCAACATGAATGGACCTAGAGATTGTCATACTGAATGAAGTCAGACAGAGAAAGACAAATATCTTATATGTAGAATCTTAAAAAAAAAAAAAAAAGATACAAATGAACTCATCTACAAAAAAAGAAATAGAGTCACAGGTGTAGAAAATAAGCATCTTTATTTTTGTGGGTACAGGGGGTAAAGGGGTGTGAAATATAAATTGGAAGATTGGGATTGACATATACATACTACCATATATAAAATAGATAACTAATAAGGGCCTACTGCATAGCACAGGGAATTCCGCTCAATACTGCACAGTGGCCTATATGGAAAAAAACCTGAAAAAGAGTGAATATATGTACATATATTGATATAACAGATTCACTTTACACCTAAAACTAATACAATGTTGTAAATCAACTATACCCTAATAAAAACCTAAAAACAAAAAACTGAGGGACGTTCCCTGGTTGCCTAGTGGTTAGGATTCTGGGTTCTCACTGCCGAGGGCCCAGGTTCAGTCGCTGGTTGGGGAACTAAGATCCTGCAAGCCATACAGAGCAGCCAAAAAAATTAAATTAAAAGAAAAAGAAAAAGAAACATCAAACCTGAGGATTCATTAGTATTTAATATATGCTAAAAGTAGATTGTTCAATAAATGATCATGAGAATATTGGTTAACTCTTTGGGAAATAAATACTAGATCTTTACTTTGAAGTATGCTGCTGATGTCGCTTCAGTCGTGTCCGACTCTGTGGGACCCCATAGACAGTAGCCCACCAGGCTCCCCTGTCCCTGGGATTCTCAAGGCAAGAACACTGGAGTGTGTTGCCATTTCCTTCTCCAATGCATGAAAGTGAAAAGTGAAAGTGAAGTTGCTCAGTCGTGTCCGACTCTTAGCGACCCCATGGGCTGCAGCCTACCAGGCTTCTCCTTCCATGGGATTTTCCAGGCAAGAGTACTGGAGTGGGGTGTCATCGCCTTCTCCGACTTTGAAGTATAATTCAGACTAAATCCCAAATAAATTAAACATCCAAGATAAAAACAAAAGAACTGGCCAATCAGTCTTTGGAGGGAGAAATCTATTATACACGAAATGACAAAGGTGGAAAATATTAAAAAGATTTAACAAAGATTCACAATCTAAATGTTAAAAACTCTTGTTGATTCAATATACACATATGTAAAAGGAAAGATAAATGATATTTTAGGAGAAAATCTTTGTAGCATATGTGAAAAGTGATTATCATTAATATATAAAACTGGCCTTTCAGGTAAATAAGGAGGAACTCATCAATAAGAGAAATAGAGAACATAAAGGAGAAATTCCCAGAAAAAAAAGGCAAAGACTAAATACAAATATGAAAAAATGTTATTTTCATATAAATAATTTGATGAGATATCATTTTCAAACCCAAGTGGCAAGGGTAAGGGAAGCTGGCATTCACCCAGCAAGCTGGCAGGAATGAAATGGGTACTTTTCTGGATAGCAATGAGGTGGTGAGTGATGAGTGATAGTTGCTCAGTCACGCCTGACTCTTGCAACCCCACGGACTGTAGCCTGCCAGGCTCCTCTGTCCATGAAATTCTCCAGGCAAGATTACTGGAGTGGGTTGCCGTTTCCTTCTCCAGAGGCTCTTCCCGATCCAGGGATCCTGCATTGCAGAAAAGTCTTTACCATCTGAGCCACCAGGGAAGCCTACTATTAAGAGGCCTTTCCAAGTATAAAGACAGGTCAACTTAAAAAGTATCAGCAGATACATGCTTGACTTTATCTTATAATCTATAGACAATACATTAGAATATGTAATGAATCCATACACCTTTTCCAAAGGAATACCCAAGACAGAAGTAGCAATAAAGTTATAAATGACCGTCATCAATCAGATGAAATAATTTAGACGAAGCTTTTCTCTCTTGAAGAAACAGGGACTGGGCAAGTGGTCAGGAAGGAAATACAATGTGCTTTTACCTTTGTATGAAAAATAATGTTCAGTGTCACATTGTTGAACATAGTTCTGTTTTTGCCAAATAAATCCTCTACTTCAAATTACTGTCCAAATGCTTTATTAAAACTCTGCTTCTGGCCTTTGTTTTGGAATCTGTTACTTTTGTTGCCACCTCTTGATCGCTGTGCCAGCGCTGTGAATCATGCCACTTTTCCTGTACTTCTGTTACCGATGCAGTAGGGATATCAAAGCAAACACCCTGCTTTCCTTTAAGACCATTCCCTTCACTTTGGAATCAATATCCTCACCTAGCTGTTTAAGTTCTTTCCAAGCATAACTAATGTTTGGCATTTCAATTGAGCACCACAAAATCATGGTCACAAAGCCCGCTTCTGAGTTGATCAAGGAGTGCTGGTCTACCGACGTGGCACCGGAAATGTGGGCCAGGGCTGCTGCCAGGGCTTCCACAGCTCCCTTCTCCTCAGTCAGCTTCTCATCCGACTGCTTGAAGTGGGAGGCACAGAGTCCAAGAGCCTGATGGCATCTTTGCTAGAAGATTTTATTATCTCTGTTGCAGAAAGAACACCTATTCATTTAAATTTAATTCCCGCTTTTTGCTCCACTTGGGCTAACTGGTATTCTTCTTTGTGCTGGTAAAAGCAGATGCAAACCCTGGTCCTCCCAGCTCTACCTGTTCGCCCAGAACGATGAATGTAGGATTCAGCACTCTTTGGTGGAGAACTTTGAACAACCAGAACAACCTCAGGGATGTCTAACCCATTTGCAGCAACATTGGCTGCAACCAAAACTCCAAAATCACCATTTCTAAAACCTTTCAGGGTGATTTCCCTTTGCTTGTATGAAATGTCTCCGTGTAATGACTGGGCATCCTGTCTTACAACCACATTCTATGACAACTCTTGGGCTTCTTTCTTCATTTCACAAAATATGATAGCGCGTCCTTGAAAACCACTGTACACTCAGCTCACATCTCCAATGACTGCTGCCCTCTGAGTCCAGTGGCACTTGATAGCCAAATGCTCTACAGTTATTGCCGTTTTCTGCGTCTTTTTACCAATCAGGTCCACTTGTTCATATATAGATTTCATGTATTTCTTAGCAATATTATACACCCAATAGGGGCAAGTTGCAGAAAAAAGCAGTTTGGGGGTTGTCTTCTGAATCTTTCTTGTATACCACACATAAAAAGCCCTGTTTTGGCCTCTGAGCTTTGTTACCTGTGGCCCCTTTCAAGGAGGGTCTGGGCAATTCTCCCATGTGCCAGGCACCAAGTGCTGGGCTAGAAGGAGAGCGTAGGTCTTCAGCAACCAAGGAAAGGAGGTGCCTGAAGACACACACAGTGATGATAGATTGCACTACCTTCAGTTTTTATATGTTAGAAGTTGCATGTGTAAATCGTATGCCTGCCGCGCTATTTATAGGTGTTCGAATCAGAACCTTGCACACTGCGGCAACTGAGGAATCACTAAGGAGTCAGTTAATTAATAGAAGTTGCACAGCCGGCTACAAGAAAGATGCCAAAGGAGAAACCAAATCAACAAAGAAGTGTTTATTCCTTATAAGGAAACTATGCTCCCCAAATTCAAGATATACATCAACTTAGAGGAGATGTCTAAGGCAAGAAAGCAGGAAAATATTCTATTCTTTCCCTCCTCTTTGGAAGTGTGTTTTCAGGTTTTCCTAAGAGATATTATTTTTCATGAGTAACTTCATCTGACAGACAACAAGAATATTCTTCTTTGTTGGTTAGGGTCAGGAGGTTGTAACTTCTTCTTGTATCATCTTGGTGGAAAGGACTCTCTGAAGCCACTTGCAACCATACGTTGCTGTAAGACCTTGAGTTGTGGGGCACAGGAGAACAATGGACAAAGAATAAACACAGGATGTGTTCTTCACTCTGCGTTGTTTAGTGTTCAAAGAACACCCTGAGTAATGGCTGCTGGCACCACAGTGACAGGCATTCACACGTGTGCTGTGCCCTATTTTGAGGTCTGTGAGAAATAGGCAACCAAAGGAAGTCTAGACCTGGGTACCTTCTCTTTGCTCGGTTTTAAGGAGAGCTGAAACTGAGTCCTGTGAAGTGTCGTAAGAAACTTGAAATCAGGGTTAAAACTTTCCAGCATGCATGGTGAAAAAAATGATCACAATAACAACTTCAATGCGTTAAATGAGGCAGCATATTTAAAAAAAAAAAAAAAGATCAGAGGTTTGGGATTAGACCTAGTTCAAATTCTTGTTTGTTTCTTATTGGAGGTGTAGCCTTCACCTCAGTGAATTTCAAGCTCTTTGCTATAAAATTGGAATAAAATCATGTATCAAAAAATTCATAAGGTGCAAAGAGCTTCATGCTGCATTTTCAAACACACTCTCTCATTTGATCTTTGCAATTACAGTTGAGAAACCTGAGGCTCAGAAATTGAAATGTTAACAGCTTGTACAACTCAATAACAAAACAACAAACAACCCAACCAAAAAAATGGGCAGAAAACCTAAATAGACATTTCTCCAAAGAAGACATATGGATGGCAAACAGACCCATGAAAAGATGCTCAACATCACTCATTATTAGAGAAACACAAATCAAAACTACAATGAGATACCACCTCACACCAGTCAGAATGGTCATCATCAAAGTGTCTGCAAATAACAAATACTAGAGAGGGTGTGAAGTAAAGCAAATCCTCCTACACTGTTGGTAAGAATATAAATTGGCACAGCCACTATGGAGAACAGTATGGAGGTTCCCTAAAAAAAAACAAAAAACAAAAATAGAACTACCATATGATCCAACAAATGGAAGGGAAAAAAGTGGAAGCAGTGACAGAGTTTATTTTCTTGGGGTCCAAAATCATTGCAGACAGTGACCACAGCCATGAAATTAAAGATGCTTGCTCCTTGGAAGTAAAGCGATGGCAAAGCTAGACAGGGTATTAAAAAGCAGAGCCATCACTTTACCAACAAAGGTCTGCAGAGTCAAAGCTATCATTTTTTCCAGCAGTTATGTACAGATGTGAGAGTTGGACCATAAGGAAAGTTGAACACTGAAGAATTGATGCTTCTGAACTGTGGTGCTGGAGAAGACTCTTGAGAATCCCTTGGACTGCAAGGAGATCAAACCAGTCAATCCTAAAGGAAATCAATCCAGATTTCTGGAAATATTCATTGGAAGGAGTCGTGCTGAAGCTGAAGTTCCAATATATTGTCCACCTGATGTGAAGAGATGACTCTTTGGAAAAGACCCTGGTGCTGGGAAAGACTGAGGGCAGGAGGAGAAGTGGGCAACAGAGATAAGATGGTTGAATGGCATCATTGATTCAGTGGACGAGAGTTTGACCAAACTCTGGGAGATAGTGAAGGACAGGAAAGCCTGGTGTGCTGCAGTCCACAGGGTCACAAAGAGTCGGACCCGACTGAGCGACTGAACAACAATGTGATCCAGCAATCCCACTCGTAGGCACATATCTTGAGAAAACTATACTTCAAAAAGATACATGCACCCCTGTGTTCACAGCAGCACTATTTACAATAGCCAAGACCTGGAAACAACCTAGATGTCTATCTATAGAGGATGGACAAAGAAGATGTGGTGCACATATACAATGGAATACTGCTCAACCATAAAGAGTGAAGGAAATAACGCCATGTGCAGCAACATGCATGAGATGATCACACTAAGCAAGAAAGAGAAAGACAAATATAGATCACTTATATATGTAATCTAAAACATGACACACATGAACTTATCTACAAAACCAGAAACAGACTCTCAGACAGAGAACAGACTCGTGCTTGCCGAGGGGGTGGGGGTGGAGGAGAAGCGGAGTGGGAGTTTGGGATTAGTAGATGCAAACTAGTATATATAGAATGAATAACCAATAGGTTCCTACTGTACAGTACAGGTACCAATATTCAATATCCTATAATAAACCATAATGGAAAAGAATATAATATATATATGCATTATATAGACAACTGGATCACCTTGCTGTACAGCAGAATTAATACAACACTAAATTAACTATACTTCAACAAAATAAAAAAAAATTTTTAAGGGAAATTGAAATGTCTTGTTCTAAATCACACAGGATAAGGACATATGTCTTCTGACTCATTGTCCTATGCTCTTTCCACAAAACACACAAAATATATTCTAACCAACTAGCAATAAGGAAAATGAGTTGAAAGAAAGAGGAGCTAGCTGGCTCTAGATAAGTCTTCTCTCTGCTTAAGCCCAGAAGCCAGTGAGCTGGGGCTGAGCTGAGAAAGCAGCACGTGACCATGAAGGTGGCCCTCTGCTTACAGAAGTGAACTCAAATCTAAATTAGCCTAGTCAATTAGGAATTTGATTCTACCTACAGGAAGAGGATTTTACACAGTAGCACTCCTAAAATTGTATGAGTAGAAGATGGTCTCGATTAACTTGTATTGCAAAAACTGATTATAATGTAAGACCAAGGCTTCAGCCTGAGCCACCATAAAAGCTCAACAAAATAAGAGCTAATTCTACAAAGCTAACTTTGCCTTTTGCGCTCATGGGTAGTTTCATGACTCTAGTCTGGATCATTAGCTCACTTTATTACCTGTGGGGTCTTTCAGTCTCCATTGGGTCCTCTCTCTGCCAAATTCTGCCTGGTACTATAATTCAGGAGCTTTGAGAAACATGAAATTTATGGTCTGGGATTTTTCTAGTTGTATAATGCAATGCTCTTAACTTCATTTTAAAAAACTGCTTCAAAATGTGAGATCACATTAATAATGAATTCTTCATAGGGTCAAATGTCCATACCTATGGTCTAAAACGTCCCTTCTAGATACAATTCTCTTGATAGTATAATTAAAAGCTTAAACTCTAAAGTAAGAGAGAACTGGGTTCTAAACTCAGTTCCAGCTGTGGGATCTCAGATGAATTATTTACATATCCTCAGTTTCCTGATCTGTAAAATGATGACAAGGATTGTATTTACCTCATAGAATTATTAGGAGGCATTTGAATGAAATAATGTTTGCAACATGCTTAGTAACTCCTGGAAAACAGCCATCATTCAAGAACCTTACTGCTATCATTATTCATCAAGTATTTATTCCCTGGTGTCTCAGTGGTAAAAAAAAAAAAGAAAAGAAATCTGCCTGCCAATGTAAGAGATTTGGGTTCAAACCCAGAATCAGAATGATCCCCCAGAGAACAACCCACTCCAGTATTCTTGCCTGGGAAATCCCATGGACAGAGGAGCCTGGAGGGCTATGGTCCATGGGGTCTCAAAGAGTTGGACATGACTTGGCGACTAAAAAATAAACAATAAACAATATCTGGCAAATACTGCAGCAGCAGGAGGTGGTTCTACTCAGGAGGCTACAGTGACCAGTGCCTGGTACATAGCAGTTGCTGACGCAGCAATTAGCTTCTGATAGTAGTAAAACAAGTCAAGGGGGGTCACTATAGAAGACTCCAACTCTGAGAAAGCTGCCACCTAGAAAAGTCACCTGATTAGGAGCAATATCCTTAAATTATAAAAAGTATCAACAATTTCAAAAAGGCAACAAAGCAAAAAAAAATTCACAGAAATACAAATATTGAGAAAAAGAATACATAAAGATGATTTGAAAACAAGATTCCTATGCTTTATACTTTCTGTAGATATATATATTACTACAATAATTACTATTTTTGTGTTACAAAAATCTCCATAGAACTAAGGTTTAAAATATCTATAAGTGAAGCATGCAGTCTCCTCCTCTGCATTTCCCCAGTTACAAGCACATGGTGGAATTTCATCATGATTTGGCTGCAAAGAGAAGGCCTATTGTGGTCATCTCAAAGAGTAAGGCTTGGCAGAGCATTCTGTAGGTAAAGAGAACACTAAATAATCATTGTTAAACAAGGAAGAGAAAGAAAAGAAGGTTTGAATTTCAAGAACAGGATTATAAATGAAATCAGACTCAGAACTGGTTTGAGGCCATGTTTCCTTCACATCTCTCCGTCCTCTTTGTCTTCCAATAGTTCATTCTTTCATGATAGGCTCCCTTCCTAGGAAGTTACCTGATTCAGAATCCTGGACATGAGTCTTTCCCTTGTATTTTTAGGTCAAATCACCAAGTCTGGGGTCCTGTCTCTTAAATAAATCTGTAACTTAGTGTCCTTTTCAAAGCCACCACGACTACCTTCACTGAGGTCCGTGGATTCTGGGGATAACTTCCTATTCAGTCTCTAAGCATCCGAGTCAAAACATACTGGATTTTTATTACCAAAGGATATCACTGACATGTATTTCATGATTCCCTGACCTATACTTTATGCTTTCATCATATTTATGTTATTTAACATTATTTTTTCATGAGTTCTTTTTAAAGATGACTACTATAATCAGGGGAAATTGATGTTTTAAATCTGATAAATCAAGGTTAATCTGTAAAAGGGTATCAAAGTCATCAAACCAGGAATGAGTTTGACATTATTAAACATACTGTATCTCTATTATAAGAGTACTGAAAGAACTGATACAAATTTAATTGAGGATTTTCTGTATAGTTTGGAGTAAAAACTAAAGGATCATGTAGCCTCTCCCCCACAGGTAGGTGGACCATATTCCCTGAGTGGTTGAGAACAATTCTATTTCATGACTGTTGTCCTAGAATAATCATTATTTATCCAGCTTGGGGAATAAATTTTATCATCACTATATCTAGAATGGATATATCATACAGTGTATTTCCCCCTTTTTTTTCTTGTAAAAGGATTCCCTTACTTGGGAAGTACCCATTATATGGGATTCCAGGAAAGCTGAACCCCACATGGCAACTCTCCTAACCTTTATTCTCCATAAGTAGACACATGCCTCCAGCATGGCCAATCGGAATAACCCCTATCTTGGACCACAGTTTAGGAATAAGCATATAAATCAAGCTATCCAGCAGAGTCCCTTCTGAAACAGTTTTACAGGCACTTTCTGGGACAATTCTCTTTTATCTGGGTTTGTTCAAGTGGTTGGATATTAGCACTGGGGTTCCAGGGACCTCTTAGCCTACCAGGTAGAGAAAGATTGTCTCAAAGTGAGAGCGCCACAATGACATCACTGACTATGCCTCAAGTCAGCCGCTTACCAGTCTCCCCAATTCAATAAGACATGACATTTTGGGGCTTCCTTGGTGGTCTAGTGGTTAAGAATCCACCTGCCAATACAGGGGACACAGGGTTGATTCCTGGTCCAGGGAGATCTCACCTACCCTGGGGCAATTAAGCCCGTGCACCACAACCACTGAGCCAGGGCCCTAGAGTCCCTGAGCTGCAACTACTGAGCCCACGCACCACAACTGCTGAAGTCCAAGCGCCTAGAGGCTGTGCTCTGCAAGAGAAGCCACCACAGTGAGAAGTCTGGGAACCACAACAAAGAGTGGCCCCCACTCACCACTAGAGAACCCCCACGTGCAGCAACGAAGACCTAGCACAGTCAAAAACTAATAAATAAATCTTTAAAAAGAGATGTGACTTTTTAATAATCAGTTTAAATGGTTCTAATTAATAGAACTATTAATTAGCCCAGCTCTCCTTCCAGTGTATAACATGAACCTCCTAATGAAATTGAACATCATATGGAATCCCATAAAGGCAGAGATTTCCATTCTTGAGATCTATCTAATGGAAAAGAGAATACATATTAGTTAAAGCACTTAATAATACTTATTAACTAAATGTAAATCATTGTTACAGTTATAACCACAAGGGAGTAACCAGTGAATTTGAGGTGCAGCTCTTGCAAACTACAAGGGAAGTCTCAGAGGAAGAGCAGTATGTTCGTTGCATCTTAATGACTCTTTCTGAGATAAGAACCGGCTGGAAGCACATGGCTCCTGGTTACATGTGGCTTATCTGCCAGATGCTGTCTAATTTGCACCCTCTTTCTGACCCCACCCCTCAGTCTCCACAGAGTCAGGAGCTGGTGTGAAAAGAGGTTCTGCAAAGAGGCGAGACAGCTATTTTTGCACATCACTTGGTGAATTTTAAGAGCTGAAAATGTAATTAATTTTAGCCTACCTCAAAATATCCCTGAGTCAAAACACCTGCATCAAAGAAGCAACTTCAAAGTGTCAGGTATCGACTGCCTCTTTCCGTTGGGTCTTGCCCCCTTAATTTAGTTTCCATCCAGACTCTCGAGGGAATTTTATAAGATGAAAACCTGATCTAATCATGACCTTATTTAAAGTCCCTCTGGCTCCTGTTTTCCTTTCTCCCACCCCGTCCCCACGTGGGTTCCCAGCTCCAGTTACGTCAAACTATACGCAGGTCCCTGAATCCCCACGTGACTCATGACCCCATGCCTCTGCAAGCCCTCCCCTGCCTGATGAACTCTTCATCTTGGGTCATCTCCTCTGAGAAGGACTCCTGGGTCTCTCCAGACAGGGCTAGTTAGGTGCTTCCTGCTCTGGGCTCCCTCAGCACTCTGCTGATTCTCTAATATCACACTTACTCCTTCAGGGGTCTTACTTGTCTCCTATTTGTCTCTCCTGCTAGACTGTTGATTCTTCAAGGGCAGAGGATATGTCTTCTTTATCATTGTTGCCTTTGAACTTGGCATAGTACATCGCATGGCAGTTCAATAAATGTTTGTTGAATGAGTGAATTAATAAATGCATGTATCAGTGAATAAATGGGTTATAAATTGAGCATAAGTAACCAACCATAATAGGATGATTACACTGGATGTCTCTCACAGCTACACAATTTTTAACTTGTTCATGTGAAATTTGAAGTTGTTAGTTTCCTGCCTGCCCCACAGGGGGAAGGAACATTCATGCTGATATTTAGGGTTTGAGAATAAAGTTCTGTTCATCACTCATTAGTTGTACTTCAAGGACATGATAGTTCATTTGCCAGAAGTTTAAGGACTCCACTTGACTTAGAAGTTTCCTGGATATTAAATTATATAATACATGAGATAATACATGTAAAGGACAGTGTATGGCACAAGCACGCATTAAAAGTACTAATACTAACACTATTGATATTGTCATCACCAGCATCAAAACAGCAGCAGCCTTAAGGAATCAAGCTGTTGCATATCACGGCAGAGCCCAGAGGTTAGAAAGCACAGGGTTTGCAATTAACTGCCTGGGTTTATGTCCTGCTTCCACCACCTACTTGACAACTGGCCTTTAAAAAGTAATCACTGAAGGATAAGGGGAGGGGATAGTTAGGGCGTTTGGGATGGATATTTACACATGGCTATGTTTAAGACAGTAACATGGAAACATACATTACCATATGTAAAACAGATAGCCAATGGGAATTTGCTGTATGACTCAGGAAGGTCAAACCAGGGCTCCATAACAACCATGACGGGTGCGAGGGAGGTTCAAGTGGGAGGGGACACGGGTAAACCTATAACTGATTCATGTTGATGTTTAGTAGGAACCAATGCAATACTGTAAAGCAATTATTCTTCAATTAAAAATAAATACATAAATAAAATAAAAATAAATAAATGAAATGGATAACCAGCAAGGACCTACCGTATAGCACATGGAACTCTGCTCAATGTTATGCTGCAGTCTGGAGGACAGGGGAGTTTCGGGGGAAATGGATACATGTATAAATATGGCTCGCTGCCTCTGCTGCTCACTGAAACTATCACAACATTGTTAATGGGCTATACACCAATACAAAATTAAAAGTTTGAAAAACAAACAGCAATCACATGTCTGTTCTGTGCCAAGGGGGCAGGGGGGAAAGGATGGGCTGGGAGTTTGGGGTTAGCAGATGAAAACTATTATATATAAAACTGATAAACAACAAGGTCCTACTGAACAGCACAGGGAACTATATTCAATATCCTATGATAAACAGGGAATGTAAAAGAATATGAAAATGGAAATACATATATAACTGACTCACTTTGCTGTACAGCAGAAATTAACCCAACTTTGTAAATCAACTATTCTTCAATAAAACAAATTTTTTAAAAATGCAAAAATTAAAGATATCTTAATGATTTCTGAGTCTGAGTTGCCTAATCTATAAATAAAGATGTATGCATTTAACAAGCATTGATAGATTGATTTTTCTGTGCCAAGAATTTTTCTAGGTGCCTGGGATCCACAGCAAATAAAATGAATACCCCTGAGCACATGAGGTTTACACTCTCAAAATAAAATCTATCAGAATAAATGAAATGTATCATAAACTAAATTTTTATGGTGATAAGTGCCATGACTGAAACAAAAGCCAGGATGTGGATGGGGAGTGGGACAGGATTGCATTTTAAACAGAGTGGCCACAAAAGGGGACATTTGTGTAAATCTGAAAGTGGAAAGAGAGCGAGAACGGGGCCAAGGTGGGAGTGTGGGCACAGCAAGGAGGGAAGCATGACCAGGTCAGGGGTCAGGGTGGAAAGTCAGACATCAAGGATGGACCTCGGAGGCCTGTTGGAAGGACGTTGACTTTTCTCTGAATGAAATTCCACTGGAGGGTTTTGAGCAAAGGTGTGACTTGACTTACAGGGTTACACGGACAACTGTTCTGAAAATGAGAAGGGTGGAAGCTAGAAGGCCACGGCAATAATTCAGAATAGATGGTAAAAGGGACCTTCATGGCCTGTAATTGTGATATTTTCCTTCCATCTCACAGAAAATGGTTACAATTACTTATTATATCAGAACTGCAGCTTCTGGGAAATTATTGTACTCCAGTACACAAACCTATGATGCCTGTGATGCGAGTGGCAAGTCTTTACTTGTGCAGTATGCAACCTGCAGAACCACAGGTGTTGGGAGAGAGAGAAAGAATATTAAAGATGACTGTTTTTGGTTTGAGCAATGGGAAGGATGAAATTTCCATGAATTAACAAGAGTGAGTGGTGACTCAGTGGTAAAGAAACCTCCTGTCGATGCAGGAGACATGGGTTCAATCCCTGGGTCAGGAAGGTCCCCTGGAGAAGGAAATGGCAACCCACTCCACTATTCTTGCCTGGGAAATCCTATGGACAGAGGAGCCTGGTGGGCAAGAGTCCATGAGATCACAGAAGAGTCAGGCACAACTTAGGAACTAAACAACAATGAGGAAAATTTGTGGTGGCGGAGGCAGGAGATTCATTTTGAGCGTGTTGAATTTTAGAAGTGTGGTGCTGAGGATAATAATGGAACTTGTCTCTCAGGATTATTGTGAAGATTAGTTGGTCTGTGTAAGCGTCAAAAGCTATCAGTAGTTGTTCAACAAATGCTAAATCTTGGACTTCCCTGGTGGTCCAGTAGTTTAAAATCCACTTGCCAATGTGGAGGACACGGGTTTGATCCCTGCTTATGCCACTACAAACTCTAAGCCCACGCACCTAGAGCCTGTGCGCCACAAGACAAGCCAGCATACAGAGAAGCCTGTGCACTGCAGGGAGGAGTAGCCCCCGCTTGCCACAACCAGAGTAAACCCACGCACAGCACAAAGATTCAGTGTAGCCAGAAATGAAAGGAATGAATGAATATAAATAAATAAATGGCGGATTCTATCATTGTCAGGTAACTTGAATTTTCAATGTACACATTTAAATTTAGACTGTAAAAAAATAAATTTAAACTGTACATATATATATATACACAATATAAGATCACAGATGCATATATGTAGTCATAGGATCATATTCTAAGTGGTTAGCATTCCAGGCTCGCTATTCCAAAACATAATTCTAAATCTGCAATCCAGACTGATCTTCTATCATCAAATTAAAAATAATGAAGTTGTTATTTTATACACACACACCTGTCTGCCTTCTATCTGTCCATCTTTGATTAAACATGTGAATGTGTGTGTCTGGAGCAGGGGTGGCATTTGCTTTGCAAAGTCCTCTCTCCTCTTCCCCTGCTGCACATATGGGCTCTTTGTCCTGACCGAGTAATAATACACAAACAAGCAAGAAACCACTGAAGAATAAAATTGATTATCTTTCAGAATTCCTTTTCTGTCTCTCATCAGACCTGACAAAACAGGAATGCTCAAATCTAGGTTGTAAAAATGAAATTACATTTTGGTTTTTATTACCTGTGATACCACTGAAGCAGAATATTTTGATGTGACTGTTTAAAAATTCCCCTGTCAGCATGTAACAACTCATTTGTTACAATCAACTTTGGCAGGTTGCTCTCCCACTGACTTTTATTCTCTGGACCAGGCTAAGCTACACTAAGAAGATAGTTTTTGGTAAAGTTAAGTATTTCGAAAAATACTCTCTTTTGAAAAAGCAACAGCAGCAAAACTCTGTAGAATTAAGTGGTGGCAATTTGGGGAGAGAAAGAAGTCAGAGATGCTAAATGATCTAACCCGAAGACATCTTAGTACCAAACTGGACACAGCTTAGGATTTACGCAAACCATGTGCTTAGTAGGCATCATCATCCCTCTCTAAGCTTCCACCAGGTTTTCTGTTTTGTACATTAGTACCTTTTAAAGTTACTGAATAGTTAATATTTTAATGTACATTTACATATGCATATAGAAATATCCAATTGGGGGATACTTTTTTGTTTTATATAAACATGTTATGTATTTTTGTCAACTTATTTAAAATTTTTATAATGATATGTTCATATATAAGAATAAATGCTTATATATATAAATAGTATAAATAATAAAAGAATGAATACTTGGGGTGCTCAACTTAAGAAAGTTAAAACAAAAGGCTTTGATGTGCCCAGATCACCCTTTATGGTCAAACTGCCTTCTCTCCTCTTAGAGGTAATTACGGTCCTACTATCCTAAAATTGGCACTATTTGCTGCCTAACAGAGTTTTGCCAAAAAAATGCACTGGTCATAACAAACACCCTCTTCCAACAACACAAGAAAAGACTCTATACATGGATATCACCAGATGGTCAACACCGAAATCAGATTGATTATATTCTTTGCAGCCAAAGATGGAGAAGCTCTATACAGTCAGCAAAAACAAGACCAGGAGCTGACTGTGGCTCAGACCATGAACTCCTTATTGCCAAATTCAGACTGAAATTGAAGAAAGTAGGGAAAACCACTAGACCATTCAGGTATGACCTAAATCAAATCCCTTATGATTATACAGTGGAAGTGAGAAATAGATTTAAGGGCCTCGATCTGATAGATAGAGTGCCTGATGAACTATGGAATGAGGTTCGTGACGTTGTACAGGAGACAGGGATCAAGACCATCCCCATGGAAAAGAAATGCAAAAAAGCAAAATGGCTGTCTGGGGAGGCCTTACAAATAGCTGTGAAAAGAAGAGAAGCGAAAAGCAAAGGAGACAAGGAAAGATATAAGCATCTGAATGCAGAGTTCCAAAGAATAGCAAGCAGAGATAAGAAAGCCTTCTTCAGCGATCAATGCAAAGAAATAGAGGAAAACAAGAGAATGGGAAAGACTAGAGATCTCTTCAAGAAAATCAGAGATACCAAAGGAAAATTTCATGCAGATGGGCTCGATAAGGACAGAAATGGTACAGACCTAATAGAAGCAGAAGATATTAAGAAGAGATGGCAAGAATACACAGAAGAACTGTACAAAAAAGATCTTCATGACCCAGATAATCATGATGGTGTGATCACTGACCTAGAGCCAGACATCCTGGAATGTGAAGTCAAGTGGGCCTTAGAAAGCATTACTAGGAACAAAGCTAGTAGAGGTGATGGAATTCCAGTTGAGCTATTCCAAATCCTGAAAGATGATGCTGTGAAAGTGCTGCACTCAATATGCCAGCAAATTTGGAAAACTCAGCAGTGGCCACAGGACTGGAAAAGGTCAGTTTTCATTCCAATCCCAAAGAAAGGCAATGCCAGAGAATGCTCAAACTACCGCACAATTGCACTCATCTCACACGCTAGTAAAGTAATGCTCAAAATTATCCAAGCCAGGCTTCAGCAATACGTGAATAGTGAACTTCCAGATGTTCAAGCTGGTTTTAGAAAAGGCAGAGGAACCAGAGATCAAATTGCCAACATCTGCTGGATCATGGAAAAAGCAAGAGAGTTCCAGAAAAACATCTATTTCTGCTTTATTGACTATGCCAAAGCCTTTCACTGTGTGGATCACAATACACTGTGGGAAATTCTGAAAGAAATGGGAATACCAGACCACCTGACCTGCCTCTTGAGAAATTTGTATGCAGGTCAGGAAGCAACAGTTAGAACTGGACATGGAACAACAGACTGGTTCCAAATAGGAAAAGGAGTACATCAAGGCTGTATATTGTCACCCTGTTTATTTAACTTATATGCAGAGTACATCATGAGAAACGCTGGACTGGAAGAAACACAAGCTGGAATCAAGATTGCCGGGAGAAATATCAATAACCTCAGATATGCAGATGACACCACCCTTATCGCAGAAAGTGAAGAGGAACTCAAGAGCCTCTTGATGAAAGTGAAAGTGGAGAGTGAAAAAGTTGGCTTAGAGCTCAACATTCAGAAAATGAAGATCATGGCATCTGGTCCCACCACTTCATGGGAAATAGATGGGGAAACAGTGGAAACAGTGTCAGACTTTATTTTTCTGGGCTCCAAAATCACTGCAGATGGTGACTGCAGCCATGAAATTAAAAGACGCTTACTCCTTGGAAGGAAAGTTATGACCAACCTAGATAGCATATTCAAAAGCAGAGACATTACTTTGCCAACAAAAGTCTGTCTAGTCAAGGCTATGGTTTTTCCTGTGGTCATGTATGGATGTGAGAGTTGGACTGTGAAGAAAGCTGAGCGTCGAAAAATTGATGCTTTTGAACTGTGGTGTTGAAGAAGACTCTTGAGAGTCCCTTGGACTGCAAGGAGATCCAACCAGTCCATTCTGAAGGAGATCAGCCCTGGGATTTCTTTGGAAGGAATGATACTAAAGCTGAAACTCCAGTACTTTGGCCACCTCATGTGAAGAGTTGACTCATTGGAAAAGACTCTGATGCTGGGAGGGATTGGGGGCAGGAGGAGAAGGGGACGACAGAGGATGAGATGGCTGGATGGCATCACTGACTCAATGGACGTGAGTCTGAGTGAACTCCGGGAGTTGGTGTTGAACAGGGAGGCCTGGCGTGCTGCGATTCATGGGGTTGCAAAGAGTCGGACACGATTGAGCAACAGATCTGATCTGACCCCTTACTTACCTTTAGTTTTATTACATATTTATGTATCTATTCATTATTTATAGATGATAAAGTTTGAAAGTTTTTGACCTTTATATATAGGTAATTGTGCTGTAGTTATTTTTCTGGGACATGCTTTTCCATCGATGTCACTTTTATAAGATAAATCCACATTGAAATTTGTAGCCATTGTTCAATGTACATCTTTCTACTGTATAGTATTTCGTTGTGTGAATGGATACAAAACTATTTTTTCTTTTTCTCCATTCACTGGACATTTTGGTGATGTGCAATCTTTTACAAACAGTTCTGCTATGAATATTTTTCTCTCCCAGTGCCCACGTCCAGAAGTTTCTTGGACATAAACCGAGGGTGGGCATATATCAAGAATATATACCACAGGTGGAATGAACATGTAATGCTTTTCAAGTATTTTCATAGATGTGCAAAAATGTCAAGCTCTGATAATGTCAAGATGTGAATGAAGCAAGCACAATTCTTTTAGTCCTGGCAAGAGTATAAGATGGTATGTTTGCATGCTAAGTGGTTTCACTGTGTCTGACTCTTTGTGACCCCATGGACTGTTGTCTGCCAGGCTCCTCTGTCCATGGGATTCTACAGGCAAACATATTGGAGTGGGTTGCCATGCCCTTCTCCAGGGGATCTTCCTGTTCGAGGGATCAAACCTATATCTCTTATGTCTCCTGCATTGGCAGGCGTGTTCTTTACCACTAGCACCACCTGTTTAAGCGATATATAAGATGGCATAACTATTCTAAATGCCTGAGGCTTGGTGGAAATGTACACTCTGATTCACAAATCTCATGCAAATAATACTTTACTGCCACAAACTGAAAGGACTATTGTAATAAGAAATCTCAAAGTACGCGAAGCTAGGGCTGTTCAGTGAGCATTCTGTTAGAACCCTTCTACTCCCTTATGTTTAGGTTGAGGGCAATGGCCATTGGCTTGGCCATGGTAAGGTCTCTGAGGATGTGAGAACTTCATAGTTAAGAAAAACTTCTTTTAGCAAGCCAAGTCACCTAGATCTAACATCCAGGTTCCAGGTACTACTTCTTACCACACTCCCAGTATCTTCTTGTCACTCACCTACATAATTGCAGTACTACTTGTTAACAGTGATCAGACTATGGACAAGCAAAATCAGTTCCAAACCTAGGAAGGATGGTGGGAAAAAATATACCATCAGATTTACTGTAAATAACAAATTCCTTTCAAAAGTGTTTAGCAGACTTCCCCGGTGATTCAGCAGCAAAGAACCTGTCTGCCAATGCAAAGGACATGGGTTCAATCCTTGCTCCAGGAAGATCCCACGTGCTATGGAGCAACTAAGCCCTCTCAACACAACTACTGAAACCCACACGCCTAGAGCCCATGCTCAACAGCAAGAGACGTCACCACAACGAGAAGCTTGGGAACTGTAACTAGACAGCAGCCTGCCTGCAACAACAAAGACCCAGCAGAACCAAAAATAAAATGTATTTTTTTAAATAGTGGTTATATGTTTTAATATTATCGCAGACTTAGTATATAGAACATATGTTGCAGACATCTTCTCCAAGACTGTGGCTTGTCTCTTCACTTCCTTTATAGTATGTTTCACAAATTCAAAATAAAAGATTAATTGTGATTTTTCACAGAAATGCTGTTATAGTCTGAACAACCAATTCATTCTTAAAACTTGCACCATGCTTTTTCAGATGAGTCAGCTAACATTTAACACTATTTCTGTCTATTGATTAAAACAATGGACCAGAGATTTAAATTTCAGGACATCTAAAATATAAAATAATGATAAAATAGCCCTGAATAGCCAAGAAAATCTCGAGAAAAAAGAACATAGCTAGAGGAATCATGTTCCCTGAGTTCAGAGTATACTACAAATCTACAATAATCAAGACAGTATGGTAACTGGCACAAAAACAGACATATGGATTAATGGAATAGGACAGAGTGCACAGAAATAAACCCATGCACTTATGGTCAATTAATCTATGACAAAGTTGGCAAGACTTCAACAGAGAAAAGACAGTCTCTTCAATAAATGGTGCTGGGAAAACTGGACAGCTACATATAAAAGAATGAAATTAGAATATTCTCTAACATCATATACAAAAATAAACTCAATAAAATAACTGAAAACAGATTAAAGACCTAAATGTAAGACTATAAAACTTCTATAAGAAAACATAGGCAAATCACTATTTAAATAACATAAATTGTAGCAATATTTTTTGGCTCTGTCTTCTAGAGCAAAGGAAATAAAATAAAAAATAAATGGGATTGAATTAAACTTAAGAGCTTTTGTATAGCAAGGGAAACCATAAATAAGACAAAAAGACAACCTACTGAATGGGAGAAAATATTTGCAAATAATGTGATCAGGGATATCTAACATATATAAACAGCTCATACACCTGTTCAAAAAAAATAAAAAAAAAGACCCAATTCAAAAATGAACAGAAGACCTAAAAAGACATTTCTCTAAGAAGAAATGCAAATCAAAGTCACAATGAGATATTACCTCACACCTGCCAGAATGGCTATCATCAAAAAGAACACAAATAACAACTGTTGGTAAGGATGTGGAGAAAGAGGAACCCTCATACACTGTTGGTGGGGACATAAGTTGGTACAATCACTGTGGAAAACAGTATGGAGTTTTCTCAAAAATAAAAACAAAAATAGGACTACCATATGACTGAGCAATTCCATTCCTGGGTATATATCTGAAAAAACACAAACACTAATTCAAAAAGATATATGTAGCCACAGTGTTCATAACAGCATTATTTATAATTGCCAAGATACGAAGCAACTTAAGTGTCCATCAGCAGATGAATGGATAAAGAAGATATATGTATACACAATGGAATATTTCTCAGACATAAAAAAGTATGGAATTTTGCCATTTGCAACAATATGGATGGACTTGGGGAGTATTATGCTTAGTGATGGAGAAGGCACTGGCACCCCACTCCAGTTCTCTTGCCTGGAAAATGTCCATGGGGTCGCTAAGAGTCGGACAGGACTGAGCGACTTCACTTTCACTTTTCACTTTCCTGCATTGGAGAAGGAAATGGCAACCCACTCCATCGTTCTTGCCTGGAGAATCCCAGGGACGGCGGAGCCTGGTGGGCTGCCGTCTATGGGGTCACACAGAGTCGGACACGACTGAAGCAACGTAGCAGCAGCAGCAGCAGCATGCTTAGTGAAATATGTTAAACAGAGAAAGACAAGTACTGTATGATATCACTTACGTGTGAAATCTAAAAAACATAGCAAACCAGTCAACATAACAAAAAAGGAATAGACTCACAGATATAAACAACAAACTTGTTCTTTCCTCTCCCAGTGGGGAAAGGAAAGCCAGGAGGGGCAATACAGGGGTAGGAGACTATGAGATACAAACTATTATGTACAAAATAAGCTATAAGAATATATTATACAACATGGGAATATAACCAATAATTTATAATAACTATAAATGGGGTATAACCTTTAAAAATTATGAATTACTATATATACCTGTAACATATATAATGGTTGGATGGCATCACTGACTTGATGGACATGAGTTTGAAAGCTCTGGGAGTTGGTGATGGACAGGGAAGCCTGGCGTGCTGCAGTCCATGGGGGTCACAGAGTCAGACATGACTGAGCAACTGAACTGAACTTACATAATATTGTATATTAACTACACTTCAATTAAAAAAAATAAAATGATAAAATGTTCATAAATATAAGAACTTACAAAAATGCCATAATTGTAAGTGGTATTCAGAAAGTCAGTACAAATATGAATATTTATATGTTCTGCTTCAAGGTGATCTGTAAATGAGATAATTTCCTACATGGAGCCTTAAAACAAAATGCAAAAAAGAAATATATCATGATGAAAACATTAAACTGAAATTTATTGGCCTTATTATCCATTTATCCCTATTCCTTGATATGCTGCTGCCTCTTGCCTGGAAAATCCCATGGATGGAGGAGCCTGGTGGGCTGCAGTCCATGGGGTCGCTAGGAGTCGGACACGACTGAGTGACTTCACGTTCACTTTTCACTTTCATGCATTGGAGAAGGCAGTGGCAACCCACTCCAGTGTTCTTGCCTGGAGAATCCCAGGGACGGGGGATCTGTCCCACAGACGGCAGCCCACCAGGCTCCATGTTTTGAAATTTTGTCAAATAGTTGTATGAAGCCAGAGAACTTCCATATAATTTTCAAATAAAGAAGAGAAACCTCTATAGTAGACTAAAAAAGATTTTCTAGCACAAGCCCTAAGTAATGCATTTTAGAAGAAAACTGATATGTTTTGTCACTAAAAGCATACACCAATGTTACTAAGACAGCATTCACAGCTTTATTCCTTATTGTAAAATTAGATCAGGCCAAGACAGTAAAGAATCTGCCTGCAATGCAGGTTTGACCCCTGGGTCTGGAAGATCCCGTGAAGAAGGAAATGGCAACCCACTGTAGTATTTTTGCCTGGAGGATCCCATGGACAGAAGAGCCTGGAGGGCTAAAGTCCATGGGGTCACAAAGAGTTGTACACGACTGAGCAACTAATACTTTCATACTATTGCTAAGAAATCTATAAAACTTCCGATTAAAATATAGTTCTTGAGAGGAAACAGAATGAGTTATCAGATAAAATTCCTTTATCAAAGGGAACCAGTTGAAGTCACATGGAAGTACTGTCACATGATCATAGTGTGTGTGTGTGTGTGTGTGTGTGTGTGTGTGTGTGTCTGTGTGAGTGAGTTCTTTTCAGTAGGTTGGAACCTCTGATATGCTGAATACAAATCCGCACTTGGTATACATGCTGTCTGTTCCTGAGGGAGAAGGGTTTGGTGGTATCTGTCCCACTTATTACTGAAATCCATGCTACTATAGAGATTTTTTCATTCATTGAAAATTTCTATGTGAGAAGTGATATGGAGTGGGGCCAGTGTTGACAGGTGGGGACATCCAGGAAGGGGTTAACAGAATTTGCTCCTGATCGCCTGACCCCACATTGCTGTAGACATTCACTGGCATTCAATGCTAAGTGACTCTTGATCTTCAATGCTAAGTGACTCTTGACCTTGATTTTGAGTTGAAGGAAATAATGACAAGTAAAAATGAGATGAAATTATATCCACTAATGCTAAAACTGTTCAGCATGCTGTGAGGGGAAAAATTAAGCAGTGACACACACACAAAAATCCACTTCTCCCCACTTTCATAGGAAAAAATACTAGCAAGACCATAAATAGAAACATAATTTTACTCAAAAGTATTCATATGAGACCATATTAGAGACGTTTCTATATTCATAACACGATTAATGCCAGGAAGGGCTAAGGAGACCATCTAATGTATTATCTGATCAGGGACACCTTTGAGAATGAAAGGAGGCCCTTTTAACAGTTTTATCAATGTTAAGATAATAGGCTTAAACTGAAACCATCTCTGAGATACATGTCATCTTAGTAAAGACTATTTCTAAGACTTCCTTGATGGTACAGTGAATAAGAATTCACCTGCCAAAGCAGGGGGCACAGGTTCAATCCCTGGCCTGGGAAGATCCCACATGCCCCGGACAACTAAACCTGAGCTCCAAACCTACTGAGCTCACAAACCACGATTGCTGAGCCTGTGCGCCTAGAGCCTGTACCCTGCAACAAGAGAAGCCATCCCAGTGAGAAGACTGTACCCTGCAATGAAGAGTAGCTCGCACTCACCACAACTAGAGAAAGCCTGTGCACAGCAATGAAGACCCAGCACAGCCAAAAAAATAATTTTTAAAAGAGACAGTTTCTATGATTTCAGGTAACTTGTTTGAATATTACATGTATAGTATTATTAACAAAGTAAATAGTTACCATTCGGGGTGAAATACAGTGTTAATGTTGAGGATAAGCTATTAAGACTTTCTTGTAGATTGAATTATGACATAAATCATTTGATTGCTGAGTATTTCAATCTTTTCCAATCCTGGATGATTTTCTCATGCCTTAGAGAAATAAATTGATTCTACATATTGAGCATATTTTACAATTTTAATACACTTAAAAAAAAAAAAAAGAACCCAGAAGAAATACTTTCAAAAGCTGAACTCACCCAGATTGGACTTAATAATCCATCCATCACTCTCTTCCTAGGTAAAACATCCACCCTTGAGTTTTTAGTTTATTGCTATGGAGTGGAGAAAGTACTTGGTAAGAAATCTCACTGTGGGATAAATTGAGACAGTAGCATTGAAACATATACTTTATCATATATAAAATAGATAGCCAATGAGAATTTGCTGTATGACACAAGGAGCTCAACTTGGCCCTCTGTGACAACCTAGAGGGGTGGGATGGGGTGGGAGGAGGTGGGGAGGTTCAAGAGGGAGGGGACATGTGTATACCTATGGCTGATTCATGTTGATGTATGGCAGAAATGAACACAACATTGCAAAGCAATTATCCTCCAATTAAAAATAAGTAATTTTTTAAAAAAGAATATGAAAAAATGATGAAGATTTTGAAGAGGGAAGACATGTTTATTTAAAAAAAAAATCTCACCATAATTTCCCCACAAGCATTTGAAAGATTCACCAAACACCTGCTGCCTATCTCCCAAACTTTTCACTGTGAGAATATTGTTATTTAATAGAACAAAGAGAACTCTAAATTGGATATGAAATCTCATCAATGGTTCACAGTGTCTGCAGATCCCTTAGTGAAAGATAGTAAACAAGTATCATCCTTCTTACTGATATGAAACTGGTAAATAATGCTAACAATAGTAAGCTAACATACTATGCTTTTATTTCATTTTTTATTATGATTACTCTTTTGAGAATGTTTACACTTGCTGGTGATTTGCATGACTCATACACAAAGCAAACAGTCTGCAAATGCCAAAAGTTTTAGAAACCTTTAAAAATGAGTTCCATGTCAGAACTGAGGCTTGTAGGTCTGAGCCTTAACCAAGATTGCAAAGGGTTGACAGAGTAGATATGTTTATGGTCTACATTGCTCCTTTATCCTGCAAGAATTAACTCAAGTATCAAATTCTACAAACATTTGAGTCCCGTTTGTGTGTCAAAGTTATAACAACGTACAGAAACCAGCCCTTGTCCTCAAGAAACTTCAGAGAATCTGTGAAACCTCAGAGGTTTAAGCGCTACATTAGAGAAAATTTAAGAATCTCTAAAAAAGTACAAAACAGTACCAACCAAGACTTGGGGGAGTCAAATCAGACAACTGAAACCTGAGAGCTGAAGGAGTGGTGAAGTAGAGCATTCCTAGTTTAGGCAACATGATTTGCACAAACCCAGGAAGTGAGAAAAAACATACCATCCCCAAAACTGCAGACCACTCAGTACAGCAGAGCACCTGGAGGGAAGAGACACTACCATTAACACAGTTTATGTGAACTGCATTACAGATCTCCATCCTGGGCACCATAGGTAGCCAGTGAAGAATGTGAGCAGAAGAGGGATGTGACTAGAAGTGCACTTTAGAAATACTCTGTAGAATGGAAAATGAATTGGAGGGAGGCAAGAAGAGGCAGGGAGACTTGGCAGGGGGCTATAACGGCAATGGGATGATTTAAGAGCAATGATAGCAGTAATTATGGGAATGCAAAGGAAGGGAAAATAGAGGATGAAAGTGAATTTTGACATTTAATTTTGGTCTTGAAAGATGAGTAAGAGTTTACCAGGCAGGCAAGTAGGGAAGGGCATTCTAGGCACAGCAAAGACGAAGGAAACAAAAGAAAAAGGCATATTCCTGGGCACTCATACAGCAAAGACATGAGATATGGAGAGAAAGATGGCTTGGGAATAGGGTTGGATGCCACTTGGTTTTTGGAGATGGGGAGTGACATGCCCATTTCTATATTTTAGAAAAACAAAGATAGGGCATAAGATAGATTTAGAGTACGGGGAGCCACCACCCTACCAAGCCCCTTTACAACAGCACATCTGATCCCTCCACCTCTGGGCCTCCATAGGAATTCCTTCAAACAAAGGAGATTTGACCAGAACAAGGACACACTGAGATTTCCATAAGGAAATGCTTTCAACAGATCCTTGCAGGAATCAGGCTGTTTTTAGTCACTTTGAGTTGCATGGCACCAGCTGACATCCTGAGAAGGCAATGGAACCCCACTCCAGTACTCTTGCCTGGAAAACCCCATGGATGGAGGAGCCTGGAAGGCTGCAGTCCATGGGGTCGCTGAGTGTCGGACATGACTGAGCAACTTCACTTTCAGTTTTTACTTTCATGCATTGGAGAAGGAAATGGCAACCCACTCCAGTGTTCTTGCCTGGAGAATCCCAGGGACGGGGGAGCCTGGTGGGCTGCCATCTATGGGGTCGCACAGAGTCGGACACAACTGAAGTGACTTAGCAGCAGCAGCAGCCAACATCCTCTAAACAATCAGAGCCCCTTTTGGAGTGGAGGAAACTCATGGAATGTTTAGCAATAGGGAGGGAAATATTCTTCAACATTAGCTACATCTCTTCAAGTGCTCCCTTTTCCTCTCCTTTCCTCACTGACTAATATAAACCAATCATCTGTTCTGCAGCCTGCTCTGTGGAGGTAAACAAAGGACCAGGGAGAAGGTAAAATACACTGTTTCCCAGCCTGGAGTGTTTGATTGATTACGGGAGGGGAAATATCACTCCTGGCTGTTCAAAAAGGAGCCCTGTGAACACCTGTTCTTTGTAGAAGATGTGGGGAAAAGAGTCATCCTATTAATGCAGGGCCAATGTCCTGACAAGGAATGGGATGCAAATGTCACAAAGGGCCGTTGTGAGCAAAGCTGCCTTTAATTGGGTGGCTTAGCTAATTTGCAGGATCCTGCTGCTGCTGCTAAGTCACTTCAGTCGTGTCCGACTCTGTGCGACCCCATAGATGGCAGCCCACCAGGCTCCCCCGTCCCTAGGATTCTCCAGGCAAGAACACTGGAGTGGGTTGCCATTTCCTTCTCCAATGCATGAAAGTGAAAAGTGAAAGTGAAGTCACTCAGTCGTGTCTGACTCCTAGCAACCCCATGGACTGCAGCCCACCAGGCTCCTCTGCCCATGGGATTCTCCAGGCAAGAGTACTGGAGTGGGGTGCCACTGCCTTCTCCTTTGCAGGATCCTAGGAGGAAGTAAACTTCACTCCCACACAAATATCTGAAACTTCATGAGCGGCTGTGAGCTCCTGACCCAGGCTCGGGTTTATGATTGAGTACAGAGAAAAGATGCCACAGAAGATGGTCCCTGGTCTCTCATAGCACAGCAGGGACTCCAGCAAAGAAAGCTGCTGTCAATTTTCAATTTCTATGACTCATCTCTCACATTTTAATTTTCTGGAATTGGGATGCAGCTCACTGCTGACATGTAACATTTAATGCAGAATTATTTCTTTTCTTGTAAGATGTTCTTCAGTAGATATGTGTCATCTGATGTTCTGGGAAAGGCATGGACAGATATACTCCCCTCAGGGGGTGGTGAGCATGTGATTTAGCCAGTGACCTCTGCCACAAGAGGCTGTTTGCTTATGAAATCTTCCTCCTGCAGAATGGTGCCCACAGAGCTGGGTATCCTGGGAAGTCTGACCTCTGCATGGACAGAAGTACCTTAAGTGGCATAACTGTGGGGTCCATTCAGCAGGGGACCTTTCATGGATCCTGTTCAGTTCTCATGCATCCTGAAATTCCTGCATTATAAAATCATTCCTTTAGGTCTTAAAAAGTCATCTTGTCATTGAGAGTTTTCTATTGCATTATTTTCAGATTGAATAGCAGTGAACTCTTTTCCAGTAAAATCTCATTGGCAATAATAGTATATAGATATTTCAATGATACTTGTTTACTGGAAAAAAAAACTTAATCTTTGCACAATTTCTGAATCACCTCCATGAAACACTTGTTTGAAAATTATTACTCAAATCCACTAGATATATGGGAAAAAATTATGAGAGAAGAATCTGGCCCAACAACCTCATTTTACTAGAGAGGCAACCGAGGTTTCAAGAGATTAAGAGGCTCAGCTGTAGGTAGTACTTATGTGGGTGCTGACCATGGGCATCAGAACCTCTGCCAGCTGACTCCTGGTCTATAGTTCTCGGAGGACAGTAGGTGCCACTGACAAGAGGGGGCAGGCAGAGGTCCACATGCCTGGGTCACCATGTTTCCTGGCTCTGGCCCTGTGCCCTCAGAAGAGATGCCCGCCACCACGCCACTGCAGCTTCTGCAGCCTGGTCCTCCTTCCTCTCCTCTCCTCTTTGTGCCAGCTGCCGTCATGAGGAGGGTGGCCATCTCCACACAGAGGCCTGTAACCTCGTGTCAACAGACCAAGAAGCCTCCCATGAGGCGAAGTTGTACGGCTGAAGTCCATGGAAGACAGACTCTTTCCCTGCTCTTCTTTCACCCTGAGTCCTGGGACTGCCTTCACAGAAACGCTCGATGGGCTCCTTGGATCAGCCATCCGTTCTTCTCAAGAAGCTGCTCTCAGGCATTTTGGAAACTGAAGCCTAGC
Organism: Bos indicus x Bos taurus; assembly: GCF_003369695.1. Lineage (NCBI taxonomy): Eukaryota > Metazoa > Chordata > Mammalia > Artiodactyla > Bovidae > Bos > Bos indicus x Bos taurus. The sequence goes on along the minus strand of NC_040081.1, from coordinate 26,037,433 downwards.
TGGGATCCGTGCCACTCCAACTCTGTGAGGTGGGCATATTACTTCCTGTGGTGTCAGTGGCCTCAGTTATAAAATGGGAGAATAATAGTTAATACTGGGCTTATGGTGGTGTGGGTAGGATTCAGTGGGATAGTACCATTGGAATACTTAGCATGTAGTGAGAACTCAGTCATACAGTCACATCTTCTTAACAATACTAGTTGTTATTTAATTCAATCTGTTGAGTAGCTCTTTGTGCATGAGGCATATGCCTACTAATACCAAAAATATTTTTGAAAAGCTACATCTTTTACACTAGGTTGGAGGGTAGAGGGCAACCTGGTACAAACCACTTGTCATCAAACTAAGGAAGATTCAGCTAAAATCATTTCCTACAGATGCTTTGCTTTAATCCCTGCTGATAGGGTGAGCCTAATTCCTGGACACTGTGATGCTAAAACACCAACTCTGTTCCATAAATAAACATTCCGGCAAAGGACTAGATCAGCAGTGGTCCTTCAATCATAGACTCTATAATGAGAACATGAATTCTCTTCATCATTTTAAGATATTAGTGGCCTTTTGTTATTGTCCCAGATTCTACCATCCTTCCTGTTTTTCTCCTCTACTCTGTTTATCTTGTTTCCTGCCTTCCAAAAGTGATAGGACTTCTTTGCCATTTGGAGGGGTGGGAAAAAAAAACAAAAAAACAAGAGATAAACTTCTCTGCCTTGCTGCAGACAGGTGAGAGTCTTCCTGAAAGCCCTGCTGGTTAGGGGAATGTTATAAAATGACTTAAATATTCCTACTACTTCTAACGTGAAGAAGTGTGAGACACAGGTAACCAGGGATACCTAAGTAGATTTGACAGAAAATACTTCAACCGGACAAGGAAAATCAGTCAGTTCAGTCGCTCAGTTGTGTCTGACTCTTTGCGACCCCATGAACTGCAGCACGCCAGGCCTCCCTGTCCATCACCATCTCCCAGAGTTCACTCAAACTCACATCCATCGAGTCGGTGATGCCATCCAGCCATCTCATCCTCTGACGTCCCCTTCCCCTCCTGCCCCCAATCCCTCCCAGCATCAGAGTCTTTTCCAATGAGTCACCTCTTCGCATGAGGTGGCCAAAGTACTGGAGTTTCAGCTTTAGCATCATTCCTTCCAAAGAACACCCAGGACTGATCTCTTTCAGGATGGACTGGTTGAATCTCCTTGCAGTCCAAGGGACTCTCAAGAGTCTTCTCCAACACCACAGTTCAAAAGCATCAATTCTTTGGCGCTCAGCTTTCTTCACAGTCCAACTCTCACATCCATACATGACTACTGGAAAAACCATAGCCTTGAGTAGATGAACCTTTGTTGGCAAAGTAATGTCTCTGCTTTTGAATATGCTATCTAGGTTGGTCATAATTTTCCTTCCAAGGAGTAAGCGTCTTTTAATTTCATGGCTGCAGTCACCATCTGCAGTGATTTTGGAGCCCCTCAAAATAAAGTCTGACACTTTTCCCACTGTTTCCACATCTATTTGCCATGAAGTAATGGGACCAGATGCCATGATCTTCGTTTTCTGAATGTTGAGCTTTAAGCCAACTTTTTCACTCTCCTCTTTCACCTTCATCAGGAGGCTTTTTATTTCTTCTTCACTTTCTGCCATAAGGGTGGTGTCATCTGCATATCTGAGGTTACTGATATTTCTCCCGGCAATCTTGATTCCAGCTTGTGCTTCTTGCAGCCCAGCGTTTCTCATGATGTACTCTGCATAGAAGTTAAATAAGCAGGGTGACAATATACAGCCTTGATGTACTCCTTTTCCTATGTGGAACCAGTCTGTTGTTCCAAGGAAAACAAGTTTATAAAAATAACAGACAGCACTTTGTGACTAAGTAAACTGAGTTGGTAGATGAAGTGTAACGGCAAGGGGAGACTTGACAGTGGACAAGGAGTACTGCCGGGTGGGGGGTCCGGGTTCGGAAGACACTGGGGAGCCGTGATTGACTTTCAAAAAGCAGCAAGTGAAATTGTGACTTATAACAATATATTATTTGGTCTTCATCCCACTCCTGGCACAGAGCTTCTAAAATCTTGGGATTTCCCAAGTGATAAGGAGAGATAAAGATAAGTTATTGATAAACCCCTTTCAGCCACAATCTGTGTTTATGTTAATATGGTGACTTTGCAAAGCCCCTGATGATAGGGTTGGTTGCCAGGGGAACCAAGCCTGTGATTGCATGTTGTTCAGTCATGTCCGACTCTTTGTGATTGGTGTCTGAAGTTAGGGAGCAGTCTTGTGGGACTGAGCGTTAACCTGTGGGATCCAATACTGCTCCCAGGGTAGACAGTGCCAAACTGAGTTAAAGTTGTATGACACCCAATTGCTTAGTGTGGGAAACCCCGCACATATACACACACACGCACACACACGTTTGGTGGCCAGAATAACTGAGTATGTGAGTAGAAGAGAAAAGAGTTCTCCCTTTACACAGTGTTTTTGGGGCTCAGGGTTATTTCGCACTTAGAGTTTTAGACAGGAAAAGTTAAGCATGAGAGTGCTTTGAAAGCATGGTTTACAATCACCTCTGTCGTATATCTAACTTCCACATACTCATACATCTGTTGACTGCTCTTTATTATGTTCCACTGGTCTGTTTACATTGTCATCAATATCACCCTGTTTGAAACTAATTCAAAAAGAAACATGCACCCCTATGTTCATAGCAGCACTGTTTACAATAGTCAAGATGCAGAAACAACCTAAATGTTCAGCTACAGAGGATGGACAGAGATGATGTGATACATATTAATGTATACAGTGGAATACTGCCCAGCCATAAAGTAGAATGAAGTAATGCCATGTGTAGCAACATGGACGGACCTAGAGATTATCATGCTGAGTGAAGTAAGAGAAGGATAAATGTCATACGGTGTCACATATATGGAATCTAAAATATTACACAAATGAACTTACCTGTGAAACAGAAACAGACTCATAGAGAACGGACTTGCCCTTGTCAAGGGGAATGGGGTCAGGGAAGGATGGATTAGGAGTTTGGGATTAGCAGATGCAAACTACTGTATATAGGATGAATACACGAGGTTCTACTGTATAACATAGGGAACTATTTTCAATATCCTGTGATAAACGATAACGGAAAAGTATATATATATATGAATAACAAAATCACTTTGCTGTACACTAAAACTAACACTGTAAATCAACAATATTAAAAAAAATAACTTTTCTTAAAAAGAAGGTAAAGAAAAAAGTACCACCTTGTTTACTATAGGTTTTTTTTTATAAGTATGTAGTAAAGTGAGCCCCTGAACTCTTATTTTTGCCAAAATTTTTATTGGTGCATCTTGGTCCTTTATGTTTTCATATACATTTTAGAATTAACCCTTCAATAAAAAGGGGATTTCACTGAGTTACTGGAATTACATTGATGTATTCTACAAATTGGGGGACATTTAGCAGTTTTAAGATATGGAGCATTTTCATTTGAAAATGTGGTGCATGTTTCTCCTTAGATTGGCTTTAATTTTTGCAATTTTTATAATTGTCTCCAAAGCAGTCTTGCACATCTTTTGAAAGATTTATTCTTTAAGTACAGTGGTATTTGTGTTGTTACTTAAAACAATATCTTTCTTAATTCCATTTTTTACATTTGTTGCTAGTGTGTAGAAACACAACTGATTTTTTATGCACTCATATCCAGCAATCTTGCCAGATTCGTTGGTCAGTTTTAATTAGACTGTAGGTTCCCTTGGAGATTCTACAGACCATCACATAAATGTGAACAATGGCAACTCTGCTTCTTCCCTGGCAACTTATATATCTTTTGTTTGTTTACTCATTTATTATTTTTTTAACTTAACTGTACTCATAAGATTTCTAGTATATTATAAAATAGATATAGTAATAATGGGTATTTTCAGTTCAGTTCAGTTGCTCAGTCGTGTCTGACTCTTTGAGACCCCATGAATTGCAGCACGCCAGGCCTCCCTGTCCATCACCAACTCCCGGAGTTCACCGAGACTCACGTCCATCGAATCAGTGATGCCATCCAGCCATCTCATCCTCTGTCGTCCCCTTCTCCTCCTGCCCCCAATCCCTCCCAGCATCAGAGTCTTTTCCAATGAGTCAGCTCTTCGCATGAGGTGGCCAAAGTACTGGAGTTTCAGCTTTAGCATTATTCCTTCCAAAGAACACCCAGGGCTGATCTCCTTCAGAATGGACTGGTTGGATCTCCTTGCAGTCCAAGGGACTCTCAAGAGTCTTCTCCAACACCACAGTTCAAAAGCATCAATTCTTCGGCACTCAGCTTTCTTTATAATCCGACTCTCACATCCATACATGACCACAGGAAAAACCATAGCCTTGACTAGACGAACCTTTGTTGGCAAAGTAATGTCTCTGCTTTTCAATATGCTATCTAGGTTGGTCATAACTCTCCTTCCAAGGAGTAAGTGTCTTTTAATTTCATGGCTGCAATCACCATCTGCAGTGATTTTGGAGCCCAGAAAAATAAAGTCAGACACTTTTCCCACTGTTTCCCCATCTATTTGCCATGAAGTGATGGGACCAGATGCCATGGTCTTAGTTTTCTGAATGTTGAGCTTTAAGCCAACTTTTTCACTCTCTTCTTTCACTTTCATCAAGAGGCTCTTTCGTTCTTTTTCACTTTCTGCCATAAGGGTGGTATCATCTATTTTACCTTTCCTGATTTGTAATAAAATGCTTTCCACTGTTCATGGTTACATGTGATGTTATTGATGAGTTTTGGTAGATGATTTTGATTTTCAGATGACCATATGGTTTTTTTCCTTTATAAAATGTTAATGTGGAAAATTAGAGCAATGGATATTTATCAAAATGATGCACAAACATGATGGAAAAGAGTCAAATTGCTCAATAACACACCATTTCTAAGTCTTCTAGCCCGGCATGAGAATTCCAGGTATTCTACATCTCCATCCATACTTGGTATTATTATCAATATATTTCATTTTAGTCATTCTAGTGGGTACAAAATGGTATCTCATCATTTATAAACTTATGAGCTCTGCAGTTCCTGCTGGAAGTAAAACTAACAAAAGCAACTGGTGTAAGGTGAGCCACACCAAGATGTTTGTCAAGTGATAGATAAATCAACTTGCATAACAGTAGCTCAATCCAAAGTCAGCATCATAACACAAATTCCAAAACTACTGTGAAGGACTGTTTGGAGAGCTTTGTGAATCCATTATCTGTAAACTGTATCTATAGTAATTTGTAAGTCAATTGTTTATAAACTAAATTAATAAAATTATAACTTTATGTGGGTTCTAGGGCAGTTTTTCCTCTAAAAAAGAGTTTCCTGTGGTAGCTAAGACACAAGCAGGGCTCTGAGAGCTCACTTATGCGACCTTGAGTAAACTCTAAAACCTGAGCCTCAGTCTTCATACCTGTGAAGTGGGACAGTAGTAGGAACCACAGAATAGGATCATTTTGAGAATGAAATAAAATAATTCATGTCAAGTTTATTCCAGTGCCTGGCTTGGAGCATATGCTTATTAAATGTTTAGTTGTGGCTACTTATCAAAAAGTTTAGATATTGGTTGGTTCACTAGTAGGGGAGAAGTAAAGCAGTCATGCAAGTCCCTAGCAGATACATAGTAAAAACTGAACAAAATGGAAAACAAAATTTTAAATGTCTGAAAGTATTCCAAAGTGGACCAAAATCAGAGGAAAGTTTAGGCTTGAGAAACTGCAAGTAGAAAGGGTAAAAACTGCACAGACTGTGCTTCTTGACCCAAGAAGCTGCCAAAAATCATAGCCAAAGTCAAGGAAAACACAATAAAGTTAAAGAAAGCTGTTACATAATGGATGGCCTTGGACCCTGTCTAAAGTAACAGTGTTACAAGTGGTGTCTTTAGCTGTATAGAAAAGGGGAGAGGAAAAGAATTATTCACCCAAAATCACCCAAAGACTCTATACATGGGAGACATTTATAAAGAAATTAGTGAATAGCATTGCATGGTTGGGCAGCAACCATTCATTCATTCACGTGTTACTCCTCTCCTTGTTTGTTTAGTCAACAAATTTTTACCAAGCACCTACAATTTCATTACTAAATGTTAGCACTATAAAGATGCTACTAAATGTTAGCACTATAAAGATAATAGTGGAATTTCTGGATTTCCACTATTTACTCTCTAAGACACAGGCTAGACCAAATTCAGAGATGACTTTCAGGCTCTGCCTCAAAATCTTGTACCCGGTCATAGCTTCCACCTGTGTCAAACCAACACCCGCAGCAGAGAGAACACGGCAGCTCCTGCATTTACCTTGAATTTATATCCATGTGCACAGACCTGGCTTCCCTGGTAGCTCATCAGTTAAGAATCTGTCTGCCAATGCAGAAGATGCAGTTCAATCCCTGGGTTGGGAAGAGTCCCGGAGGCGGAAATGGCAACACACTCCAGTATTCTTGCCGGGAAAATTCCTTGAACAGAGGAGCCTGGTGCGCTCAGTCTATGGGGTTGCAAGAGTCGGACACAACCGAGCACACACGTACCTCTGCCTCCACAGACCTAACAGAAGGAGCTACATTCTACAGAGAGGGGCTACGTCCATGATGACCAACCTGGCCGTATGTTAGATCCACCTAGGAACTCTAAAAACTCTAAGGCCCCCACTGTTTCCAGATCAACCACATGCAAACCTTTGAGTGTAGGACCCTGACATCAGAATCTGTAAATCTTCCTAGAGGATTCGGGGTGTAACCAGAATGGAGAATAAACACTAGGCTGGCTTAGTTGCATCAGAACAAATGAGAGCGCTGGATGGTCTTCCAGGGAGCAGGAAGGTGGGGACTGGTAATGCTACTGATAATGAAGGGGCTTCCCTGGTGACTTAGATGGTAAAGAATCTGCCTGCAATGCCAGAGACCTGGGTTTGATCCCTGGGTCAGGAAGAGCCTCTGGAGAAGGGAGTGGCTACCCACTCCAGTATTCTTGACTGGAGAATTCCACGGGCAGAGGAGCCTGGTGAGCTGCAGTCCATGGGGTCACAAAGAGTCAGACATGACTGAGTGATTGATAGTGGGTCAGGGTAGGCTAGAGGCAGGAGGAGGGCATTATGGTCCTCCCCCATGGGAGGAGTTTATACCTATCAGGAAGTGTTGTGGGCTGAATCGTGTCCCCTCAAATTCACAGGCTGAAGTCCTAACCCCCACACCTCAGAATGTGACTGTAGTGGGAGACAATGTCCTTACAGAGGAGATAAGAGGGAGGCGATATGCAATATGACCATTGTGCTTTTAAGAGGAGATTAGGACACAGGCACGCAGAGAGGGAAGAGCATCTGGACACACAGTGGGAAGGCGGCCATCTGTAAGCCAAGGAAAGAGGAAAACACCAACCCTACCGACACCTTGATCTCAGACTTCTAGACTCTAAAACTGTGTGAAAGTAAATATCCATTGCTTAAGCCGCCCAGTTATGGCAGTCCTAGCAAAGTAATACAGGAAGCACAGGTTCCATTTGATGATATGGCTGTCTTGGTACAGCTACTAAAACATAGTCATGGGAACTTTTCTGGTAGTCCAGTGGTTAAGACTCCGCCTGCCAATGCAGGGGACATGGGTTCGATCCCTAATCCAGGAAGAGTCCACATACTGCAGGGCAAGTATGCATGTGTGCCACAGCCACTGAAGCGCACACGCTCCAGAGCACATGCTCCACAACGAGAGAAGCCACCGGGATAAGCCCACGCGCTACAGCTAGAGAGTAGCCCCTGCTCTCCACAACTAGAGAAAGCCTGCACGCAGCAACAAAGACCTAGTGCAGATAAAAATAAAATAAAATTAATTAAAAAATATAGTCATAGTAAAAAAAAAACTAACAGTGGAAAATGGTATGGAATGAAAAATTTTAATTTCTCTTTTCTTCTCTGAACTCTCTGTAATAATTCCCCTGAGGTAAGTACTGTTAACAGTTTTATATTAAATAACATCATGTGAAAGCATCCAGATATATTTCTTGACTACGCCATGAGCACTGATACCTTCTACATGGCAGACCTTGTGCAGCTGCCATACAGAGGAAGACACCATGCTATTCCGAACCCCAGTGCTGGCCACATGATGGTGCCTAGTTTGCCTCTCAGGGGTCAGGGCCCCCCAGCAGGAAGGAGGAGCATACTGGGAAGCCCATACTGGGGGCCAGATGGGAATGAACACAGTTGTTATTTGGAGGAAGCCAAAGCAATCACCATCAAAAGGTAAGAACCAACAGGAATTAAAGTTTGTGCTTAGTCATGGAGAAAAGACACTTAGCCAGCCACTGATCTAGGACAAGAGGACCAGGCCATGGACGAGGGCAAGGTGGGAAGTGAGGAGGTGCAAGGGTCCCCAGCAGGAGCTGCAGGAGAGAGGGTTTTGCAGCTCTAGGCTGTGAACAGGGTGGGGTGCAGGGTGCAACTGAGTGGCCGTGGTGAGCCAACAGGCTTAAGGTCTTGAGGCGTCTCTCAGGTGACAAATACACACACGTAGGGAGTAGCCGACATCATCCTGAACAATTACAGCCAGGGGAGGTCACACCCAGATCCCATAGAACACAGAGAAGGTGTTAGGGAAGGAAGTCAGGAAGGTGATGTGGAGGAGTGAGGTTGAACTCGGTCTTGAAGAAGAGACATTGACCAGATGAAGGTGTGGAAGGACATTATAGGAAAGGGAAGCACAATCAAAGCCAGGATGGCCTGAGGGAAGAGGGTATGTCTGCAGGATAGAGAATATACGGTGCAGTAGACGTGTATTGTTATGGATGTAGAGGGTCTGGAAAGGTACCTAGAGCCAGGTTGGACAGCACCCATCAGAAGCAAGTGTGGGCCATGTCCTGAGGAACTGTGATTGAAGGAGAGAGGTGCAGAATCTGGGCTGCAGATGCTGAACTACCTGATCCTCTAGGGGCAGTGAGGCGACAGGCTTGGCTCTCGGGAGAGCATGCTAGCAGTGGGCAAACACATTTTATCCTCAGCCTCACTCCCTCACCTTCACCACAGTTGCAGGAGCTTTCCTAAACTCTCTCCTCTCTTCCACTTCTACAGCTCTTTTTCCCCAAGTAGGTGACAAGGTGGGCCTGCCCCACTGCTCCAGGCCCTGGAAGAATGCCCAGCCCAGACTGCCCACTGTGGGTCACCATGATGCCTGAAAGACACAGAAAAGCTGCAGCCCGGCTATAGCTGTGAGCCCCTCTGAGTGTATACAGAAGGAAGCACACGGGCAGAAGTATCCCCCTGCCCCACCTTAACAATTCCAGTTACACACTGAGCACTGAAGAGTCTGACAGGACGAAAACACGTGGGCAGGTCTCCAGAGTGTTCTTTAGGCTGCAACCAAGGCCCTTTTCTCTCTCAAGGATTCTGCAAAAGCTGTTTCGCTTAACTTTCCCAGCATGTAAGACAGACCCTCTCCAGGGTTATCTCTGGTCAAGGATCAAACAGTTGCTACCCACTGTCTCTGCAGAATGAAATGCTTCTATTGAATCAAAACTGACACAGCAGCACAAAACAGATAGGCGTGAACCTGGGCCATGGGAGACCCAGTTATCTGGAACATTGTTCCTGACCCAAGAGAGACGCATTTATCTGAGGAGTACTGTGACCATGTACTTTGAGATAAAATTTCCTAGGGAACCCTTCATATCAGCAGCGATTCTCCATCTCCGAACTTAAGAAAAAAAAGAAGTATGTATTTCTTTGCCTTATTTGGCTAAGAGGAAGTGTATAGTGTAGAGGGAGGGGAGGATTTGAAAGCACTTCTCCAGCTTGTGTCCTGGTCCCCAACCTGAGCACTGGAAAAGGAGCCAGGAGATGTATCGGTGGGAACCACCTCTTGAGGGCCCTGAAAGGCCACCTCTCCATCGCCTTCTCCCAAAAGGGACTTCCCCAGTGTGTTTAGCACACAGCACAGTAAGTATGATAGTTCTATGTGCCAACTTGGCTAGGCCACAGTACCCAGATATTTGGTCAAATAAAATACTAGTCTAGATGTCACTATGAAGGTGTTTTTTTAGATGAGATTAATGATTACTATTTAAATCAGTAGAATTTGAGAAAGCAGATTACTCTCCTGAATGTAGGTGGGCCTCATCCAATCAGTTGAAGGCCATAAGAGAAAATGACTGAGGTTCCCCAATGGCAAAGGAATTCTGACTGGAGTTGTGACATCAGCTCTTTGCTGGGCCTCTAGCCCACCAGCCTGCCCTGCAGGTTTTGGACTCCACAACTTTGTGTGCTAACTCCAGAATTTCTGAAACAGATATGTGAAAAATGTATATACACCTTTAGGTATGCATGTATGGGTACTAATGTGTGTGTATATGTATGCATAGTGCATATTCTTGCTTGTATTTCCCAGTTCTCCCTAATGAAAGTATCAAAAAGGGGATACACTCCAGCAGCAACAGTGAGCACACGTAGGGCCCGGATAGTGGTGTCTCCTACTCCTCACAAATACTGACGAGGACTACTCAGAAAAATGGCTGATTCGAAGACCAGGGCAGGGTCAGTACAAGACGAGCCTGGAACATGTTAAGCCAGAAAGAAAGAAAGGAAGTGCACACAAAAGATAATGGGGCATGTTACAAGGACTTGGGAAGCAGCTCAAAGTCTTCGCAATGGTACAACTGGAGCACCAGCACATTAAGTACAATAATAAACTCTTGGAAAACGGGATTGAAAAATCAATCCATATCACTGATTTTAAAAGACATATGCATAAATAGAGGAGAAGGTTACTCTGCTTACAGTTGAAAGCTGAGGGCCAAACAGCCAATGTGCGGGGAGAGCTGGAGAGGGAACATTATCATTGTACAGCCACAGAGTGGAGAGTAGATCAGCAAGAAGCATCCATGGATTTTCAATCCAGGGGGAGGTTTTGATGAAGAGCAGGACACTTGTATGTGTTAAAGTGTCTCCTCGTGAACTGCTTATGCATTCAAGGGAGAAAATAAAACCTAATAATTATGTAGCAGAGATCAGAATTACCTCCACCAGTGAATAGTGTGCGTCTCCTAACACATTAGCCCGTGAAGGACACAACTTCACCAGTGCAGCATCGTGGCCAGCAATGCATAACCCCAGTAAAATCACCAAGAAGCATCAGGCACACACAACATGATGACTGTTCTATTTTTAAAAAGAACGGTGCATGGATGGGAGGGGAGACTGTTTCTCAAATGTCAATGTCATAAAAGACGACAAAAGGCTATGATACTGTTCAGGCTAAAGGAGACCAAAAGATCATGACAACGAAATGCAGTACCCAACCCTGCACTGAATCCTGTGGAGGAGAATGAAGTGCTGGAAAGAACATTATTAGATTGACTGACAAAATCAGGATACAGCTGCCAGATTAGATGAAAGATTACATCAATGTAAGTTTATGAAGTTGATACTGTACCACGGTTATGTAAGAAAATATTCTATTCTTAGGTAATACACACTGAAATATTTAAAGGGAAAACACCATATGTAATTTACCTTCAAGTGCCTCAGAAAAAGGAATTCTATATTTACACATGTATGTATGTGTTTGTACATACACAGAGATGGATGGATGGGTGGGAGGATGGGTGGATGGATGGGTGGATGAATGGATAAAAGAGGCAAGGAGGGAGAGAGAAAGAACAAAGTTTCTGGGGAAAGAGAACTCTATGGGGAAGAGAGACATTTGCTCCCTGTGTCTGTAGCAGCATGTATTCTCAGGCCACGCCCACAGTAAGGCTGGATGAACTAATCCTTTGACCTGAAGAAATAACCAAAAATATATGAGCTGAACTTGGGGCACTGGTTAGAATCAGATAATTTAGACCCAGTGAGCACATCTAAGGCACTAGCCCCCTCTCAGTGAACATGTACTATGGTGTGTTATAGACAACCCTAGTTTAATCACTGTACCAGTCAGCTTTCTAGCAGGAAACAGATGGTACAGTGAAACTAGATCCCTGAGGACAGTGTAATAAGGGTATTTACAGAAGTGAAGGGCAGAGTCAGAGAAACCAGTGAGGGAAGATGCTGCTGCTGAGTTGCTAAGTCGCTTTAGTCATATCCGACTCTGTGGGACCCCAGAGATGGCAGCCCACCAGGCTCCCCCGTCCCTGGGGTTTTCCAGGCAAGAAAGCAGCAGTGAGGAGCCCATGCTATTAGAAAACAAAACAGAAGGGAGGGATCAGTTACGTAGAGAAGAGCTGTGTTGAGACCTGGTCTGGCCGTCTGCCGTGTGCTCTGGCAAGGGGATGCACCCAACTCTGCAGCCAACCCTTCGCAACCCAGAAGGGAGGGACCATAGAGGACAGACACCTCGATCGCACTTTCCTTACAACCTCTGGTTTCCCTCCAGGGTCTCCAATTGTCTGAATCCTCCTGGTAGCTGGTGGGCAAGGGAGCCTATTAATGCGGTCTACACAGGTCAGTCTCACAGGGGAAAGGATGGGGTAGAAGAGGGTAGAGAGCAAATCTACCAGGGGAAATGGACTTAGCAATGATCTGGGGCTACGATGAATGTTTAACTTTGCAGGAACACAGAAAGCTGACATTCAACCTCACCAAACAAAGGAATTCTGATTGTATGTAGAAGATTCTTGGGACTGGAATGGTCAAAGAGTTTGAAACGAAAGTTAAAAAAAAAAAAAGTGCTGTTTTCCTGAATATTGGAAATAAGACTTTTAAAATCCATATTTTTTCTAAAGTAATTTTCCAAATTGTCAACCACAGCCAATAGGAAGTAAACATAGGAGAATTCATTAACAAGAGAGCAGCAAAATTGAACATGGATGGAGAAATTCTCCCATTAATTTTTCCTGTAAGATTTGACAAAAAGGTGGTAAGTTTCTGCAGTGCTCCACTGAAGTGTGGCCCCGAGTCTGGCGTGTATTCAGTGGGGGTCTCTGCAGAGGGCAGGGCACAAGGCAGGATGTAGACCGCACAGCTTGTTCACAGAGGAAATTCAGGGGGCAAGATAAAGCTATTGACTCAAAGATAAATCACAAAATGAGAAGTTGGGAGGTCTGGAGGAAGAGCAGGGGCGTGGTGTATGACAATGTGTGGCCAGTGTTTCAGGATCCAGGCTGTGAGAGGCCGGTGCTGAGTGTCATTTGCTGTTTGTTTTGGAGGCAGGATTCTCTATGGAGACGAGGACAGACCTCACAACTAAGACCAAGACGGACCCTTCCCACGTCCTCTGTCGTGAGACACAAGCCCATCCATGATTTCCTGACACGAAACTATACTAAGTCCTGCCTTTTCTGCCCCACCTCCCACCACTCCCTAACCACACTCCAGTCACGACGCTTTCTCTGAACATACCCTGCAGTTTAACATCACTGTGTCTTTGAGAACTGCGATAGACTTCAAGTTAAGCTGCTGTAACAAAGAAAGAATAAAATAGATAGCCTTAAATTAAAAATTTTCTCCTGAAGCAGTCCAGCGGTGAGTGGCACAGAGCTGGTAAGGCAGTGCTGCTCCCATTCTGGGATCCAGGTTCCTCACATCCTGTAACATCCTGTTACTTCCCCATCTCCTGGGGTATTACCATCATCCACGGAGGTGAAGTGGGCTTGCCTTCATGTCTGGTGAAGAGAGGGCATGGGGAAGTGGCTTTGTCTCTAAAGAGATGGCTCAGAAGTGGCTCACGTAACTTTTGTTCACGTGCTATTGGCCTGAACCGAGTCGTATGGTCATTTCTGGCTGCAAGGGAGTCTGGAAAGCATAGCATCTACCGTGGCCCTGTGATCTACACAAGCACTCGGTATTCTTTCATGGAAGGGGGAACTAACTGCAGCATGGTGCCAGAACCTAAGCAACAGGTCAGAGAGGCCCCACTGGCCTGCAACTGGTACAACTGGAGCACTAAATTATTAAGTACAATAATAAACTATTTTAAGACGAGAATGCACATTAATCCTTTTCTATCCACATCAATGATTTGAAAAGGTACGTAAACGAATAGGGCAGAAGGCAAGATTCTTGTTTATGTTAACCATCTGCCACCAGTCTGGCATTTTCTCAGCCCAGAACGGACTTTGCTAACCTTGATCACATCCCTGAATTTCCCTTTCTGCCCTTTTGTGACTTAAAAATAAACTTCCCCTATTCTCCAACCCCAACATTTTTTTAACTCCTCTTCGTTATAATTATCTGTGTATAGCTTAGACTGTGAGCTGAAGAAGTTAGCAGCAAATTACCAAGATCACTCCCAAAGGAGAACAATCTTTATAAAGTCTATAAAACTCAGTTGTTGCAGTCTTCACTTGGTCACCCTTCAGAACAGTATTGCTGATGAAGAAAAATTGTTTCCAACCCTGATCATACTTTTTCATATCCTTTCAGAGTCAAAGATCTTCTGTGACCCAGAAATGGTCTCTCAGGCCACCGACTCTACTGTTCCTCTTAGTTGCTGTCCCTTGTAGCAAGTTTTTGTCCCACTCTCCATCAACAGGACCCGTTCAACTTTAGAGACCAGACATCACTGTAATCACAAATGCTCTCATCTGTATCAAAATAAAACGTATGTTCTGACCAGAATCTAACAGCTCATTTGTGAAATTTGTGGTGCAGAGAGTTCAGGTCCTTTGATGACAGATCACTGAAGTAAGCCCTGACCGAGTGTTAGCTGAATGAACGATGCATTCATTGAACAAATAAATAATAAAGTTGGTCAATATTTAATCCAAAAGCTAGTTATAAAAATCTCTAATTTGAAAAGATGAAAGCACCCTAATATTTATGGCAGCATTATTAACAATAGCCAAGATATGGAAGCAACCTAAGTATCCATTAGCAGAGGAATAGATAAAAAAGAAGTGATACATACATACAATGGAATATTACTCAGCCATAAAAAAGAATGAAATAATGCCATTTGCAGCAACTTGGGTGGACCTAGAGATGATCAGACTATATGAAGTAAGTCAGACAGAGAAAGACACATCAAATATCATATGATATCACTCACATGTGGAATCTAAACAAAATCATACAAATGAACTTAATTACAAAACAGAAACAGACTCACAGATGTAGAAAACAAATTTATGGCTACCAAAAGGGAAAAGTTGAGGAGGGGGAAGATAAACTAGGAATTTGGGATTAACAGGTACACACAGCTATTTACAAAATAAACAACAAGGACCTACTTTATAGCACAATGGAACTATATTCAATGTCTCATAATAATCTATAATGGAAAAGAATCTGAAAAGAATGTGTATATATTCTTTTGCTGTACACTTGAAACTAACACATTATAAATCAACTATACTTCAATTTTTTACAAAATCTGGTTACACACAGTCTGGTTCTTTCAGTTGTTTTAATCATCAAATGCCATTTGCAGGTTACCTGTCTGCTCACAAGATTTCCATTGATCAAAGCACACTGTCATACTGCCTAAATCCAATCTTGATGAAGGGGTACTACCGGGTTTCATGCTTTAGAAATCTTGGAAATTAAAAGGAATAAATCCTGTTGGACTGCTGATGTTGAGGGTAGTCTTGGAGGAATCCACTTTTTCAGGTTCTCAGGATAGTCCTGCTGTGGTTCTCCCCTAATGCTTCTGAAGTGGCCTTTATTTAAGATTGAGGACTGACAGTGAACACAAAGGTCTCCTGTCACTTTGGAACCCACCCAGGGCTCCTACACGTGGTGGGAGGCCCTGAGTGCCATCAGGAGTACAGGCTGGCAGCTCTCCCCAAAACAGGCTGCTTGGGCCTGAAGGTTTAGGAGGACAAGATAAACAAGAGTAATGATGTGACATCAAGGATGTCTATTTGAAGACAAAACAACCCACCAGCTACACCTTGAAATCAACAGACAGTCAGCCCTGTCTACATTAATATCCAAATGACTCCATAAAGATCATTGGTTCCAGTAATGATGTCACTCAGGCACTGTAAGAGCCCAGATCATCCTAGATCCTGCCATGTTCAGATTCACATGCTTCCCAAACACTGGAATACAGGCTTCCATTTTTATAAGCAGAGTCTAAACAAAAATTTCACTTTTACTCTACCCGCTGAGTTTCCTGTGTTCATCCTGTTAATGAAACCTGTTTCTTCCTAAAACAAAATAGGGTCTGAAACCTGCCAACCTTCTAAACCCCTAATCTAGAGAAATGCCAAGCTACTTGGCACAGTCACATTATCAAATCAGATGTTTGGTGTGTTTTTTCCTAAGAATGCTATGAAATATCCTAACACATGAGTTTAAGTTTTTAAAGACCACCTTAAAAACTAATCATAAACTATGAATAAACAAGTATCAACTGAATTATAATTTATGTCACACTTTTAATAGGGGGAGAAAACACCATTGCGGATTGATCCTGAGGAGATTTTCACATAAATAGAGATGCAGTATAGTTTAAAGTGAAAGAAAAGGTGGGGGAGAATGGATATATGCATATGTATGGCTGAGTCCCTTCTCTGTTCACCTAAAACTATCACAACATTGTTAATTGGCTATACCCCAATACAAATAAGGGCTTCCCTGATAGCTCAGTTTTTAAAGAATCCACCTGTAATGCAGAAGATCCCAGTTCGATCCCTGGGTCTGGAAGATCCCCTGGAGAAGGGATAAGCTACCCACTCCGGTATTCTTGGGCTTCCCTAGTGGCTCAGCTGGTAAAGAATCCAGCTGCAATGTGGGAGACCTGGGTTCGATTCCTGGGTTGGGAAGATCCCCTGGAGAAGGGAAAGGCTACCCGCTCCAGTATTCTGGCCTGGAGAATTCCATGGACTATATGTAGTCCATGGGGTTGCAAAGAGTCAGACATGACTGAGCAACTTTCATGACAAAATAAAAAGTTTAAAAAAATAATAAAGTGGAAAAAGAGGTTGTTGAAAGGAAGGCCCAACACTCTCGTATCAGCAGACCTCAAACATAGTGCAGCTTCAGTTCCAAACCAACACCATAAACTGAGTATCACAATAAAGTGAGTCACACAAATTTTTTTGTTTCCCAGTGCATATAAAAGTCGTGTTTACACTATATTGCAGTCTATTAAGTTTGCAATAGCATACATCTAAAAAAAGTATATCCTTTAAAAATACATCATTGCTAAAAAAAAAAAGCCAATCATTTGAACATTTAGTGAGTAGCAGTGTTCTTGCCTGGAGAATCCCAGGGACCAGGGAGCCTGGTGGGCTGCTGTCTATGGGGTTGCACAGAGTCGGACACGACTGAAGCGACTTAGCAGCAGCAGCAGCAGTAACAAAGATCACTGGTCACAGATGACCTTAACAAATATAATAATAATGAAAAAGTCTGAAACATTGCCAAAATGTGACACAGAGACACAAAGTGAGCAAATGCTATAGGAAAAATGGCACCAATATACTTAGTCAGTGCAGGGTGCCACAAACCTTCAATTTGTAAAAAACAAAAACAAAAAACCACAGTATCTGTGAAGCACGATAAAACAAAGCATAATAAAACAAGGTCTACCTGTAATGAGATTTCCAAACAGATAAAATATTATGTGCTATTACAGGATATTATAGCTGACGTCTGACTTATGGCCCAAATGGGATTCAAACACATCTAAACGTAACTGTTGAGTAGTAGGCAGCCCTTGGTGCTAATGATTTACGTAAGAAGAGCTGTTTATGGCTGAAGGAGTAAACACGGGCTGAGGCACTTGTGCCTAGGGGTGCATGATGTCTGTGCCCCAAATAGCCGGTGAGATATGAGAAATGCAGAATGCTATTTCAGTAAATGCTATTGACTGAAATGAACATACTACAAGGAGAAAGCAAAGTGGATATGAAACATTCTGGGCTGGGAGCTGCAAACCTGAGTGCTAACCTATCTTGGCCTCAGTGTCACTTCTCCAGAACTCCTTTCCTTACATGCTATGTATTTGGTTTTGGCTAGATGATGTCTGTGGACTTTCCAGTTACAGACTGGAACTAGAGTGCTTGGACTCTAAGGAGAACCATGACCAAACATAATATAAAATAACATGGTAGTCAGTGAAAGAATAGCAGTCAGAAAGGCATGGAAAAGAAGTGGCCGGTATGCCTCCTTTATCAAATGGAAGAAGGATCTGAAATCCATTTCCTTGGACACAGACAGAAGGCAGCAACAGCAGAGTCATGGATTTCTGTAGTGTCTACAGATCCCGACAAATTCTTGTTCCCACGGAAATGAGGAAACAAGGTTGCTTCCTAGCAGACTGGTGGCTTTAAATTCCCATCTCTTCTGAGACTTTCTTTCTGTTTCTGTTGTACTGAACCCTGCTTTGCTAGCATGAAAATGGAAAGACAAGTAGCACCTGAAAGAAAAAGAAATTGTCCCCTCCTACTCTTCCAGTACATTCTATCCAAAAGATGGGCAATGGGGAAAGATGAAACCAAATAAAATGATACTGAAAATTCTGAACATTTTTTCATACTCCATGTGAGTTCAGGAACCTATTATAATTGGCTACCAAATCCTTAACTGTTTTATCTCCTTTCAGTCTCTACTCACTCCCTATATTTTAGTATCATTTTTGGTAATTTGAATAAAATGCCTAAGTTTTCCTAGGGCTCATAATACAAAAGAGTGATAGAATTCACTCTTAGCCCATCTGGAGACATTTTGTTAAACAGGAGGGGAAAGCCACATTTCCCCTCACGGCTGGACAAGGACGTGTGAGCTGGAATTTCAGCACCACCAGCCCTCAGTGGACACCTTTGTACAATGAAACTTTACAAACAGCCACGGTGGCTCTGATCTGAGTGGATACAGAATAATTAGGAAAGCTTCCAGCATCCTAAGCTTCATGAATATGGACTATCCTCACATCCAAAAGAAAGAAAATAACTTCTGCATTAATTTTCAGAAAGAGCTTCAAAAAAATCTCAAGTCTGGTATATTTTTAGAAGTTCACCTACAGCTTGATTTTTAAACTTTGCTTTGTCTTTCTATTTCAAATAATCTTACGGGAATCTTTAAACTTCATCTTTTTAGGAGAAATTGTGGAGGAAGGTGTTCAAATGAAAGAGAAAAATCTAAAAGTTTATACTTGTAAATTAGTACTGAATTTAAATAGCCCAAAGAATATTTTACTGAGCAATGACTTGTAGGAATGACCTTTAAAGAAGTCTTTTTCTCCCTTTTACTATTGAACACACTCATGTTGCATGCATACACACATGATCTATGTGTGCTAATACAAATATTAACTTAAAATTTGGCAGTATGATTAAAAAAAAAATTTTTTTTTGCCTAACTGCAAATCTTGTGTGTTTTTGGTTCCCTGACTAGGGATCAAACCTGTGCCCCCTGCAGTGGAAGCGTGGAGCCCTAACCACTGGATCACCAGGGAACTCCTGATTTTTCTTTTAATAAACCATCAATTGCCAAACTGGAAGTTAACAGCTCCAACCATTTAAAATTATCATTAATATTTTTAAAGAGTGTAAAAATTTTCATTTTTAAACTAAGGGAAGATTATGTTCTTAAAGGAACAAAAATTATAAATCATTATTCTAATTTGTACCCTCAAAATTCATGAGTTTGTCCATTATAAAATTGTTTCTATACACTAGTGTTGTGCTTCAAAGATACACAAAAAAGTAAAAAAAAAAAAAAAACTTTAAAATTCAAAATCCACTCACCTAGAAATAATGCTAAGATTTTTGTTTTCCTTCTGCTCTATCTTTTCTGCATGAAGAAGCATACCCAGATAATTAATGTAAAAGTTATTTTTAATAACTTAAATGAATTTCTTTCATTTAACCAATTATTAAGGTTTTTCAAATACCTTATTTTAGATATCTAACATAATTATATAAAACGTGTGGTAGCCAGCCTCCAAGACGACCCCAGTGATTATGGCCTCCTGGTGTTCGTGACCCTATGCAGTACTTTTTCACACTGAACAGAGGTGACCTGCGTAACCAATAAGATACTTCAGAAAAACAGTTTGATTTCCAAGACTATGTCATAAAAGATTTTGCAGTTTTCAAACCGTTTTTGGTTTGACTCAGTATAGGAGAAGCCAGGTGACATGTAATGAGGACTCCAGTCATCCACTTCAGAGAGGTCCAGGTGGTGAGGAATTGAGGTCTCCTGCCAATAACCAGCACCAATTTGCTAGATATTAATATTTGAGTTTGTCACCATGGAAGTAGATCCTCCCACTTAGTCAAGTGCTTGGATGACTGCAGCTCTGGTTGACACCTTGATTGTAACCACATAAGAGACTGAGACAGACTCACCAAGCTAATCTGCTCCTGGGTTCCAGATCCACAGAAATTGTGGGAGTTAATATTCATTATTTTAAATATCTATATTTTGGAATAATGTTGCATATAAATAATTATGACTTTGGTATCAGATGTGGGGCACTATCATAACAAAACCACTAAAATGTGGGAGTGCCTTTATGACAGGGAAGACTCAGAAGTAAAAGCCCAAGGTACATTGAAGAAACTTAGCAGAAGCCTGATGACCTTCAGGGATGTCATTGGTAAGGACTCAGGAAAATCTGGAAAATATTACTGGGAACTAAAAGATAAGAGATTCTTGTTAGATATGACAGAAAATTTAGCAACTGTCATATGCAAAGATATGGGGGGTGGGGAGGAATATATCTAATGAGCTAAGTGATCTAGCTAAGGAGATTTCCAGGTAGTGTTGAAAGTACTTCTTGGTTTCTTATAGCAAAATGTAAGAAGAGAGATAAGCTGAAGGAAGAATTATTCAATAAAAAGGAGTCAAGACTTTCTGCTTCTGAAACTTTCCAGATGACAGAAAATGCTAAAATTGTAAATAGCTTCCAGGCAAAGATCAAATCCAGGGCTCTTCCAAGAAAACATGGTCTAAAGATGAAGTTGAGGTTGTGACTGTAAAAATCTCATTTAGTGATTAAGGAAAATCTAAGATAGTACTTCAGAGAACTCTAGGGCTTCTGAAAGTTTATGGACATTGTCCCTCTGCAGTTTCAACAGCCCAAGGTAGAAAAGGGCTTACCTTGAAGAGATTTATGGTGTGGCTTTTAACTAATGGAATAAACTCCACTTAACTGCCCTGTTGCAGGTAACCTACAGAGTTGGGTTTTTTTTTTTTTTTTTTTTAATTAATATTGGCAGAAACATTATCAGGGTGGGCTGCATAGACAGAAACCATACAAAGTGAAATGAGACCTTCAGAAGGTCAAACTTTGAGAGGCAGGAAGTAGGGTAAGACTATCTCTAAGCTGCAAATCATGGGTTACCTTTAATGGAACAGGAAGGACAAATCAGAGGGCAGAACTGAGAGCTCAGAGGGTAGAACCAGGAGCTATAGAGAATCATTCCCAGGAAAGAGTGGACCCAAGTCCTATTTAAGGAACTTTTCCATATTTACTTAGCTGGATATTAGGATTTCTATGAATCAGTGACTTCTGTGTGCCTCCTGTTCTCCCCATTTGAATGGGAGTATCTGTAATATTATTTAAAGGCTATCCCACCAGTATATATCAGGTGTGGGAGGGGGCAAGTAACCTGCCTCTGTAATCCACAGGTCTTCACATTGAGAGGAACTGTACTTGGAATGCTGGCTTAAAAAACAGTCACAACCTAGAAGCTGAGAGTTATGTTTTATTTGGTGGGAATTTTTAGGACTTCAGGCCCAGGAGATAGCAGCTCAAGTAACCCTGAGAGAACTGTTCTGAGGAGGCTGCGGGGAGGAGAAAGGCAAGCTTGTAATAAGGGGCAAGTAGTCTGAACATCAAAAGATTATTGTTAATTAAGGAAGCCAGATACCTCAAGTTAAGGAATTTAGCCCTTTCCTATTTATGGGAAGATGCAAGACTCATTCCTTTCATATGCATCTCAGCTATCTGGGGCCAGTGCTCACCGTGGGGAGTGGTTGACTCTGCAGGAGAGCAGGTATTGTTATTCCTGGGCTCAGAAATTCACATTTGGAGGGCTGGAATCCCTGATGGCTGTGACATCCTTGTTTATTGGTATGATAGGAAATACTCCATTTCATAGGAACTATATACTGTAGAAATTGTTCTTGAAGAGCTTCATCTGCCCCGGCACCTGACTTAGCTGGTGAGGCCCTAGACTTGGAACTGAGGCTGAAACAGGAAGAAACTTTTGAGGACCTTGTCAAAGGTGATTGTATTTTGCATGTGTGAGGGTGAGAATCATCGGAGGCCAGGGCTCAGACTGTAGTGACCAGCCTTTCCAATGACCTCCAGTCATTCCTGCCTCCTGGTTTCATGTCCCTATTGAGGTCCCTACCACCATGAATAGGACTGATCTGTGCAACACATAGAATATTAGAAAACAAGCAGAGCATGACTTCAAAAAAGACGCTGTTTCAACTTCGCTCTCTCTTGGATCACTTGCTGCAGAGAACAGCTCTAGACCTCTGGAGAGGTCCATGAGGTGAGGAATTGAGACCTCCAGCCAACAACCAGCACTAACTCTTCAAGCATGCATGGGAGCCACCGGCAAAGCAGAACCTACAGCTCCAGTCAAGCTTTCGGATGACCACAGGCCTGGCCAACAACTTGACCAAAATCTCATGATATATCCTGGGGCAGAGCCATCCAGATAAGATGTCCCTGGGTTTGTTACCCACAGAAATCATGTGAGATAATAAATATTATTTTAAGCCACTAAGTTTTGGGGTAATTTGTTACGTGCTAATAAATAATTCAGCCTTATTTCATCATATGAATATACCATAATTCAGTGTTAATTTAGATTTAATTTAATTTTAAATTTCTTCTAATTTTTCATCATTATAAATACTACTATAATGAACCTGATAAATAATACTACTATGAAGAACTGGATAAATAATAAATTGTCTGAAACTCTAATGTGAATAGATTCTTAAAAGAGAGATGACTAGATGTGAGCAGTTTATGTTGCTAGCTGTGTTATATAAAAGCATGCATTTTACTGTAGCCTCAGTTATGCTTTTCAAAACCACATGACAAGAATATCCATTATCAATATTCTCATTTAACACTACACTGGAATAGACACACTTAGGAAAGAAAATAAAATTAAAAGCATAAATGTTAGAGAGGAAAAACTTAAACCTCCACTATTTTTATTTGATATGATGAATACTTGAAAAACACAAGAGGAACTACTGAAATGCTATAATAAATGATATGAGACCCCAGTAAGTTAACAAGAAATTAAAGAACTTCATTGCTACTCTAGACGCACTCAAGACACTTTGGACAGAGGTCTGACCAAGTGCGATTATGGGCACCAGTAGGAGGAAAAATTGAGCTGCCTCTTGACTGTATCCTACTGAATTCACGTTACCCAACAAGTTACACAAATAACAAACAATAATGTCAGCTGCATAACACTTGAAAAATTAC
The DNA here is from genome assembly GCF_003369695.1 of Bos indicus x Bos taurus. Taxonomy (NCBI): domain Eukaryota; kingdom Metazoa; phylum Chordata; class Mammalia; order Artiodactyla; family Bovidae; genus Bos; species Bos indicus x Bos taurus. Next base: position 26,014,089 of record NC_040081.1, on the reverse strand, counting down.
ATGTACACCTCTTAAATTTTGTTGCTGATTTTGAAACTACAACTCGCAAGAAGGAAACAAGGAGACTGAAGCAGTTTGTCAGCCTGAACTACCTCATTCCTTTCCTCAATCCCTGTAGCTTCGCCTACTCCTTCAGATAATCTTCTCTGCGATTGACAAGCCAGGTCTTCAGTGTTTAGCATGGAGCTTCCTGAGTCCCTGCTGAGTCACTCTCCAGCTCCTGGCAAGCTCTTCCTTGTGAGAGCTTCTGCTGAGCTCCTATCCTGAAGCGTATGTTCAAGCCCCAAAACTGAATGAGGCTGACACTGCTGACTCAGTTCCCCGTGGTTCCAGGGCCCAGGAACAGGGGTATCCTGAGACTGAATCACAAACTAGTGGTACCATGAACTTGAGTCCACACTTCTTTACCAAATCAGCAAGCAAGAGGCAAAATTCATCAGGACATGTGGCCTTTGCTCACTCTACGGCACATTCCCCGAAGAAAACAGCAATGATAGTCCATTTTGGATAAAAATGAGAAAGGGGAAAGGAGGGACAAAGGGTCCGATGCGCAAACAGCAAATCTTTGGAGTTGAGGACTGAATGTGATCTCACTTGGCACTCTGGGCTCCACACTGGGCTCAGAGCCCAGACAGGAATGTTCTCTATACATGTGACCTTCCTGCCAAGTCTGACAAGTATTCCTAAGGCTAAAGTGTGTTAAAACAGGAGGAGATTGGGGATTCATTCCTGCAGCCTCTCTGACCTCAGAGAACTGAGTGCACCGGCACAAAGAGGAGCCTCCTGGTCCCTCCTCCTGACCTCACCTCCCCCCACCCCACAAAGGCGGCAGGGCACAAGCAAAGAGGAGGGGTCTGCAAGTGGCTTTTCAGCACACACAGAGAAAGTAGCTCTCCATAGGCCAGGAGACAAGTTGGCAGAAGCCCAGAGGAGCTTTCTGCAGTAACGCGTGTGCTCTTTCTAAAGAACCACAGAGCTCGTACCCTCCAGGGTCAGCAAGTAAAGGTGGGGCTTCTGACCCCTCTTATCCTTAGCTTGGAGAGCTTACATGGCTGAAGCACAGGCCACGTTCACTCATATGAAACTGTGACCTAGGCCTACAGAGAACAGAGCGACTGATTTTTAAATGCTTTGTTGTTGGTTAGTCACTAAGCCCTGTCAGACTCTTTGTGACCCCATGAACTGCAGCATTCCAGGCTTCCCTATCCTTCACTATTTCCCAGAGTTTGTTCAAACTCACGTTCATTGAGTTGATGATGCCATGCAACTATCTCATTCTCTGTCGCCCCCTTCTCCTCCTGCCCTCAATCTTTCCCAGCATCAGACTCTTTTCCAGTGAGTCAGCTCTTTGTAGCAGGTGGCCAAGTATTGGAGCTTCAGCTTCAGCATCAGTCCTTCCAATGAATATTCAGGGTTGGTTTCCTTTGGGACTGACTGGTTTGATCTTGCTATCCAAGGGACTCTCAAGAGTCTTCTCCAACACCACGATTTGAAAGCATCAATTCTTAGGCACTCAGCTTTCTTTATGGTCCAACTCTCACATCCATACACGACTACTGGAAGAACCACAGCTTTGACTAGACGGACCTTTGTTGGAAAAGTAATATCTCTGCTTTTTAATATGCTGTCTAGGTTTTAAATGCTTAGGAATAGAGAAAATATGTGAAAGTCCTCCTCAGCATTCACTGCCTATGGTGCTATCAAAATATCACATCCTGGGGTCTCCAGAGTATGATTTTCCATCAGGTTTCATAACACCTTCCAGGCTCTCCATTTACCTCATGAGATATTAAGGCATTCACAAAACAGATTTACAATTAATTTTACTTCAAATGAATGTATAGCAGATCACATTTGGTGAGTCAGAGAGAGGAAATTTGAAATTAAAAATAGAATGTGGTGAACTAAAAAACATTGAAACTCATGGCTCTCCAGACAAAACTGGCATTTAAACGGATATAGAGAAGAAGAGTGCGTCACTGTCCTTTCTGAAGGTCACAGACGTTTGTAATTCTTCATCTGGGGTTTTAACCTTGACTCATATTAAATTTCAAAAGCACAGGTTCAGTCCACGATGCATTTTGAGTCAGCCTCTCCTGTGTGCTTGGCACCAAGCTAGGCACCAGTGATACACAGGAGAGTAACACACATCTGCCCAGAGGAAAAGTCGAGAAGATGACATTCTTGCTATTTTGCGAACAAAAAGAAATAATGCTCTGTGTCAGTACAGCAAACATTCTGGAGAGCTGACTATAAGATTCTGTGTGAGTCCCCAAGAACCCCCCCAGATAATGCCAAGCAGCAAGTGGCTTTTTAAAGCCACACTACATATTGACTTTGTAACACAGAATGAGCATCTGGCCAGATTTACTTGCTTAATTATGTTTTGCTTGTGCTAATATTAAAATTAGCCTGTATTCCCTGATCATCTTCAGAGGAACAAGTGTTTTAGAAGCATACTGGGCAACAAGATGTAAAGGGACTGAAGATGCTCAAGCCAAGAAATATGTCTTCTTTGTCCTACCCTGGATTCCTTCCTCTCCATGCCTTTTTTTCTTTCTTCCTTCTTTTTTCCCCCAGATAACTTATATGTGATGCCTTAGGAATATGGAAACGTTTATTGTAATCTTCATAAGTCAAAGAAGGAAAAACCTGATTTATTGAGCACCTACTAAGGGTTAAATAAGCACTAAATGTGTTTCATTAGTTATCTCTTTTAATCCTTCCTAGAGTGCTGTGAAGAAGGCATTGTTATCATCAGTTTAGAAATGAGGAAACTGAAGCACAAAAGTATTTACATAACTGATAAAAGATTGAAGCAGAATTTGAATATAGTCCATCAACGTTAAAATATATTTCATGGGACTTCCCTGGTGGGCCAGCGGTTGAGTGTTCAACTTCCAGTGCAGGAGTTGCCAGTTTGATCCTTGATCAGGGAGCTCAGATACCATATGCCTCGTGGCCAAAAAAACCGAAACCAAAATATGGTATTTGTTGTAACAAATACAATAAATACTTCTAAAATGGTCCACATCAAAAAAAATCTTAAAAAAAAAAAAGAACTCTTTCTTCCCACTATCCAGTTCACTCTAACCTTTAATATCCCATTTACCAATAGCCCAATAGAGAAACGGGCAAAGGAGAGGACCAACAGTTTGCAGAAAAGGTTCTTAAGCGTATTTTTTAGATGTTCGATTATACTCATAACAAGAGAAATGCAAATTAAAGCATTAGCCATCAAAATAGCAAAGCTGAAGAACACCTGGTAAGGCACTGAGCTGGTGTGGGTGGGGAAACAGGCCTGTTCACACATGGCTGGTGAAGGGAAAGACTGACGTGAGTGCTCTGGAGTGCACTTCGGTCATTCCCATCAATATTCTTCCTCGTGACTTCATCCTTCAGGTATACTTGCACTTTTGAGAAATGACATATTCACAGGATTATTCACTGCAACACTGTCTGTGATAGCAACAGACTGAAACAACCTGATGATCATTAATGGAAGGTGTAAATTTTGTTCATCCATACAAAGAATTACACATAACCATAAAAAATGAGGATTATCGTGGATAAAATTTTCTAAATGAAAAAAGAAAGATGCAGAAGAGCAAGTGCTATTTTGTGCTTCAGTTTGTGTGGAGGAGGAAATATATACACGTTTTTGTATAGAATTAGGCTATTAGGACAGAGAAGGCAATGGCAACCCACTCCAGTACTCTTGCCTGGAAAATCCCATGGACGGAGGAGCCTGGTGGGCTGCCATCTCTGGGGTCGCACAGAGTCGGACACGACTGAGTGACTTCACTTTCACTTTACACTTTCATGCATTGGAGAAGGAAATGGCAACCCACTCCAGTGTTCTTGCCTGGAGAATTCCAGGGACAGGGAAGTCTGGTGGGCTGCCATCTATGGGGTTGCACAGAGTCGGACACGACTGAAGAGACTTAGCAGCAGCAGCAGCAGGCTATTAGGAAATTAGTAGCATGGTTGCCTCCAGACAGGCATGAGGACATAGGAGGACAGAAGAATGATTGCTATACACCCTTTGAGGCATTTGAATTTTGAACCATGTTAATACAAAATCTATTTTCAAGTAAAATTTATTCTTTAAAGCATTAAGTAAAGGGCCTCCCTTGTGGCTCAAACAGTAAAGAATCTGCCTGCAATGCGGGATACCTGGGTTTGATCTCTGGGTCGGGAAAATCCCCTGGAGAAAGGCATGGCAACCCACTCCAGTATTCCTGCCTGGAGAATCCCACGGACAGAGGAGCCTGGCAGGCTACAATCCACGGGGTCACAAAGAGTCGGACACGACTGAGTGACTAACACACATTAAGTAGGAAGTTGAAAAGCACACCAATTAATTGTCTTTCATATTTAACTATTGAATAATAGAAGGAAAGCAATACTTTACTGGGTTACAGCTGAAAGTTGTACAAACTGATTCAAAATCACCACGAACTCGCTTTCTCTTTGGTCATTTTAGTCTTTGGAATTACTCCTTCCTTAAATTGCTGTTTAAGGCTATGATTTAAATCCTATAGTTTTTCTTCCTTCTAACAATAATATTAAAACAATGATGAGAACGATTTATGCAAGAACCACTATTTATAAAAACTCTTGCATGTAGAGCTGTGGTTATACTGTCTAATCTTCCTGATAATCATATACAGTGTGACTATCAAGCCCATTTTTTAAAGTGAACTATAGTCGATTCACAATATTATGTTATTTTCAGATGTCCAACCCCATTTTAAAGGTGAGAAAATAGAGACTAAGACAAATTCGTATTCTCTATTTTAATTGATTTCTAGATACAATGGAGCAGCTGTTTTCTAATGTTATAGCTTTGAGAAGAAAGAGAAATTAAAAAAAAAAAAAGAAATGGCCTCTGAAAGTCCACCAGGCCCAGGAAATGAAGATGCTGACACACAATTTATTCCACAGAGATTATTCTATTTACTCCATAGAGATGCTTCTCACATTCAGGTGCTACTCAGAAAAAAATTATCCATTGGCTATATAAAAGAGTCTATCATTTTAAAGGAAGAAAAATTCCATAAAACAATAGCAGCCATAGGCTCCTCTCCCTGTTCCTGTCAATTTCTCAGCTGCAATGTGTATAAAGCAAAGGTTCCTCCTTGACACAGGGGAGCCCTTTTTTTCCCTCACCATACGATGATAAAAATCACATAATCTCTCTCTTTACCAGCTCTTGCACTATCCTCCAGCATCTCCTCACAAGTTAGGACAGAGTTCAGGATAAAAGCCTGACATACTAAAAGGTGTATCAGAAACTCCCCACTAAAATGTTTTTTTATTGAAGACAATAACAGAAACCATTCAGCTTTTGGCTTTTCCCCCCATCACTGCAGGAGGCTTGAAGTGAGGTTATGGTGCTTACAACAAATGCCCACAAGACTGGCCTTTGATTCCCTGTTGCTCCAGCTAACATCTCCATCAGCCCGTGTTTTCCGCCTCCTCTCTCTCAGCCATAAAAGGTGTTACACCTCACTAAGGAGCTCCAAGAGAAGGGGTACTGTTTCTCATTCTGAAACAAAGGAGATTGAAAGAGATTGAAAACAGCTTTCCCATAAATGCCATTGAGACTCTGGATTTTCAGCACCCTAGCAGGAAAGCATCCAAATTCAGACATCTTGATGATAAAAGCTCCTTGTTGGTCTTGGTGGACTGGAGTGACTAAACTGCTAGTCCAAGGACAGAAGATGGCATGTGGGCACAGGGTAAGGACGTCATGGAAGTCGTTTTATTCCTCCTTTGTCTTTTGGTGGATATGAACTTTATCACTTCCTCGTGATTCAATCCAGAGGGACACATTATATTTGTCGCCTGTTTACGGCAAGGCATTGTCCTAGGCGCTGAGGACACAGGCAAATACAAAACCAAGTCCTGCACTCGGGGAGTTTAATATTCTACTGGAGGGTACAAAAGATATACAAGTCAAGTGAATCGTATATGACAGAGAAAAAGGTGGCTCAGATGTTAAAGAATCTGCCTGCAATGCAGGTGACACGGGTTCAATCCCTGGGTCAGGAAGAGCCCCTGGAGAAGAGAATAGCTACCTACTCCGGTATTCTTGCTTGGAGAATCCCATGGACAGAAGAGCCTGGAGGGCTACAGTTCATGGGATCGCAAAGAGTCGGACATGACTGAGAGACTTACACACACAAGGGAGTGGAAACCAAGGGTGGTTTCCATTAGGGTGGCAAGGGGTGGCACCTGAGAAGTGGCCACTTCCAAAGAGATCTGAATGGAACCTGTGGTTCCCCCAGGAGGTGGGTCCTATACAGAGAGAACAGCAAGGTCAAAGCTCTGAGATGGAGTAGGTTTGACAGAAATAATGGAGGCCTGTCCCAGAAAGGAAGGAAGCACAGGGGAGAGTGGAAGAAAAGGGGGTTGGAAAAATTGCGGAGATTCCTAAAGGATTTCATGGGTCATGATAAGGACTTTGGACCCTGGGAAGCCATTGATAGATTTTGAGCAGGTGGCTGACATGATATGTAAAATGATTTACATTTTAAAATGACATCTTTTGTGGTCAAAATACAAAAATGCCTTTTGTATTTATAAATTTTAAAACTGCATGTATAGCCTTTACTATCAAACGTACCCTTAAAGATAATATTTTATGTGACAAAATATTTGCACTCATTCTAGACTTGGGTATTTCAGTGTTCTTGGTTTTTTAATTTAACTCTTTTCACAGACATGTTGAGAGTAAAAATAAATAATTTCTATTTTCCTTTTCAAGTATTACTGGATAAGGGATTAAAAAAAAAACTAAAGCTGTTTTTGTTTGTAATGTAAAAGACATAATTGATCTTTCCAGGGTCAGAGATGATTACTGCTTTTGCTATATACATTTATGCATCATTTTTTAAACTACATAAAATATAGAAGTGAAGTCGCTGAGTCGTGTCCGACTCTTTGTGACCCTGTGGACTGTAGCCTACCAGGCTCCTCCGTCCATGGGATTTTCCAGGCAAGAATACTGGAGTGGGTTGCCTTCCTTCTCCAGGAGATCTTCCCCACCCAGGGATCGAACCCAGGTCTCCCACATTGCAGGCAGATGCTTTAACCTCTGAGCCACTAGGGATAAACATTCCTTTAAACAGTTCTCTCACTTCTGTGCTTTGGCACCTGTTTTTATTTCTTGCCTAGAACATTTCCTCACCCTCTTATCTTTTTAAGTAACACCTAGTCTACCTTTCGGTATTCAGCACAGGTATGAGCTCTTTCAGGAAGTTTTCTGCTACCCTCACGGCCTTCATGAGGGTGTCTCCTTCAAGCTCTGAAAGCAGTCGGTGCAGTCTAGCACTACTACTGGGGCTTCCAGGGGGCGCTAGAGGTAAAGAATCCGCCTCCCGAAGCAGCAGACTGAAGAGGCATGGTTTTCCCTGCGTCAGGAAGATCCCCTGGAGGAGGGCATGGCAACCCACTCCAGGATTCTTGCCTGGAGAATCCCATGGACAGAGGAGCCTGGAGGGCTACAGTCCACGGGGTTGCAAAGAGCCGGACACAAATGAAATGACTTAGCACAGCACATGTTTATAAGCAACTATGCTTTCACAACATACCTTGTGTATGTGAAAAGATAAATATTTAATTCTCACTGTTCACTTCTAACTGACAAAGGAACAGAGTGAAAACTTCAGGAACTGTGGTGGAACCTTACTTGCTGTTCTAGACCTGGTTGTACCCACCTTTGGTTGGTCCCATAGCTACTCAAGAGACCTTCTCAACTGAGTACGAGCGACCATCTGAAGTCACTTCCCATATCCCCTACTAGATACTGAATGTTTTATCAAATAGTAAGTGGTGACATTTTTAATTGACGATTAGTATGACCAGATGGATTCTGATTTTGCTTTTGATTCTCGGATTGTGTTTAAACAATTGAAAAGTATGTTCCTGATTTTGAGATACTAAGTGATATTGCACAGTTTTCACTTTACTGAGTGTGTACAGCTGTCCCATGAAGTTTGTAAGTGTGCCCTTGTATAGCGTCAGATGCCAAAATTAAAACACACACGAAAAAAACAATATTTGGAATCTATAATTATCTCAAAATATCAAGTTTTTAAAAGGCAATCTCTGGCTGTCAGGTGGAGAGGAGACCATAGGGGATGTGGTAGGCAGACTCTTAGATGACCCCCAATGACCCCCACCTTCCATGTCACTGCCCTTCTATCATGCCTCCCCGTGAAGACAGGGAAGAAGGCAGCACTTACAGACTCGCATGTAATGAATAGGATGTGACAGAAGTAGTGGGATGACGCTTCCGAGATTAGGCAGCACAAAGACTGTGGCTTCCACCTGGAGCGTTCTCTCTTGCTTGCCCTTGCCCTCTCCCTCTTGCAGATCACTCACTCTGGGGGAAGTCAGCTGCCATACTGCAAGTCACGTTATGGAGGTGTCCACACAAGGTGACCAGGAACAGTGGCCCGCAGTCCAGAGCCCATGGGATCTGAAGCCTGTGACAGCCACGTGAGTGATCTTGGAAGCAGATCCTTCTGCCAGTCCTGTCTTGAGGTAACTGCAGCCCTGACCCACAAGTGGGCTGCAACTTCATGAAAGACATTGAGCTGGAGGCAGCCAGCTCAGTGGCTCTCCTGTTTCCTGACTCACAGAAATGGTATAACACTGTATGTTTATTGTTTTTGCTATTATGTTTTGGGATAACTTGTTACACAACAGTAGATAATTCATACAGGAGAGTAAGAGTAGAAGCAGAAACATGTAACCCAATATTCATTACAGCACTGTTTACAATAGCCAGGACACAGAAACAACCTAAGTGGCCAATGACAGATGAATGGATAAAGATGTGGTACATACATATAATGGAATATTACTCGGTCATAAAAAAGACTGAAGTTGGGTCATTTGTAGAGATGTGGATGGAGCTAGAGTCTGTCATACAGAGTTAAGTCAGTCAGAAAGAGACAAACAAGCATCATATATTAACACATGTATGTGAAATCTACAAAATGGTACAGATGAGCCGAGCCCCAGAGCAGGAATAGTGAAACAGATGTATGTAGAGAATGCACTTTCGGACACAGAGCGGGAAGAGAGGGTGGGATGAACTGGGAGATTAGGACTGACATCTATACACTACCATGTGTAACATAGATAGCCAGCAGGAACCTGCTGTATAGCACACGGGACTCAGCGCAGTGCTCCGAGATGACCTAGATGGGTGGGATGAGGAGTGGGAGGGAAGCTCAAGAGGGAGGTGACATATGTATACTTATAGCTGATTGAGGAGCTACACTCCATGGGGTCACAAAGAGTCAGACACGGCAGAGCATGCACACACTCCCACTCCCAGATAGCTGATTGACATTACTGTACAGCAGAAACTAAAACACCATTGTAAACAATTATGCTCCAATAAATAAATGACATTTTGTAAAACACCAGTTAAAGGCCATTGCTATAGTGGAGACAATTTAGAATAGGGTAGCATTGGAGAAGGAAATGGCAACCCACTCCAGTATTCTTGCCTGGAGAATCCCAGGGACGGGGGAGCCTGGTGGGCTGCCGTCTATGGGGTCGCACAGAGTCGAACACAACTGAAGTGACAGCAGCAGCAATGGTAGAAGTGGTGAGAAGTAGGCCTGGGCAGCACAAAGGAGATAAGAAAAGCAAACAGCATGCTCTCTGAAACCTGGAGAAGGAAAGTTAAAAAAAAAACTATGGCCCCGATTTCCATTCAGTGGAGAATAACCAGCAAGTCCCACAGTGGAGCAACATGTTGGCAGCAATGGAGAGAGTAGTCTGGAAGGATTTGAGCTCCACGGGGAAGGTGGGGGATAAGAAGTCTGAGGACATGGCCTGACCTGAGCCTCATCTAGTAGCCTGTGGCAGGGCTGAGAAACTGATCCCAGGGGTTGAGAAAGGGACAGGACAGGCTCTGGCCTCAGCCTGAATTTACAGAGCAGAAGATGAGGGCAACAAGCCCTGAGCTCCTCTGTGTGGCTGAAGTAATCAGAGAAGCTCACCTGAATAAATACGCCAGTCCAAGTCCTATGATTACAAATTATGAAAAAGGTATAATCTTAAGTGCTCCTCTATCAGAGCAGACCACCAGGTGCTGCCCCCACCCAGACACAGAGCAGGCTGTTGCCAGCCATGCAGGCATGGACCCTGAGAGCAGTTAGCCTAGTGGTTAAGACCAAGGGTTTTGATGTCAGGAAGGCTGGGGTGGAATTCCAGCTCCTCTCTTGCTGTGTGACCTCAGCAAACTTATTTAAATTCCTACAAGCTTCTACCTTCTAGACAGCAAAAGAAGGATACTAAAGGTGCGTATAGATATGCAGATAACACCACCCTTATGGCAGAAAGTAAAGAGGAACTAAAAAGCCTCTTGATGAGAGTGAAAGAGGAGAGTGAAAAAGTTGGCTTAAAGCTCAACATTCAGAAAACTAAGGTCATGGCATCCAGTCCCATCACTTCATGGGAAATAGATGGGCAAACAGGGGAAACAGTGTCAGACTTTATTTTTCTGGGCTCCAAAATCACTGCAGATGGTGACTGCAGCCATGAAATTAAAAGATGCTTACTCCTTGGAAGAAAAGTTATGAACAACCTAGATAGCATATTCAAAACCAGAGACATTACTTTGCCAACAAAGGTCCGTCTAGTCAAGGCTATGGTTTTTCCAGTGGTCATGTATGGATGTGAGAGTTGGACTGTGAAGAAGGCTCAGCGCTGAAGAATTGATGCTTTTGAACTGTGGTGTTGGAGAAGACTCCTGAGAGTCCCTTGGACTGCAAGGAGATCCAACCAGTCCATTCTAAAGGAGATTAGCCCTGAGTGTTCTTTGGAAGGAATGATGCTAAAGCTGAAACTCCAGTACTTTGGCCACCTTATGTGAAGAGTTGACTCATTGGAAAAGACTCTGATGCTGGGAGGGATTGGGGGCAGGAGGAGAAGGGGACGACAGAGGATGAGATGGCTGGATGGCATCACCCACTCGATGGACGTGGGTTTGAGTGAACTCCAGGAGTTGGTGATGGACAGGGAAGCCTGGCGTGCTGCGATTCATGAGGTCGCAAAGAGTCGGACATGACTGAGCAACTGAACTGAACTGAACTGAACGTTGCATACTCCTAGTACCTTTAGTGCAACACTGAATGGCCAGAAGGATTGGATAAGTATTTTCCTTGCCACAGTGCCCGGCGCAGAGTATGTTCTCAGTAAAGGAGCCCTTGAGCTGCCACGATGTGAGCTGTCACCTGCCGCTGCTGTTCTAAGTTTCTGGAGGCACACACAGAGTGACTGAAGGAGAAGGCAGCGCGCTCCATCTTAAAGCAAGGCTGCACAGCTGTGTCTGAGTTTTAAAACAATAAGGTACACACATTCCTGTGCAGCTATTCTTCTGGGCAAAGCTGTGATCAAAAGCCCACTTTACCCCATCCGTGAACACAGCTGCTGGTTCCATTTGCCTTATTCTCACTCTTGATAAGCGAGCTTTTTAAAATGCCTTAAAGGTAAGTCCTGCTGCTGAGATGAAGAAGGTTCCAAAGGGGACCTGGCAGATTCACAAAGGAGAGAGTCCACGGAGTGTCACTCCTTTCAAGCCCCCCTATGTCACCAGACCTGCTTCTGACATTCAGTGGCCCCTTCGTGACCCACTGATGTACAAAGAGACAACCCATCAAATAAGCAGGTCGGGAGGGTCGCTGGAGGACCAAACGCCCACCAAGTCACCCTCGAGGAACAGGTTAAGCTCAGGGTCTGTGTGTCATGTCATAGTTACAAGGGACACTCCTGCCTGGGTGGCACACCCCACACCTGGTCATTCAGGGCCCCGTCACTAAGAGCTAACACATGACACTGAAGGCAAAACAGATGCAGCAGCTTTTACGTTCAAACACAAAAAGCATCACAAGCTAAGCCCACGAAGACAAACTCTGCTGGAAATAGTGGTCACTGTCATGAATGATAACACCACATGCTAAGACCACCAAGAATACACAATGTTACCAACAAATCCACCAAAGATATGCAAGTATACATAAAGGACATCAAACGTTGTAATAAAAAACTGAATGCTGATGTTTATACAAGAAAGGAAACTGAAGAGAACAAAACATATGCTTTGTGGATACATCTAATCTGAAAGTTCACTGTTTAGTTCAAGGCATCCACCTGAATCCAACAAAATGTCATCAGCTTGGCTTCCTGTTCTAAAATGAAAGCCTTCAGAAATCTCGCTGTACTTATAAATCTAAATGCTTTGTGTTTAGGTCTATAATTAAGTCACGACCTCCTGCTAACATCCACAAGCAATTCATATTCAGCAATAGACTTATCAAATGTTATACAATTTGCAAATTTTCTTATGTTCTTCCCCACCGTGGATCTTGGCCAGCATTCTGTCATTTCTAATCTATAGCATCTGATTGACAGTTAAACCCAACAAGAGCTAATGTTTGTGACAGGGAAAAATAATCAGCACATCCACTCATTAGCATCCTGCTCACACATTCATTGTCAATTACAAATATTTGCTTGGGCTACACTCTGCCACCATCATCGGAGCCATTACCGCCTGTAACAGTGTGATATATTTGAAGAGTCAAGCTGCTGGCAATTCACAGCTGGGACTCAATAATCAAAACGTTCATCAGCTAACACTTGGGTCCCAGCAGAGTATCTGGCTCGAGATAACAAATGATTATCCTAGACAATGGAACTACAAGTCTAACTGACAATCATCTAACTCATGATTCATGAGTTTCCCAGGTTTGTTTCTGGGCTGTAGCCATTAGGTTTTGTTGAACGCCCTCTCACTTGCTATTTGAGAACATTTTTAGGGGACATTCAAGTGCTCACTTGGACCTGCACACTGGGAGATAATGCAGGATTCTAGGGGGAACTCCAGATCCTACACTATGTGAAGGGAAGCTGTTGGGGCCCCGCCCAGATGCCCTTTAGGGAAGACTGCAGCAGCTCTCAGCTGCTGCCAGTGGAGGTTGAGTGGGGATGGCTAATGACCCACAGCTGTGCCCTTCTCCTGCGCTCTGTCCTCTGCCACACCCAAACCATTTTGACCTGGAAGCTGCGCCCTCCCCACTTTTTTTTTTTTTTTTAATGAAATTCTGAATTTATTTCACTTTCAGGTCTTGGAGTGAAGGTTGGGTAGTAAGATTTATACAAACCTTGGCAATATTTTTTACTTAGATACAGAAATTTAACGTGTATATTTTTCTGTAATTGCACAATGGCACCAGAAGCCAGGCTCATGTATATAGAGCTATATTTGTTTGCACGTATCCTTCAAGGTAAAATCTCAAACACATTTAACAGTATATACTTCTAGTGCTGCTGATAAAACATATAGGCCAAACCTGCCTACCAGGTGGATTTGAAATCTGAATTTACTTTCACATGCACTCATAAATTACGATTTCAGTGCAACCAGGTGATACTTCATTTCCAATAATGTATAATGTTTTGTTTGGCCAAATACTTGTTTTACTGTCAATCTCATTGTACCATATTACATGTTTTCCCCTTGCCAAGGACTTACCTACATGGAGAGGACAGAGTAAGTCTCTGCTGTGGGGGACGGCCAGCTTTGGGGTGTGACTCCTCCTCTAGAGCTTGCCCTCTTCTCCCACAGAGACCACATTCCTGCTTAGTTTTCCTCCTTTCACCTGTCCTGGTTCTTTCACTCATCTTCTCCAGAAAGGACTCGAGAAAACTGCTTGAAAAGGAGCAGCCATCTCAGAGTTGACTCCTAGGAAACCTGGCAGAACTTCTCATTGCCCAGGGTGGGACTGCACTTCTTCCAGGCCACACGAGCCTTAAGCCCCACCCTGGAACGAGGTGCTATTTCCCAAATATTGGAAACAGCTGAGGCTTCCCGCTTGCGATCAACACGTCTTCCCCACAGACTGGGTAATACATCCCAAGGACTGTGTCCCATCCCTTCCTGGCTCAGTTCTGGCAGAATTCCTCATTGCAGCCCAGATCAAAAAATCCTTCTCAACCTTTCTTAGAAATAAGTTAGAAAAAGACTCAAAGCCCAACAGAAAAAATAGTCATATGGCCATGAGTTTGAGCAAACTCTGGGAGATAGTGAAGGACAGAGAAGCCTGGCATGCTGCAATCCATGGGGGTCACAAAGAGTCAGACATGACGGAGCGACTGAACACCAACAACAAATGAATAAAATAACACCCACTGAAATGGAAGTGTGTGTGTGCTAGTCACTTAGTCGTTATCTGACTCTTTTGCAACCCCATGGACTATAACCTACCAGGCTCCTCTGTCCATGGGATTCTCCAGGCAAGAATACTGGAGTGGGTTGCCATTTCCTTCTCCAGGGGTCTTCCACCACCCAGGGATCAAACCCTGGTCTCCTGCATTGCATGTGGATTCTTTACCATTCTTCACCAGAGAAGGCCTGAAATGGAAGTAGAGGCATAAAACATAAGAGACACTCATTCTTACTCATAATAAGTGAAATCGGAATTAAAACTACACTGAGATACCATTTTTCAGACATTAAATAGGGAAACTCTGAAATATAATTTTTATTATACCCAGACATCTAGTCCAGTGATAGTGGGTTCTTTCTTCCCCTGTTATGAACAAATTGTTAGTGCAAGAAACATTCCTCTGGAACTCCCTTGCTGGGAAATGAATCTGATAAAGCTCCGCAGAACCCTTTAGGGCTGTGGGTGAGAGGAGAGTGCAAACCTAGATTATTAACCTGAACATCAACCTCCTAAGGAATGTTATGTATTATGTTCCTTCTGCAGATCTTGAAGAACATGCTGCTTTTCTTAGGTCCTCTGTTTATCCTACCCAGGCAAGAGTCTTTATTGCCAGTTTTATCTATTGCTCTCACCTGAAATCGTTTTTTCTTCAAGACCACAACATATCTTGATCACATAAGGGCTTTACCTTTCAGTTTATCTTTTTGCAACCCATCTTAATGCAAAACGGGGTCAAATGGAGTAGGCATTTTCCTGTATTACATTGTGCCTGCTAGTTAAGGGTATAGATCCACAGATCCATGTGGTTTATTGCATTATATTTTTCAAATATTCACTTCCTCTCTCTGTAGAAGGTTTGTACCTCTTTGCCCCAATAACGCCAAGTCTTATAACTTGGCATTATAACTTGCATTGGTCAGTGAAATGTGAGCAGAAATGACAAAGACCACTTCCAATCAGAAACTTTAAGACCCATCATGCGGTTCCAAACATCTTGCTATTTCCTCTACTGCAAGACCATCTCCAGATTAGCACATCTCAGGAACGGTTTGCTCCTTTAGCCTCGTCCTGGAATAAAGACAAAATAGAACAGAGACATGAAGGACACAAAATGTGAGTGAGAAATAGACCTTTGTGGTCTTAAGCCTCTGAGACATAGGAGCTGCTTGATATTGGAGTATAACCTAGTCCAGCTGACTGCTAAATCTATAAGCTCTGATGCATTTTATTAATAGTATTGTTTGTATCCCAAACAGCACCTAGCATAATCCCTTGCCCATGATGCACTTTGAACAAAAATTGGCTACTATTTTTCACTTCCTCTTTCATTTCTCTTCCTTTTTTTCCACATTTATTATTTTTTACTGGAGTATAATTGCTTTACAATGTTGTGCTAGTTTCTGCTATACCACAGAACAAACCAGCTGTATGTATACATATACCCCCTTCCTCTTGGACCTCCCTCCCATGCCCTCATCCCACCCCTCTAGGTCACCACAGAACACTGAGCTGAGTTCCCTAAGCAATACAGCAGCTTCCCACCGTCTATCTACCTTCCCTTTCTTTTCTGAACAGTTCAGTTCAAAAGCCATTATAAGGGGCCAAGAAAGGTAGGCATTTGACAAAGGTGTAAAGAGCAGCTGCTGTAGCCCAAAGCAGGGTGGGAGAGCCTGGACAGGATGAGGAGACTTGATCAAATAAGTGTTTACATTAGGGATAATGGGAGTCAAGTTTCTCACTCTCAGAGAAGGGAGCTACAAACATGGAAAGGGAGAAAATTAGAATAAATCCTGTTTTGTTGGATTAGAATTGGAGATATTAATGTGAACACATGGTCTTCAATATATATAGATAGATAAATAAACATAATTGTAAACATATGTTTATATATAAATTTCCTAATTCTCTTCCCTGAAAGGGCTTGGGTGTAGCAATTGGTATGAATTCCATTCATACCAATGGAAATGACCACACCCAGCACCAGGTCTTGGCTTCCAAATAGTATTCTCTACTAAAGGAATCCAGGATCCTCAGGAAAAGAGCTTCACATTCTTGAAGAGGTCCTTATTAATAATTAAGGATTGTACTCTCCTTTCATCCACAACTTGAAATTTTACACAACTTTATTAAATTTATTTCCCAATAGTAGGACACCACAATAGTAGGGGTTTCACTTGACTAACAATTCAGCTGTAGTAAGGTGTATTAGACAGGGCTATCCATAGAAACAGAAGGAACAGCATGTGTGTATATATAGAGATTTATTTTAAGAAATCAGCTCACATGATTTGGAGGCCTGGCAAGTCCAAAATCTGCAGGGTAGGCTGGCAGACTGGAGACTCAGGGAGGAATTGCAATTTGAGTCTAAAAGCAGTCTGCAGGCAGAATTCCTTCTTTCTTGGGAACATCAGTATTTTCCTATTAAGGCCTTCATCTGATTAGATGAGAGCCACCTATGCTGTGGAAAGTAATCTGTGGAAGGTTATTAAAGATTTACATTTCTTTAATACTTTCCTTAATTTTTTTAATTGAAGGTATACTTCAATTAACATAACATATATATGTTACAGGTTATATCTGAGGTTGTTGCTATTTCTCCCAGCAATCTTGATTCCAGCTTGTGATTCATCCAGCCCAGCATTTCATATGATGTTCTCTACACATAAGTTAAGTAAGCAGGGTGACAGTATACAGACTGGACGTATTACTTTCTCAGTTTGGAACCAGTCAGTTGTTCCAAGTCCAGTTCTGTTGCGTCTTGACCTGCATACAGGTTTCTCAGGAGACAGGTAAGGTGGTCTGATATCCCCATCTCTTTCAGAATTTTCTATGTAGATGATACCACTCTAATGGAAGAAAGTGAAAAGGAACTAAAGAGCCTCTTGATGAGGGTAAAAGAGGAGAGTAAAAAAAGCTGGCTTGAAACTCAACATTTCCATTTATACTCATTATAAAATATTTGCTGTGTTCCCTGTATTGTACAATATATCCTTGCAGCTTATTTTATACTTAATAGTTTATACCTTTTAATCCTCTACCCCTATATTGCCTCTCCCCACTGGCAACTACCAGTTTATTCTCTAAATCTGTGAGTCTGCTTCTTTTTTGTTATATTCACTGGTTTGCTGCATTTTTTAGATTCCACATATAAATGATATCATACAGCATTTGTCTTTGTCTTATATCACTTAACATAATGCTCTCCAAGTCCATCTGTGTTGCAGCAAATAGCAAAATTTCATCCTTTTCTATGGCTGAGTAGTATTCCATTGTGTGTGTGTGTGTGTGTGTGTATACACCACATAAAGATTTAAGTGTTAATCTCACTAAAAAAACACCTTCACAGAAACTTCTAGAATAATGTTTAACCAAGTATCTGAATACTATGACCTAGCCAAGCTGACGTACGAAATTAACCTTCACAAAGGGAAAAGAGAATCCACTGTCATTGGGTTGTACACAGGCATAGAATAAGAGCTCACCTCTTTGGATATAAGATCATTCACTTTGGTCTCCTGTCATTCAGTACTGTGTATATTTTATCTCATTTTTTTTACCTGGTTTTCACTTTTAGGAGAAAAAACAGCCTTGAATATCATCTAACTTCGGATCTCATTTTGCCACATAGCTAATGCCTTTTGTAACTAACTCATTAGCATAACACATGTGAGAAAGTTTCTTACTGGGTATTCATGGAGTAAGAAAATCTAGGCCCATCTACTTTACAGACCTGAATCCGAAAAGGCTACTCTCAGGACTAGATCTTAAGATTGCCAGAGAGGAGACCTAAGACATGATGATGTTTTCACCTAAAAGTTTTTGACTAATTTTACTTAGGGCAGTCTAATCCATTCACTATAGAAAAGACCAGAGTTCAGCTGTAGCAGAAATCAGCCACAAATTATTCATTCTGTTTCAGAAAATGGTATTTCTTCTGCCAGGGACAGAAATGACACGCACCTTGGATCATGTGACCACGAGCAGGAAAACAGCAAGTCAATCCTTGATGGAGCTGAGAAATATCTTTGCCCTCATGGCTTCTAGCTCTTTGGTTTCTTGGCCTATCACCTGGGATGTGTATCTCAAGCATGAGAATGAGGGGATAGTGAACTAAGCCAGTTAACATCCATAATAATGATGAATTAAGTATCTATTTGGTACCAGACGCTGTCCTGGATACCACAGAGACAAGATGACAAAACATGGCTCCTTATCCTCAGTCTAGTGGGAGCAACAAACAGTCGAGTCACTGTGATATCTGAAGGGGAAAGCTCCATGCAAGGAGTTGACAGACACAAAGGAGAGAGTGACTAACTCTTCCCAAGGTTCTAGGAAGATTTCCACAGATGAGGTGACCTTTGACTTGCACCTTGGAAGATGCTTCAGAGTCTAACAGAAAAGGTAACAGGAAATAGAGGATTCTAGAAACTGGGTGTTAATTTTTTGTTTACTTATTGGTTTTATTATAGATTATTAAACTAATGGAGTGTACTAAAAATTATAAAGAAGTTAAAAAAACCCTAATGACCCATAACTTCAACATCAGTACAACAGCAATAATTACTCTGCAATAATCATTTATTTTCTTTTCCTATGTATTTTAATATAAAATTGTGTTTCTTCCAGAATTATAACTTTGTATGTTGTTTATTCTCAAAACATGTTCCATCATCTAAAAACTTGGTAAACTAATATTTGACAGATTCTTAAAAATCATACCAAGCAGATTTATCATAATACTTGTAAGCATCAGTCTATTGTGCATTTCTGTGCTCCAGGTTTTCATTCATATAAGGTGTGTCTTTGTGTGTAAACTTTCATCATATTTTACAGGTGGAAATCTTAGGATAAAGTATTTGAACATTATTAATGCTCTTGATAACTAGCCATATTACTTTCTAGATAATTTGCAACAAATCATCACTAGCAAAGCCTGAAAGTGCCTTTCTTTCTAAACTAACATCATTGCATAGAATTTTGTCAAATGGAGTTTAACATGCATTCAATAAAGTGCACTAAACTCAAATGTATAGCTATAATTTTTTAAATATTTGATAATGTAATAGGAAATAATTTTGCAGTTCCTCAAAAAGTTAAACATGGAGCTACTGTATGACCTAGCAATACCACTCCTGGGTATATACCCAGGAGAACTGAAAATGTCTGTCCACACAAAAATTGTACACAGGAGTTCATAGAAGCATTATTCATAATAGCTGAACCATGGAAACAATTCAAATATCCATCAACTGATGAATGGGTAAACTAAATATAGTATATCCATATAGTGGAGTATTATTCAGCTATAAAAGAGAATGAAGTATTGATACATGGAAACTCCAGTACTTTGGCCACCTCATGCGAAGAGTTGACTCATTGGAAAAGACTCTGATGCTGGGAGGGATTGGGGGCAGGAGGAGAAGGGGACGACAGAGGATGAGATGGCTGGATGGCATCACCGACTCAATGGACGTGAGTCTGAGTGAACTCCGGGAGTTGGTGATGGACAGGGAGGCCTGGCGTGCTGCAATTCATGGGGTTGCAGAGTTGGACACGACTGAGCGACTGAACTGAACTGAACTGAATACATGGATGAACCTTGAAAACATGGTAAGTGAAAGGAGTCATACACAAAAATCTACATATTATGTGATTCCATGTCTACAAAATGTCCAGAATAGACATATCCATAGAGAAAGGAAGTAAAATGGTGATTTCCAGAGGCTAGGAAGGATGGGAAATGGGGAATGACAGATAGTGCATAATAGTGGGTACAGTTTCTTTTGAGAGAGATGAAAATTTCCTGGAATTTGATGTAATACAACTTTGTGAATATACTAAAACCTACTTAGTTGTACTCTTTAAATTAATAAAATAAGAATAAGATTCAAACCATACTATGAACTGTCTTCACCATTTTTCTCCAAAGAAAGGAGGAAGACATGTCATATGACACATATGCTATTTATAGAGAAACGAAGGCACCAAGTGGAGAGCCAAAGTGCCAGCATCTTGGTCGGCAATTATTGGGCACTTGCTTTAGGTAGGGCCAGTGCAAGTCATGTCCCTACAGAAGGTAATGCAGGAAATGGCAAAGATCCTCTCCCTTTGCTGAGTGGGAGTTCCAGGATAAACACAGGTCATACCTATTAATCAGTTCAATTCAGTTCAGTTGTTCAGTCATGTCTGACTCTGTGACTCCATGGACTGCAGCACGCCAGGCTTCCCTGTCTATCCCTAACTTCCAGCACTCGCTTAAAGTCATGTCCATCGAGTCGGTGATGCCATCCAACCATCTCATCCTCTGTCATCCCCTTCTCCTCCTGCCTTCAATCTTTCCCAGCATCAGGGTCTTTTCAAATGAGTCAGTTCTTCACATCAGGTAGCCAAAGTATTGGAGCTTCAGCTTCAGCATCAGTCCTTCCAATGAATATTCAGGACTGATTTCCTTTAGGTTTGATCTAAACCATTCCTTTGACTGATTTGATCTCCTTGCAGTCCAAGGGACTCTCAGGAGTCTTCTCCAACACCACAGTTCAAAAGCATCAATTCTTTGGCGCTCAGCTTTCTTTATGGTCCAACTCTCATATCCATACATGACTACTGGAAAAACCATAGCTTTGATTAGATGGACCTTTGTCAGCAAAGTAATGTCTCTGCTTTTTAATATGCTGTCTAGGCTGGTAATAGCTTTTCTTCCAAGGAGAAATCTTCTTTTTATATAAAACAACGAGTGGAAGATGGTTTAGCTTTGACCACTGATTTAGAAAACTACTGGCTTGTTTTTGTTGTTTAGTCACAGGTCATATCCGACTCTTTTGTGACCCCCATGGAATGGGTCAGGCTCCTCTATCAAGGGAATTTCCCAGGCAAGAATACTGGAGAATATAAGAATACTGGAGTGGGTTGCCATTTCCTTCTCCAGGGATTCTTCCCAACTCAGGGATCAAACCCATGTCCCCTGCATTGGAAGGCAAGTTCTTTACCACCAAGCCACTAGGGAAGAGCTACAGGCTTGTTACAGTTACTCATATCAGAATGGGCTGTTAATACAGCTGAAAACAGTAGATCACCATTTCCATAGCTACACAGAGTACTTCCCATTTCCATGGCAAATGGAACAAAATACCAGATGTGAGGTTTGGGCAACAAAGACCCACAACAAATAGTGCATTTAATGTTTTTTTTGTAAGTACAAAGAACCAATATTATAGAGTGTATTTTTCATTGATGAGAGAAAGGAGATTACCTGATTTTCCAATTCTCTGGAAAATGATATGATTAGAAAAGAGGATCAGAACATAAAAGTTCTGTAAGAAAGTAATGAACAAAATGCACATGTTGTCAGCAATGAAGATCCTCTCTCAGCACACTAAGGGACTCTGATATGTTTGCCTGCATTCACAGGTGCTGAAGGAAAGAGAGCCCCACCTGGAACAACCGTTTCTTTGGCAGGAGGAAATGATATGAAATCCAGGTCAGGGAAGCTTCAAGGCAGGGGTAATGGTGGTAAAATCTGACCATAATTCAGCTGAGGAGGAAACCCTATGATGTAGCTGTGGCAACGGCCCTGACTGTGTATGAGAATGTGCAAAAAGGACCCAGTTGTCCCTGACCTGGGAAATGAAAGTTCTGCTGGTTAAATGGACCAGGTTGATGGTTGCCATGGAAACCATAAAACTCTTGCTTTCTCAGAATAGAGATGGGAAGAAACAGGCTCAGCAGTCTATGGAGGAAAGCAGAGCCCAGATGGCCCATGTCAGGTTCATCTTCTCTTCTACCCTCTGCATAATAATCTCTGGATTTCTTCCCACTTGGCCTCCGTGAAGAGGTAGGGTGAGAAATAGAGACGCAGGAAAAGGTCTTTTTTTGTTCCTTGTCTCATTAACAAAATGCTAGATGTTAACCAGAACCTTGTTATGCCAAGAACTCTGAATGAGGCTCTTCCCATATTCCAAAGACTGAAGAGTAGTTGGCACTGAGTAGAAATATAAATGACTACAGGTGTAACAGGTGATTGTGATGAATACCTGAAGTTGAGGCCTGATAGGTATCCATTCCGGAGAAGGCAATGGCAACCCACTCCAGTACTCTTGCCTGGAAAATCCCATGGATGGAGGAGCCTGGTAGGCTGCAGTCCATGGGGTCACTAAGAGTTAGACACGACTGAGCGACTTCACTTTCACTTTTCACTTTCATGCATTGGAGAAGGAAATGGCAACCCACTCCAGTGTTCGTGCCTGGAGAATCCCAGGATGGGGGAGCCTGGTGGGCTGCCGTCTATGGGGTCGCACAGAGTCGGACACGACTGAAGTGACTTAGCAGCAGCAGCAGAAATATAAATGACTACAGGTGTAACAGGTGATTGTGATGAATGCCTGAAGTTGAGGCCTGATAGGTATCCATTCCGGAGAAGGCAATAGCACCCCACTCCAGTACTCTTGCCTGGAAAATCCCATGGATGGAGGAGCCTGGAAGGCTGCAGTCCATGGGGTCACTAAGGGTTGGACATGACTGAGCGACATCACTTTCACTTCTCACTTTCATGCATTGGAGAAGGAAATGGCAACACACTCCAGTGTTCTTGCCTGGAGAATCCCAGGGACAGGGGAACCTGGTAGGCTGCCGTCTATGGGGCTGCACAGAGTCAGACATGACTGAAGCGACTTAGCAGCAGCAGCAGCAGCAGGTATCCATTTTGGAGAAGGCAATGGCAATCCACTCCAGTACTCTTGCCTGGAAAATCCCATGGATGGAGGAGCCTGGTGGGCTGCAGTCCATGGGGTCACTAAGAGTCAGACACGACTGAGCGACTTCACTTTCACTTTTCACTTTCATGCATTGGAGAAGGAAATGGCAACACACTCCACTGTTCTTGCCTGGAGAATCCCAGGGATAGGGGAGCCTGGTGGACTGCTGTATATGGGTTTGCACAGAGTCAGACATGACTGAGGCGACTTAGCAGTAGCAGCAGGTATCCATTCCTCCTTCAACTGGTAGATTTTCCTTTGAAATATCACCACTTCCTTATTCTTGATCCTGTAGATCCTGTGGTTCCTGTACAGCCAGCCCACAAAATACATGAATAGGCATATGACTCAAGCATGACCAATGAGAGCATTGTATTAGTCCAGGATGTCCAAGCTACTTAGTGAGAGTTACAGAACTTTGATGAAGCTGAAGTGGTAAACTTGGAGCTGCCAGAAGATATATTCTCTAACTGAATGGAGAAAGCTTATCCACAATGAAAAGATATGAGGCCAACTACAGGAGAGCAGAGCGAGAATAAGCCTCGATAGCATCATTTCATCCTTGATCTAGCTGTACCTGAAGATGAAGTTACCTGTACATGTCTCAAATACATGAGGCTAGAGATTATCAATTAGGTAATCTATTACATAGCTAGATTAAGTTATTTTTCTATTTTAACAAAGAGCGCTTATCAATACAGTGGGTATATTGGATCACAATTTTTGCTAAAATTTCTGACAGGTGGTTTGGTATAAGCACCACCAGCATATAAAATGGACCTTGCCAAAGCCTGTTGAATGACCACCAACTGACCATCTAGTGAAGGCATCTGAAATCTAAAGGAAGGACAAAGAAATCAAACTCTAGAATTTTTAAAAAAGGCAGCTTTTTAATTATGTGTTTTCTCTGATCAAATGACAGGGATTATCACAGTAATGATGGCAAATAAACTCTTAATCAATTGTTACATTAATAACATTAATAGAAACTATTATTATCATAAAAATTAGTACTTTAGAACCAATTTTATGTGTTCAGATCAGATCAGATCAGTCACTCAGTCGTGTCCAACTCTTTGCGACCCCATGAATCGCAGCACGCCAGGCCTCCCTGTCCATCACCAACTCCCGGAGTTCACTCAGACTCATGTCCATCGAGTCAGCAATGCCATCCACCCATCTCATGCTCTGTCATCCCCTTTTCCTCCTGCCCCCAATCCCTCCCAGCATCAGAGTCTTTTCCAATGAGTCAACTCTTTGCATGAGGTGGCCAAAGTACTGGAGTTTCAGCTTTAGCATCATTCCTTCCAATGAACACCCAGGACTGATCTCCTTCAGAATGGACTGGTTGGATCTCCTTGCAGTCCAAGGGACTCTCAAGAGTCTTCTCCGACACCACAGTTAAAAAGCATCAATTTTTTGGCGTTCAGCCTTCTTCACAGTCCAACTCTCACATCCATACATGACCACAGAAAAAATCATAGCCTTGACTAGACGGACCTTTGTTGGCAAAGTAACGTCTCTGCTTTTGAATATGCTATCTAGATTGGTCATAACTTTCCTTCCAAAGAGTAAGCGTATTTTAATTTCATGGCTGCAGTCACCATCTGTAGTGATTTTGGAGCCCAGAAAAATAAAGTCTGACACTGTTTCTGCTGTTTCCTCATCTATTTCCCATGAAGTGGTGGGACCGGATGCCATTTTATGTGTTAACACTCTGCAATTTGTTTCAATCTCACTTAAATCTCACCCTCGTAGGGGAATTATTATTATTTCCATTTTACAGATGAACAAACTGAGACTAGGATCATTGATAAATGTGGCCAAGGTACCCCCCAGTGGATTCTGATCGTCTGACAGAAAACTTTTCTGGGTGTTATCTCATAAAATAAATAAGACCTAACCTTGTCTTTGCTGCTGCTGCTAAGTCGCTTCAGTCGTGTCCAACTCTGTGCAACCCCATAGACGGCAGCCCACCAGGCTTCCCCGTCCCTGGGATTCTCTGGGCAAGAACACTGGAGTGGGTTGCCATTTCCTCCTCCAAAACCTTGTCTTTAGGGAGCTACAATTCAGTTAGCACTAGCAAGATGATGTCATATGTGGTTAAGCACCAGATTAATGCTACAAATCATGAATGTTACAAGATCTCAGTGGATAAAAAGATTGCTATAGGCTGGAATGATCAGAAATCATGGAAGACACGAGTTTGGGACAAGACCCCAAAGGAGGAGGGGGAAAGGAAGCCGATTCCTGAAAGGAGGGAATGGCACAAAGTTGGCTGGAGAAAAAGCAGCTTGCCAAAGTAGCTGACATTTGCTAAGGTAACAAGGGAGGTGAGCAGAGATCAATCAGGTAAGTCCTTAGATTCCAGGTTAAAAAATCTGAACTCTAGCTTGAAAGAACAAAAAACCTTGAGCTCAAGGGACCAGATCAAAATATTACTATACTAATGATGACATATTTTGCAGATAATTTCTACTTATGAAACTGTTTAAAACTGAAGTTTAGAGCAATCGGAGAAATAAGTACAGAAGTTAAAAACACAAGCAGCATTTTGGGACCGTGGGTATCCTGCACTGAAGCTAGGAGACTCCCCCAAACACGGGAACAGCTGGTGAAAGTTATATCAGTGACTCAAAATCAAATCAAGTACTTGCCTAATTTGCTTTCCCTGTGTTTCTTTTTTCCTTCTTTCCCACTCTCTTCTGTCTCTGCATTTTCTCGTCATTTGCCATGATTCTCTCTCACCATGCTGTCTTTCTTAACACCCTCTCTCTTCCACACTGAGAAATAGTGAGACCTCTCTGTCTCCTCCTCGCTGTCCATTTCAACCCCCTTTTTGTCTAGATTCTTCATCTTCCTCTCAAAATGTTGATGTTTTATATCTTTCATGTTCTCCGTGTGTGTGTGTGTGTGTGTGTGTGTGTGTTTGTGAAGAAAGGAAGTATGGGCTAGTCCACATGATTCTTTGATTAGCTGGGGTCAACAAAAACTACAAATGTCCTTTAAATATTAGTTCTTCCCCTCCCTAAATCAAAGCAGAGGTGCTTTCAGATATAGAAAACAAATTTATGACAGGGGGGAAATGGTGTGTGTGTATGTGTGTGCTCAGTCATGTCCGATTCTTTGAGACTCCATGGATTATAGCCCACCAGGCTCCTCCGTCCAGGGAATTTTCCAAGGAAGAATACTGGAGCAGGTTGCCATTTCCTTCTCCAGGGGATCTTCCTGACCCAGGGATCAAATCTGAGTATCTGAGTCTTCTGCAATGGTGGGTGGATTCTTTACCAGTGTGCCACCTGGAAGCCCAGGGGGAAAATGGAGAGGGATAAACTCGGAAATTGGGATTGACATATATACACTGAAAATGAAAAGACAGTGAAAACGAAGTCGCTCAGTCACGTCTGACTCTTTGCGACCCCATGGACTGTAGCCCACCAGGCTCCTCCATCCATGGGATTCTCCAGGCAAGAGTACTGGGTTGCCATTTCCTTCTCCAGAGGATCTTCCCGACCCAGAGATCGAACCCGGGTCTCTCTCATTGTAGGCAGATGCTTTACCATCTGAGCCACCAGAGAAGTCATATATACATACTACATGTAAAATAGATAACTAATAAGGACATACTGTAGAGCACAGGGAACTCTACTCAATACTCTATAATGAGTATTGGGTAGAAATGAGTATTGAGTAGAAATTGAGTATTGAGTAGAAATTGAGTAGAATTATATTCCCATATAATTCCTATATGGGAATATAATCTAAAAAAGTGCACAGAGCCTTCCCTGATGGTCCAGTGGTTAAGACTCCATGCTTCCATTGCAGGGGTCACTGATTCAATTCCTGATTGGGGAACTAAGATCCCATATGCCCCGTGGAACAGCCAAAAAATAAAAATAAAAGAGTGGATATGTATATATGTATAACTGATTCACTTAGCTGTACAGCAGAAACTAACACAATACTGTAAACAACTATACTCCAACAAAAATTTTAAAAATAAATAAGTAAAGCAGAAGTGCTTTGGGTGAATGAGGAAAGAAGTGTAAGGAGTTACTGAAGTATTCAGCACCAGAAAAGGAAAATCCCCTTTGTCTATATTATTAGTTCAAGGCAGAGTTATTGCCTATGAATGGGGGTTAGTTATTTTATATTTCCTATGACTAAATTGATTTTTAAAGGGTGGAAGATGATTTTTCTTCCCCAAGGAGAAGATTCATTGATTAATGTCTGATTAAAAACCAAACCAAACAAAAAAGACAAGAAAGACCAACAAACAAATGTACTATATATGCCTGCATGCTCAGTCGCATCTTTGCAACCCCATGGACTATAGCCTGCCTGGCCTCTCTGTCCCAGGAATTTTCCAGACAAGAATACTGGAGTGGGTTGCCATTTTCTACTCCAGGGGATATTCCCAATCCAGAGAGTCTCCTGTGTCTCCTGTATTGGCAGGTAGATTCTTTACCACTGTGCCACCTGGGAAACCCCATTATATACGCATGTTCACTTTCAAAAAGAAAAGTGCTTATGCTTTCCAAAAGGCAGCAAACGACACGAACCTGAACACACAGTGTTATGTTGCCTGTGAAGCTTTCCCGTTCCACGTGTGCGCTCAGTAACCACAGCGATCCCAGGCCCTCCATGGGGAAAGTGCCCCCAGGTTCCTGAGGACACTGCAGCATATTTGATGAACATTCCTGCTCTTTCAAATGTGGTCGGCATTATCATTTTTTTTTTCCTTAACTTGAAGGGTACACTGTTTATGAGTAGGCTCTGGGAGTTGGTGATGGACAGGGAAGCCTGGCGTGCTACAGTCCATGGGGTCGTAAAGAGTCGGACATGACTGAGCATGTGAACTGAACTGAAGGGTATAATGTTTAGAAGAAAGACTATATTCAGGAGAAAAAAATTATAAATGACCAAAGCTGCAAAAGTAGGACAGGAATACTTCTGAGCCAAGCAGAAACACAGACCAGGAATTACAAACTCTCTGTGAGGGAGGGGCTCAGCTTCTAAAACATTATGACCGTTCAGCTTTAAAATACCACCAAAATAAAATACCCTGTGTTTCCAAATGTATTCATGTAAGTGTTAACTTTCTTCTTACAACCTCAGTAACCTCAGAAACAAATGTATAGAAAGTCTATTTAAGAGATTCCTGGTGGTTCAGATGGTAAAGAATCTGCCTGCAATGTAGGAAACCCGTGTGCGATCCCTGGGTTGGGAAGATCCTCTGAAGCAGGGAATGACAACCCACTCCAGTATTCTTGTCTGGAGAATTCCATGGACAGAGGAGCTTGGAGGGCTACAGACTATAGGGTCACAAAGAGTCGGACACGTTTGAGCAACTAACACACACACAGATTTAATCTAAAGCTGAATTCTCTGATGAATTTGGTATGAATTTCTGGAGAGCTTGCTATGTGCCAGGGCCTGTGCTAAGCGCTCACCCACCTCATCTTCTTTCATCTCCACAAGAGCTGCGGGAGGCAGGAAGCACAACTGCTGCTTTACACATGAGAAGGCTGAGATTTAAAAGGACTAAATAATCTGTCCATGATTACACTAGTATGTAGCTAAGATTCAGACCCAGGCCAGACTTCATCTTACACACTCTTTCTGCTCTGTTTCACTGATTAGGGATTCAAATTTGAGTCCATCTGAACAAGGTGACATGTGTGATCAACAGTAGAAAGAGTCCTGGACTGACTTCCAAGTTCTGGCATAGCTTCTGTCTCATCTTAAGCCTAGAAGGAGGCTTCCCTACCATCCACTCAGTATTGTCAAGGCTGAAACAGTCAAAATGATTTTGTCAAAATCCACACGATGAATGCATGGAATGGCACCTTAAATTGTTTTTTCAGTTCATGTGCTTTTTCCCTGATTGAAAAAACAGGGGCGGGGGCGGGGGTGGGGGGCGCTGTGCAGGATCTTAGTTTCAGTATTCAGGATTTAGTTGCAACATGTGGGATCTAGTTCCCTGACCAGGGCACCAGGGATGGAACTCAGGCACCTACTTTGGGAGCATGGTGTCTTAGCCACTGGACCACCAGAGAAGTCCCTTCCCTGACTGAATTTGATGAATTAAGTTCTTCCCACCACTCAGGGCTTTGGCAGTGAGGTGCTTCACCCTGGAATGCTCATCACACGACTGTACATGCTGTTTATACCTGGAAACTTCTCCTCCTCCTCCAGTCTGTGTCATGCATGTCTTCAGAGACTTCTCCTGATCACTCTCCCTAAAACTGGTGCCTTCCGACTCTCCTGGAGCTCACTTCTTATTGACTTCATATATCTTAAACTGTCAATTATTTTGTATGTACTTGTGTATTGCTTGTGTTCCCCTGTAGGATATAAGGACTATATCTGTCCTGTTCACTATTGTATCCTCCTTGGGCTGGCATAGCACATAGCAGGTGGTTAACCAGTATCTGCTGACTATAAGAATGCTCCCTTGGAGGTATTTTTCTAACATAAAAGCAAATGAACAAAAACCCCAATGGGCAGAAAAATACACTGCTAAGCATGGAAAGATTCTCAAAACTTATAGTTAAATTTAAAAAGCACTTTACAGTGTAATCTCATTTATATAATATATTTGTATACTAAAAATATATGAGACAAACTAGAAAGTAGATGGCTCTAAAAGATGTGGGATTATCAGTGTTCTATATAATTTTTTTGCTTGTCTAATTTTCCTATAATGAGCATGTGTATTACTTTTGTACTGGGAAAACAATAAAATAAATTTGGGAGATGGGAGTAAGATTAACTAAGAATAGCTCTTAATAAACACAATTTATAATGAAAGTAAATAATTGCTGCACCAAAAAAGGGTGTTTGGGGATTTTTTAGCCTAACCCCTTTTATTTGATATTCACAACTGATATTTTCTCAAAATCTTGTACAGTGTAAAGAAAAATTAAACTCCAATCCCTCGTGTTGATCCAGTTTCCTCACCTAAACTTCTCTTGGTAGAAAACATGGAGCCATTCATCACAAATGCCTTTGTCATGCCATGTTGTTGAAATTTTAAATGATGGTCAGTGGAGACAATAGACCCCCCAGAGGGCAGATGCTCACAGCAAATCCCAGTTTCTCTGAACCTCAGTTTCCTCAACCATAATACAGAAGAACTGGACTGGAGCATTTTTAAGGTGCCATCACTTCCTATGATTTTATCATCTTGTTAACCATGGAACAGGTTTATAATCTTAAAAAATTATATCGATAGATATAGACAAATAGAGACTTCTGGTTATTGATGAACTCCCTGGTGGCTCAGTGGTAAAGAATCTGCTTGCAATGCAGGAGACCCAGGGTCGATCCCTGGTCTGGGAAGATCCCCTGCAGAACGAAATAGCAACCCATTCCAGTATTCTTGCCTGGGAAATCCCATTGACAGAGGAGCCTGGTGGGCTACAGTCCATGGGGTTGCAAAGAGTAGGATACAACTTAGTGACTAAACCACCATCCGGTTATTGGATCTTGTACAGATGTACAAGTAGATTACACTATATTTAATAATGCTAATAGTGCTAAAACCCATAGCATTTCCATAAAAAGCAATTCAAATGCTGAAAATAACCAACCCATTCTTATTCAACAAAAAGAAAAAAACTACCATTGGACAGTTTTAAGAATACTCTCTTTACTAGAAACAGTTTTAAAAGACTATTTAGGAGAGATTCATTTCATATAGGTTTAGAGAATTGGCTTATAAGGTGCAGAACTCAAGACTATGAATTGGTAGTTCAAGTACAGTTATCAACAGGTACAAGCCGAGTTCTCCCAAAATTTCTAGGAGGAAGGAGTAGGTAGGCACCAGTGATCTCTCTTACAGGAGATGGTTTCTGGCATATTACAGATGCCCAAAACTTTTTGTTGCATTCATAAAGGAAAAAACACAATATACTGAATACAAAAGACCTCAAACCCACAGAACACTCATACACAATCACACACTAAAAGAAACAATTCAAAATTTAGAGAATAGTCCCCTCACCACATTCACAGTCCCTCCTCAGCCTTTTGCCGGAATATTTTTGCTGAGGACAGTTATTCTACTCATAGATTTGCCCTCCTACTATCCTTGAGTAAACACATCCTTAATAAACTAGAGACAATACATGGGGCAAATGGAACAAATATGAAATTGGCAACGTCGGTTCAGAGTGTGCTATGAAGTCAGGAGTCTGATCTCAGAGCTGACAACCCCAGTTTACCCCAGTTTAAATCTTGGCTCTAAGCAGTGGCATTTAAGCAAATCACTTAACACTCAGTTTCTTCATATGTGTTAATCAATTGCTGATTATTTGAAGATTTATTTCTCATTTCTAAATTAACATACTTATTGAGATACAATGCACACAGCACACCAGTGGTTCATCCATTGAAAGTGCACAATTCGGGGGTTTCTGGTATAGTCATAGAGTTCATCCAGAATTTTAAAACATTTTTATCACCTTAAAAAGAAACTCCGTGCCCATTAACAGTCACTCCACATGTCCCCTCACCCTCCATCCTCCAGCCTTAGGAAATCACCTATCTATTTCCTGCCTACCTACTGATCTGTAGATTTGTCTACCCTAGACATTTCATATAAATGGAATCATACGATATGAGGTGGTCTGTGAACGATTTCTTTCACTTAGTATAACGTCTTCAAGTATATCTGCTTTGTAGCATGTAGATTCTTTACAATCTGAGCCACCAGGGAAGCCCAACATGTATCAAAATTTTATTCCTTTTTACTGCCAAATGATATTTCAATTTATAGATATAACACATTCTATTTATCTATTTATCCATTAATGGATATTTACAGCTCTATACAGTCAGCAAAAACAAGACCAGGAGCTGACTGTGGCTCAGATCATGAACTCCTTATTGCCAAATTCAGACTTAAATTGAAGAAAGTAGGGAAAACCACTAGACCATTCAGGTATGACCTAAATCAAATCCCTTATGATTATACAGTGGAAGTGAGAAATAGATTTAAGGGACTAGATCCTATAGACAGAGTGCCTGATGAACTATGGATGGAGGTTCGTGACAACAGACAGGGAGCAAGACCATCCCTAAGAAGAAGAAATGCAAAAAAGCAAAATGCCTGTCTGAGGAGGTCATACAAATAGCTGTGAAAAGAAGAGAAGCCAAAAGCAAAGGAGAAAAGGAAAGATATACCCAACTGAATGCAGAAGTCCAAAAAATAGCAAGGAGAGATAAGAAAGACTTCCTCAGTGACCAGTGCAAAGAAATAGAGGAAAACAATACAATGGGAAATACTAGAGATCTCTTCAAGAAAATTAGAGCTACCAAGGGAACATTTCATGCAAAGATAGGCTCAATAAAGGACAGAAAAGGGATGGACCTAACAGAAGCAGAATATATTAAGAAGAGGTGGCAACAATAACCACAATGGTGTAATCACTCACCTAGAGCCAGACATCCTGGAATGCGAGGTTAAGTGAGCCTTAGAAAGCATCACTATGGACAAAGCTAGTGGAGGTGATGGAATTCCAGTTGAGCTATTTCAAATCCTAAAAGATGATGCTGTGAAAGTGCTGCACTCAATATGCCAGCAAATTTGGAAAACTCAGCAGTGGCCACAGGACTGGAAAAGGTCAGTTCTCATTCCAATCCCAAAGAAAGGCAATGCTAAAGAATGCTCATGCTACTGCACAGTTGCACTCATCTCACACGCTAGTAAAGTAATGCTCAAAACTCTCCAAGCCAGGCTTCGGCAATATGTGAACTGTGAATTTCCACATGTTCAAGCTGGATTTAGAAAAGGCAGAGGAACCAGAGATCAAATTGCCAACATCTGGTGGATCACTGAAAAAGCAAGAGAGTTACAGAAAAACATCTATTTCTGCTTTATTGACTATGCCAAAGCCTGTGACTGTGTGGATCACAACAAACTGTGGAAAATTCTGAAAGAGATGGGAATACCAGACCATCTAAACTGCCTCTTGAGAAATCTGTAGGCAGGTCAGGAAGCAACAATTAGAACTGGACATGGAACAACAGACTGGTTCCAAATAGGAAAAGGAGTACGTCAAGGCTGTATATTGTCACCCTGCTTATTTAACTTATATGCAGAGTACATCATGCAAAATGCTGGGCTGGATGAAGCACAAGATGGAAGTAAGATTGCCGGGAGAAATATCAATAACCTCAGATACGCAGATGACACCACCCTTATGGCAGAAAGTGAAGAACTGAAGAGGCTCTTGATGAAAGTGAAAGAGGAGAGTGAAAAAGTTGGCTTAAAGCTCAACATTCAAAAAACGAAGATCATGGCGTCTGGTCCCATCACTTCATGGCAAATAGATGGAGAAACAGTGGAAACAGTGACAGACTTTATTTTGGAAGGCTCCAAAATCCCTGCAGATTGTGATTGCAGCCATGAAATTTAAAGACGGTTACTCCTTGGAAGGAAAGTTATGACCACCCTAGGCAGCATATTAAAAAGCAGAGACATTACTTTGTCAACAAAGGTCCATCTAGTCAAGGCTGTGGTTTTTCCAGTAGTCATGTATGGATGGGAGTTGGACTGTAAAGAAAGCTGAGCACCAAAAGAATTGATGCTTTTGAACTGTGGTGCTGGAGAAGACTCTTGAGTGTCCCTTGGACTGCAAGGAGATCCAACCAGTCCATCCTAAAGGAGATCAGTCCTGGGTATTCACTGGAAGGTCTGATATTGAAGCTGAAGCTCCAATACTTTGGCCACCTGATGTGAAGAGCTGACTCATTTGAAAAGACCCTGATGGTGGGCAAGATTGAAGGCAGGAGGAGAAGGGGACGACAGAGCATGAGATGGTTGGATGGCATCACCAACTCGATGGACATGGGTTTGGGTAAACTCCAGGAGTTGATGATGGACTGGGAGGCCTGGCGTGCTGCAGTCCATGGGGTTGCAAAGAATCGGACACGACTGAGTGACTGAACTGAACTCAACAGATATTTATTTTAAAAATAGTTTTGAGTACTTAGAGTGATATTTATTTAGGTGGACCTTGCTTTTTTTCCTTTCAGCTACCTTATCCATAGCAGTGTGCTATGTTCACTTGCTTCTCCTAAGATAAGCCATAACAAAATTCTTCATTAAAGTAGGTGGAGTTAGTACCACCAGTATAGTGTTCTTTACATGTCATCACTGTTGTTTGCTCTACAGATCAAGCGACTGCAGGATCCCACCACTTTTCCCCCCGACCTCATTCATGGTTATATCTAGACACTGTCATTCCCAACAACTTCAAATTATCTTCAAATATTTTATATCATTTCATTCCCTTAACAACATCACTCCAACAATTCTTTGCCTTTCCCAGAATGTCCACGCCCTCCACTCTACTACATGGTGATGGTCCAGTCACCCCTTGACATCCGCATTTCCTTCCTTATCCAGCTTAGATCCATGGTTCATCATCATCATGATCACCATTCTCTTGCATAACACCTCCACTCCCATCCCTTCTGCCTTTTGCTGTGCTTGTCTGGCAAAGTTATTAATACAATCCTGATCTAATGCTCTGCCTACTCTGTTCCAAAATTTGAGCACTTGAACATGCCTAGAAAGAAATCACATGGCATGCTGAGAGGCATCACTTTAAACTGGTGATCACAAGCCTCAAGAGGGCCCCCAGCATACCTGGGAAACCAAATTTCATTTCCCTTGTCTATTTACTCTCCTGGTTTCCTCCACAACTGTTTCACACTTTCCTCTCTCTTCTTAAATTTCTCACCCCTTGACCTTTCTCACTCTCACTGATGAACTTGCTTCTTATTCCACTGAGAAAACAGCTGCAATCAGAAAATAACTTTCTCAAGATCCTTCCAACAAATCTACCAACTTAACTTCACATAGAGGCATGCACTCTGCCTTCTTTTTTATTTCAATGGATGAACCAATTTTGTTAATGTGTGGGACTATCTAACCCTTATGAAAGTTTTGAAAAGAGATTTAGACAGTGGTGGAGAGTTTAGAGTTTCAGTAGTAGAACGTACATTAGAAAACTAATTCTAGGGTCAAATTCTCCACTTGTAGACTAGATACCAATTCCTTTTGCATTCTGCAAAAACTTGCACAGCAAAGAAAAAATAATCATAGTTTACCACCTGTTTCATCTACATATAAAGTTTACATGAAGTGAACTGAAGTGAAGTCGCTCAGTCGTGTCCGACTCTTCGCGACCCCGTAGACTGTAGCCTACCAGGCTTCTCCATCCATGGGATTCTCCAGGCAAGAATACTGGAGTGGGTTACCATTTCCTTCTCCAAGAGTTTACATAGTCATAATAAATTAAACTCTGAATATTGATCTAATCAAAATAATGGAGTTATATATCATCTATTCACTTCCCATCAGGGAAGATGAGAATTTAGCTTTCATTTCTTCCCCACAGCCTCAAAAACAAAAGAAACACCCATCTCTCCTTAGCATTTCTTTCTCACTGCCAGGTCTCTATCACTGAAACTGTGAGAGACAATATGACCAGTGACCTCTATATTACCGTATCAGTGACCAGTTCTAAGTTCTCCTCTTACTCACACTGGCAGCAGCATTTGCACAGTTGATTCTTTCCATACTTCTTGAAACACTTTTTTTACTTGCCTTTTAGGACATCACACTTTCTTGGTTTCCCTTCTACCTGGTGGGAGATGACAGACCCAGCAGTCAATTAAACTCAAGGTACTTGTGACAGTTTGGGAGCCACAACAGAGCATTTTTGAGGCTTTCATGAGGAAAGTGCCAGAGATGATTCTGAAAGAAAAAGATCACTAAAGTCCTTCCCTCTCCATATCACTGGGTTCTAAGGTGTTCCTTTAGAGATTGGGTGGTTGTTTTCTCTCCGTTGCAACAAAATCTTTGTGTCCCAGTCCAGTCATACCCTACTTGTACTCAGATATTTTGTCTGGAAAGATCAGGTGCAAGATGGACAAGGCTATCTTAATATAAAATTTACAGAGACTTCCCTGGGGGCACAGTAGATAAGCTAATGCAGGGGACATGGGTTCGATCCCTGGTTCGGGAAGATCCCACATGCCAAGGAGCAGTTAAGCCCATGTGCCATAACTGCTGAAACCCACAGGCCTAGAATCTGCTCCACAACAAGAGAAGCCACCTCATTGAGAAACCTGTGCACCCACCTCAATAAAGAGCAGCCCCCGCCTCCTGCAACTAGAAAAACCCACCCAGAGCAATGAAGACCCAGCACAGCCAAAACAACATGAATTAAAATAAATTTTAAAAAGTAAAATTTACAAAGACTCGTATGTCCTCCACTCTGGTCTGCACAGGGACCTGATGAATAGTGTGCTCATTATCCTACAATTTAAGACCTTTTCAGTCCAAAGAGAATCCGAGTACCTGAACCAGATTAAGTTTATCCTCTGTGCCCCCTTTTGGGCAGGGCTGCCGCTTAAAGGGTGTACCACTCAGGCTGGCCCAGGATTGCTATTAGGGGAAAGAAAGAGTGCATCATGACTGGAAATAGGATAGAGTCCAGATAAGTCCATATACCCCTCCATCCCTGATCTCTACCCAGGAGCACACCAATAGGAAATGATCCTTTTCTGGGGACAGCTACATTCAGTGATCCAACTGCCTTATTAAGGTGTGTGGAGCAGAAAGGTAAAGGAGGTAGAATCAGAAATATTTTTGAGCAGAAGTTTTTGGGGGTCATTCCAACACTCAACAATACCAGACACCTGTAGACAGCAGGGAACATGAAAGGTCCATTGAATTTCTTGAAAATTAGCCTATTGTTGAATGGCTTTTGTGATGAAAGGCGTACTATTCTCAGACTGAAATGGTCCAGAAGGCCAAATATGTAATACAGATTCCTTTCAAAAGTCACAATACTGAACAGTAAATGAAATTTTCCTCTGCTACAGAGAATGGCACCATCTCTATTTTCCAACCTGTTCACTACAACTTGAAAAGAAGAGTATCCAGACAGAGGCAGGCAGTGCCTTTGCTCACAAGATGTGCAGAAACACATGTATGCATATATTAACTAATTAGAAGACATAGGTGAATTAACGATTGAAATTAATATCACCAAAATAAGAAACAATTAACATAAATGAGCCTGTGAATATGAAACCCTAAGAATACAGTAGTATTTGTGTTATTTTCAGCCGAAAGTTCATATCCTAACTTGAACCTTGAGGAAACATCAGACAAACCCAAAGTATAAATCAACTGACCTATATTCTTCAAACACATCATCCTCATGAAAGACAAAGACTGAGGAACTGTTCACTGGAAAGAAGGTGAAGAGTCATGACAACTGATGCAATTCATGATCCTGGACTAGATGGATCCTGTCTCAGGAGAGAAAAAAGTTGCTACAAACGACAATACTGGGACAACTGACAAGTTGGAATATGGTCTTCAGATTAAATAATAGTATTGCCGTTGTTGTTGTTTAGTTGCTGAGTTGTGTCAGACTCTTTTGTGACCCACAGACTGTAGCCTGCCAGGCTCCCGAGTCCATGGGATTCTCCAGGCAAGAATACTGGAGTGGGTTGCCATTCCCTTCTCCAGGGGATCTTCCCAACGCAGGGA
Organism: Bos indicus x Bos taurus; assembly: GCF_003369695.1. Classification (NCBI taxonomy): domain Eukaryota; kingdom Metazoa; phylum Chordata; class Mammalia; order Artiodactyla; family Bovidae; genus Bos; species Bos indicus x Bos taurus. The sequence goes on along the minus strand of NC_040081.1, from coordinate 25,976,500 downwards.
TCAAACCCGTCTCCCCTGCTTGGCAGTTGGATTCTTTACCACTGAACCACCTGGGAAGCCCTAGCACGTTATTACCTTGAACAAAATTAAAGAAGTAAGGGATAATCACAATGTATCCCCAAAAACTTCAGGGGAAAAATTTACATTGAGAAAGACAATAATAAAGTAAATGTGGCAAAATATTGAATATTGGTGAAACTGGTAAGGGAATATGAGAACTCTTTGTATTATTTTCCAACTTCCCTGTAAGTTTGAATTTTTTTAAATAAAAAGCAAAAATATTTTTTAAAGATTTACAACAATAAATATTTGGGAATAAACATAAGAAATGTTCACAATCTCTATAAATAAAACTTCACCAAGGGATACAAGAAGAATCTTAAATAACTAAAAGAATATCATAGGAAGAAGTAATTTCATTAAGATAGATGTTCTCCTGGGCTTCCCTCGTAGCTCGGTGGTAAAGAATCCGCCTGCCAGTTCAGGAGTTGGGTTTGATCTTGTGTTCAATCCATGATCTGGGAAGATCCCACATGTCTTGGGGCAACTAAGCCCATGTGCCACAACGCCTGAAGCCTGCGTGCCCTAGAGCCCGTGCTCCGCAACAAGAGAAGCCACTGCAGTGAGAAGCCTGAGCACCGCAACCAGGCAGTAGCCCCTGACTGGCAGCCCCGTTCACTGAAACTAGAGAAAAGCCCCACACAGCGACGCCAAAAATAAATAAAAATTTAAAAAGATGGTCCCAAGTAAGTGCAAAAATTCAATGCAATCTCAAAATACAAATAGGAAAAACAGTAGGATATCTTTTTTTAAATACCATACTCATGACCCAGATAATCACGATGGTGTGAGCACTCACCTAGAGCCAGACATCCTGGAATGTGAAGTCCAGTGGGCCTTAGAAAGCATCACTATGAACAAAGCTAGTGGAGGTGATGGAATTCCAGTTGAGCTATTTCAAATCCTGAAAGGTGATGCTGTGAAAGTGCTGCACTCAATATGCCAGCAAATTTGGAAAACTCAGCAGTGGCCACAGGACTGGAAAAGGTCAGTTTTCATTCCAATCCCAAAGATAGGCGATGCCAAAGGATGCTCAAACTACCACACACACACACTAGTAAAGTAATGCTCAAAACTCTCCAAGCCAGGCTTCGGCAATACGTGAACCGTGAACTTCCAGATGTTCAAGCTGGTTTTAGAAAAGGCAGAGGAACCAGAGATCAAATTGCCAACATCTGGTGGATCACTGAAAAAGCAAGAGAGTTCCAGAAAAACATCTATTCTGCTTTATTGACTATGCCAAAGTTTTTGACTGTGTGGATCACAATAAACTGTGGAAAATTCTGAAAGAAATGGGAATACCAGACCACCTGACCTGCCTCTTGAGAAACCTATATGTAGGTCAGGAAGCAAGAGTTAGAACTGGACATGGAACAACAGACTGGTTCCAAATAGGAAAAGGAGTATGTCAGGGCTGTATATTGTCACCCTGCTTATTTAACTTATATGCACAGTACATCATGAGAAACGCTGGACTGGAAGAAACACAAGCTGGAATCAAGATTGCCAGGAGAAATATCAATAACATCAGATATGCAGATGACACCACCCTTATGGCAGAAAGTGAAGAGGAACTCAAAAGCCTCTTGATGAAAGTGAAAGAGGAGAGTGAAGAAGTTAGCTTAAAGCTCAACATTCAGAAAATGAAGATCATGGCATCTGGTCCCATCACTTCATGGGAAATAGATGGAGAAACAGTGGAAACAGTGTCAGACTTTATTTTTTTGGGCTCCAAAATCACTGCAGATGGTGATTGCAGCCATGAAATTAAAAGATGCTTACTCCTTGGAGGAAAGTTATGACCAACCTAGATAGCATATTCAAAAGCAGAGACATTACTTTGCCAACAAAGGTCCGTCTAGTCAAGGCTATGGTTTTTCCTGTTGTCATGTATGGATGTGAGAGTTGGACTGTGAAGAAAGCTGAGCACCAAAAAATTGATGCTTTTGAACTGTGGTGTTGGAGAAGACTCTTGAGAGTCCCTTGGACTCTCCAATACTTTGGCCACCTGATGTGAAGAGCTGACTCATTGGAAAAGACCCTGATGCTGGGAGGGGTTGGGGGCAGGAGGAGAAGGGGACGACAGAGGATGAGATGGCTGGATGGCATCACCAACTCTATGAACATGAGTTTTAGTAGACTCCGGGAGTTGGTGATGGACAGGGAGGCCTGGCGTGCTGCGATTCATGGGGTCGCAAAGAGTCGGACACAACTGAGCAACTGAACTGAACTGAACTGAACTGGATATTAAATTTTTTTATAAAGCCACAGTTGAATAATGTTTTATGACCAGGTAGACTACTCAAGAGACTAATTTCAAAGACCAGAAATACGTCAAATGCACTAGCAACACTAATTGTGGAATTTTGTCAACTAGGTACCGGGGAAGCAAGTTCACATGCATATAAGGTCATTCACTATATAGCATATAAATAATATCAAAAGATTAGGATTAGCCTAAATATTCATTAATAGGGGACTGATTAAGTCAATTATGATTCTTCCACACAATGGAATTCTATGCATTCATAGAGAAAAATGAGAATATTCTTTACATACTGATAATAAATGATCTAGATACAAAGCAGTGTGCTTATCATACCACCACTTATTTTTCAAAGAAAGGGAGAAAGAATTTGCTCATGTCTATATCTCTAGAAGGATATGTTGTGGCTGATAGGAAACAAAAAGTGGCAAAGGAATCCAAAACATTATCTTCATTATCGTCAAAGCTAATATCAGAGAACAAAACTCAGAAACATGTCAACAGTAGGGTTACTCGATACTGAAACCAGAAGCAAGCAATCTCATCCACTTAAGCTAGGCCCCCATAAGCCTCTCTGAGCTTACGAGGTAAGAGCCACCCTGTACATTTTCCAACATGGAGTTGAGGAGTAAAAAGTCTTTGCTGGAGTCATCTTGGCTTTCCTTTCCTTGAAGGCAAGGGCTGAACTCCACATACCAATTTTTTCTTAAACTCATCAATCATGTAGTCCACTCCATTCTTAGGAAGGATCACAAGATAGAGTCAAAGGCCAGGAGAGTTAGAAATAAACCCTCTTAATGTAAATATTGTGGGTGAACAAGAAGCCTTCTTCCCCATCCCCTGCCACAGCAGGGTAGACCACAAACTACTAACTAGGAACAGGTACTAGTTCAGCGGTAAAGAATCCACCTGCAGGAGACGTGGGTTTGATCCCTGGGTCGGGAAGATCCCCTGGGAAAGGAAAGAAAGGAAATGGTAACCCACTCCAGTATTCTTGCCTGGGAAATCCCATGGACAGAAGAGCCTGGCAAGCTAAAGTCCATGGGGTCACAAGAGTTGGGCATGACTTAGTGACTAAACAATATCAACAAAACTAGGTGGCTAAGAGACACGGATAGAAGGAAACCAAGTACTTTTGCATTTTCAAATTTTAAACCATAGGATTTATAGTCCCTATTCAAATAAAAATAAAAGTAAATAAAAGCATCTCTATTTGATTCTGGGCAGATAATTGAGAGCTGCACAGAAGGTGATAGAAGAAACAAGACTGAATTCATGTATTATCTGCTTCACAACTGATGAAAGGAATGGAATTTTACCTAATTAGATAGAAAAATTTTCTCCAAAGCAAGTGACACACCCAGAAAGTACGATCTCTCCAACCATGTTCTTGGTTCTTTTGCATGAAATAGATTGTTTGCCCATCAGGAGACCATAGGGTTCAAGAGGACAGGGGCAGACTTGATCTGTGAAGAATTGTGGATGTGGAAAGAGATGTAATACCATCAGTAAACACCTCCCCAGCATCTGAGGCTCATCATACAGGATGGGCACATACCCCTGAGGACACTCTGGGTGGAAAGCTCATGCTGACCAGTATTTCTGATGTTAAAGAATGTCTTTTCCATTGTCTCAGGGGCACGTCTCCTCCCCCAATGAGGTGGGGCTGGTCACATATAATGGTGTCTGCCAGTGCAAACACACACGGGCTTGTGCCAATCCCCAGCTTGTGCCTCTTCAAAATGACCTCATCCTTGCTTCTTGGACACAGACCCAATGGAGAAATGGAAACACAGCTCAGTAGCTTTCACCTTGACTCTGCTATCTGGGACCAGGGAGGTCGAGATTTTAATACGACTCTTAATGCTAAAACTATACATTAGGCTTGTTTATGTTTTGTTAGTTTTCATACCCTTTTCTACTCATGTTTCCATGTTTTCAACAGACACTGAATTGTCAAAGCAGGCATATTTTTAAAACAGGTATTATAAATAGGTCATGAGACGCAGCCAAGGAAAATGTCACCAACTCTCGGTGGCACTGAAAATAATATTGTAGAGAATAATTGACTCAAAGTGCTTCCTTGCTGAGCAGGCAAAGGCCGAGGCAATGGTGAGAGGCATTTAACATATCAAATTCAAAAAGGACATTTAGGACACCCATCCCGCCCTGCCTTCCCACCTCTTCTCTCAAACCCTGCAGCATAGAAGCAGCTGCTGAACCACTGTCTCAGCCATGCACATAGATTTACCAGGACCTCAGGAGAATGCTACGGACAGAGGAGCCTGGTGGGCTATAGTCCATGGGGTCACAAAGAGTCGGACATGACTGAGCAACTAAACAGCAGCCCCCCAGGCTTTCTGCCCCTCACAGCTATCAGAAACTGTGATGGATCCCTGGACCAAAGGAGTTTGTGATAAAGTTGTTCCTTGTCCATGCAAAACTGAGGAAAAAGGGTCCAATGCAGCTAACTTCTTAGGACACTAAAATTGAAATAACTCTTTCATTCTGATGTTATGATTTTCTAAATTTGTGATATTAAAATGGCCTTTTTTCATCTTATGGAGATAGTAGATGCTGGTGCCCTTTTTCTTGTTTGTTTTTAGGGGGGCCTCTTGCTAGTGACTTTTAAACTTCCAAGGGGGAAATATATTATTCAGGATCTTCTAAACTTGCCTGATTATACAACTCTTTCATTGAAAAGCACTTAATAGAAACTATTCTTCCTTACTATTTTTTTCTATTTTTCTATTAATTTTTTTTTCTGGTTACTTTCATTTTGCCCCATTTGCAAAATTAAAAAGTTGGGAAACTTCCCTGCCCAATTTTATAAATATGTATCTTACTGACCCATGAAATACAATAACCTGAAAAACATTGTTCTAAAATGTCTGCCAAAGAGGCACCACAGGAAGTTGAATCCAGTGTCAATAAAACGTGTTCAAAACAGATATCATTATAGTTGAAAACATACTTCAAATGAATATCAAAAATAACAGTGGAGCAGCTAAGCAGGTGTAAAAATAATCCTTTTAAATTGTAAACGATGTGCAAACATGTTACTCCTCAAAAAATTAGGCAGGACGAGTTAATGAAAAGTCTATTTGCTATTTAAAAGTCTATTTGTTATTATATTGTGATAGTTTCAGGTGAAGAGCTAAGGGACTCAGCCATACACATACATGTATCCATTCTCTCTGAAAGCCGCCCTCCCATCCAGGCTGTCACATGACATTGAGCAAACAACACTGTTAGCTGGCTATTCCCAATACAGAATAAAAAGTTCGAAAGACAAAAAAAAATTTTTAAGAAATAGAAAAATAGTCTATTTGTTGTTAAAGATTTCTAGCTTCATAAATCTTTTTTTTTTTTGCTTGAATAGTTTTAACAATCATCTTTAAAAAAAAAAAACTAAACAATTTACTTTTATTTCAACAACTTCAGTAAAGTCAGAGCAAAACATTAATGTAAGGTCTAAAATTTTTCATTCTTGTGGTCAGAAAAATTGTATTTTATCCATAAATGGTAATAATGTCAGTAACAGCATAAGTCTCTACATATTCCTTCTGACATGTTTCAGTATTCGAGTCTACAATATAAAAAGCTTTAAGTCTATTTACCTGCATCCCTTACTCCCTGGACAAATTTCTGAGACAGAAGACCTTAAGTCCAACACTGAGATGTGAATGTGGTCCCTAAAGGATTAGAACAATGGCTTGGGTATCATTATAGAATCACAGTATTGTACAAAAATTCAGAAATTTCTTGGTTCAGCATTTCTCAATAGCGTTTCTATTAAGTGCTTTCAATACAAGAGTTGTATTGTCAGGCAAGTTTAGAAAATACTGAATAATTTATTTCCCCCTTGGAAATTCACAGTACACATTGGCACATTAAAGGTTCTAAGAAGTTTTGCAGCAAAAACAAAAAATCCCTTCAGGCTGGCTTAATACAGTTTTCCCAGACTTTCTTTAGCATTGAACATTCATGAATGAAAGACATTCTGAGAAATAATTATCTAATTCAAGCTATTAATATTTTATTGGTTGAAAAACTAGGACCAGAGAAAAGTTGAGACTTGGTCAAGATTGCCCAAGAAAACCTTAGCAATCAGGACTAAAAACCCAGGTTCCCTGGATCTAACACAGGGCACTTTCCATTATGACACGCTACCTTTGTTCTACCTCATAAAAACTTTGGAAATTATTATGGAAATCTTGTTATGAAAACGAAACAGAAAACTTAAGTGGATACAAAGTGTGTTCCTACTAATTTCCTTTTCTTTCCAGCTGATGTTACCAGAACATTTTTTTAAACTTGGAAGTGTGTGCATAGATAAGGAAGAAGGGAGGCTTATAATTGGTGGATGGTGTAGGGAAATTACTTTTTCCTCAGGCTACTGTTATTCAGATTATGTTTTAATGTATGAAAAGTGAAGACAAAGGCGTTAGCTTCTAAGTAAAACACTGAAGCCCTGTGTATCTAAGGATCAACATATAATGGATTGAGAAAGTATGAACTTGGGTACTCTGTGTCATAGGTTATTCTGGACATTTACCTAACAAGAGATCCTTAGAATACAAAATAACACACTATACAGTGTAAGTACCCCACATGCTTATTTAGTAATCCCTAATAACTTTTTCATTTAGAAATTTCTAAACTTTGATAAACCTCAATTTTAAAAAATACTTTAAAAAGTTTAAATAATTGTTACATAGCATTAGCATCTCTTATCAGACTAGAATTAGTCACACAGTTCCTATTACTTCGGAATATTGTGAGATGGTTAATTATAATACATCTGAGTAGTTTTCAGTAGGCTCTTGAAAAAGGACTCAGTAATCCATTTTGTACCAGTGGATTAAGAAAAGAAAAATAAACATACTTTGAACTCGATAGTTCTTTTTTCTGTGTGTTTAAAGAGATAGGGCTTCCCCCAGTGGTTCAGCAATAAAGAATCAGCCTGCAATGCAGGAGACACAGGAGATGCGGATTCGATCCCTGGGCTGGTAAGATTCCCTGGAGAAGGAAATGGCAACCCACTCGAGTACTTTTGCTTGGGAAATCTCCTGGACAGAGGAGTCTGGCAGGCTACAGTCCATAGGGTTGCAGAACCAGACACAACTGAGCAACTGAGCACCTGAGCACACACTAGTACTACACAGTCATTAAGAAAGCTTTGTAAGGGACAGGATTGATGCAGGGGATTAAGAGGTACAAACTATTATGTATAAGCTAAGCTACAAGGAACACGAGGAACTATATTCAATATCTTGTAATAACCTAAATGGGAAAGAATCTGAAAAAGAATATATAATTAATATACATATAAAACTGAATCACTTGCTGTATGCTGGAAACATTGTAAATCAACTCTACTTCAATAAAAAATAAGGTATAAGGATATATTATACAACACAGGGAATATAGCCAATACTATATAAAAACTATAAATGAACTATATAACCTTTAAAAATTATGAATCACTACATTGTAACTTAGACAATGTAACTTAGACAATACTATACATCAACTATACTTCAAAAAAAATACTCAAAATAGAAAAAAAGAGAGAGCTTTGTAAATGTTTTTTGCAAAACACATCTCCAAATTATCCCACATAAAAATCTCTTAATGGTTAGAGAACAGAACTTCAGAATAGTCTTCATATAATTTATATAATTAATGACAGAAGTGGTTGCTGCTGCAAAGTCACTTCAGTCGTGTCTGACTCTGTGTGACCCCACAGACAGCAGCCCACCAGGCTCCCGTCCCTGGGATTCTCCAGGCAAGAACACTGGAGTGGGTTGCCATTTCCTTCTCCAATGCATGAAAGTGAAAAGTGAAAGTGAAGTCGCTCAGTCGTATCCAACTCATCGATCCCATGGACTGCAGCCTACCAGGCTCCTCCATCCATGGGATTTTCCAGGCAAGAGTACTAGAGTGGCGTGCCATAGTGACTCTATTCCAAAAATATGTAATTTAATATTTGTAACTTACAATCCATCTTTTTTTCTTTTAATGCTTTCTCTTTGTAAGAACAATTTTTTCCCAACTGTGACTACATTTAAATTTCAGAGGAAGAGCATGTTAAAAATTCTTTATAGCCTCATGTTACTTCTTTGTTTATTGTGCATTCACGCATTCCACCTTCAGAATCCCATCCTTGTTCCTCTAAACTTGTTGCAGGCAGAATTCTAAAGGTCTCTATGGTCTCTGCCCTTTAACAATTTCCCCATGACTATACAAGCTACATAGCAAAAGGATGTGGCAGGTGCAATTAAGTGTACTAGTCAGTTGACCTTAAGATAGAGAGAGGATATAAGTGGGCTTAACCTAATCACACAGAGAAGGCAAAGACACCCCACTCCAGTACTCTTGCCTGGAAAATCCCATGGATGGAGGAGCCTGGAAGGCTGCAGTCCATGGGGTTGCTGAGGATTGGAGACGACTGAGCGACTTCACTTTTACTTTTCACTTTCATGCACTGGAGAAGGAAATGGCAACCCACTCCAGTGTTCGTGCCTGGAGAATCCCAGGATGGGGGAGCCTGGTGGGCTGCTGTCTATGGGGTCGCACAGAGTCGGACACGACTGAAATGACTTAGCAGCAGCAGCAGAAATATAAATGACTACAGGTGTAACAGGTGATTGTGATGAATACCTGAAGTTGAGGCCTGATAGGTATCCATTCCGGAGAAGGGAATAGCACCCCACTCCAGTACTCTTGCCTGGAAAATCCCATGGATGGAGGAGCCTGGAAGGCTGCAGTCCATGGGGTCACTGAGGGTCGGACATGACTGAGCGACTTCACTTTCACTTCTCACTTTCATGCATTGGAGAAGGAAATGGCAACACACTCCAGTGTTCTTGCCTGGAGAATCCCAGGGACGGGGGAGCCTGGTAGGCTGCCGTCTATGGGGCTGCACAGAGTCAGACATGACTGAAGCGACTTAGCAGCAGCAGCAGCAGCAACCTAATCACATGAGCCATATAAAAACATAGAATTTTCTTCAGCTGGTAATATAAATGGGAGTCAGAGAGATTCCAAATGTGTGAAGGATTGGACATGAGTTTCCTGCCTTTGAAAATGGAGTGGACCATGTTGTTAGGAATATGAACAGCCTCTGGAAGCTGAGAGCAGCCCCCAGCTGATAGCCAGCAAAGAAATGGGAATCAGTTCTATAACCGCAAGGAGCAGAATGTTGCCAACAACCTGAAAAGGATGAAAGAGGATTCCTCTCCAGAACCTCTAAGATAAAGCCCAATCCAGCCTATACATGAGTTCTTTTATAAGATGTTAAGAAAATCTCTACCAATCTCTTATGCTGTTAGCGTACTTTTAATCAATAATAGATGTCAAATTTTATAAAAATGCCTGTATATATCTGCAGAGGTACTCCTACGACTTCTCTCCTTTATTAATCTGTTTAGTTATTATTGTTGTTTTAGTGACTTTCCTTGCATTCCTGGTATGAACCCAGTGAGGGCATAGACTATCACTGCTTTATCGTGCTGTGCTTAGTCACTCAGTCACGGCTGATTCTTTGTGACCTCCCATGGACTGTAGCCTGCCAGGCTCCCTTGTCCATGGGAATTCTCCAGGCAAGAATACTGGAGTGGGTTGCCATGCCCTCCTCTAGGGGATGTTCCCAACCCAGGGATTGAACCCAAGTCTCCCACATTTCAGGAGGGTTCTTTACCGTCTGAGCCACCAGGGAAGCCCACATTATTGTGGTACGGTTTCCAGTTGTCCTATAAGAGACAACTTGGGTAATCTTGAGGAGAAGAGAAGGCTCATATCACTTCAGTCTCCTATAGGAAAACTCTAAAGGCACAGACAAGTTGCTGAGGTTATTTTATCATTGTTTTGTGTTTTTCTACTGTTCAGTTCAGTCGCTCAGTCATGTCTGACTCTTTGTGACCCCATGGACTGCAGCACGCCAGGCTCCCCTGTCCGTCACCAATTCTTGGAGCTTACTCAAACTCATGTCCATCGAGTCGGTGATGCCGTACAACCATCTCACCCTTTGTCGTTCCCTCCTCCTCCTGCCTTCAATCTTTCCCAGCATCAGGGTCTTTTCAGATGCATCAGTTCTTCGCATCAGGTGCCCAAAGTATAGGACTTTCAGCTTCAGTATCAGTCCTTCCAAAGACTATTCAGGACTGATTTCCTTTAGGATGGACTGTTGGATTTCCTTGCAGTCCAAGGGACTCTCAAGAGTCTTTTCCAACACCACAGTTCAAAAGCATCAATTCTTCAGTGCTCAGCTTTCTTTATAGTCCAAGTCTCACATCCATACATGATTACTGGAAAAACCAGAGCTTTGACTAGACAGACCTTTGTTGGCAAAATAATGTCTCTGCTTTTGAATATGCTGTCTAGGTAGGTCATAACTTTTCTTCAAGGAGCAAGTATCTTTTAATTTCATGGCTGCAGTCACCATCTGCAGTGATTTTGGAGCCCCCCCAGATAAAGTCTGTCACTGTTTCCACTGTTTCCCCATCTATTTGCCATGAAGAGATGGGACAGATGCCATGATCTTAGTTTTCTGAATGTTGAGCTTTAAGCTAACTTTTTCACTCTCCTCTTTCACTTTCATCAAGAGGCTTTTTAGTTCCTCTTCACTTTCTGCCATAAGGGTGGTGTCATCTGCATATCTGGTTATTAATATTTCTCCCGGAAATCTTGATTCCAGCTTATGTTCTTCCAGCCCAGTGTTTCTCATGATGTACTCCGCATATAAGTTAAATAAGCGGGGTGACAATATACAGCCTTGACATACTCCTTTTCCTATTTGGAACCAGTCTGTTGTTCCATGTCCAGTTCTAACTGTTGCTTCCTGACCTGCATACAGATTTCTCAAGAGGCAGGTCAGGTGGTCTGGTATTTCCATCTATTTCAGAATTTTCCAGTTTGTTATGGTCCACACACTCAAAGGCTTTGGCATAGTCAATAAAGCAGATGTTTTTCTGAAACTGTCTTGCTTTTTCGATGATCCAGCGGATGTTGGCAATTTGATCTCTGGTTCCTCTGCCTTTTCTACCTCTCTAAATCCAGCTTGAACATCCAACATTCATGTACTGTTGAAGACTGCCTTGGAGAATTTTGAGCCTTACTTTACTAGTGTGTGAGATGAGTGCAATTGTGCGGTAGTATGAGCATTCTTTGGCATTGCCTTTCTTTGAGATTAGGATGAAAACTGACCTTTTCCAGTCCTGTGGCCACTGCTGAGTTTTCCAAATTTGCTGGCATATTGAGTGCAGCACTTTCACAGCATCATCTTTCAGGATTTGGAATAGCTCAACTGGAATTCCATCACCACCACTAGCTTTATTCATAGTGATGCTTCCGAAGGCCCACTGACTTCACATTCCAGGATGTCTGGCTCTAGGTGAGTGATCACACCATTGTGATTATCTAGGTCATGAAGATCTTTTTTATATAGTTCTTCTGTATATTGTTGCCACCTCTTCTTAATATCTTTTGCTTCTTTTAGGTCCATATCTTTTCTGTCCTTTATTGAGCGTATCTTTGCATGAAATGTTCCCTTGGTATCTCTAATTTTCTTGAAGAGATCTCTAGTCTTTCCCATTGTATTGTTTTCTGCTATTTCTTTGCATTTATTACTGAGGAAGTATTTCTTATCTCTCCTTGCTATTCTTTGGAACTCTGCATGCACTTGGGTATATCTTTCCTTTTCTCCTTTACCTTTCACTTCCCTTCTATTCACAGCTGTTTGTAAGACTTCCTCAGACAACCATTTGGCCTTTTTGCACTTCTTTTCCTTGGGGATGGTCTTCATCCCTGCCTCCTGTACTATATCACGAACCTCCATCCATAGTTCTTCAGGCATTCTGTCTATCAGATCTAATCCCTTGAATCTATTTGTCACTTCCACTGTATAATCATAAGGGATTTGATTTAGGTCATACCTGAATGGTCTAGTGATTTTCCCTACTTTCTTCATTTTAAGTCTGAATTTGGCAATTAAGAGTTCATGTCTGAGTCACAGTCAGCTCCCATTCTTGTTTTTGCTGACTGTATAGAACTTCTCCATCTTTGGCTGCAAAGAATATAATCAATCTGATTTCAGTAATGACCATCTGGTGATATCCATGTGTAGAGTCTTCTCTTGTGTTGTTGGAAGTGGATGTTTGCTATGACCAGTGCATTCTCTTGGCAAAATTCTATTAGCCTTTGCCCTGCTTCATTCTGTACTCCAAGGCCAAATTTGCCTGTTACTCCAGGTAATTCTTGACTTCCTACTTTTGCATTCCAGTCCCCTATAATGAAAAGGACATCGTTTGGGGTGTTAGTTCTGGAAAGTTTTGTAGGTCTTCATAGAACTGTTCAACTTCAGCTTCTTAAGCATTACTGGTCAGGGTATAGACTTGGATTAATGCGATATTGAATGGTTTGCCTTGGAAATGAACAGAGATCTTCTGTCATTTTTGGGATTGCATCCAAGTACTGCATTTCAGATTCTTTTGTTGATTATGATAGCTACTCCATTTCTTCTAAGGGATTCTTGCCCATAGTAGTAAATATAATGGTCATCTGAGTTAATTCACCTATTTCAGTCCATTTTAGTTCACTGATTCCTAAATTGTTGATGTTCACTCTTGCCATCTCCTGTTTGACCACTTCAAATTTGGCTTGATTGATGGATCTAATATTCCAGGTTCCTATGCAATATTGCTCTTTATAGCATTGGACTTTTTTTTTTTTAATATATATATATTTTTTAATTTTTAAAACTTTACAAAATTGTATTAGTTTTGCCAAATATAAAAATGAATCCGCCACAGGTATACATGTGTTCCCCATCCTGAACCCTCCTCCCTCCTCCCTCCCCATACCATCCCTCTGGGTCGTCCCAGTGCACTAGCCCCAAGCATCCAGTATCATGCATTGAACCTGGACTGGCAACTCATTTCTTACATGATATTATACATGTTTCAATGCCATTCTCCCAAATCTTCCCACCCTCTCCCTCTCCCACAGAGTCCATAAGACTGTTCTATACATCAGTGTCTCTTTTGCTGTCTCGTACACAGGGTTATTGTTACCATCTTTCTAAATTCCATATATGTGCGTTAGTATACTGTATTGGTGTTTTTCTTTCTGGCTTCCTTCACTCTGTATAATAGGCTCCAGTTTCATCCACCTCATTAGAACTGATTCAAATGTATTCTTTTTAATGGCTGAGTAATACTCCATTGTGTATATGTACCACTGCTTTCTTATCCATTCATCTGCTGATGGACATCTAGGTTGCTTCCATGTCCTGGCTATTATAAACAGTGCTGCGATGAACATTGGGGTACACGTGTCTCTTTCCCTTCTGGTTTCCTCAGTGTGTATGCCCAGCAGTGGGATTGCTGGATCATAAGGCAGTTCTATTTCCAGTTTTTTAAGGAATCTCCACACTGTTCTCCATAGTGGCTGTACTAGTTTGCATTCCCACCAACAGTGTAAGAGGGTTCCCTTTTCTCCACACCCTCTCCAGCATTTATTACTTGTAGACTTTTGGATCGCAGCCATTCTGACTGGTGTGAAATGGTACCTCATAGTGGTTTTGATTTGCATTTCTCTGATAATGAGTGATGTTGAGCATCTTTTCATGTGTTTGTTAGCCATCTGTATGTCTTCTTTGGAGAAATGTCTATTTAGTTCTTTGGCCCATTTTTTGATTGGGTCATTTATTTTTCTGGAGTTGAGCTGTAGAAGTTGCTTGTATATTTTTGAGATTAGTTATTTGTCAGTTGCTTCAATTCCATCACCAGTCACATCTGCAACTGGGTGTTGTTTTTGCTTTGGCTCCATTTCTTCAGTCTTTCTGGAGTTATTTCTCCACTGATCTCCAGTCGCATATTGGGCACCTACTGACCTGGGGTGTAGGTCAGTGTCCTATCAGTGTCCTATCTTTTTGCCTTTTCATACTGTCCATGGACTTTTCAGGGCAAGAATAGTGAAGTGGTTTGCCTTTCCCTTCTCCAGTGGACCGCATTTTGTTAGAACTCTCTGCCATGACCCGTCCGTCTTGGGTGGCCCTACATGGCATGGTTCATAGTTTCACTGAGTTAGACAAGGCTGTGGTCCATGTGATCAGATTGGTTAGTTCCCTGTAATTGTGGTTTTCAGTCTGTCTCCCCTCTGATGGAGAAGGATAAGAGGCTTATGGAAGCTTCCTGATGGTAGAGACTGACTGAGGGGAAACTGGTCTTCTTCTGATGGGAGGATAACCATAAGATATTGCAAAAAGTAAGAGGGCAGATTTCTAAGCCTAAGTCATGAGAGATGTTGTAGTTGCAGGCAGCCATGTTTTGAGGTCACACAAGCAGCTCAATGGAGAGGCTTACGTGGTGAAGAATTACTGTGTTGGAAATCTCCTGCCAACAGGCATGGGAATGAATCATCTTGGCAATGGATCCTCCAACCTCAGTGAAATTTCAGATGACCACAACTACAGCCAATATTTTGCCTGCAACCTCATAAGACATCTCAAGCTAAACCACCAATTAAGCCACTCCTTTACTCCTAACCCATAGAAACAATGCAATAATAAATGTTTGTTTTTTATGTCAATAAGTTTTAGAGTCCTTTTTTTTACTCAACAGATAACTAATACCAAGTTTCATATACTTTGCTCCCAACACAATTGCTGAGAGGCACCTCTCCAAAACATTTCTCTCCCCATCATGGATCTTTTTTACTGCATGCTCAGTTTCTTCAGTAGTGTCTGACTTTTTGTGACTCTATGGACTATAGCCTGCCAGGCTCTTCTGTCCATGGAATTCTTCAGGCCAGAATACTGGAGTGGGTAGCCCTTCCCTTCTCCAGGGGATCTTTCCAACCCAGGGATTGGACCTGGGTCTCCTGCATTGCAGGTGGATTCTTTACTACTGAGCCACCAGGGAAGCCCCATCTTTTCATTAGTTTAACCATAAGATCATTGCCTCTTACCCAGACTCTGAAAGTTTTCATTTCTCTTCCTGAACGATGGTCTGCCCTCACCACTTGCCTAATGACTATTTTCCCAAATAATACCCATCCAGTGGGAAAAGCCCTGGCTCAGGAAAAATCATCCAGAAACCTAAATTTTAGAGTACTTATCATACTCCCCATGTGTTGCTGTGCTGAGTCACTCAGACTCTTTGCAACCCCATGGAGTGTAGTCTGCCAGGCTCCTCTGTCCATGGGGATTCTCCAGGCAAGAATATTGGAGTGGGTTGCCATGCCCTCCTCCAGGGGATCTTCCCAACCTAGGGATTGAACCCAGGTCTCCCATATTGCAGGTGGATTCTTTACCATCTGAGCCATGAGGGGTGGTCTCTTTTTTCCTCTCTATCAAGATATAAGTATAATGTGAATAAATTGTTAAAGAACAAATGTGCCATTATCCTTGGTTCTGACACATAATTATACTTTAAAACATTTATCCCAATTGTTCTGAATAACCTAGAGTTTTATAAAATATAGGTCCTACGCCATACCCTAATGGTTCTGATTCAGTACATCTGAAGTGAGACCAAGATCAGTGGGGTTTTTTCAATTGCTATTCTAGAGCTCCAATACTCTGGCCACCTGATGCGAAGTGTCGACTCATTGGAAAAGACTCTGATGCTGGGAAAGGTTGAAGGCAGGAGGAGAAGGGGATGTCAGAGAATGAGACAGTTGGATGGCATCACTGACTCGATGGACGTGAGTTTGAGCAAGCTCCAGGAGATGGTGAAGGACAGGGAAGCCTGGTGTGCTGTAGTCCATGGGATCACAGAGAATCAGACACAACTGAGCAACTGAACAACAACAGTTATTCTGATGATCATCCACTGTTCGTTTTTTTTTAAACCATATGATTTCCTTATGTTTATCTTGTCTCCTCCCTCTGAAATATAAGCTATATGAAGTAAGATATCTTTGTTCCTTTTGTTCACTGATATATCCCCAGCAATTGCTACTATGCCTGGCACACAGTAGGTGATCAATAAATGTTGAATAAGTAAGCAACAATTTTAGAAGTTGCTGAGCACTATGGAAAGAAATAGAAATGAAAATGCAACACAGAGTACTGAACGTACAGGATCGAGGATGGCAGTAGAGAGATAAGTCAGAACGTAAGCTGAGCCTTATTATTTATTTTGGTCACACCAAGTGGCATGTGGGATCCCAGCTCCCTGATCAGGGATCAAACCCATGCCCTCTGCAATGTAACTGTGGAGTCCTAATCATTAGACTTCCAGGGAAGTCCAGGCTGAGTCTTACTGAAGTGACTTCAGGAAAAATTTGAAGAAATAAATTGGATACAGTGAGGAAACACAACCTTTCTGAGCTTTGCTGAAAAGGGGAACAGAGAATGATTCAAGCAGAAGTTTTATGTTTTAAGTTGGTAGACATTATAGTGTCGTAATTATGTTGCTGTTATTCAGTCCCTCAGTTGTGTCCGACTCTTTGAGACCCCATAGACTGCAGCACACCAGGCTTCCCTGTCCTTCACCATCTCCCGGAACTTGCTCAAACTCATGTCCAGTGAGTCAGTGATGCTATCCAGCAATATTGTTCTCTGTTGTCCCCTTCTCTTCCTGCCTTCAATCTTTGCCAGCATCAGGGTCTTTTCTAATGAGTTGGCTTTTTACATCAGGTGGACAAAGTATTGGAGTTTCAGCATCAGTACTTCCAATGAATATTCAGGACTGACTTCCTTTAGGGATTGAGTGGCTTGATCTTGCAGTCCAAAGGACTCTCAGGAGTCTTCTCCAACACCACAGTTGAAAGGCATCAATTCTTCAGTGCTAGGTCTTCTTTATGGCCTAGCTCTCACATCTATACATGACTACTGGAAAAACCATAGCTTTGACTAGACAGACCTTTGTCATCCTTTGCTGACAAAGGTTGTATTTATATGCTAATATAAATGACCCAATAGAAGAGAAAAAGTGCATTGGTGGTTCCAAAACCTGGGATTCTAAACTCTAGGAGAGAGAAGTAAGCAGTGAAAGAGAAGAAGCAGAAGAGCAGGAAAAATTTGTGACTGTTAAAAAGCAGTATGTAGACATGTAGTCTCTGGCTTCAAATTGTAGCTATCAAAAAAACCCATTTCTCTCTGAATACCTGAGAGTAAGGCAGCATATCTCCATCCCCTTCCAAGAAACAATTATGTCAGAAGAGAACAGTTATCCACCAAGGCGCAAGACAGTTTGTCAACTTTAATCTCCATGGTTGTGTTGGGGTTGGGGGATGCTATGACCCCCCTAGTTCACATTACTGCCATTTCCTCCTTCAGTTCTTGATTTTAATTCTCCAGTTAACTGGATGTGATTTATCTTAACATTTAAATCCTACCTCTCCACCCTTCTGCAGCATATTCGCTAATCAAGGCACACACTGCCTGATTGCTGTCTTTATTTGCATATACCATAGCAGAGTTAAATGGGTGAGGTACTGACTCAAAGATCTTTCTTTTGGAGAAAGATGTGACCATCCAGATCAGGGGTTCCGAATCTCTGCAGGCTGACAGTTTTTGGCTGGATAATCCTTTGTTGTCTGGTGCAGTTGTTCTTACATTCTTGGCCAGGACCCACTAGAAGTCAGAAGCACCTTCCTCTCCCTCCCACTTCCTGCTCCAATCATGACCAAAAGAATGTTTCTAGACATTGTCAGACATCCCCCAGGAGGTAAAAATCACTCCTTAGTTGAGAACCTCTGGTATAAATGTAAAGTTTCTCAATACATTATTTAATAAATCCTTTTGTGGTGTCAATTATAATACATGGGATAAAGCTGGGAACTTGTTACCTATATCTTTATTCTGTGCTTTTATCATAGTTAATCATTCTTAACCCTTCTTTTCTTACCACTAGTCTCAAAATGAACATCAAGGATCCAGTATAAAGTGATAACTTTACCCTCACTGTAAAACCTGGTACATTTCTATACATCATAGGAATGGGGAGAAGGAAGGAATGAGAACATATGTACTATGGAAACTTAAAATACTAGTGGTGAGATTTTGCCATCTAAAGTTTTTCAAAATATTTGCTCAAGCACCATATAGGGATTTTTTTCTATCAACTGATTGCTAATAACCTAAATTGGGTCTTATCCACATTGGGTGCATAAATATGTATTACTTTAAGGTATCAAAAAAATCAGAACCAGAAGAGCCCAGTTAAGCTTGAAAAGAACACATTTGAATTCAAGAACTAGAACAAAGTTATAGTAGTTAAGATAGTGTGGGACTGGCACAAGATATACAAACAGACCAATGGAACAGAATAGTCAGAAGAAGACCTACGTTAATTAGGGCAGGTCTATGAGGAAATGATTTTTCCACTGGTCACGTATGGATGTGAGAGTTGGACTGTGAAGAAAGCTGAGTGCCGAAGAATTGATGCTTTTGAACTGTGGTGTTGGAGAAGACTCTTGAGAGTCCCATGGACTGCAAGGAGATCCAACCAGTCCATTCTAAAGAAGATCAGTCCTGGGTGTTCATTGGAAGGACTGATGCTGAGGCTGAAACTCCAATACTTTGGCCACCTCATGTGAAGAGTTGACTCATTGGAAAAGACCCTGATGCTGGGAGGGATTGGGGGCGGGAGGAGAAGGGGACGACAGAGGATGAGATGGCTGGATGGCATCACCAACTCGATGGGCATGAGTTTGAGTGAACTCCAGGAGTTGGTGATGGACAGGGAGGCCTGGCGTGCTGCAATTCATGGGGTTGCAGAGTCGGACACGACTGAGAGGCTGAGCTGAGCTGAGCTAAGCTGATGAGGAAATGAATGGTTTCTCAGTAAGGGGTATTGGAACATTTGGTATTTTACAGACCAAAACAGAACTTGATCCCTATGAAACGTGACATATAAAATTTAATTTGAGATACATCACAATTGTAAATTGGTAAAACAATAAAGCCTTTAGACTAAAACAAGAAAGTTTTCTCATGACAGTCTTAAGTAGAATACAAAAAACACTAACTATAAAAGACTGACTTCATTAAAATTAAGAACTATACTCATTAAAAGACAAAATTAAGCAAGGAAAAAAAGGCAAATCACAGACACAGAGATCTTCATGACATAAATTCAACATATCTAAATCAGTAAGAAAATGACCATAACTCAATTTTTTTTTAAATAGGTAAAAGTCCTGAAGAGGTCTGTCACAAAAGAGGCCATTCAAAAGGCCAACAAGCATATGAAATGGTGTTTAATTACTTGTCACAGAAATAATAGAGTATAATGAGAGTGACTAAAATTTAAAGGACTATTACTGTCAAATATTATAAGGATAAAAAGCAATAGTTGGAACTCTCATATACTACTGATGGGAAGGTAAATTATTTCAAACACTTTGGAAAATAGGCAATAGAAAAATTAATGATACTTTGTAGTAAAATGAAACATACACCTACCCTCAAAGTAGCTACCCACAAAAAATGAGTGCACCTTTCTATCAGAATATATTTTTAAGAATGTTCACAGCAGCATTATTCAAAATAGTCAAAATAGAAGCCACCCATATGTCCATCAATAGAAGAATGAATCAAATATGGTAGAGTCTCACATGGAATACTACATAATAATTTAATTTAAAAACCCAAAATCTATTGATATTTGCAACAAAACAAATGAAGACTATATTGTATTAAGTGAAAGTAGTCACAACAGTACATACTGATGATGCATTTATATGAAGTTTAAGATTAGGCAAAGCAAATAACAATAGAAGTCAAAATATTGATTACCTTTTGAGGATGTGTTGAGTAGGAACAGGCATGAGTAAACCTTCTGGAGAGATGAAGTATTCCATAAATTTATATGGGTCCTATGGAACATACAGATAATTCTTTTGAGTTTTGCTGCCAAGCAGAGAATCAAGGCAGTATGTAGCAGAGAAAGTGGGATTAGAAATTTCTTAAAGGACAGGGGAAATAACATATATACATATATATATATATATATATATATATATATATATATATATATATATATATATATATCATTGTCCCTCGCTACTGAGTTATTCCTTGAAAGGAATAACTCAGTAGCGAGGGACAATGATACAGAGAAAATGCTGGAGTAATGTCCTATGCGAGGTGGGATAAGATGTGATGAGAGCCTAGGAAGTTCTTTTCTGATTGTTTCCATCTTCTCAGAGAATTAGGAAGTGAAACTGGCAGAGTGAGGATACAGGAAGTGATTTGGAAGTAGGTGAAAAGAGAAGTGTGAAATAATCAGAAGGGTAGTACAGTGAATGGACCAAGGAGCTGTAGGTACTTCAACCGTGAGGTATGACTGAGGCCCATTTAAGGTTGGGGTGATGCATTCAGTTAGTGTGGTGTGTTCTCCACTTATGCAGGCACCTAGAGTAGAGCACTAAATTAACCAGCTTTAGTTTTCCCACAGAATGTCAGTTTTATGAATGAGATCATATATACCTGGGAATCTTATTTTACCAGTTGGAGTATCACTAGTTTTATTTTCTTTCCATGGGCAAAACTAGGAAATAATTCTTAAATATTTTAAAACGACTTCATAATAGTATTTATCATCATATTTGATATTATAGGGACTTTCTGGACTTTTGGGTTTATCTTTGTGTATCTTTTCTCTGGCAGTGAAAATCTGGGGTCTATTATTATCAGCAGTAAAATTACCTAGTGAAATTTCAAAATTTATCTGTGGTTCTTTTTGTCCTTAGAATATATCCCTTTTGTTGTTGTCGTTTAGTCACTTAGTTGTGTCAGACTCTTTTGCGACCCCATGGACTGTAGCTCAACACATTCCTTTGTCCATGGATTTCCCAGGGATTCCCAAACACTGGTCTGGATTGCCATTTCCTTCTTCAGGGATATGTTCCATTAAGCATGTACAAATAGAGTATTAGATTCAACATTCACCTGGAATACTTATCTTTCTCTGTGTAGATTCTACCAAAATAAAAATAGGCCTTTTGATTGCTCAAGTTACATTTGGATGTTTGCATTTTATATTTCTTCTAAATGTAATGTTTACTATATGACACATTTGTAAGAGAAAATAAAAACTATATAAAAAGGTACTCATATATACATATGTATAACTGAATCACTTTGCTGTACACCTGAAACTAATATATTGCAAATTAACTATACTTTAACTTTTTAATGGCTTTTTAAAAAGGGGAAAAAAAAGTTATACTCAGAGAAGTCTTACTTCTGTCCTTCTCCTGTTCCTATGCCCCCTTCATCCATTATAGGTAACAATTTTTTCACTCTGTAAAGAATTAAACATTTATCCTGCCTTTGGGGAAGAACTATAACTTATATTTTGTTGACGAGGGAAAATTCTTCTTTACAGGAGAATGTCAGTTAATAAATGTAGAAGGAATTGTTTAACTGGAAAATCTTTCTGCAATTCTTAGTGAAATAATTAATTCAGACAAGATGTTAAAACCACTGGGTAAAAGGTTGTTGAAGATGATATTGGCACAGAATCAAGTATCACCCCACAGACTACTTGCTTATTGAAAAGGAAAAATGTATCTTACAACTGATTGAGCTGGCATTATCATCTCAGCCAAGTGACAAACTTGACATTATGTGCTCACTGATGGGATGCAATATTAAGTACACAACATTAACCATGAAGCATTCTTGCCAAAATACAAAAAGTTTAATGTGTTTCTAGCCAAACCTTTGGGCTAACCCTCCAGTTAATAGGAATGTGGGAGTTAAAGGATTAAGTTAAACAATCAGAGCAATCCAGAATATGCGACATCCTAGAAGACAAATGATCTGGTTTCGTCTAATGGCAATCTCAAGGAGGAAAAGTGACAAAGGTGTTCTAGGTTAAGGGACTAAATAAGAATAGATTTTAAAATAACAATGATTCACAAATAGTAAGGCATTCACACCAGGTACATAAAGTTCAACACTTTGCAATATTAAACAACTTATTATTACTCTTACATTTCTGTATAAGTAGTTGTAGAAATAATAAATAACATGTAAAGTGTGTTACTGATTTTTTACATGAGCAACAAGATGGACATTGAACATTAGAATTGCAAGGAGTTTTATTTATAAAACTATTTAATTACATTTCATTACAGTTTCTAAAAGTTATTTAAATTTTTATTTAAAATTGAGATAATTGTATTCATATTTGCCTAATTTTAACATTTTGAATATTTTAAGACTTTTTAAAATATAAAAATAATTTTAATATTTAATTTCCTTTTGATGAAATATTTAAATATTATATACCTAGAATACATTTTTTATACTTTACTGCCAATAGACATTGTGAGTAAATTCTTATAAGAATATAATCAATGATTTCATTAGAATTAAAGTAAGAAAAAAGGGAAAATTTTTTTAATTTGGAAAGATGAGAAAAAACAATGAATGAATATCTAAATATGTAGAGAATAGAATCAAAATAAGCAGTGTTCCTAAAGGAGAATACCGAAACAGAATCATTATTTAAAGGCATATGTCTTTATTACTCACCCAAACACTGCTGTTAAACACTCAGATATGTGCAATAATGAAATTCAGTCATCTTTGATATTTTAGACTTTGTCATATAAAAACCATAGCATTGCACATCTTTTTCTATTTTATTATAATAATACTTTATCTGCCAAGGTAAGAGCATATTTTAAGTTTGTTATGATTCAAACATTTAAAATATTAGACATATGGATCTCCATTCAAACTCTTCCCTTGGGTCCTATAAACATCAGCGGTGGGCCTGACTGTAATTTCAAATACCAAGAATAATTAAGCAGTACCTATAAAGTGTTCAGAGAAAACTGCAATTCTAGAATTGCAATTCTAGCCATTTATATATATTCAAGTTTCCTTTAACATGTAAAAAGAAACCAAAAGATCATTTCAGATATGCAAAGACTGAGAAAATGTATCATGACTCCTTCTTCGAAAAGGTACATAAAGAGATGTCTAACAAGTAACCCAAAATTAAGAGTTCAAGACTGGGAAATTTCTGGGAAGACGGCAGTGTTAATGTATTTCCTACTGCTCAACTCTTTGAACTGCAGCCCAAATACCAACTACTTCTACCAAGTGGGCAGGTTGTGTGCATAAGTTAGATCTCAAATTTCCTTAGATCTCTTCTGAAGACAGTGAAGTCTGGACTTACCCTTTCAGGCCTGACAAAACCTGGGAGTCTTGTAGAAAGAGAAAGAGCCTTGGAGTAAGGACTGAAAAGTCACTGATACATGATCATGTACATGACCTGATCACGTACATGACCTGGTACATGACCAGGTCTCAGTCCTTTCACTTGTTTGGCTCTTAGGGATAAATGGGGAAATGACTCACTGACTGAATCCTTCCTGCCCCCCAGAATCTGAGGATTCAGGCAAGCAGAGAGTTCTGAGTAGGGGATAAACAACCCTCTGGCTTGAGTGCCAGCAGACTGCAAGATAGAAAACCCACTGCCTCTCAGAACTAGTAGAGTTGCAGGTACATCAGCAGCAGGACTTGAACCCCAAGCAAGGGTGGAAGCCTACAGAGGCAAAAGGAACTAACAAGGCCCCTAATTAAGCAGCCAGAGTGAGGAAGAACAGAGCCACTGGAGGGCAAAGAAGTGACCTGAAACATACAAAATGAAAGTGCTTAAGAAAATCTGATTACAGACCACAAACCATGGATTTAAATTTAAAAAAAATTTTTAATAGAGAAAAGTCACTGTTTAGACCTCAATTAATTAAAGGTCAGGTCAGAAGCCTATCTCAAAACATTAGCAAGCATGCAAAAAATGGGACTCCAGAGAAAAGATGACAACTGACCTGGACAGATCCAAAGGCATCTCTCATAAAAAAAAATCATGGAGTACCAGGAGAAATTAAGGAAATATAGATGAAGGAAAGGCAATAATTAACATGAGCGGCTTCATGGGGAATTCCCTGGCAGTTCAGTGGTTAGCGCTCCACACTCTCACTGCCAAGGGCCCAGCCAGGTTCAGTCCCTTATAGGGGATCTAAGATCCCACAAGCCACAAGGTAAGGCAAAAAAAAAAAAAAAAAAAAAGAACCCAAAAAATAGTAAAAGAAAATGTAAACCTGTAGATTAAAGGGGTTAGGAGCCCCAGTTAAGGCTGTTTGAGAAAATCTACACACCTAGATTAGCTTCATAAAACTTGATTATTTCAAGGATAAAATCATACAAGCTTCTAGGATAAAAGGAAAAAAGATTGAGAGAAAGAAAAAGAATCATCTTCGCATCCCACCCCTTGAAAAAGATCAGTGTTAGATTTTCCTTTCCTAACAATACAAAATAAAATTAGTTTAGCTTCTTTCTTAGTTAAGTTTTAGTCTTTTCTTGAGTATTTTGCTAAGATGGTGTAGATGGCTGGTAGAGTTTCTGAATATTTCCCTATCTGGGATTTTTTTTTTCCACTAAAAAAATTAAGGATGACAGACACTTGTATAATACATAGTGTGCCAGACACTGTTCTACATAAAAGCATTAATTCTTTTAATGCTTACAACTCCATGAGGTAGATGCTATTATAATCCTTATTTTATAGATGAGGAAAGAAAGCAGAGAGGTTTGTCCAAAGTCACAAGCTTGTAAGTGGTGAAACCTTTTCTCTCTACTCACATCAGCCAATGTACAATATAATATTAAAAGTTCTAAGCAGGGACTTGCTCAGTGGTCTAGTGGTTAAGACTCTGTGCTTCCACTGAAGGGGGCACAGATTCAGTCCCTGGTCGGGGAACTAAGATCCTGCATGCTGCAAGATGTGGCTGAAAAATTTAAAAATAAATTAAAAAAAATTTTTTAAGTCATAAGCAAAATAAAAAGACACATTATAGAAAAAGCAACTAGTACAATGATCATAAATCTGTAAGCTCCAACAACACAAATAGCTGTGTCTTGAAAAAAGTTTACCTCAACTCCAGAAAAATAAACGACCCAATCAAAAAATGGGCCAAAGAACTAAATAGACATTTCTCCAAAGAAGACATACAGATGGCTAACAAACACATGAAAAGATGCTCAACATCACTCATTATCAGAGAAATGCAAATCAAAACCACTATGAGGTACCATTTCACACCAGTCAGAATGGCTGCGATCCAAAAGTCTACAAATAATAAATGCTGGAGAGGGTGTGGAGAAAAGGGAACCCTCTTACACTGTTGGTGGGAATGCAAACTAGTACAGCCACTATGGAGAACAGTGTGGAGATTCCTTAAAAAACTGGAAATAGAACTGCCTTATGATCCAGCAATCCCACTGCTGGGCATACACACTGAGGAAACCAGAAGGGAAAGAGACACGTGTACCCCAATGTTCATCGCAGCACTGTTTATAATAGCCAGGACATGGAAGCAACCTAGATGTCCATCAGCAGATGAATGGATAAGAAAGCAGTGGTACATATACACAATGGAGTATTACTCAGCCATTAAAAAGAATACATTTGAATCAGTTCTAATGAGGTGGATGAAACTGGAGCCTATTATACAGAGTGAAGTAAGCCAGAAGGAAAAACATAAATACAGTATACTAATGCATATATATGGAATTTAGAAAGATGGTAACAATAACCCTGTGTACGAGACAGCAAAAGAGACACTGATGTATAGAACAGTCTTATGGACTCTGTGGGAGAGGGAGAGGGAGGGAAGATTTGGGAGAATGACATTGAAACATGTAAAATATCATGTAAGAAACGAGTTGCCAGTCCAGGTTCGATACATGATACTGGATGCTTGGGGCTAGTGCACTGGGACGACCCAGAGGGATGGTATGGGGAGGGAGGAGGGAGGAGGGTTCAGGATGGGGAACACATGTATACCTGTGGCGGATTCATTTTTATATTTGGCAAAACTAATACAATTATGTAAAGTTTAAAAATAAAATAAAATTAAAGAAAAAAAAAAGAAAAAAGTTTACAACTTGCGGATGAGAAAATATAGTACTTATAAAAGTATTTATAATGCAAAACAAGTAGTTCATAGAAAACAACAGTAAAAAGCAACTTGACAGGAAAGTGGACTATAAATATAAATATGCAGAAGAGTAAATGTTAATAGGCAGATGAGTCAATCCAGACACCTAAGAAAATATTTTCAAAACACTAATATACAGAGAAATAAAGATGTATTACATCTATCAAACTGTCAAGAATTATGAGCCTCAGTTAACACCTTACGCAAGGTCTTCCTATGGCTGACTGGCTCATGCTCAGTTGTGTTTGACTCTTTGCGACTCTATGGGCCTGTAATTCACCAGGCTCCTCTGTCCATGAGATTTTCCAGGCAAGAATATTGGAGTGGGTTGCCATTTCCTCCTGCAGGTGGATTATGTACCACTGAGCTATCAAAGAAGCCCCTATGACTGACCAGGCCTAACTTAGTCTAGACTGCCCCTTCTGACCTCTCTGCTTTCTTCTCTATCACTCAGCCACTGTCCAGCTTCAAATACATCTTCAAATGTAAAAAAACATTGCTCCTTCTGCCTAAACACTCACTCCTTAGATATTATCATGGCTTTCTCCTACACTTACATCAGGTCTTTGCTCCAAAGTCAACTGCTCAGAAATGTGCCCTTATCACTTAACGCAGAATCCCCCTCCCACAAAGCTTCCTCCGCTTATCTTACTCTATTCTTCCTTACATTTATCAGTTACCTAGTGTAACTGATTGTCTTATTGCATTTGTGCAATATTTATAGAATTGTATTAGTCGTTGTAATGTACTTGCTTATTGCTTCTCTTTCTCAGTAGACTTTAGACTCCAGGAAAGCAGAAACTTTTTTTCAATCTAGTGTCTAGAATAATGCCAGACACACGGCAGAAATATTCAAAAATTTGTTGGTGGAATGAACAAACATACAATGAACAACCACGAGTAAAGGTGCTAAGAAAATGGAACTCTTCTAAAGAAGGACATATGGATTCACACATTTTAAAATGTATATAAAATTATGCACATGTATGACAATATCTCCTTTTAACCTTTAATGGGTCAGCATCCATATAATCTAAGTAAAGTTTCAAAATTTAAGGACATATACATAAAAAGGATGTGTGTAATGATACTATTTGTAGAGGAGAAAAACTGGAGACAAGAAAAAAATGCTCACCAATAAGGATATGGCTGGATACAACATGGTACATAGACAGCAGAGACCATGTAAGCTTTAAAATAGCTGAAATTAGATCTGTGCCTATTGACAGGAGGATTTGTATTAAATAGTAATCAAGAAAAGCAATATTCAGATAAATGTATACAATGTGAGCTCATTTTACAAACCAATGAAACCTCCTCTCTGTATCTGTGTGCATAAATAGGCATGATGAAGGCTGAGGTGATAGATTTTAAATAATGGTTATGTGGGGTTTGAGTTTGGTAAGGAAAACAAGAATTCTTTTGAAAAAATGTCCACACCAAAATAAACACAAGATATGGCCACCTTATAAAGTTACAGATATGACAGATATCATTGGCTGTCCATCCAACAGCCCTCCCCTTTCATTCTCTCGTGCTATCTTTCTGTCAATAGAGAAGCAGAAAACGCCAGAAGCACTCTTTCCCAGCCTCTCTTGAGGGTGAGGCATGGCCATGTACTCTGATCAATGTAAAGTAAAATTCTGCTAGGGTCTCCTAGGAAAGATTTCTTTTCTCCTTGAAAAGAGGGATAGGAGGAGAAACAGCTTATTTCCTGCTGTTGAACATAGTTATCTGAGGAAGTTATGGTTGGAGCTGTGAGAGCCATCTTGTGACTATGAAAGGAAAGCCAAGAAAATCAAGTCCATACAAAGTCTTGACTTTGGTAAACTGCTCTAAATCCTATAACCACCAACCTCTAGTTTCGTACTATGTTATATTTAATTAATAAACCTCTATAGTTAGTATTACTTTTAGCAAAATATTTGAGTCAACTGTAGCCCTGTATCTTAACTAGCTCTGTGCTTATGTGGGTATTTATGAATACATGAAAATCTGACCATCAAAACATTAACATAGTTCTCATAATTATATAAATTGTTTAAATTGTTTGAATCTTTAATAAGCAAATATTTATATAGTCAGATCAAAATAATAAAGCTGATTTCACTATTTTTAAAAGTGATAACTTCAGGGTCAGAGATAAACATTAAAAATTGTAAGTGTGATTATGTAACAGTATAAATTATTAAAATTATTACTCATTGAGAAAATGCAGTGTAAAAATAATCTCACTAGCCTCTTAAAAAACTGAAAATTGTAAAACTTTAAGCATTATCTTAAATAAGAAGGGCTAAAAATATTACATGTCATGGAATATTTAACATTTGCAAAGAACACAAGAATGCTTTGAAAACAGAATATCCACTGCAAGAAGCAAAAATAAAATATACATTTTATAAAGACAAAAGCAAAGAAAATAGTTTAAAATAAACACTGAAAAAAGAAGTAGCAATCAAATATTGGGGAGAATTTTTATTTTTTGGCTGTAACAAAAAAATCTTGAGTGTGCACTATAAAGCTCTTACAATAAGAAGCCAACTAATGAATACAGAGATGACGGAAGTAGAAAAATCACCACTTGCCAATCGTAACTGAAAGTGAGACCATCAATGAGCATCAAAACTTTGAGGATATTTATGGAGAAACAGTTAAATCTGCTACAAGAGATTTAACTACTACAAAGGAAAATTCACAAGTTTATAATAGAGATACCCACAGATATCACCTTAATCAAGCAGTCAAAGTTACTACCACCAGTAATCGAACAAACTGATATCATGTGTTCCTTGGTTAAGATGCCCTGAGAAACGTATTTACTCTATACTTGCCCTAAGTTCATAGCCTGATTCTAATCATGAGCAAACATTCAAACCCAGAAAGAGATATTCTACAAGATACTGGCACATACTTTTCAAAAATGTTATCTCCTTAAACATAGAGGACTGAGGACTTGTTTCAAATAAAGAGACTAAAGGAATATTGATAGCTGAATGCAGGGTATAAATGGAGGCTTTCATTTGGTATCAAGGAAACTGTCCAGTAAAATGATGGTAAAATTTGAATAAAATTTATAGATTATATTACTGTGATAACCCTTATTTCCTGATTTGACATTGCATTATGGTTATGTAAGAAAATGTTCTTGTTTTTAGAAAATATACACCAAAACTTTTAGGAAACACACTGATGTGTTTAGGACAGAGTGGGACATCAGCTTATCCTCAAGTGGTTTAGAAACATATTTTAAATAAGTGGCAGGAATTCCCTAGCAGTGACTCTGTGCTCCCACTGCATGGGGTATGGGTTCCATCCCTGACTGGGGAACTAAGATCCCACATGCACCGTGGTATGGCGAAAAAAATCAAAATAAGATAAAATGGATAAAATGTTAACATCTGATGAATCTGGGTGAAGGGTATACGGAAATTCTTTATATTATTCTTGCAAATTTTCTATAACTTTGAAATTGTGTCAAAATTAAAAGTTTTAAAATGCTTATCTGTAGTTCATACATAGATAACTTTTATTGGTCTGAAATGAAATCTATTCATTTAAGAGTCAGATCTAAAGCCAAGTGGACCTCAGGGAGTAGAGAGAAGCAACAGTTCCTAGAAGCAAAAGGTTCTGGGCAGGTAACATCAGCGATGTCTACTGCAATGGAAAAATAGCCATTTCCCTTACAATAAAGCACAACGAAAACTGTCATCTTTGAGCATCAAGTAACATTGCATTGAACTGTACAAAGCAAAAACCGTTAGAAATGCATGTAGAAAATGAACATATCTACAAATCTATTATTAGAGCAAAAGCATCATTAGGGGAAGAGATTTTTGTTCTGTTAGTATAGTCTGGCATATAGCAACCATTTAGTAAGTGTACTTTCACACATTTACATAAACTCATGGATTATGATCATCATTAGGGTAGAATCATGTCTATTTTGTTCTCATGTCTATTCAACAGCAATGGCTGGCACATAATAGATGCTCAATCAATATTTGTTGAATAACTAAATACTGAATCTGCACTTTCATACTTGTGGGACATGGAGTAGTATCTTTAATAGATTAGAATTACAGTATGATAATCTAATGCACATATTCTCTCCACCTTCTAATTTTTAATTTAAGAAGCTGGTACTACACTTGGGTAAGACTAATACAGGCTCTTTTGCTATACAAAGTAAGTATCCATGTTGTTGCAAATGATTGGTTTACCAGTCATGAACCATGTGATCTTAAATAGCTGTCTTACAATGTAATTATTGTCTCACCATGTACTCTGAAGAAAATCCACATCCCACAGAGTACCTATCAGCACAAAACCATCATTACTTTGGAGAATGTCTAAACTATTTAACTGATTAAGAGTTAACAACGCCAAGTGGCAAGATAACTCATTCAGCCATCTAGGAATGTATTTTGTACTTGACTCTAATTAAAAATTAAATTAACCAAGTGTAAACCATCAATGGAGGATTTAGACTTTTTTTTAATGCCAACTGATATAAACTGCTTCATAAATTTAAAGGTTCACATTACTAGGGATACTTTTCATGGTATTTTTTCAAACTGCAGATTGTGAATATCTGAAAAGGACCGAGACCAGAATTTTAAAATAGACTAGCGTAGAAAAATCTCAAGATGCCTTCATTCCCTATGGTAGAATACAGCTGAGTGAAACTTTTGGTATATACATATATAAACAAAGCCACAACATAAAATGTTATTGTAGGCAACAGTAAGAAGTATACTGAAAAATGCTGTTCGATGCTTTAGAACAATCTCTCAGTAGAGCTAGACCCATCTGCAGATTTGATGACATTCCATTCAGGCATGTCTTTATCAAGCTCAACCTTCACAAGAAAAATATGAAACTCTGCTTCTAAAGTACATTTACTGTTGCTGTTGATCAGTCGCTAAGCTGTGTCCAAGTTTTTGAGAGCTCATGGACTGCAGCATACCAGGCTCCCCTGTCCTCCACTGTTTTCTGGAGTTTGCTCAAATTCATGTCCACTGAATCAGTGACGCTATCTAACTAACCATCTCATCCTCTGCTGCCCTGTTCTTTTACCTTCAATCTTTCCCAGTATTGGAGTGTTTTCCAATGAGCAAGCTCTTTGTTGGCAAAGTAATGTCTCTGCTTTTTAATATGCTGCCTAGGTTTGTCATAGCTTTCCTTCTTTCATCCTAATCAACAAGACTTTTTAGCTCCTCTTCGCTGTCATTAGAGTGGTACCATCTGCATTACCTGAGGCTGTTGATATTTCTCCCGGCTATCTTTACTCCAGCCTGTGATTCATCTAGCCTGGCATTTCGAATGACATACTCTGCATGTATATTAAACAAGCAGGGTGACAGTATTCAGTCTTGTTATACTCCTTCCCCAATTTTGAACCAGTCAGTAGTTTCATGTCCAATTCTAACAGTTGCTTCTTGAGCCACACACAGGTTTCTTAGGAGACAGGTAAGACAGGTCTGGTATTCCCATCTCTAACAATTTTCCAGTTTGTTGTGACGTACACAAAGAGTTTAGCCCAGTCAATGAAGCAGATGTTTTCTGGAATTCCCTTGCTTTCTCTATGATTCAATGAAGGTGAGGAATTTGATCTCTGGTTCCTCTCTTTTCTAAACTCAACTTGGTTATCTGTAAGTTCTCGGTTCATGTTACTATTGAAGCCTAACTTGAAGGATCTTGAGCATAACCTTCCTATCATGTGAAATAAGCATAACTGTATGGTAGCTTGAACATTCTTTGGCAATGCCCTTCTTTGGGACTGGAATGGAAATTGAACTTTTTCAGTCCTATGGCCACACTGCTGAGTTTTTCAAATTAGCTGACATATTGAGTATAGCACTTTAGTTCTTCAGATACCTGCCCGAAAGTAAAACTCACTGCTATTTGAAACTTGTTAAAGCAATGACAAAATGCCCAATATCTGAGCTATTGTTTTGAACACTGTAGATATAGATTATCATACAGTATGGTCCCTGGGTCACATTAATCACAAGACCCACTTACAAAATTTCTTAGAAATGTAGAATTAAGGCCTGACTCCAGCAATAATCTTTCAGACTGACCATCTGATTCATGCGCACAATGCAATTTGAAAAGGATCGGTTCTCAAGGGACACAGGACCACTGACTACCATAACCAATAGAAATTTATGGGACACTTGCATTGTAACAATTATGGGTGAGGCACATCTGGAATTATTAGGGATGAGCAATACACAGATGTACACACCTAAGAGCTGGTATCCCAAATGACATTCAAACACCCTGCCAGCCATTCATGTAAAAGATTTTAAAGTCTACTTCTAATATTGAAATTTGAATCTAACTGTATTACCTAACATGTAACACCAAGTAATCTTTGCACAATTTTAATACACTGAATTTTCCAGAAATATTTTGTATAAGATGAAAAAAGGCATACTTAACTAAGCGTTGTATAAGATGAAAAAAGGCAACTTAACTAAGCATTGTTTACCATTTCAGAGTAATTTGCTAACTTGCATTTAGAGTTATGTTCACACTGATACTGGGTATGTGTTCAAATATCTGATTACCTTCCTTAAATAATTACATTTGAGCTAAAATTATTTTCCTAAAAGCTTCCCTTTAATTTCCCGTCTTATTCTATTACTAGCTCTGTTATTCTAGATAGGGAATTTTTTCTTAAATAAGTAGTAAGCTTCCCTGGTGGCTCAGAAGTTAAAGCGTCTGCCTGCAGTGCAGGAGACCTGGGTTCGATCCCTGGGTCGGGAAGATCCCCTGGAGAAGGAGAACCCACTCCAGTATTCTTGCCTGGAGAATCCCATGGACGGTGGAGCCTGGTGGGCTACAGTCCATGGGGTCGCAAAGAGTCGGATACGACTGAGTGACTTAAGTTATATTAACTATGAATTTCACTTGAGGATAATGAGTATGCAATATATAACTGGTTTAAGAAATTATGCAGCCCCTACCATTCCCCTAGTTCAGGGGTCCTTGATATGAGAATACAAGGACATTCAGCCCAAGGAAACCATAGTGGCTTCACAACAATAGAAATTCTAAATAATACAACTTGATAACATACATCTAGCCATCCTGAGGGGTTAACACATAACTCTGTTCCACCCAAAACTGTTAAGATTAACAACTACTACATCACACCCTGAAACTATATACAATGGGCTGGATTATAAACTTGGATCTCAAAATGTGGTGAGGCCCCACACCCAATTTCATTTATGGAATTGCAATTTGCATCATTTTACCAGCCTACACTGGCTATTAAAAAACAATCCCATAAAAGCTAGAATTACTATAGAGTGTCAGTCACTGCATGATGTACACTACAGGAGTTTTTTTAAGGAAGACCTACAGAAAACTAAAATTCATTACAGATTTGCTCTGCACCAAGCACTGAACTACATACAACCAATCTTGTCTCACGACTGCCCTCTGATACAGGTTATCACTCATTTCAGAGATGACAAAAACCAGCTTAGAAATCTCAACCAACTTGACTAGGTCCATACATCAAATAGACTGCAGAACTAGAATGTGAACTGAGGCTACTGCTACTGCTGCTAAGTCGCTTCAGTTGTGTCCGACTCTGTGCGACCCCACAGACGGCAGCCCACCAGGCTCCCCTGTCCCTGGGATTCTCCAGGCAAGAACACTGGAGTGGGTTGCCATTTCCTTCTCCAATGCATGAAAGTGAAAAGTAAAAGTGAAGTCGCTCAGTCGTGTCCAACCCTCAGCGACCCTATGGACTGCAGCCTTCCAGGCTCCTCCGTCCATGGGATTTTCCAGGCAGGAGTACTGGAGTGGGGTGCCATTGCCTTTTCCGAACTGAGGCTATTGGACACCAAAGCATGTGTGTGTTTTCCAGAGCAGGTTGCCATGTAGTCTTCACCTCTACTGTAGAGCATCTACTGAACCCTGTCTTTGACTATCTAGCCAGCTGGATACTTAACACAAAAATTGTGTCCCACAAAAGGCAATGCCCAAGCATGACAGCATCATTGAAGGACTTGCTTCTCCATTTTATTTGGTTATTAGAATGGGCTTTATGGAATGCACTTTGGATGCTAACCTCACTTCTGGCTTAATTTTTTCTCACATTCTATCTTCATTTTTTCACTTCCTATAATAAAGCAAGAAACAAATAAGCATAGCACATGCTGCTTTAGGTAATACAAAAAAATGTATTATTATTATTAAGACAGTCCTAATAGAGTGAGTACAAGCTTTGCTAAATGATGTAGAAACTACCGTGCAATCACTTTTATAGTTAAAATCCCAATTATCATTCTGAGAATAAGTACATAAGCTCCAGTATTTCCCAGTTACAGACCTCTGGTTACCTTGGCTGCTTTTCAGAAAGTAAAAGAAACCTTAACATACAGATAAACAATGAGCATTTGAGGATGTGAAAAAAGTAAAACAGGGCTCAGTGGCATGTCTTTAAGCTAAGAACCCAGACAATACCACGGACAATCAAGAGAAACTGCAGTGGACTCAAGGACAAGCAGAGAGGAAAAAACTAGATATCGAGGCAAATCACACTTTGTTAACTAAGGTCATCAGGTGGGAATGGGGTTAGGGGCCTGCTGGAAGTGCAAAGGAAATGAAAACAGGTTAAGACATTTAGATTTACTGACACCAAAAAACATTTAGAGTAAGGATCAGCAAACTTCTACAAAGGTCCCGAGAGTTGTATCTTACACTTTGCATGCCTGTCTTAGTCACAACTAGTCAACTCTGTCATTATAGAACACACATCAAAGGGGAAAAAAAAAAAAAAACCACACGTGAACAAATGGGCAAGTCCATGTTTTAATAAAACTTTACAGTAATTACAAAACAGAATGTATACCAAATATGACCTATGAGGTGTCATTTGCTGCCCTGACAAGAGGTTCAGCAGGCACAAAGAAACATGGATCTGAAACACAAGAGGGAGGTCGTGGCTAAGGACAGAGGTTTGGAAGCCACTGTCACAAAGTGACAGTAAGGATAACCTAAGAATAGTAAAGATGGAAGATATGAACATTTAAAGGCAGAATTCTTATAAAATAGCAACACTTGAAAAAAGCATGAAGAGAAGGTAAATGATTTTCTGAAAGGAGAAAAAATGTGTGAAATGGGAACTTATGAAAAACAAACATCCTTAAAATCAAGTGCCAAAAGAAACTTTTTATGACAATATAAAGATGCATCTGGGAAATATACTCAATTAAAAAAAAACTGCAAAGTTAATTCAGTCTGAGGCTTGAAAACAAAACTAGGTCCTGTTATCAGTGCTGATTCAAGCTTTTTAAACGTTTACAAGCCTAAAACAGAATTAACAACTTAATGCTTATCCTTTGGAAAAAGTTTAATCTAGAGAACTATTTTACTTGTATTTTAAAACAATACTGGCTCATTAGAAAAAAATAAAACAGAATCGATCATAAAAATATCATGAGGACCAAAACTGAAAAACTTGCTAAGCAGCATTCTGTAGAACACAACTAGAACACTGAAGATGATCCTTTTATGTACATTAGAACAGTCTGGGTTTGGAATGCATAGAGACTAAGGGCCATTTAGTGCTAAAGAAAAGGGATTCCTAAGTCGCTCAGTGGTAGAGAATCTACCTGGCCAGGAGGACACACAGGTTTGAACCCTGGTCTCAGAAGACCCCTGGAGTAGGAAATGGCAACCCACTCCACTATTTTTGCCTGGGAAATCCCGTGGACAGAGGAGCCTGGCTGGCTTCAGCCCACAGACTTGCAAAGACTTGGACACGACTTAGCAGCTAAACAACAAAAAAAAAAGGAAACTGCTTTTCTATCAAAAAAATTATACTATGCAAAGGTAAGACTACAACTTACACTGGGAAAACGTAAAGACAAAAATTTCAACCAAGCAAGGAAGGAACCCAGTCCTTCAATAAGACATACATTCATATAATCAATCACTAGAATATAAAAGCTTTATATGTGTTATGACATGTAAAACTGAACTTTCCAAGATTAAATGAGAAAACAATGCTGAATGATTTGGGTCCAAAGAAAAAAGTCACACGTACCTGGTGTATGCACAGAAAATTCTTGGACATATATAAGAAATTTGAGTGGTACCTTGAAAAAGAAAAGTACGATTGAAGAAGATAGGCAATTGTCACCTTGTGTAGAAAGACTACCTTTCTGTAGTCAAAATAGGTATGTGTTCTGTCTGGTCAAACACTGAAAAAAAAACAAGTGACTAAATGGAGAATTGCTATCTACAAAACCACATAAAAGCAAACATAATCACATTTAAAATGCTTCAACAAATTCAAAAGTATGCTAAAACGACGAAGCTTTTTAAAAGCACAATCTCATAACTGAAAAAGAGCCACACCCACAAAACCACTTGGACAATCATACAGATTTCAGCAATGTAAAGTAGAAGTTGTCTTGCAAAAGCTGTAATTTACACACGAGGGTTTGGTCCAGTCCTCCTATGTAGTGTGATCCATTTCGACTCACTCTAAGTTAGTGTTGAAAGGGTGTTTTATATTTACCTCTAGACTACTAATCCCTAGTAACAGAAACTCTAGTTCTATTACAATAATATAAGCTATTTGCAGAAACTGTGGAAAGATAGAATTATTTTGAATAGATATCCGCTTTTAAGTTTAGAGCAGGGACCAGTCTATTTTGTTTTCTTCTGTACATCCAGCATCTACAGCACAATAAACTGAGGTACTCAAAATGTGTTTTTTGGAGAAAAAGTAGGGGCATAACTTCTGTGCAAAACTATTACGAATTTATAAGCTCAGAAGTAAAAGAAAAAGGGGCAAGAAAAAGGGGCAAGATTAAAAACACGGAATCTGGTTCCTGTGAATTGGGAAAGGCATAGCACATTTCATCTCACACCCAGTTTCAATTTTTTTGCTTCTGGCAGTAAAACAATCACATGAGTATTAAAACATGAAACTATCCAAGGTGTTAGGATGACTACCTCATGTCTACTTTGAAATTCACAGTAAGCAAGATATAACAAAGTATTATTGAAAGATGCCACAGACTGGGGCCGAAACTTCCACAATAAGTCAGTTAGTTGTGAGATGAGAAGTAGAGATAATAAAACTGGCTGGTTTTAGCAACTGATGGGCAAATGAGCTGATCCTGACTACTGAAGACAACCTAAGAGTGGTGTCTCTCCAACTGTATGTGACAAAGGAGCAGGTTTAAACCCCAAAATGCACACTCCTGTCACAAATATATATTGTATATATATATCACATACTTCTTCCCGAGTGGTGCTAGAGGGAAAGAACCCACTTGCCAATGCAGGAGACACGAGAGACATGGGCGTGATCCGTGGGTCGGAAGAACCCCTGGAGGAGGGCATGGCAACCCACTTCCAGTATTCTTGCTTGGAGAATTCCACAGACAGAGGAGCCTGGTAGGCTACAGTCAGATACAACTGAAGCAACTTCCACACACACAATGTCACAGCAATATCTGATTTCTGTAGAAGTTTCTAGATACTCAATTTCTATACTGGTCTAGAGAGACACCTACTAGCACTACCTAGGGTTTTGTTTCTTAACGTCAATTTGATCTGAAACCTTGTATTTATCCGGGTCTAACTCTTGAGTGAGAAAATTCAGCTCTTTTTTCCTTCTACTCAGTAGATGAAGACCATCCAATCCAACAATTAGATAAAAAGTAGCACAGAGACTTGTCATTAACTTGTTTTAATTTTAAAATGTAAAACATCACATTATCACACTGCCTTAGTAAATTAAAATTATCCTTTTGAATGCAAACTTCAGCATGTAAGAATCTCAACTTGAAAACTTCACTTTATTTTGCCATTTATCTTAGAAGTTAACAGGACATAGATACTTAAAACCAGATATGAAAATATTCACTTGATCTATGTACCTCTAAACTCCTGTACCTTTGTTTCCATGTTCTCAGGAAAAAAAGCCGAATGATTGAGTGTGAACAGAGTACCCTCAGGGGATTCCCTATCTCTTATATGTTTCATTATCAAAGGAAGTAAAATTTAAAATGTTCTGACCTATATACACTGACTACAATCTGGTACAATGTACTGTAGCCCATGAGGTAGGCTCCATACCTCTGAGACTGTATCATGTGCTTTACAGAATTTCTGGAACAAAATTTCCAGGACTCAAATCCATACTAAGTGACTTAAATTCTCACTGTTTCTGTTTCTTCATCTGTAAAAAGGGGATAAGAGCACCTACATCAAAGGGTTATTGTGCAGGTTAAAGTGCATGTGAAGTGCTTAGAACACTGCCTGGCATATAGTAAGTACTAAGTAAGGATTTTAACTTTTTGATTCTTTCATAGTATAACTCAAATCCTCTGAAGAACTAGAATTTTAACAATTAAATTGGTTAAATGAAATATGGCATATCCTTATGATGAAATACTAATTATCCATTAAAGATTATTTTAATAATCTATTATGAAAATATATTTAAGCTATAATATCCTGTTGAACAGAAAGGAAAAAGTAAATTAGAAAATCATGTACAATCTAATCTTATATTTAGAAAAGATGCTAATAGTTATAAAATTTGCAAGTTATTGTGATATTTAAGTGATATTTGCCAAAAGACACTCAGAATCATTCTACCCACACTGGAAAAAAAAGACTTAAAACCAATTGTGATTCTCAGCTGATAATGAGGAGGATAATAAAATGCCGTAAATTAGGATTCTTCACAATTTAGAACTGTGTACATTTAATGCATTATTTCTTCTCGACTCTCAAAGGCTGATGCTTCTTAAAATGGACTGCATGCTAGAATTAATAAAGCACTGATTTCTGATACATTCCTCCAATGCCACCCACTGCCAACATACTAACACTACCACTGTTACTTTTAAGCAAGCTCTTGAAGTGCTCACAAACTACATATACCAAAAGACAATAAGTCACCTTAGCCAATCACCCAAATTTAAACAAGATATTATTAGGTACATATATTGAGATTATAAATATAAAAGACACAGTATTTATAGAATACTGAACAAGGGGTGTTGGTGGTATTGAGAGTACTCAGATGGTAGCTTGTGGTACCCTCTAAGCTGTTTTAAATTCTTCAATAAAATCAGTATTATTAATTTCACATTTTACATAGGATTCTTGTCAAACTTATCAGTTTTAAATGATTAATTCATAATCACCATCTAGAGACAAAATTTCCTCTCAACTAATGATTATTCTACCTACAGTTCAGCTCACTGTCTACAATAGTTATATTTCATTTTATCATATCTGAAATATACAATTATGCATTACAGACAAGCTGTTTTCAAATTTGCTTAAAGAGTAGATCATGTTTTCAATTTTACATAAAGCCATACACCAGTTTATCATTAAAAATATGAGTCTTCATAACCTGTTTATTCCAATTCTCTTTAGACAGCAACACTAACAAAATTCTTAATGCATACACCCCCATCACCTACAAGTCTTTCCCTATGTTATTATTTTGACACTTAAAGAAGAACATCTCAATTAACAACCAAGTTTTATAACTACTATCCCTACCAATCAAATGGTGATGCATCAAGGTGGCAATTTTCATGAGTTTTAACAGATTAAGAGTACATTATTTACCTAAGCCTAAAGGTAGCGCCTTATTAAAAAAAAAAAAAGCCACATCAATTTAATTTCATATATATGATGCTACCTATTCAATTTATTAAAAATTAAAATAAACAAAATAACCAAACTAATGCTCCAAACTTATGCTGTTCATGTGGAAGACACTACAAGATATGACACAAGAGAGACTGCCTTGCAATAAGAAATACAAATTCCTTCTACAGAGATGGAGAAATAAAAGGACAATTCTAGTTGTCTAAAAGACAATTCACTGTACACATTTTATTTACAGTTTTGTACACTGTCTTAATACGAATGGGACCGCTTTTCTACTTGAGCCAATTTTTTAACCAAAGCAAAATAACCTAAGTAATACAAAGTGTTAAAATACAGCATAAAGATACAAAAACAGACATACTAATTCTAATTAGGAATGTAATTATGATGTTACATTTTTTATAATCCACAATTAAGTTTAGGAAATCACACATAGATCACTGATTTGAATGAAATGCATAAATTTGTAGCAAAGCATTGTAGTTTTAAGTTATAAAAAAAAAATTACCAAAGAATGCACAAAATTAATGTTTATTCCACCTTTGTGTCATATTCCTGGATCCTTCACCAATGTTACATGAGAAAGAAAAACTAAGCAAAACAAATGAAAAACTGAAATCAGAATCACTAATGTTATCAAGTAGGGAAACAAATAAATTAAAATCTAGCAGCCATCAGCAAGAGTACAGCACAGATAATGCTGTAAAAAGAAACAAAGAAAATTGCCAGAAAACTGTATGCATCATACTCTTTCAAACCAGCAAAATATGCTCCTGCATACAATGGAACGTAAACAAAATCATTCTCTTGTAAGGTATAGAAATGCAAGTTCTTTTTTTTAATATTGCAGATGGGTCAAATGTGTTTGTAATGGTTATTTCTATTAAGCTATTACAGAGTGGGCCAGGAACACATGGATTCTGGGGATGATGTGTACTGTAATTCTTTGATTGAGATAATGGACACTCTAGCCAAAAAAAAAAAAAAAAGAAAATACGAACACAGAAGTACAAGACAAAGGCGAATGAGACTTCTCTTATATCTTAGCAACATTTAGATGGAAATCAAATTTAAATGCAGTCCACTCTGCTTTTGAAGAGGCTTTGGTTCAGCTCCCAAATCTCGATTGCTTGACGCAGTCTCCTATGAGAATACTCAGAAGGTGTCTTCTTAAACAACAAACCTATTTTTAGTGGTGGAGCCGCTCTTAGTAGCTGTGTCTGCATGGGACTGATAACCAATCACTATCTTTGGAGGAAGTCCTAACCTTTCCTTGTATACCCTCCTATAGGAAGAAAAAGAAAAGTAGCCATTAATTTTTATTCAAACATACACCCCAAATCCAGCATTACTATTCTTTATTTAAAAAAAAAAAACTAGAGAGTGAAATAAGAAACTGCACATTTTCTTTTTAGCAAAATATACTCTTCCTTTTCACTACAATCTTGGTTAATCACTTAACCAATATTTGAGAATCTACTATGTACCAGGTACTGTGGTAATTATCAATAAATTAATAATAAACAAAGCAAGGACAGTCCCTGGGGTTATGGTATTTATAGTTTAGACTATTTGATTATTTACAAACAAATAATCACAAATACATATGGTGGAGCTGTATCACATACAAAATTAATTTGTATAAAATCAATTACATGCACATATTTTAATTTTTTGATCTAAAATGCTTCAATTATATTTTACATACAAACTTTAGTATTTTATGTTACTGCAATTACATATTTACCTTATCTATTACTGACAAGAAAGCACACTCAAAAATTAAACACTTTGAAGGCAATTTGTAATATTTTCAAATCATATGTGATTCTATTTTAAGGACAAATATGATGAGTATCAAGGAGGGTAAGTACAGGGGCTGCAATATCATTAACAAGAAGGATCTAATCTCCTGGAAATCAAAGAAATCTCTCCTTTTAAATTTATGAGGTCAAAAGTATAATGCTAAGAGAATGAAGCACATCTGAAGGCTGAGGAATAAAAATAAAGCTCAGTGGCTACAGCTAGCAAGAAAAGTGAATATGAGAGTTAAGGCTGACAAGGTAAAACTGGGCACAGATCACCATATAATCTGAGAACATCATAGGTCAGGCTAGAAATCTGGTCTCTGAGAAGAGCAAAATTTAAAAATAAGCACCACATGAAACAAAAATAAAGATATATATATTTTCATGGAGTGGAATCCTCCAGTATACCAGGAAAATTTATTCATACTGTACCCTCCAGAAGATTTCAGTACCTTCCCTAGAATAAGGTATTTAAAAATAATTTTATGATAACTAAAATTATAATTAATATCAAGTTGACATTAGGATACAATGTACCTTCAATTATACTTAATCACTAAAAATCCCAGAAAGCAAGAGCACTGAGCCATGCAGCTTAAACGGGTGGAAAAATATCCTTCCTTGAAAAACTGAAGTCAAATGTTTAAATAGAGATTTCAAAAATTGTTAACACTGACACAATTAAAAATCTTCCCAAGGAAAGAAATTCATATCTAATTTCTTTAATGCATTTTCAAAGAAATATGAGATCCTCACAATCAATAAGATTCAATGCTGACAAAAACATCAGGAATATGATGACAATCAATTATCAATTTTCTCTTATAGAAACCCTCTGGAAAATGAAACCTGGAAAATCCCCACACCTTTTAATCCAGAAAGGAATCATGTTCATAGAATTCATACTGCTGGAAAAATCAACATACAAAGGGGCAAATCAAACATATTGAGACCTATGACCTGTACTTAATTTCAATATAAAATTTAAAGTTCAATTTTACTAATTTAAATTTAGTAAAAATTAACACTGACTGACATTTGAGGGGGAAAAAAAGGACAGGCAATTTTTGCAAATAGTAATATTTGCCAAAAAGTTTTAAAATATATACATGTAGGTTTTAAGCATGGAGAAAACCAAGCTACTGTCACTTATATCTCAATGTAAATTTCATGTAAGTGTACACATATGTGGCAAAATACACATATACCATTTGCCAATATTCACCAAACGTATTGAGTATTATACATAAGCACTGTGGTTTTTAAAGTACATTAAGGAAAAGACACATTCTCATTTGATAAATAAAATGTGACATGCTAAAACAGTGTTCCAGTGATTCTATACTCCATTGATAGGAAAAAGAAATTTTACAGAAATGAAAAAGGATGAACCAGACATAGAATACCAATACAGCAGTTCAAGGTTATAAAAGTGTTCATGAAAACAAGAAAAATAATGATCTACATAAACATATTTTTAAAAAAGCAGTTCTGCTTTTAGTTATCTATTTTAAAAGTACACAAACAGCAAAACTTACCCTATATGTGTAACAGCTTCTCTGTTTTCACATTCAGTAGTCCATATTGCTATTTTATCACCTTTAGCTCTAACATTAACAACAGCTCCACATACATCATCACTGTAGTCATCAAAAGATTCTCCAATAAGGCACAGCAGCTTAAAAGAAAAAACTGAATTTCAAATTACATTCAACAGGTTATAAACAGCTTCTTTAAGTTGCAAAATGTCTCATATATTTATATACAAAGCTAAGAAAGTTTTTAAAATCAAGAGTTTTATATATGTAGTTTTTTGTCCTGGCCTTTAAAAAACTGTTAGATTCTTTAATACCAACAAACAGTTTTGCTAACTTTTTTAGTAAACTGGGAAACTGATGTCAGGGCACAAAAAAGGTGAATTATTTTACTAATATTCATTTGCTCTGCTGCTGCTACACTTGCCAGTAAACAAGTTTTAATGGAATAAATGAAAAAGCTGCTCATGGATGAAATGCCTCTTGTTCCTGTTGCTTTTCATGAACTTTCCCTAATTTTTTAAAAAAAATATGGTAAATACATAAAATAAAATTTACCATTTTAACCATTTTTAAGTGGATGGTTTAGTAACATTAAGTATATTCATACTGTACCACCATCCATCTCCACAACTTTTGTCATCTTGCAAAACTGAAATGACTTAATAAAGAGTTCTAAAATGGTATTTACTGATAATCTCTCCCAAAAGAAAATTAAGTTTTTCCTCAATAAAAGCCATTTATTGAAATATTTTTTATTGCTCAATTTAGTAAGTGCTAACCAGGAACTTCCCTGGTGGTCCAGTGGTTAAGACTCCATGCTTCCATGGCAGAGGGCTCAGGTTCGATCCCTGGTCAGGGAACTAAGACTGTGCATGCCATGTGGCACGCTTAATATGCTACCTACAGACCAGACCAGTGTTCAGGATACAAAAAAGACTATAATCCCTGATCTTAAAAGCCTGGGGTTTAAAACCTTTCACTAGAGAAAATGTGTATTATCTCAATTTAATAAATGTCGTATGAAGCCTAAAGTTCGAAATTATATCACAACATATAAGCTGAATGATATCAAGCTACAATTTCACTATTTCCTTCACGG
This sequence comes from Bos indicus x Bos taurus, assembly GCF_003369695.1. Classification (NCBI taxonomy): domain Eukaryota; kingdom Metazoa; phylum Chordata; class Mammalia; order Artiodactyla; family Bovidae; genus Bos; species Bos indicus x Bos taurus. The sequence continues at coordinate 25,932,073 of NC_040081.1, read as the reverse complement.
ATCTAAAAAGTTGAGTGCACAGAGCAATACTCTAAGGACTGTAAAACTTTGTATCATACAAAATGTGAAAGTTACCACAATTTTGAACTTAATGAAATGACTAGGATGACCTTATTGTGGAAAGTCAGTCAACTGCCAATCACTTTCTGGATTTGTAATACGTAGCAGGGCATTTTACTCTCCTAGTAAAAGTATACAAGATTCGTTCACATGATAGAACAAAATTAAGTCCTGGCCTAGATTTCTAGAGTAGGCATCCTTATCTTCTCTTTGAGTAACCAATGAAAAAGGAACAAAGTTTTCTACCACTTTAATGGCAGAAAGTGAAGAGGAAGAGCCTCTTGATGAAGGTGAAAGAGGACAGTGAAAAAGCTGGCTTAAAGCTCAACATTCAAAAAAATGAATATAATGACATCTGGTCCTATCATTTCATGGCAAACAGATGGGGAAAATGTGGGAAACAAGAGTCAGATTTCATTTTCTAGGGCTCCATAAGCACTGTGGACGGTGACTGCAGCCACAAAATTAAAAGACACTTGCTCCTTGGAAGAACAGCTATGACAAACCTAGATAGCATATTAAAAAGCAGATATCACTTTGCTGGCAAAGGTCCGTATAGTCAAAGCTATAGTTTTTCCAGCGGTCATGTATGGATGTTAGAGGTGGGCTATAAAGAAGGGTGAGCACCGAAGAAGATGCTTCCCAACTGCAGTGCTGGTGAAGACTCTTGTGGTACTGTAGAAGATTCTTGAGAGTCCCGTGGACAGCAAGGAGATCACACCAATCAATCCTAAAGGAAATCAACCCTGAATATTCATTGAAAGGACTGCTGCTGAGGCTCCAATACTTTGGATACATGGTGCAAAAAGCTGACTCATTACAGAAGACCCTGATGATGGGAAAAATTAAGGGCAAGAGGAGAAGAGGGCAACAGAGGATGAAATGGTTGGATGGTGTCACTGACTCAATGGATGTGAGTTTGAACAAACTATGGGAGATAGTGAAGGACAGGGAAGCCTGGAGTGCTGCAGTTCATGGGGTCGCAGTCAGAAACAACTTAGCAACTGAATAACAACGACAACAAAGTTTTAGTATCAAAAACAGCTTTATAATTGTAAAACCTTACTGTCTCTAGCCAAAAACGATCGAGGTCACTTCGTCTCTGCTGTTTGTTCAGTGTAATTAGCCATCGTCCTCCTCGTTTGTTTTTCTCATCTTCCCACATAGGCTCAATACCATCCTACAAGGTTAGGGATACAACAATATGAGACAATATTGTTAGTTTAACTTAAGATAATGACTAAAAACAGTAAGCAACAACCGTGTTGTTTACTTTATACTCGTAAAACTGTTATTGAGGTAGTGGGAAAGCACACAAAACAAAGCTAGAGGCATGGGATTGCAAAAACAGAGCCTTGACTAGGGTACTTACTAGCTATCAAATCTTGGGTTTGACTTAATTTGGAGGTTCTAAAGTAACATACTTTGGAGGTTCTGAGTAACATACACCTTTGAGAAGCTATACACATTTCTATATCTAAAAAATACATATGAGAGAGCTAATGACTGTCCCACCCACTAACAGCTGACAAAACTCATAAGTATCTCAAGGACACACATACTCCTGACAAACTCTGCACTTCGGTCTGCTCAAGTATATAAAGAAATAGGAGTGGATAATCAAAGCTCTCCTCAAAATCAATCACAGTATGTGCCCATACAGCCAAATTCTCACTTAATTTCAATTATTTATACTAAAAGAAGCCAAAATATACTTATGCTAAAATATGGTAAAGCTAATGTAATTATTCTCTAAGCATCACAACATTAACTATTTCTAAGTTCGTGGTAAGATTTTAATGAATACCTGAATGGTCCAGTCTTATAATAAATATATGAAGTCACCAATTAAGCATACCTTAAAAAGTGAGTAGTCACAGCCAGGCATTAAATTACTAGACAACTGGATATGGTTGTACAGACTAGGTAAAAGAAAAGAACAATTATAAACATAGAAAATGTAGTGCGGAGTTTAGGTGTTTATGTGTACATTCAGAGAATATGATAAAAATATACAAGATAAAAAACTCATTTACTTTTTTCCCCCCTATGGAGTCAATTTCTGAAACAGACCAAACAGATCTTAATAAGTCAGCTTTAAGAATCAACATCTGATGATTTTTAGAAAATATCTTCAGTGATTTTATCCTGACAATTTTGGTGTATTAGTTAACTTAATATATACACATTATTATAAGAAACTGAGAAGAGATGTACCAGATGGCTGTAAGTAAAAAATCCATGAGGCTAATAAGGCATTTTAAACATACAAAAAGACAAATCTAGAGAAAGAAAGACAAAACTCCCTGATCATCAGGATTGCATGACTAAACTAGGTCAACATTATTATTATTTGTGAAAGTACCCAAGAGTGGAAAAGATCAATAGTTCCCAAACAACACACACCATTACTAGTTTAAGTGAGCAAGCATAATAATCTTTGGGGGAGCTTTTAAAGACAGAACAGTTCCACATCCTACTTCTTAGAATTTTAATTCCTTAAATATAGGCTGGAACCACAGAATGTGTATTTCTAAACTATTTCCCAAATAGCAATGTAACAGATTAACATTTGGGATGAATTAGGTATTCCACTAGCCTGAAGGTAGAATGCTAGATTGGATCATTTGATCTTGAAGTCTACCATAGCAAAATTGTTATAAAACTGGCAACAGAGTAAGAATGCCTTGCCTGTCTCCAGTATTTTATACAGAAGTGATGATCTTATACGACTAGCAATAATACCACATGGATGGTATTATTTCCCTTAGTAAGATTTTCTTACTGCTATTTTAACCCAGTCTGTGAGTATTTCATGTAGAGTTTTAAGAAAGAGTCAAGGATTCTTTGGATGACATCCCACAGTTTAACAACAAATCCAGTTTGAATGAGAGAACATTAAGACAGCATACAGCTTGTTGGGTTTTTCTATCTAATAGTAACTCTTTCCAAACTAGATTATCACTGACAAGATTCCACTAGGCAAGAAGAGAGACATGCAAACTAACAGTAACTACAGAATTAGAACCACCATTTCTATACAATTAATGTCTAGTATGGAAGGGACATTCTTCAATGGCATTCAAAGTAGAAAAGACCAACGCTTCTTTCTGCCGCCTGCTTTCTCCTTAATCATGCTCTAAGGTCTCTTACTAAGTTTACAATTAGAATCTGTAATGGCACACTTAAATAGAATCCTAATGCTACAGACAAGACTAGATTAAAAAAAGAAAATCTCAATAGCTGTTTCGTTAAATTTGCCCCCCAAAAGTGAGAAACTAAGTGACAAAGATAGAAAGCTTAAGGGTTTATCTCTCAATTATGGCATAATAATCCACTAAGCAATAACACTTCTTACAACATACCTAAAAACTGTGGCGTCATGTTCTAATTAGAGGTCACTTAGATATATAATTATGTAAAACTGGTGACAGCCAAACAAACTTAGATAAATGCAAATCTTATTCAGTGGGAGAATGGCTCAGGACTCTTGCTCTCCCCTCCTCCACAGGATACTGGAGACTATTATGTTTCAGAAAACTCTTGAATAAATACAATTAGAGAAGAAAAACACTCAATGTTTTGATGAAGGGCAAAACAGAACCATAATTTAACTAGGCCTATGAATTACTGGGAGTTTCAAATGTAGTTCATTTAAAAAATTTTTTTTCACTAAATTAAATTTTGTTTTTTAAAAAAAAGCCCATAAGTTCAATTAAAAGTGACCCAAGTGATCTCAACATAGTTTTCTTTCATTATCCTATGCTTTGTTTGTTTTCAGTGATTCAAATGCATACTAAATGCCTAGTTTAGTATGCATTTGAAGTATACATATGTATAAAATTTTAAATCATAATCTATTAATTTATAATTTTCTAACCACAATCTATCTGTGTGATACACCCAAGTATTAACATTAAAACATAGGAATCACATCACTGCTATGATCCAAAATACACCAACTGAACAAATTAGAATACTTAGATAACTGCTCGATAATTTATAGCTCTTAAAAACGTTTTTAATAAGCTGTATCTTTCATGTTCTCCAACAGTTTCTCCCTATATATTTTTCAAGCAAATAAGACATAACTAAATAAACTGTTTTTAAAGAATCAATATTCCAAAACTTCTTGCAAAGAACTTTATAGCTCTAAATTAAATTATATTGCTAAATCTGAAACAAAATCTCAAAAATATTTCAAGTATTCTTAAGTTGACCACTAAGTGTAATAAAATTATCTATCATCACAGATACTGTCATTCTTTGACAAACCCTGATTTATAAGCAGTTTGGCCTTTGAAATCTCAGAATCTTTATCACAGGAAATCCACAGTTTATACTAAAAAGAATCTGCAGAAATGCTAAGAAAAGCATTCTTTTCCTAAGAAAGCTCTGGAATAAAAATAGAGCAAATATGCGTAGGTAACCAAGAAAGGGGACAAGGTCCTAAAAGTTGTCAGAAGTTCCAGTGACAATAAAGGATTCTCAATGAATGACATCTTAGGACAAGGAATAGAGAATAGGCAGAGCTAAATGATGACAAGATGGAAGCTTTCTAAAACTGGTGAGAAATAATCACCAATTCTAACAGTTGTGAGAAGATGAACAAGCAAAAAAGTAAATATTAACTGTACACCTTACCCTTCTTTTTGCGAATACAACTTAAAATAAAAAAGTACACAAAACAAACATCCTAAAATGGTTACTTACGCCCAAAAGTCTTCAACAGTATCAAACTTAGAGATCAATCGAAGGTTTGCTTGCCAAGTTTTGCTTTTATCATTTTTAAAAAACCAGAGTGCCCATCTAAAAACAGAAAGTCAGTGTCAACAGAAGTTTTACATCCACGTTCAAAGCAGCAGTGAGTTTCACTTACTAATAAAAATGTTGTCTGAAGACAGTTTTCCAAGTAGACATACATTTTATAACTTTATGATCAATGCTTGATAATCTCAGACATAAAAAATGAGATGCATTTCAACACCTACTTGGTAATTTGTATTTGCCAACCCCTGATCAAGGAAAAAAATATTTTGAAAAAGCAAAGACAGAAAAACTATTAAACACACAGTATCAAGTACTGTACCCTGGATTTCTAAAACTAATTCAGTCTTTCCTGAAAAAATTAAAAACAGAACTACCATTTGATCCAGCAATTCCACTTCTGGATATTATCTGAAAAAATGAAAATACTAACTTGAAAAAGATATATGAATCCCCATGATTAGTACAGCTTTACAAGAGCTTAAGATACAGAAGCAACTTAAATGTTCATCAAGGAGTGAAAAAAGAAAATATGTATGTATGTATGAACGTGTATATTCAATGGATTATTCAGTCATAAAAGAGAAGGATGGACCATAGGACTTTTTAACAAGTTAAATAAATCACACACTAGACAGGAAAAACAAATACTATATGATTTTGCTTATACATGGGATCTAAAAAAGACTTTAAAAAAAGGAGAAAAACCCAGCCCAAGCTCACTGATACAGTGAACAGATTTGTGGTTCCCAGAGGCAAAGGGGTGGGGAAATGCATGACCTTCAAGTGGTACAAACTTCCAGTTATAAAATAAATCACGGGGATGCAATGTACAACATAGTAACATAGTAAATATAGTTCGTAATACTGCATTGCAAATTTGAAAGTTGTGAAGAGACTAAATCTTAAAAGTTCTCATTATAAAAGAAATTATAAATATGTATTGTGATAGATGTTGATTATAATCATTCCACAATACATACAAATACTGAATCACTGTGTTGTACATTTGAAATTGTTATACCTCAACTGAAAATAATAAAATTCCATTCCATCTTTTAAAAAAAAACTTGCAGTCAGCCACCAAACTCTTGAGAGTCCCTTGGACTGCAAGGAGATCCAACCAGTCCATTCTGAAGGAGATCAACCCTGGATTTCTTTGGAAGGAATGATGCTAAAGCTGAAACTCCAGTACTTTGGCCACCTCATGTGAAGAGTTGACTCATTGGAAAAGACTCTGATGCTGGGAGGGATTGGGGGCAGGAGGAGATGGGGATGACAGAGGATGAGATGGCTGGATGGCATCACTGACTCGATGGACGTTGAGTCTGAGTGAACTCCGGGAGTTGGTGATGGATAGGGAGGCCTGGCGTGCTGCGATTCATGGGGTCGCAAAGAGTCGGACATGACTGAGCGACTGATCTGATCTGATCTGATTAAAGGTTTATTCTAAGAAAATGACTGGATGACTAAGCAAAAATATTTGTCCAATAATGTTCTTAAATTTGGAAAACTGGGAACATCTTAAGTGCCTATCAACAGTTCTTAGAATGTGGTTTACAAGTCCCCGTAGGCATCCTAAGACCCTTTCAGGAACACTGATGAGTAAAAACTACTTCATAAAAATCCTAAGATATTTTATTTTTCACTGTGTTGACATTTTCACTGATGATGCAAAAACAACAGTAAACCTAGCAGTGATGCACATAACAAGAATCATACAGTGGCACCCATGTCTACCATTTGTCACTGTTCTGTATTGTCACCAACTCTCAGAAGAATAACTGTCAGTTTCAGTTAAGAATGCCACTAATGAAACAGTAATAAAATACTTGTTTTATTAAATTTCAATCTGTGCACATGTTTTTTCTGTACAAAAAATACTTCTGCATACCAAATGCAATGCTTAGACAATTGAGTTGTGAGGAGAACTAGTCGCTTTTTCAAAGAACACCGCTTTTACTTGGAAGAACAGGCTGATCAATTATGGTTACTTCTTGAAAAATGAACAGAGTGAGCATGTTGCCAAAATTTAAGCTTTCAGGAGAAAAATCAGAATTTTGGCAAGCCTGCAAGTGTCACTGAGCACGAAAATTTAACAAAACTTGGGTACATTTCTGAGGCATTTAGTAATGATAATGTTATTGTTTTGATATCATATAATGAAAAATGTCAATATTTAGATCTACAAACTCACTGAACCAGTATTTTCTAAATGACCAGTGGTATGCATGAGTGAAGAAGGATATATTCCAAATGCAAGACAGATGAATGGATTTTAAAGTAACAGAGTAGAAAAAAGTTATTGGATGTGGTTTCAGATTCTACATTGCAACTAACCTGCAAGAAACCTAGTATCAAAGGAAGGAGCTATTCATAATTATAAAAGGCCATTAAAATTTCTCCTTTTCCAACTATGTATATTTGAGGTCATATTTTATCCTTGTACTTCCTCTGAAACAACGTTATCTCCAAAGACTTGAAAATGCAGAACCAGCTATGAAAACCTAGCTGATTTCTATTAAGCCAGGCACTAAAAAATATTTACAAAAATGCTGTTCTTCCCACTATGTATTTTTTATTTTGAATAAATGTTTCCATAAAAATCATTTACATTAACATGCAATGGGTTAAGTACATATGTAATTTTCTATTTTTTGAGATTTATTTTATTTTCTAACATAGCAAATGAAAATAGATGAAAATCTACATAACCTGTAAAACACTGTGGAATCCTCAATAATTTTTAAGAATGTAAAGGGGTCATGAGCCCAAAGAAGTTGAGATTTAAATAATAACAATAAATAATTTTTAAAATATAATAAACATAATATATACATGCAAGAAGACTTCTAAGAATGTAAAGGGGTCATGAGCCCAAAGAAGTTGAGATTTAAATAATAACAATAAATAATTTTAAAAATATAATAAACATAATATATACATGCAAGACTTCTAGGCCGCTATTAAATGTGTTAATTGTGTGGGTTAAAAAAAAAAAAAGGATAACTGTGTGGGTAAAATTCTCTTAAGACTGACATGAAACCCAGAAACCATGGAGGAAAGTTGGTATTTGATTATATGAAAATAAAAAACCTTTAAAATAACACAACTCTTTAGACAATGTTAAAAGACAAATGACTTGGAAGTGTATTTCAACCTAATCCCCCCTTGGATGGGTTAGCATCCCTAATGTACAATGCTTGGAAATAAACTTGAAAAGATAACCAAAAAGAAAATAACAAACAATAAGAACTGAACAGACTTCTCACAGGTAAAAACACAAATAAACAATTGTCTTGAACAAAACTGTTTGAAACTTCAATAGAAGAAATGCACATTTAAAACAATAAGACATGGTTTTCGCAAGTTAGGCTAGAACCAATCTGACAGGCAATTAAATTTAAAAGATTGATGGTACCAGTTGTCAAGGATGTAGAAATCAGTAAGTCTAAGCAGATAAAGGAGGATAATTTGGCAGTGTCTATAAAGGTAGATAATGGGCAGTCTTAAGCCTAAGAACTCGGAAATTTTACCATATAGATATACCGTACTAAAAAAAGAAAGTATATATATATATGTACATTGAAAGGTTTTGGAAAAATACAAACCAAATTTTTAACACTGATTATTTTGGGGAGTGGAGCAAAACAAAATGGGGAAGAAGGTATCAGAGAAAAACAGAAAACTTAACTCTTTGTGCCTGGTGTGCTGCGATTCATGGGGTTGCAAGGAGTTGGACACGACTGAGCGACTGAACTGAACTGAACTGAAAACTCTGTATACTTTGTGCCTCGATGATTTAATCATTCTTATAATACTATAGCGATTTTTTAAAAAGAAAATATAATTCCTTACAAAATTATTTACAAAAAGTAAATAATGAAGAAATTACCAAAATCAGAACCAAAAATGTCTCAGAACAGTTTTTAATTTCATATTATTTTACACAAAAAATAGAAATTATAGAGAAATTAAAATCCTCAGACTTCATTTTAGGATTTAATCAGTTTGTTCACTGATAAGAGCACCTTTCAGGAATCTCAGATTTCATCTTAAGCTATGATGGATATATGCCTTGATCTCCCACAATAACAGCGACATGAACTGTGTTCACAGACAGAAGACAGTGAGCTTTTTATACGATACCACTGAAAAGATGGGGGGAAAATACTTTAAAGGTTTTAGTACTGCTGCTAGGATGAACTATATAAAACTGCCACTAATCAATTGTCCAACTTAGTATTACTTTGGCACAATCTTTCCTGAGGAAGAATTTTTTCCTTTTATCAACTATTTGACCTTTGATATTTCACACACTGGCTGACAATCCACAGTATCTAGAGAACTGATTTGTTCCTCCCTGGAGGGTATGCTGAATCACCCACCTCCTACGAAAAAACTACTAAAGCATATTTGGACTATTACTTCAGGAAGTCTACAATGATAATGAAGGGGAAAAAAAGGACATAAAGGGACAACACATTTTTCAGATAAATGAAACCTAATTATAGACTTGTAGGGTGTGGGAGAAGGGGAATGAAAGGAATTAAAGATCCTCGAAAGTTAATTTATCCCATTTACTTTCCTCCAGATTCTTACAATGTTTCCGAGTGTTCCCACCATCAGCTCTCAGTGAATTAAAGTTAAGTTTTATCAGATAAACCAGAAAGATATTTAAGTAAAAGCACAAACACACTGGGAAGTGGTAGGGTGGAGGTAGGAAAAACCATATACTGAAGTGTTGAACTACTACATTGCAACTATGAAAACTTAACTCATCCTAAACTCTCTTTTCCTCTTCTAAACTTCTCTTAAAATACAAACCAACCAATATCCAGACTCCATATACCCTAGGCTCTTTCTCCTTCACAGACCATCTGAACTTTCTCCTTCAAATTGTCTATTCCTGCTCTATACATTTGTATATTTCTATTCACTCTTCAAACTACACCAATCTTTTCTATCATCTACTCTACTAAACTTTCTCCAGTGTTAGCAAGGACTTATTGTTCAATCCAATGAATATTTGACCTTTTTGGGGCATATATGCTGTACCTTGTCCTTAAATCATTTTCTTGGTTTCCATGACCAACACTCTGTCCTAGTTTATATAGTATATATTTCTATACACTTCCATAGGCATTTTTAAAAAAATTTTATTGAAGTACAGTTGATTTACAATGTTATGGTAATTTCTGCTGTACAGCAAAGTGACTTAGCTATACATATGTATATATATTTTCATATTCTTCTCCATTATGGTTTATTATAGGATATTAACTACATAGTTCTCTGGGCTATACAGTAGGACCTTGTTGTTTATCCACTCTTTATATATAATAATTTGCTAACTCCAAACTACCAGTCCATCCCTGCCCAACCCCCTCTCTCTTTGTACCACGTCTGTTTTCTTCATAGCCATTCTTACCCAAAAAAATCCCCATGTGCTAATATTCCTAGCCTCTGTTGTGAGTCAAATTCACTTAAGAGAACTCATTTACTACTATGGTTTCAACTACCATTCAAAGTTCTACTTTCTGAGCTCAAGATTCACATATAAAACTGCTTGCCAGACGTGGGTCATCCAAGTGAAAATGGAATCCTCAACCTAACATACCTAAAACTAGTCTTATCTAATCTTCCCCTCCAAACCTGTCCCATTCACCATTTACCTTGTTGCCCAAGTCAAAAAATCTATGTGTCAGAAAGCTTACCTGTTCTGTAAAGGGTGTTTAATATAGTGTTCTGGGTTAGCAACCTCCTGATTAGATTCTGTTTTCTCTTCTTCTGTAGGCGGGGGATTCGGAGTAGGGGTGGTTTCCTAGTGGAAAATAATTAAACATTATAAACTTCTTAACATGAAAAAATAACATTAGGAAATTTATTTGTACATTTTTATTGAAATACAGTTAATTTACAATGTTGTGAAAACTTAATCTCTATGACAGCAATAGTCTAAATAAATCTGAACCAATACTGTCCATAACGTTTTTTTAAAGAATGAATTATAGGAGAAGCATTTGATAAAGTAGACCACTAGCCAAACTCTGAGAAAAGCACCAGACTCTTCTAGCATCTCTTCATTAAGAGCAAAACGTTTCTCAAATTTAAAATATATATTGTTATCTTCCACTTACACATTTAACATAAGATTGTTAGACACCATGCAAAATAGGAAAACGAAGTATCTTTCTTTTAACATCCCATTAAAAGTGCTGTGCGTGGCAGGGGTGGTTAGTGGGGAGGGCCGGTTCAACTAAAGTTTGGAGAGCATAATTAACTTTATTACATGACACACAAAAAATCTTTATAAAATGAGTAAGGCAATACTACACAGATCCTTGCCCTCATGTCACACTGTTATGATATATGGTAACTTAAAGTTGAGCAACTTCTGTCATTTTCAAATGACCCTAAGGAAAAAAGCTGGATACCAGCTTGAAGTGAAATCTTCTTAATCAGGAAAGGTGTACATCAAGGCAGTATATTTCCACCTTGCTTATTTAACTTATATGCAGAGTACATGATGAGAAACACTAGGCTGGATGAAGCACAGCTGGAATCAAGATTGCCAGGAGAAATATCAGTAACCTCAGATATGCAGATAACACCCCCCTTATGGCAGAAAGTGAAGAAGAACTAAAGGGCCTCTTGATGAAAGTGAAAGAGGAGAGCTTAAAAGTTGGCTTAAAACTCAACATTCGGAAAAATAAGGTCATGGCATCCAGTCCCATCACTTCATGGCAAACAGATGTGGAAACAGTGAGAGACTTTATTTTTTGGGCTCCAAAATCACTGCAGATGGTGACTGCAGCCATGAAATTAAAAGATGTTTGCTCCTTGAAAGAAAAGTTATGACCAACCTAGACAGCATATTCAAAAGCAGAGACATTCCTTTGCCAACAAAGGTCCGTCTAGTCAAGGCTATGGTTTTTCCAGTAGTCATGTTTGGATGTGAGAGTTGGACTATAAAGAAAACTGAGTGCCAAAGAATTGATGCTTTTGAACTGCTGAAGACTTGAGAGTCCCTTGGACTGCAAGGAGATCCAACCAGTCCATCCAAAAGGAGATCAGTCCTGAATATTCATTGGAAGGACTGATGCTAAAGCTGAAACTCCAATACTTTGGCTACCTGATGTGAAGAACTGACTCGTTGGAAAAGACCCTGATGCTGGGAAAGACTGAAGGCGGGAGAAGTGGACGACAGAGGATGAGATGGTTGGACGGCATCACCGATTCAATGGACATGAGTTTAGGTAAACTCTGGGAGTTGGTGATGGACAGAGAGGCCTGGCGTGCTGCAGTGCATGGAGTCGCGAAGAGTTGGACACAACTGAGCAACTGAAGTGAACTGAGACATAGTTATCATCATCATTTAAAAATGTCATGGAAAAATGGAGCCTGAGAATAATGCATATTCTCCACATTAATCTATGTAATTCTTCACCCTACTTTAAATTGGCACCAACAAAAAGATAGCTAACAAAAGGGACCAGAAGCTGAAACAAGTTGATAAAAAAGAGGAGGGCACTGCAACAAGGGTTTGGATATCAGATTTAAACTGAACCAGAAAAATAAAGATACATATTCACATTAACATTTTATAAATCAGAAATGTATGATCTAAAAGACTTCAAAGCAGACAGATGATACATATTTTACAAAATAAAATTCATTTTTCTAATCAAAAAGACACTTTCAGGAACTACTTTTTACTAGCCTATGAAGTCACTCACAGCAAGGGCTTTATTTCGATTTTGCTCACAATTGTAATGCCAATGATGACAATGCTACACCCAACAGAAACTTACTGGCTTGATTCCTTAAATTTTAAATGTTTATACAGAATAGTTAAGGCCCTAAAATTTACATATAGTAGCCAATGCCTTAATATCACCATTTTAACCAGCATTTTCTCATCACAATACATTTAAATCTTCAAACAGATGATCATTACCAAATGCCATTCTTCACTAGCTTAAAATTAATGATGGCCTGCAAACAGGGGCAGTCTGAGTGAATAGAGAAAACAGGAAACAATTAGGGACTGATAAGGCAGGTGGGTTTCAGGAACAGTGGTACCAGAGAAAAGGGAGCTGCAGAAGTGAGACTCAAAAATCTATGTATAAATCTCTCAAATCCTTGGCTGTGACTCCTGAACTGAGGTGTTCAGAGTGCAACTCTGGGCGGCCTAGATGAGAACAGCTGAGCCAAGACTTCAGAGGCTGAACAGCATTTGGAAGACTAAGTTCAGATCCAGCCAGAGTGGATGGTTGAAAATCCAGCTTTCAGAAGAAATCCATATGCCTAGCAAATTCTAAAAGTAATCCCTGACAGGATCAAGGTAATCTGATAAATTAACTGCCCCACAAGGACTGAACTCTCTATTCTTCACAGGAAAATGACACAAGTCTGAGCCTCTATGAATATTATCAACAATACATAGCAAACAATCGAACATTATCAAACATGCAAAAAAAATCTTCTACAGCAACTGATGATCAAGAGATTAAACTGTCTATAGAAAGAGAGCTAGATAACATACACAGGATCTAGATAACAGGACTAGCAGACAGTCTTAACTTTTTTTGTTTAGTTGTTGCGTCTGACTCTCTTGTGACCCCATGGACTGCAGCCCACGGGGCTCCTCTGTCCCACGAGATTCCCCAAGCAAGAATATTAGAGTGGGTTGCCATTCCCTGGTTGAGGAACTGTGATCCCACATGCATGCAGCATGGCAAAAAACTTTTTAAAAAAAAGATACTCTTCCTCTCAAAGTTAAGAAATACTGCAAATTCTCTTATTTACCTAAAGGACAATGATTAGTAAAATGTACTCATGACTTCAAAATCCTCATTACAATCCACAATTGTAAAATTCCAGTGTTTACATCTTTTATCAATACCTCAGCAGCACATAAAAAAACAATGAATTTACACTAGGAGTAATAAGTTTCAGAGGATACAAAATGTCACTTCCTAAGTAAGTACATTCTTTTCTCCTATTTCTACTCTTTTCACCATTAGCAGAATGATGGAAGACTTAGATGGTATCAAAAGTCTCTAGATATTTAAGAACAAAAACCAAATACATTCACTTCCTTAAAAAGTGTTCCTTTAAATTGAAAGTTCTATTTTAATTGAAATTTTAGTCTTTATATTAAGAATATACAATTCTGGAGTTTTCCTATAACTGAAATAAAAATAGTGACTAATCTTTAAATAAATGTGCATAGGTATGAATAAGTATACTATTTTAAAATCTTTCATCTTTGCTTTCAATATTACACAAACAAGCTAGATTTTAAGACAAATACTCTAAAATGCTTTGAAAGAAAATGTTTATTAACCACAGACAATCTTTTCAGTATTTGACGTTTTTTAATATAATAAGCCTTTTCCCCTCCTTGGCCACACTGACCAGGGATGGAAGCTGTGCCCCTTGCAATGGAAGTACAGAGTCCTAACCACTGGACCACCAGTGAATTCCTGTCTTTTTTAGCCTTTTAAGCTACTATCTAGAGTCTGATAGATGTTCAAATTTTTAAGCTTATTTGAATTTCTCAAATCCTAATAAAATGATTAATAGCCAATTGTTTCCATGACACAATAAAAATTACTCACTCTACAAAAATATGGCACAGACCAGATCTAGTAAGAAATCATTTTCATGATGGAAATTACTTATGAAAACATTAATCAAGGACATATTTTCTCAGTACAAATTTTCTCAGGTCATGTTGTGCTATGGCCATCTACTTATCACAACAATTCAAAGCTTTAAAAAGCTTCAATCAACCATTCACCCTGAACGTTTCTTGATTCTACAACTATGTTGTACATTATTGCAAAGGAAAATATTTTTGTTTGAGACTACTGAGACATGCTCCATTATAAAATCATTTTCTGTTCATTTCTTTCAACTTACTGTTTTATTTTTTGCTTAAAATCTCTTAACTTTAATATAAATAACCAGGGTGCATTTTTTCAACTTAGATAAAGCAAAAAAACACACCAAAGTATAGCCATGTTCGATGTTATTTTAACCTTTATGATTAATTCCATGGCGGTGGTCTGTTCTATGGGGAAGCTCCAATATCCTTTTTTTTTTGGCTAGACCACATCTTAGCTACAGCGATCTAGTTCCTTGACGAAGGATCAAACTTAGACCCTCAGAACTGGGAATGCAGAATCTTAGCCACTGGACCACCAGGGAAGTCCCTCCCCTAACTTTTAAATCTGTGGTAGTACATATAATGAGAAGTAATGTCCAGAATGATGGCCATGCTGTATTATTAAATTCTTTGATCAAAAATTAGTTTACAATTATAGTTGTTGTTCAGTTGCTAAGTCATATCCGACTTCTTGTGACCCCATGGACGATACAGCACACCGGGCTCCTCTGTCCTCCACTATCTCCCAGAGTTTGCTCAAATTCTTGTCCACTGAGTCGGTGATGCTAACCATCTCATCCTTTGCCACCCTTTTCTCCTTTTGCCTTCAATCTTAGACATATGCCAAATTAATTACAGACATATACCAAAAAAGAATTAAGTAACATAATTCAAAAGAACCCTGAAAGGGGGAATTTCCTGGCAGTCCAGTGGTTAGGACTCAGTGCTTTCACTGTCACAGCCCAGGTTCAATCCCCGGTCCAAGAGACTGGACAGCCAAGGTATTTCCTACATCCAATTTAAAAACAAAATTCTCTATTGCAATGTCCTGCAACATCCCTCCAGCTTGGTGACCACCCAGCTTGGTGGTCACCCCACAGAAGGAAATTTCACTGAAAATTACATTTTAAATATCCCAGAAACTACCCAGACAAAACCAGGAAAGGCTAATTTTAAAGACCATGGCCACTCTCAAAGTAATCAAATGCAATTTCAACCTAAAAGACAATCTGCAAGTGAAAAACCACTGTATAACACATTTCAGGTGGGTAGAAAGGTGAATAAAGCCGTGAGATGGTACAGTGTTTTCTCTAGAGATAGTAAGGAAGCAGGGAGTCTAAAGAGAGCATTTATGAAACCAAAGATAGAGTTACAACAGTAGACTGGAGCAAGACTGTAAAACGCCTCAGGCTAAAACTGTATCTTTCCACATGGAAGCAGCGGAAGCCAATAATTGACAGGTCAAATTTATTAAACACAACAAGTAAGGCAATAGAAGAGACAACCAGTTTAAGAACAAGTTATTAAACCTGGTTTTGGATTTGCTGAGTTTTTGAGATTCAAATTAAAAATATATGAAGAGGGCTTCTCTGGTGGTCCAGTGGTTGGGAATCCACCTGCCAATGCAGGAGACTCAGATTCAATCTTTGGTCCAGGAAGATCCTATATGCCACAGAGCAGCTAGGCCCAAGCACCGTTAACTACAGACACCGTGCTCTAGAGCTCACGAGCCGCAACTTCTGAAGCCCTCACACTCTTGAGCCCTGTGCCCTGAATCAAGGGAAGCCATCGCAATGAGAAGCCTGTGCACTGCTCGCCACAACTAGACAAAGCCTGCACACAGCAACAAAGACCCAGCACAGCCAAAAATAAATAGGTAATTTTTAAAAAAATATGGAGAGGGAGAGTAAGAGCTTTCAATTAACAGATACAAACTACTATATATAAAATAAACAAGGTCCTACTATACAGCACATGAAACTATATCTTGCAATAACCTATAATGGAATGCAGAGAAGTACATATATTAATACATAACATTATATGTATATACATACATTAATAAACTGAATCACTAGGCTGTACACCAGAAACTAACAGGATGTTGTAAATTAACTATATTTCAATTTTTAAAAATTTAATATACAGTATTACAAATTTATCATTTGACTCAATGGACATGAGTTGAGAACTCCAGGAGATAATGAAGGACAGGGAGGCCTGCTGTGCTGCAGTCCATAGGGTCACAGAGTCGGACACAACTTAGTGACTGAACAACAACTACCAGCTTATTAACCCAGCACTTCAGTAAACTGAAAGCACTACATATTAAAGATAGGAAATAATGAACAGAAGGGTAAGCAAAGAACAGAAAAGGACAGCAGTGCTTTATGACTTTTCAAGTGGTAACACCAATCCTCACACTTGTACCAAACTATGAGTTTTTTTACATGATAGGTAACATTTACTAAGCAGTCACTAACAAGCAATAGGCTACATTTATATACATTATCTCCATATAGGGAAGGAAGCCCTATAGGGCCTATAGGAAGCAATATAGGGCTTCCCTTGTGGCTCAGCTGGTAAAGAATCTGCCTGCAATGCAGGAGACCTAGGTTTGATCCCTGGGTTGGGAAGATCCCCTGGAGAAGGGAATGGCTGCCCACTCCAGTATTCTGGGCTGGAGAATTCCATGGACTATATATAGTCCATGGGGTCACAAAGAGTCAGACATGACTAGGTGACTTTCACTTTCATCTCAATCTTTACAATATATGAAACTACTATTCTCTGCTCTTCAAACTTAAGCCGTGGACACTAATATGTACTGTCTATATGTATACAGCAGGACTGTCAGGATTCACAAATAGGGATACTATGTCTCTAAGTTTTACCTGTTTGTTGTTTTAGCACAATTATTATTACTAGAGCCCTTGTTCACTCTCACAAGTGTCCAGAACGGTTACCAAGACACTCGTTCCAGGTGGTATAACCCTACAGTATATATTAATACCATGCTTTATACCACAGCCTCAGGTTCCACACCTTCACTCTCTTCCACGTGCATGCCACAAAAAAGACAGGAATAGTACACTTCACTCTTCCAACACAAACACACACTCCACTAGGAAAAAATATGTAAATACCAATGATTAATTATAGGGATTTGACATTATGCAAGATAGTATACTAAATACCTATATGATCAAAATATCTTAAGAGCTACAGGTAAACATAAATAAAAGCTCTTTTATGGATACAAATAATTAACTCTAAGAATAGTATTATTTGATATAAGTAACATATGTAAATAGACTTCATGATTCTTTGACTCTTCCTTTTATTATCCAAACATTCAGTTCCCAGGTCTCTTTTTAGCAAAGATGCATTCCCCACAGACCCTCCCATATGTAAATTAGTACAATTAACTAGTACACAAAAACAAATAGCCTCATCTGCCTTATAAGGAATGAAAAATCCGGTATAAACACTAAAAACTGCCACAAATAATTAAACCAACTATTTTTGGGTGTTAGTTTTCAACTACATTATCCATAGTAAAGGAATACCCACTAACCTGGCATCACTCATCAGAAGTCTAACTATAGATTTTTCAAGTATTCCCTGTCTGTATCAAAGGATCAAATTGGTGACACCTTCGTGCCACAAACTAAAAAGCTAGAGAAGATAAACAATAAATGTTGATTTAGCAAATACAAATCTTCTAGAGTTTAAAACACTGCTCAAATAGATAATTTTTTCATGTAAAGGACTGTGAGAGCCTATATATTACCTCTGATTCCAGATAGTACTTTTTAATGTTCTTTTAAACTAATTTAATATGACACCTAAACTGAAAAAAATTGAAAATTGAGGTACAGAGGGAAGAACTGTGACCATCTGCACAAACTGTACTGTGTTCCAAAATTACTGCAAAATTTAATAACTGTTCAATTTAAGTTATAATAACTATCTAAAATTGAAGACTAGCACTAGATTTTTGAGTTTAATTTGCTGCACTATAACTAAAAAATAAGTATTTTTGGATAGTCAGCAAGCTACATCTAATGACATTTTACTAACATAAAATAATTCCTATAGGTCCTACTTGAATTTCTGATCTTCTAGAACCTAATTTTTAAAACTAGAAAGACTTGTAGCCATTTAAAATAAACTAATTTTTAAAATAGCATTAATATTTGTCAACCAAATTATTCTGCACATCTTGGACAAGTCTACCAATTCAGAAAGTGTGGTAGAGACTAAAGAAATAACAAACATGTATGATCTAGAATAAGGTTAATAATAAAATTTAAATGTTAATGCTACTTAAACCAAAGGCAACCAGAAGACTCAAATATTCTTTTTAGTTTTTATTGGAATATAAAACAATGTTCTGCTGTAAACCAAAGTGAATCAACTATAGTTGCGTTATTCAGTCGCTAAGTCATGTCTGATTTTTTGCAACCCCATGAACTGCAGCATGCCAGGCTTCCTTGTCCTTCACGATCTCCTTGAGTTTGTTCAAACTCATGTCTATTGAGTCAGTGATGCCATCTAACCATCTCATTCTTTGTCTCTCTCTTCTTTTGCCTTCAATCTTTCTTAGCATCAGGATCTTTTCCAAATGAGTCAGCTCTTTACATCAGGTGGCCTCAGTATTGAAGTTCAGCATCAGTCCTTCCAATAAATATTCAAGGTTGATTTCTTTTAGGATTGACTGGTTTGATCTCCTTGCAGTCCAAAGGACTCTCAAGAGTCTTCTCCAGCACAATTCAAAAGCATCAATTCTTCAGCATTCAGCCTTCAGGGCTTCCCTGGAAGCTCAGCTGGTAACCTGCCTGCAACGCGGGAGACCTGGGTTCAATCCCTGGGTTGGGAAGCTCTCCTGGAGAAGCTCTATCCACCCTAGTATTCTGGCCTGGAGAATTCCATGACTGTCACAAAGAGTTGGACGTGACTGAGCGACTTTCACTTTCAGCCTTCACTATGATCCAAGTCTCATATCCATACACGACTACTGGGAAAACCATGGCTTTGACTATACGAATCTGAAAGCAAAGTGGTGTCTTTGCTTTTTAACATGCTCTCTAGGTTTGTTATAGCTTTCCTTCCAACAGCAAGCATCTTTTTAATTTTATGGCTGCAGTCACCATCCACAGTGATTTTGGAGCCCAAGAAAATAAAATCTGTCTAAAAAAGAAGGGATATATGTATAATATAAGCAGAATCAGCTACACATATACATATATATCCTCTCTCTTTCGGATTTCCTTCCCAATCAAGTTGTCAAAGAGCAGTGAATTTCCTGTGCTATCCAGTAGTTTCTCACTAGTTACCTAGTTTATACATAGTAGTGTATATGTCAATACCAATCTTCCAATTCAAGACTAATTTAAAAATAGCTATGGAGAAATTTATGTAAGCTGAACATTATATAAAAGTAAAAATTAGTGTTTCAAATAAATCCGTAATATTAAAATGTTAGGACAAGCACCTACACTGCACAAAATTATATTGGTTCCAGTAATGTAATAATTTATATTTCATTCATTCTTTAAAGTTTTATAATTATAATTTGAAAGGCAAACAGTGTAAAGAATTTAACTGCTGCTTCTTTTAAACTTTATTCCTGGACATCCCTGGGGATCCACCTGCCAAGACAGTAGACACAGGTTCTATCTCTAGTCTGGGGAGATTTCACATCTCATGGGGCAACTAAGCCCATGTGCCACAAGTACTGAGAGCCCATGCTCTAGAGACCATGAGCTACAGCTACTGAGCCCGAGTATGCACGCCCTAGAATAAGAGGAGCCACTGCAAGGGAAAGCCTGAGCACTGCCAACTAGAAAGGAGCCCTCACAAGCTGCAACTAGAGAAAGCCCGCACACAGCAATGAAGATCCAGCACAGCAAAAAATAAGTAAAAAGATTTTTTTTAAAGTTTATTTCTTTTAATTTGAAAAGCATTACTCAAATGTAACAATACTGATAAACTGTTAGTTTAAATAATCAATTTTAACATGTCACAGTTAAACAAGCAGTTGAATTCTTTTTAAATTCCATGCGTTAATTTTAAGTTCTATAATGCTAAATAGCAAGGGGGTATAGCTTTGTGTAAACTCCAGGAGTTGGTGATGGACAGGGAGGCCTGGGGTGCTGCAGTCCATGGGGTCGCAAAGAGACTCGACTGAGCGACTGAACTGAATGCTAAATGTTAAAATTTTAAATTTCAACGTTAAAATTTCTTACTAAAACTATGGTTTTAATAAGAATATTACATTTATCCTTTTATTCTCTGAGTATCTGAATCATCTTTCCAAAGAAGTCAACCTGTATTTCTTTAAAAATTAAAAAACGAGGTACTGCAGTCACTGTTTCAAATGTCCCCAGGTTTAGAGAGTTTGGTTATATCCTTTCACTTAATGAACTACCCAAACTTCCAAATATAAAAACATCTATAATCTTTAACCCAGTTATACTTTAAATTCTGTATTTATTCAAAGGAACTCTCAGGATAATAGGAGCTTTATATATTTTATATTAGTAAGCAAAAGTAGAGTCAAAAAAGATACAACCAAAGGTAACAGATAAATCAGTGTTTATGATATATGAACTAGTTTCGAAAAATCATTTTAAAATGCTAACATAAATGCGGAAAAAGATTTCAGGACTGAATAAACAGAGAATTTTACTTTTAGGGGGCTGGGAGCCACTTTTTTAATTTAACAAGTCCTAAATATATTGTGATACCTCCAGACAATAGAATATTATTCTACAATAAGAAAATAAGCTATCAAGCTGTGAAAAGACGTGGAGGAATCTTAAATGCATACTACTAAGTGAAAGGATCCTTAAAGGGTACGTACAGTTTAACAACTATATGATAACAATCACATTTCTGGGAAAGACAAAGGATAGTAAAAAGATTTGTAGTTGCTAAGGGTTGTGGAGGAGGGAGGGATAAACAGAAGACTTTTAGGCAGTGAAACAATTTGTATGAAACTATAATGATAAATGGGTTATGTCAAGTGTCCAAACCTACAGAATGTGCAACAATAAGAGTGAATCCTGATGTCAACTAGTCTTCAGGTACTAATGATGTGTCAATGTAGGTTCATCCAGTGTTAACAAACGTACCATTCTGGTGTGGAATGTTGATTGCACAGGAGACTGTGCATGTTGGGGCAGGATGTATGTCAGAACCCTTTGGACATTCCTTTCAATTTTGTAGTGAACTTAAAATTGCTCTAAAAAAAGTCAAAGGAATAGGAAAAGGCACAAAGGGAGACATGGTGGGCGGGGCGGGAGGAAGAGTCCACAAACAAGTAAACCAGAAAACACATTGTTAGGATTGCAGATGATTTTTTTCTTCATACATATCTAAATGTTCCAAATTTATTATGACAAAATTAATATTGAAGCCCAAATATATATAGTGTCTACTTCTGGACTGCTCAGTCTGCTCCAGAAATGTCAGTCCCCACTTGCACCAACATCACATTCTTAAAAGTACCTTTGTTGAATGTTTTTTTTCTCCTTGCAGGGGACATTCTTCTTTCCCCTTTTCTCCTCCTTTTCAAAAATTTACTGCCATTTTCATTTGTTTATTCTTTCAAATAAACTTACAAACTTTTTCTTTAAATGGCCAGAGAATAAATATTTTAGGCTGGGAATCTGATCACTTATTCATTGTTTTGTTTTACAATCTTGTGAAATAAAAACCATTCTTAGCAGGCCACACAAAAAAGCAGCCCTAAGGCCAGCTTGTGAACCCCAACATCAAGTGTAGCTTCCACTGCACTAGCAAATATTTTGATTCAGTTTATACGGAATGTACACATCAACTTTAGGAAAAAAACAACA
The DNA here is from genome assembly GCF_003369695.1 of Bos indicus x Bos taurus. Taxonomy (NCBI): domain Eukaryota; kingdom Metazoa; phylum Chordata; class Mammalia; order Artiodactyla; family Bovidae; genus Bos; species Bos indicus x Bos taurus. Next base: position 25,909,705 of record NC_040081.1, on the reverse strand, counting down.
TCTTTCCAACAGTAACTCTTTGAAAAGCAAATTATGATTCTTCACTTATTAAAGTCCTCTACTGTATTTCTCACTTGATTTATGAATCCTGCAAACTGTTAGGATTTATAATTTCTAGGCACTTAAAGACTCTGGTATTTGAGCATATGATTGCTGCAAAGAACTTCCTAGGTTTGTTATTATTCCTGGCATTTTTGGCCTACTTATATAGAAAAATTGTTAACATTATATTCTATAATCAGAATGCAACAAGTTACTTTTTAAATGTCACAGTAAGTATTAGTTCTTTATTTCTCTTCTATTCAGTAATCCAGTATCTCGTAGGTTAAGGGAGAGCTGGGTTAAGCACTCAAGAGTGCATGGCACATGATAGGCACTTAAATGTTTGCATAAATGATTCTAATTTTGTTCCCAGTCAAAATTGCACTAAAACTACAGTGAATTAAAAAAAAAAAAAGAAGGTCCACAATCATGGGGAGAGCAGGAGGAAAAAAAAAAGAAAGAAAAGTGGAATGTAGATGGACAAGTGGTAACTATCAGTATACACCTTAAAGTCTCCTGGCAGCACCTTTATAACTTGGAGTGAAGGGAGTAAATTAAAAAGAATTTGGAGAGGGCTTCCCTGGTGGTCCAATGGTTAAGAATCTGCCTTGCAACAAATGAACACCAGTTCAATCCCTGGTCCGGGGAGATCCCACATGCCGCGTGGCAACTGTACCCCAACTACTGAAGCCTGTGGGCCTAGAGCCTGTACTCCACAAGAGAAGTCATCTCAATGAGTAGCCTGCACCCCACAACAAGGAGCAGCCCCCACTTATCACAACTAGAGAAAGCCCATGTGCAGCAACAAAGACCCAGCATAGCCAAAAATAAATAAATAAAAAGAATCCAGTGAAAGCTGTTTCGGAAATAACTAGGTCTCTCCATCCCCAATGGAGAAGGCAATGACAACCCACTCCAGTACTCTTGACTGGAAAATCCCATGGACAGAGGGGCCTGGTAGGCTGCAGTCCATGGGGTCGCTAGGAGTCGGACACGACTGAGCGACTTCACTTTCACTTTTCACTTTCATGCATTATAGAAGGAAATGGCAACCCACTCCAGTGTTCTTGCCTGGAGAATCCCAGGGACGGAGAGCCTGGTGGGCTGCCGTCTGTGGGGTCGCACAGAGTCGGACACAACTGAAGCGACTTAGCAGTAGCAGCAGCTCCATCCCCAGCCCCACCCAACCACTCTAGGTCCCCAGGACTGCTGCCATGAGTTCAAGAATAAAAAGAAAAAAAGCAACTCGGAGAAAATAGTCAGGGATAGATCATGCCTTTAAAAATATGTACCTATATACGTCCTCCAAAAGTTATTCAATTCAAAAGCATACAATTATTCCAGGAAGCTATGAAAATGAGCATTCAGAAGATCAGAGAGACAGAGAACATCCGGAAATTTAAATTATGAGACAGAAAAGGTTTGAAGTGGTAAAGAACCTGCCTGCCAATGCAGGAGACACAACAGATGCAGTTTCAATTGCTGGATTGGGAAGATCCCTTGGAGGAGAGGCATGGCAACCCACTATCACCAGACTGGATATATGGGTACAATAAAAATTATATTTCAGAAAGTGAAATCGCTCAGTCGTGTCTGACTCTTTGCGACCCCATAGACTGTAGCCTACCAGGCTCCTCCTTCCATGGGATTCTCCAGGCAAGAGTACTGGAGTGGGTTGCCATTTCCTTCTCCAGGGGATCTTCCCAACTCAGGGATTGAACGCAGGTCTCCCACATTCCAGGCAGACGCTTTAACCTCTGAGCCACCAGGGAAGCGGTATCTCAGTGTAGTTTTAATTCAGATTTCACTTATATTATGAGTAAGGATTAGAGTCTCTTATGTTTTATGCCTCTACTTCCATTTCAGGGCTTCCCTGGTGGCTCAGATGGTAAAGAATCCACATGCGATGCAGGAGACTGAGGTTTGATTCTTGGGTCGGGAAGATGCCCTGGAGAAGGAAATGGCAACCCACTCCAGTATTCTTGCCTGGAGAATCCCATGGACAGAGGAACCTCGCAGGCTACAGTACATGGGGTCACAAAGAGTTGGACACAACTGAAGCAACTTAGCACACACAGAAAACAAAACAAAAAAGAGACGGGAAACGAGAGCAAAATTTATATTTAATTTAGAGAGCACACAAGAGCATGTCAGAGCATGCAGACATGAACGACTCAGTGAACTAGTGACTCCAATATATAATTAACTGTTTCAAAGAGAAAAACGGATAGGAAAATCACCAATAGATCTCTCAGAAGAGATGGATATATTTGCTATATATGGATAAGAGTTACTATATTTAAAAAGTTCAATGAGTACCCAGCACAACAGATAATATTCATACTAAAGTATGTCACTGTGAAATGGGGACAAGGAAACTCGACAAATTTCTGGGGAATGGAAAGGGAACTAGTCACGTTAAAAAAAAAAATCATCAGAATTATGAGAGAAAATGACCATGGGACTTAAAAATTCTGAACAAAAGACTACACCCAGCCAAACTACATGTTCAATACGCATGGTGTCAAAAATCTTTCTCATGCACCTTTTCTCAAAAATTTTCTGGAAGATGTGATCCACCATAGTGAAACAACCAACCATAATCAGAGGAAGAAAAGAGATACAGCAAACAGAGGGGTGCAACACAGAAGTCACGAGAACAAATCAGGAACATAGTCAAGAGGGATCCAAGCAAGACAGGTGTGCACCAGATATAGAGAACAACAGTCTAGACTGGAGCAGTGCGATTCAGGCTACATTCATTTTGCATCTGTTATGACCAAAGGGCTTACTATGCTACCTTCTATTAAAAAACAGATTGACATGTGTCTGGCCTGGGTGTTTATATACACTTAACTCAACTTAAACATAGGCTAACAAAGCTCCTTTCCCCCTCTTTTGTGCCCTACTCCCTGGAACAGCTAGGAATTTGACACCAAAGTTAACCTATTCTTAAATACAGAACAACTCATTCCAAGAGACTTCTTTCTTAACTGAAGGTTCTCTGCCTGGCCCATTTCACAGCCCCACCAGGTAACCATAGAGTCCTGTGTTTCACAGAACATAATCTTACCCATTGGTTTTCCCAAGAGGAGCTCTAGTGGAAATTTCAGGAAGTTGAAACCAAGCTATTAACCCAGAAGGTGTGTTCAACTACAGTAGCAATACTGCGCTTTCCTTATACATCATCTAAGTTTTTAGTTTTTCAAAATTAAAACAGCTGAAAGATACACAGACTGGATATTAAACTCTAAAGATAATTAGACTGTTCAAAAAAATCAAGGAAATGATTAACATGAAAGTCAGGATAGTGAATAGGTAAGGAGGCAAAGAAATGAAAATGTGACCATGGAGTAAAAAGCTGAAGCACTGATGATGTCTTACATGACGGGTCTTCAGTTTATTACTCTAAAACTTACAGACACATGTATATTTTTTCTACATATAAATATCTCAGTTAGAAAGGAATTCTAAAAAGAAAAAAATTGTAGCCTGATAGCCAACTACAGTAACAAAAGTGCTTTATCAGAGGAGTTTTTAAATTTTCAATTTGTTGACAAAACATTCACCCTACAGATATACCACCTCATGTATAGAATACAGGTAAGAGTTATTCATCATAGCACTTAACTAGCAAATGGTTGGAATTCCAAAGTAAGTTACATGGCTAAACTGGGGATGTGAAGTAGGGTGGGAGGTAAAGGATGTGTGTGTATGACAGGAGGGGAGCTGTAGACTACTCAAAAGTATGGCTACATGGATACAGGGAGGTATGATTCTTTAGGGGGCATAACTAACAATCTTCTACACCTTTGAATTTTCTATTGCCTTTCTCAAATAATCACAGTAGTTAACCCTGGTGGCTCAGATGGTAAAGCATCTGCCTACAATGCAGGAGACCCAGGTTCAATCCCTGGGTTGGGAAGATCCTCTGGAGAAGGAAATAGCAACCCACTCCAGTACTCTTTCCTGGAAAATCCCATGGACGGAGCAGTGTGGTAGGTTACAGTCCATGGGGTCGCAAAGAGTCAGACACGACTAAGTGACTTCACTTCACTTCCCCGATCTTTCTTTAAATTTAGGTATGGATAACACAGCCAAACCAATAAACACAAATGGTACTATAATTCATCCCCAGATTAACAATCACATTCCCTCTTATAATCAATTCAGGATTATACACTTTGATATACTGATATGCCTTAATTGGACCCCAGGAAGTGTTCATCAATATATAAATAATATGTTTTAAGATCAAACCATGTAATATATATCATCAGAAAAAAAAATGAAAACTTGATTGTTGATATGAAATGCTCTAAAAGACATAATAAGTTAAAAACACAAGAGGCCAAAATAGTGTATGGAGTTGGCTACCACTTATTTTTTGTAAAGGATATACAGTTGATCCTTCAACAATGTAGAAGTTAGGGGTACCGACCCTATACAGTCAAAAATCCACACACAACTTTACAGTCAGCCCTTCTCATCCAAAACCTGGCATTTGCGGACTCAAACAACTGCAGATCATGTAGTATCACAGAATGCATTTAGTGAAATTAAAAAATCCATACATAAGTGGAGCCCCACATTTCCAATATCACATTTGCTTGTGTATACATATAATATAGTGTGTGTGTATATATATATATCTCCTTCAGTATCTGTGGCAGATTGGTTCCAGGACCCCCTAAGATACCAAAATCTACAGATGTTCAAGTCCCTTAAATAAAATGGCACAGCACAGAGAGCCCTCCAAAATTTGACCAGTTGACTGAATCCTTGGATGGAAATCCGTGCTGAGGGTGGGAGGGACACTAAATATACAAATCTCCACAGAAAGATAAGAACTGACCATGCTGGTTGCCCCTAGAAGTGATCCATCTGGATAGGAACAGCCTGAGCAAACCTCATTGTAAACTCTTTTGTACAAAAATTGATTTGTGGACAATATAAACAACAACTGGCTATTCACACACACATTTTCTTAAACAGCAAAACAAGGTCATATGACAATTTTGTCAAGACCAAATAATTATCTTTGCAAGTTGAATATAGAAAAAAATTAGAAAGATGTCTTCCTAGAATAAAATTAAACAATAACTTGCCCAACGAAACTGGCATTTGTTGTATCCAGTTATTCCTTACAAAGTTGTAACACAATATGTGTTTGTATATACCAGGATATATCTAGATTCTAGAGCCACTGTCCAATTCAGTATCCATTTACTACATATGGAATTAAATTACAAGTAATTAAAAATTACATTTAAAGTTTAAAAATCATTTCTTTGTTGGATTAGTTTTATTTCAAGGGCTCAACAGTGCAGCTAGTGGCTACTGTATTAGAAGCACAAATACAGAACTTTTGATCGTCACAGAAAGTTCTCCTGGACAGCATTTTTTCAGAAGAATCCTCAAAAAAGCCAGTTAACATCTGAATGCTTTGGAGAGAACTAGGTGGTTGGAAAGAACAGGAGATATCTCACACCAGTAAGATAGGACTTGGCCTGTGCCAGGCAGCATCCTTAATGTTTCATGTTAACAGTTTTAATCCTTACTGTACTTCAATTATTTTCCTTTGTAATCCTAAGTATTAATATTTTATTTAATGCATTTAAAAACAGTATTCTGATAATGAGGTCACAGGCTCCAGCAGACTGGTAAAAGGATCCATCACCTTTAAGGAAAAAGTAATTAAAAAACCTAAAATAACATTAAAAATTAAGATCCAAGCGTGATTTTACTAATACTGTTTGAGAATACAAGTTGTACAAGTTCAAAACAAAAAAATAAATTGTATCACTCATAATCCCATCATGCCACCACCCATACATCCTTTCAGATTTGATTTTATGTTTGTGTGCGAACTATGAGTCATTCTATCCTTAAGGTAAGAGTTTTTCTTAAAGGTAAAGAGTTGGACTTCTGAGTATTGGTTGAATTTTAGTTTTTCTAAGTGTAGTAATAAAGCCTGTAGACAGAACCTGGGTTTGAGTTCCAGCGCTCTCACTTAGGAACTCAGTGACCCTGGCAGAAATTTTTTTTTTAGTTACTTGAAATGTGAATGTCTCACCAATAAAAAGTATTTATCCCACAACATTAAAATTTTTTTAAAACTACAAGAAAAAGATGTGTATTTTCTCTCTACTGAAGTATTTCTTGCCTTAGTTAATACTTTAAGTTATCAGACTTTGTGGTTACATAAACTGTTATCCTAAGATGACCCATGGAAAACCCCATAAGAATTTTTTATAACAATTTAGTTCACATAAATACTAAATTCTTATTGACTGTCATAATAAGCACAGCATTTTATAGTAACAAGTTTAAAATACATAACTAAAGAAATTTTAGCTTTATAGATTACTGCAAAGAATTTGCTGCAAAGATTACTCAGAGAAATCTTAGTCATATTACCACCTCCGCCAAATAATTCAGCTTTTAAGATGAGTGACATATTATAACTGAAACTTTTTCAAATGGCAGACCTTTCACCAAAATTACTAAAGTACAAAGGTAGCTGAGAACAGATTTCATATTTGCAAATTTTTAAAAAATTTTACTATAGTGTTTCAACTAGCAAAATATTTTACCTGTCAAATCATTTGAATTGACAAGGTCCAGAAATCAAATGAGAAGGGGGAGAAGGGAAGAGATCATTCACTTTCTTTAGAAATCAACCCACAAAGTCCTAGACCATTTACTGAAGAATGAACAGTATAACTAACTTGTTTAGCCCTCAGACTTTGGACACTTTGCTATTTCCTTAAGATTCTATACTTTGGATATCAGCAAACACTGTAGTACAACAGAAACTAAAAAAGTCCACATATTTTCTTTTAGAGCTGTAGCAAAATATCTATTAAGTTTATCAAATTAATCTTTCCAAGTCACACAAGGAACACGCATTACATGCCTGTTGGAAAGACAGTGTCATGTTTAACACACTCTGGAACTTGGCTGCCTTAGTTTGAACTCCACCCCACCACTTATTAGCTGTGCGATCTTGGGGAAGTTAGTCACACAAAGTTACTTCATCTCTCTGTGCCTTGGTTTCCTTATCTGTGAAATAAGAATAATACCTACCTCATAAGGCTGCTAAAAAATTCAATGAATACATGTAAAGCACTTAGTAAGATGCCTGACATACAGTAAGTGCTGTGTTAACTATTATTAAGCTATAAAGACTGCTTAAGTTAAAATTCACTATTACAGACTATTATTTAAAAGAACATTTCTATTAAGTCAGTTGCTTAGAACTTTAAATCTGTAGCCCAGGAAATGCAAAGCTGGTTAGATCTGTTATAATTCCAGACTCTTAGTGAACACAGTGCGCAAAAACTACAGCTTCCCATTGTTTCTATGAAAATGTATCAAAAGTTCCAACTGGGGAAAAAAAATCTTATTTTTCTGATCACATTCTCAGGTTCTAGAAGTAAGAGACTAGAAATGACTACATAGTACTTAAGAGACAAAAGTCATCTTTTTTCTCTAGACACATATAGGAACTTTTAAAGAGAACACTACTGATTTTTACTGTAAAGAGAAGAGTATCAGTTATGGGTAATAAGTTTTGTATTTCTGAATAATGGCAAAGAAAAGATAAAAATAAAGTCAGTTATGTGAATCTCCTAGCAAAGAGAGGAAAAGGTAAGCATACCCATGCATGAATGCACCTGCATGCAGCACATCAATGGAATATTAACTTTATCTAGTTCTTCGTAACTGACGAATTGTCATCTCTGAATATTGTATTTGAAAATCAAAATCACTGTATCTTATTCCCATTTTTCAGCTAGCCTTAGAAATTTCAAGGTCACACAGATATTAAAATTAGACTGTAATTCAGGCTCATTTCCACTTCTCAAAAAATTCTCTATGACAAAGACGGAGCAACTCCAAAACAGCAAGAAAATTTCTAATAGAAGCAGAGAAGGAAAGGAAGAAATTACCACTGCTATAACTACTACTTCACAGGTTCCTTGTTACATCCAGGACTGCAGGTCCTTCTATATTCTTAATCTTATATAAATTATATAGGATACTTAAAAAAATTTTTGTGTAGAATTTTCTATCCAAACTGGATTATGGTTACATAATTCATTAAATATTTTATTCTCTGAAACTCTGGAGTACACACTATGTTTCTAAGCTGGACTTCCCTAAGTCAAATAATTAGGCATAATATTAATTCAGAGTAAAAAAGTAAAATGTAAAATATAAACACTAGAACCAAATTTCTTTGGCTGATGAATGAACTCTGATAACACTATGTTTTCTTAAAGCAAAAACACGCGTATTAATATGCAAGATCTGCTTGTCAATAGTCTTTGTTTAGCAAAAAAAATCGCATTATATAACATATTTGTCACATGAATTTAAGATTTACTTTTTATAAACTCTCTGCAAAACATGTTTCTAAGGGATAAAAAAGGAAACATTAGATTAGCTGACTGTCCAAGTGGATTCCACCTATGTTAAAAAAATTGAAAAAACACAATGTAAAAGCAAGTAAAATTACATACCTTCAGTTTAACTAAAGAAATAAAAATCTCTTATCTTTAAAAGAATTACAAGTCAAAAAACAACCCAATAATGAAGAAAACAGAATGAAGATAAAAGCTACCAAAACAATGTCCCAATGGAGGCAAGATGGCCTGCCATTTTTATCAACTGATATTACGTCTAACTTTGATCTACTCACAAGCTCTAATTCTGAACTGGCCACAATTCAAATGCCAAGAGTAACAGGAGAGTATTGTTCAAAATTTTCCCACAGTACCTGTTAAGATAAATGGTTCCAATTTGCCTATCAACCTTCTTAACAAATTTAGTATCATTCAGTATCCTTTTGTGTGTCCATGTGTTCTGTCCTGGGTGTTTTTTTAAGTATCATTGATTTACAAAGTTGTGCTAATTTGAGGTATACTGGCAAAGTTTTAAATACACACACACACATATATATTAACCTTCTTTTTCATTATAGTTATTATAAGGTACCAAATATAGTTTTCCCTGCGTTATAAAGCAGGTCCCTGTGCTCTGTTTTATATATCATGGGTTTCTGTTAATCCCAAATTCCTAATTTATCCCTTCCTCCTCCCTTTCCCCTTTGGTAACCATAAATTTGTTAGAATTCTGTGTCTGCGAGTCCATTCTTGTTTTTAAAGTAAGTTCATTTTTATCATGTTTTTTAGATTCCGTCTAAGACACATCTTAATTTAACTGATCTCACACGCACACGCTTGATATTCACATAATATCAAATTGACAGTGACTGATATTTTACATTATTTCAGAGACAAAAATTCCCTGAATGCCTACCAAGGTGGGACAAGCAGGAAAAACTTATGACTCTTTAGGTGCTTATGATTATGCCCAGCAAAAAAGGAATAAGGAAACTCACAAGCTAACTGAAATAGCAATGAATAAACACACTTTTTTGTAGGCTTTACAGGGATACTTCAATTGCAACAAATACTAATCAGCTGCTTAAAAAAAAAAAATCCGACTATTTAAAATTGCGAAAAAGAATTCTAAATGACTAATCTGTGGACAAGGGTACATTAAAAAAAAAAATCGCATTTTTTACACTAAAAATGAACTCTTTAAAGTATTTTACAAGCATCCTCAAACTACCACAGTTTCAATCTGGCTTTCGACTTTCACAAACCAGATTTTTAGGTTCCCTACTCCCCAAATTTAAATGCAGTATTCAAATCTCCCAAGGGTCAGCAACTAGTATCACTGACCAGGATCATTAGAAATTAAGCTTCTAAAAGTTTACACTGAACAAGGTATAAAATCCCATTTTGTATAATTTGTATCTTCAAGAGCACCTGGTACAAACTCCTAAACATATCAGGGGCTATAAATAAACACTAAAAACTAAAACACTCCTTCAACACTTTGTGGTTTTGCTCCCTGCTTTTGAAACAAAACAGCATAGCTTTGCAAAACCCAAAGGACCTAAATGTTACTGAAACTTCGGAGAATACATTATTGTTTTGTTTAGAGGGTTTAGCCTTGCCCTTATTACCAGCTGTAATGCTTTTAACTGATGCTAGTACAGAGGGCAAGAGAGTTGATCAGTTGTAATACCAGAACCCATTAAAGGGTTTTAAGTTAAAGTTTACACATTTATCGTTTAGCTATTTAACATCAATGTTCTAAAAATCAGTTAATTGTATCAGCAACTTAAAGAGAGTTCTGTAATCAATCTAATTTCCAGGAAAATAAACACATACTGGTACCAATAAAAGAAGAAATAACCAAGCTTTCTGCCCTTAACTCTGGCAGGAAGCTAAGGATAGTTTACATCAATGTAATGAAAAATAAGCATTTGTGTATTCTACAGACCTTTCTATACCTAGTTTTCAAAGTAGTTATAGAAACCTTTAAAGAGTCAAAGCAAATTGGGAAGCCATTATCAAAATCACAAACTACCATTAAAGATACACGAAAACATCTGGCAACGAAGGTCTGGAATTGGTTCCAGAGTATCAAAGGTTTTCTGGTGAATGTATTACGCCTCTAAATTATCACTTAGATGCGACATTCCTAAAACGGCAACATAGGCCTAGAAGTTTCAGTGAGCCAGTGCAGGCAAAACCAAACTATGACAAAGATACTCTCTCCTTTGAGCGGTAACAATCAACTTTGTGCTCTGGGATCAACTTGCTTCAGAGAAGTCTAAGATGGTACCTAAATTGGGAGGGAAGCCAGTAGAACGGATAAAATCAAATGGAAAATGAACTCGAAAAGTTAAGTTTCTATTTCCAATAAACTGCGTCTGTGAAATCTTCCAGACGATAAAGACTCGGTAGAACAGACAGATCTAGACCCAGACGCATTCTCTGAGGCGTGCGCACAGCGCGGAAGGATGAATGAATGAAGACAGGCGCGTGTGAAATGCAGCCGGTCCGGCCGGCAACCAGACCGGCAGCAGCTCTCCGTAGGCCTCGCTCCTCCCCCTTCCCTCCTCCATGACAGCCCGGTCTCGAGCACGGAGGGGCGAGGACAATGTGGTCCCCCTTCTAACCCCCCCCCCCACTTTCATCCTCCTCTCAGAGGTTTACCGCGCGGCACGGGGTTCCCCTCCCCACCCCAAACCTTTCTCGCCTCCCCTGCCGCCAACCCCGGCAACTCTCCGACGCGCTGGAGTAACATGCGCTCGCCCCTCTCGGCTCCCCTCGGCGAGGTCGAAGCTTCTACGCGCGTGCCGCGGCACCACTCCCGCCCAACCCACCCTCTGGCAACGCGAGCCCACCGGCCTCCCGGCCCACCGATCTAAGGAACCCCGGCACGCGCGCCGCACCCGAGTCCCTGGGCTATAGAGAGGCTCGGGAGGGAGAGAGGGAAAGGCTGCCCCGGGGCGCCCTCCTCCATCTCATTCCTGGCCGGCTCGCCGCCCACCCTCCCTGCGGATCCCGATGCCTGCTCGGAGCCGGCCCCGCGCCCTCCTATCCCGAAAACACAATTCTCACAACCCTAGCCCAGGGCCCCGAACACCCTCCATCCTCGTGGTCTTAAGGCTCCGCCGGAGGCGCCGCCCCTCCCCCACTCCTCTCCCCGAGCTCTCGGGCCCCCACCAGAACGTGTGCTCCACACGCCGTAGCGGCCAACCTCCGGGGCGCCCCCAGTTGTCCGCGGGGAGGTCAGGCCCAAGAAGAGGGGGAGGGGGCGGCAAGGGGTAGCATGCGCGCCGGGAACGCCGTCCCGCGGGGTCCCCCAGTCCGAAGGGAGACAGAGCGCGGGGACCACTGGGGGTGGGGGCCAAAGGCAATACTCACCGGTTCCACAGTCGCCATCTTAGATCGATCTGATCGCACAACCGCTCCTGAAGGGGGGGGGGGGGGGGGTGGTGAGAGGAAAAAAAGGGGATTCAAACCGGATTGGCCGGCTACTGTTCACGTGACGGACGTGTCCGTTTGGCCCTGGCGGCGCCTGCGCAAGACTGCGGCTGCGTGTTTAACGAGAGGCTTCTGGGAAGTGAAGTCTCTCCCGTTTCCCCCCCCCCCCTTTTTTTTTCTTTTAGGCAAAGAAGTTAAAAAAAAAAAAAAAGAACCGGTCACGTGGTCGATGGGTACGGTTCGCGCTTCTCGGCGCGGGGGACACTTGCGTTCTGCAGGGTGGTTTTCAGTCCTCTGCTCTTCCGCCTGGATAGATGCTGTCGCACTTACTGCCAGGCATGCCTACTGTGCCGTTTGTCGCCCTGTCCTCCCATCTTCCCCGGAAGGTTGGGAACCGAAGGCTCAGCACGCTCAATAAGGCTTCATTTGCTTAATTGAGGTCCTAGGACGAGTTGCCTGTGTGTTTATTTAATTTTCTTTTGACTTCTCACCATTTTCTCTTAGTTTTAAAAAGAGTTGGCGTTGGAGAATAGTTGTTTGAGCAGTCAGCCCTCCTCGGTCCCTTGGCTCCGCTAACACTGGTGGTCACTCATTGCCATCACTGCGAAAGGGGGTGGCGGAACCGCCCACAGCACCCACTTGCCACAGGTTGGGGGAGGGGGAGTGCACCCGACAGCTTTTCCTGTTCCAACTCCTGAAATTAAGACTTCAGGGTTAAATCTTGCGTGGAAGTAAAAATGATTTGCAAGTTGTGTCCTCTCGCTTCCACTGTTCTGCTTTAACGTGAACGGAAACCGCCCAAGTCCAGGTGCCAGCCAGGGAAGCCACTCCGGCCCCCGCTGACTAAGCCCTGGACTGACCGTCAGGAGTCGTTAGGCCAGGTCAACTATGACTCTTGACGTTGACTCATTCTCGTTAGGCAAGTGACTTAGTCAGTGCCTCAGCTTTTTCATTTATGAACCACAGATAATAATACACTTACCTCACAAGGGTTTGCTGTGCTAGTGATTGTAACCAGTTTTGTAGATGCATCGGACTCTATAAATGCTTCACTATAGGCAACCTCGTGTCTTCCTAAGGATCAGCGGCTTCCCTTAATGTTTGTTTTTTTTTTAAACAATTAAAATTTTTTTTCTTTTGTGTACTTTGTTACATTATCATATACACCAATGCAATTTTAAAGTTTCAAGACAAGCTCCGCCCCCCCCCCCCCCCCTTTTTTTAACTGTAGCTACCCTCCACAGAGACTTTAATGTTCAGGAAAATATTGTTATATTCACAATAATCACTGGCAATTAGAAATTCATTCCCACTATGGCATCCTACATTTCCTTTCCATGTAAGATACTGTGCTGTCATTTCTCAAGACAGTGTTACTCTGCACGGTTATGAACAGAGGTAAAGATATCTAGTAGAGTGCTACTCTAAGGTTTAATGAGGAAGACATAAGTTTCTACTTTCCATGCTTTTTAAGAATGTTAACACCAGAAAAATAAGTATAAGCAGGTTGCCTGTGCCTGCCTGCTTATAGTGTTGCTGATGTTCTTAACTGTGTCATACCTATTATTGAGTACATAATGGTTGCTTGAGTTGACTAACACATAATTGAGGCTGTAATAAGAACTCAAAAACCATGGCCTGTTCATATGCTTTGGTTTACCTGGATGTCAGAGACAATTAATGAAAGCTTCTGACCAGTCAGTTTAGCTTTAGTAGGTTTAAAATAGAATTCTGAAAAAATAAATGGATAATATGGATTTCTATTTGCAGAGACTATCTACTTTTAGCCTATCCAAAGTAATTACAGTCGATCTCAGTCTTACTTTCTGTTGTTTAAAATTAGTATCCTGTTACCTGCTCTGACTATATAGTATAGATGTATTCTTTTCCCAGTTGTCTAGATAACAGAACAAAAGAGATTTAAAATTTAAAGAGATTTTAGTCCCCATGTGGGATTGATAACCAGTGATGTTTTAAAAACTTGTTGTAATGATAGCTTCCATTTTATTAGCTTTTCTCTTGATAAAACACACCTCACTTTGGTCAATCATCCTAGTGCTTCTACAATATATGTGTATATACTCCTATTCTTTGCAGCTAATTTCTATTTTGTATGAGCTTTGTTGCATGTGTTTTATGGCACATTCATATGTCTTTGCCTAATATCACCATCAGATTCTGCCATGTCAAAGACTTGGTGATTAGGTTTTTAATCTATGTATCTACATGGTGGTTTTGTTTTACCAACCTGAAATACACAGAGCAGAAATTTTATACTTTATCTTTTAATCCACATAAAAGTATATTTTTGTGCTTGTACTTAAAGAGTAATAACAGGATATTTATTATGGGATATGGTATTAAAATACTTTTATACTTACTGGAGTTATATAATTAATACATAACTAATGACCCAGCACAGTATCATGGTGAAGTGAAGTGAAACTATTATTTAAAAGCCTGGAATAATTGGCTATCATTTAACATCTGTAATTAGTCATGATCTTTTCTTTGCATAGTATATTCCTGACGCTGATACATTATTTGTCTTTATAGATTTAACTCATGGTAAAAAGACTTTAAATAATTTAATAAAATACATATAATAAAAACATCACATCATTTTTATCATGTATTTTGTCATTCAAATTTTATTTAGATTTCCTAGATAACCAATGTCATTGTTTTACTGGGCACTGTTTAACTATGGTTCAAACTAATCACATCTGCCATGATCAATCCCTCAAAAATATTACTGCTACACTGCCTAGAAATTTTTTTAAACAGGCCTTGGAATTTTAGACAGTCTATTTAAATTAGATCCCTTTCTTAGACTCTGATTAGTACAAAGCAATCATTTGTCTTAAAATGAGTAGGTTTTGAAACTGAAGATACGAAATTCTATAATAAAGTAAATGATTCTTAATATTTTCATGTTGGGTATTAATTTTAGATAAACCTAAATCAACCTCTAGTTAACACTTTTTTTAAAACTATTTTACTTTTTTTTTTTCCACTTTTTTCATTCTCAAACTTGGTTATACTTTACAGTCTATTTTTTAAATTACTGTTGTCACTTTCTACAATGATGTTACTTTAGGAAGGACTGAAAATGATGGCTTCTAACATGATGAATAATCTTTTAAATTACAATTAGTTTAGTATTTGTGAGCATGAGCTCCAATGTCAAATTTTCTTGGTTCATAATCCTCATTCTACCATTTACTGTGTGACCATATGGAGATATCTGTCTCTTTCTGCCTCATTTTTTGTCATGAGTTAGATGGGGCAATAATAGTACTTACCTTGCATGATCAGTGTGAGAAATAAATTAATCCATTAACATGCTTAGAATAGTTCTTAGAACATAGTAAGCACTCTATGTTAACTATAATTACCATGATAAAATATCACATGAACATAAATTTCTTATTTCTACTTTTTGTATAGTATAGTATGCTAAAAAATTCTTTTATGCAGAGAACCAACCCCCACTCACTGTCTTTAAGCATAATTAAACATTATCACCTCCATCTTATAGACAGACTCAGTAAAGTTAGGGGACACAGGCAAGTCCACCCAGCCAATGGTGAGCCGGAATCCAAACCCAGTTCTCTCGACTCTAAGATATTCCTTCCTCTATATCAGAGCTGCTTTCCTCCAACAGGGTCTTCCAAAATGCCTAGGTCTTTTTGAAGAACTTTTAATACTAAGTTCAATTACAAAACTTGACAATTCAAGTACTATGTTAGTAATGAGAAATGTGTAATATTTGAAGGATATTGAAAGGACATGGGACGCTCAGGCACTTCCTTTCTGGCCTGTAAAATCTGTTTGCCATCCTAAGTCATGGGTATATAAATAGTTCACTACCCATATAAAGAAGTGTGACTAAGAACCGAAAGGGTGCAGCTAACAAGCAGCATAATAAACACTCATTCACCTAATGATAGAGACAGTCACTTAGTCTCTTCCCTCGTTGCATTCAGATCCCTGTTCCAGTGCTATCCCCTGAAGGAAGCGCTCCTTGACCACCCTATCTAAATTACCGTGGTCATTACTATTTATCCCCTTGCACTGCTTTATCAGACCACTTTGTAACCCTTGCTTTAAACCCAATATTATATTAAATATTATTTAATTGTTGGTTGTCTCCACTAGTAAAGTATTAGCTCCTTGATGATTTGTAGGTAGATTGCTAACCAATATTTGGGAAAAACCCAAGTCTAATTTTTAAAACTTTACCAAAGTCTGGCCTCGGGACTAATAATGGAATAGAAAAAATTTCTATGTCCAGGCATCATGTTAAGCAGTTTACATGTGTTGATGATACCTCATTTTATCTTCAAAAGAACTTTCTGAGATAAGGCAACTGAGGTTAAATAACTTTCCCAGAAACACAGTTCTGCCTTCAGGGCTCTTAACAATATATGATATTGACTAGATTGTAATTGGACTGCCTAATAAGAAAGTCAGTCATCGGAAACAATGAGAAATAACCTGCAAAGAGTATGTGAAAAATTCATGTTTAGTACCAACAATTACTATAAATACACTTAATGTACCTTTTAAAATTGAAATTAGAAAAAAATTTAAATGTATGGGATGCAATCAGTAGTCTATAGAAATAACCCACATGATTGTAAACACCCAAAACTCAGAAATTTGGGTGGAACTTCAGAGAGGATTTTCTGAAAATCCATGACTGCATTTTCATTGCTACATACCTGAGTTAAGTGTTACACTGAACTTGTCTAAAGAAAGAAATGTATTAATGGGTGGAAGTTGATCTGCTTGCCATGTGTAACAGAGGAATCCAGGATAACAAAATTTGATGATCTAGCATTGTTCTGGGGACAGAATAGTTGTTGTTCAGTCGCTAAATCCTGTCCAACTCTTTGTTACCCTGTGAACTCAGCATGCCAGGCTTCTCAGTCCATCACTATCTTCCTGAGTTTCCTCAAACTCATGTCCATTGAGTCAGTGATGCCATCCAACCATCTCACCCTCTGTTGCCCCCTTCTCTTGCCCTTAATTTTTCCCAGCATCGGGGTCTTTTCCAATGAGTCAGTTTTTTGCATCAAGTGGCCAAAGTATTGGAGCTTCAGCTTCAGCATCAGTCCTTCCAATGAATATTCAGGGTTGAGGGGACAGAGTACCCTGGCACAAAAATATGAACTCGGGTCCATTGGCCCCCAATGAGAATGGTTTCTTGGGGACACCACAACTATACAATTGCCTTGTTTTGATTCCAGGTTTACCAAGCAACCATATGATGAACATATCTTCTGGTATTGATTTGTATATATGTAGGGTTGATATGGATACATGAATGTCTAGGCCACAATAGTTACATTGCTCAGAGTCCATTTTTAAAATGGCATTAAGTTTTCAGCTTGTTTTACTTATGCTCTAGTAGCTTGGCTAAAACAAGACTGCCCCTGTGGACTGGATTTTCTATGTGTCCTCAGACTGTGATGATTCTTTGTTAAGTGCCAATCTACAGGAACTGTCTGGATGGCTACCCTCCCTAGGGCCTGTCAAGTGTTCTTCTCCAACAGCATCTTTGGAGACTTGTGAATTATAAATTTTTCAATTCATCTGCCTCTAAATTCTTAAAAACAGGGGATGTACTAAGAATTCTCAGATATTACCCTATATGTTTCAAGTAGCTAATAGAAAACCGTGATTACTGTTCTGTAAAAATAAAATAATCATAATTATACTCCCAGAAAGCCATTTATATCTTTTTTAAAAAAATGAGAAATCACTATTAAAGATTTGGTATTTGGGGAGAGCATTTGTCAGGTCTGTGGATGCATTTAGTACAAATGTGACAGCATTCACAGCTCTGAAATGCAAAGTTGGGAAACAAAGGCCCGTACTTCCTCACATCAATGCCTGAGATTATCAGGTTTTAAGAAAGGGAAAAGGCTTTGACCCTGATATACATATTAGCAGACTGGATGTTGCTGTTGTTGCTGTTCAGTCACTAAGACGTATGCGACTCTTTTTGACTCCATGGACTGCGGCATACCAGGACTCCCTGTCCCTATCTCCTGGAGTTTGCCCAAGTTCATGTCCATTGCGTTGGTAATGCTATCCAATCATCCTCTGCCGCTGTCTTCTCCTTTTCCCTTCAGTCTTTCCCAGGATCAGGGTCTTTTCCACTGGATGTACTTAGAAGTCACTTTATAAAAAGTGACTTCTGGGAAATGGAAAAAAAAAAAAAAAAAATACCATGCTAGGCAGATTTATGAAAGCTGTTAGTTTAATTGTGAGGCAATTTATGGAGATGGAAGCTTAAAAAAAATCTGACCTTGCTTAAAAATTTTTCCATGTATGTCTATATGTTTTTCCCTCCTGAAAGGTAAGAAAATAGGTTCATATGATATTAATAGTCAAATGGGATATCTATTTCATTTTGCCATAAAATAAGATGGCAAGTAAACATGATCTTATTCCTTTCTTAGAGCTTAATTTTTACATTCTGAAAGATATTTTGGAAATATATAGGAAAATGTCAGCAGTCATTGTTGAAACTGAAAAACTAAAGGGGAATTACTGTTTTGTTAGGTAACAAAAAAAAAAGAAAGTGAAAGAAAGAAAGTCGCTCAGTCCTGTTCAACTCGTTGCGACCCCATGGACTGTAGCCTACCAGGCTCCTCCCTCCATGGGATTCTCCAGGCAAGACTACTGGAGTAGGGTGCCATTTCCTTCTCCAGGGAACAAAATAAAAGATTAGCTAAATGTAATTAATACTTGAAGAGCAAATCAATCAGTAGAACTTGACTGAAAATATTTGAGTGAAAACATATAACTGTAACTCAATAACATTTTTTTGTCTTGAAATGTTACATTATATGTCAACTGTACCACACTACAACTTAACTATACCATTATTTTGGGAGATTAAATCACCTGATAGAAGACATTGTTTTGTTGCTCAGTTGTTAAATCATGTCCGACTCTTTGCAATGAGCCCATGGACTGCTAGGCTTCCCTGTCCTTCACTGTCTCCTAGAGTTTGCTCAAACTCATGTCCATTGAGTCGGTGATGCCATCCAACCATCTCATCCTATGCCCTCCCTTTCTCCTCCTGCCTTCTATTTTTCCCAGCATCAGGGTCTTTTCAAATGAGTTGGCTCTTTACATCAGGTGGGCAAAGTATTGGAGCTTCAGCTTCAGTCCTTCCAGTGAATATTCAGGGTTGATTTCCTGTAATATTGACTGATTTGATCTCCTTGCCATCCAAAGGACTCTCAAGAGTCTTCTCCAACACCACAGTTCAAAAGCATTAATTCTTTGGCGCTCCGCCTTCTTTACAGTCCAATTCTCACATTCACACATGACTCTTGGAAAAACCACAGCTTTGACTTACGAAGATCTTTGTGGGCAAAGGGATGTCTCTGCTTTTTAATATGCTGTCTAGGTTTTTCATAGCTTTTCCTTCAAGGAGCAAGCGTCTTTTAATGTCAGGGCTGCAGTCTCCATCTGCAGTGATTGTGGAGCCCAATAAAATAAAGTCTATCACGGTTTCCATCATTTCCCCATTGATTTGTCATGAAGTGATAGGACTTGATGCCATGATCTTAGTTTTTTGAATGGTGAATTTAAAGTCAGCTTTTTCACTCTCCTCTTTTACCTTCATCAAGAGGCCCTTTAGTTCTTCTTCACTTTCGGCCATTAGGGTGGTGTCATCTGCATATCTGAGGTTATTGATATTTCTCACAGCAATCTTGATTCCAGCTTGAGCTTCATCCAGCCCAGCATTTTGCATGAGGTACTCTGCATATAAGTTAAATAAGCAGGGTGGCAATATATAGCTTTGATGTACTCCTTTCCCAGTTTGGAACCAGTCCGTTGTTCCATGTTCAGTTCTAACTGCTGCTTCTTGACCTCCATACAGATTTCTCAGGAGGCAGGTCAGGTGGTCTGGTATTCCCATCTCTTTAAGAATTTCCCATAGTTTGTTGTGATCCACACAGTCAAAGGCTTTAGCATAGTCAATGAAACAGAAGTAGATATTATTCTGAAATTCCCTTGCTTTTTCTATGATCCAACAAATGATGGCAATTTGATCTCTGGCTCCTCTGCCTTTTCTAAATCCAAATTGCACATCTGGAAGTTCTTTGTTCATATATTGTTGAAGTCTAGCTTGAAGGATTTTGAGCATTACCTTGCTAGCGTGTGAAATGAGTGCAATTGTGCAGTAGTTTGAACATTCTTTGGCACTGCCCTTCTTTGGGATTGGAATGAAAACTGACCTTTTTCAGTCCTGTGGTAACTGCTGAGTTTTTCAAATTGCTGGCATTTTGAGCTCGACACTTCAAAAGCACCATCTTTTAGGATCTGAAATAGCTCAGCTGGAATTCCACCATCTCCACTAGCTTTGTTCCTAGTGATGCTTCCTAAGGCCCACTTGACCTCGCATTCCAGGATGTCTGCTCTAGGTGAGTGATCACACCATCATGGTTATCCGGGTCATTAAGACTTCTTTCTAAATAGTTCTTCTGTGTATTCTTGCCACCTTTTCTTAGTATTTTCTGCTTCTGTTAGGTTCATACCATTTCTGTCCTTTATTGTCCCCATCTTTGCATGAAATATTCTGTTGGTATCTCTAATTTTCTTGAAAAGTTCTCTGCTGCTGCTGCTAAGTCACATCAGCTGTGTCCGACTCTGTGCAACTCCATAGATGTCAGCCCACCAGGCTCCCCCGTCCCTGGGTTTCTCCAGGCAAGAACACTGGAATGGGTTGCCATTTTCTTCTCTGTGAAAAGTTCTCTAGTCTTTCCCATTCTATTGTTTTCTTCTATTTCTTTGCATTGTTCACTTAGGAAGTCTTTCTTATCTTTCCTTGCTATTCTTTGGAACTCTGCATTCAAATGGGTATATCT
Source organism: Bos indicus x Bos taurus (assembly GCF_003369695.1). NCBI lineage: Eukaryota > Metazoa > Chordata > Mammalia > Artiodactyla > Bovidae > Bos > Bos indicus x Bos taurus. The sequence continues at coordinate 25,888,911 of NC_040081.1, read as the reverse complement.
TTCCTTTTCTCCTTTGCCTTTAGCATCTCTTCTTTTCTCAGCTATTTGTAAGGCCTCCTCAGACAACCATTTTGCCTTTTTGCATTTCTTTTTCTTGGGAATGCTTTTGATCACCATCTCCTGTACAATGTTATGAACCTCCATTCATAGTTCTTCAGGCACTCTATCAGATTGAATCCCTTGAATCTATTTGGCACCTCCACTGCATAATCGTAAGGGATTTGATTTAGGTCATACCTGAATGGCCTAGGGGATTTTCCAACTTTCTTCAATTTAAGTCTGAATTTTGTATAAGGAGTTCATGATTTGAGCCACAGTCAGCTCCTGATCTTGTTTTTGCTGACTGTATATAGTGTCTCCATTTTCGGCTGCAAAGAATATAATTGATATGATTTCAGTATTGACCATCTGGTGTTGTCCATGTGTAGAGTCATCTCTTGTGTTATTGGATGGTGTTTGCTATGACCAGTGCCTTCTCTTGGCAAAACTCTGGTAGCCTTTGCCCTGCTTCATTTTGTACTCCAAGGCCAAGCTTGCCTATTACACGAGATACCTCTTGACTTTCTACTTTGGCATTTCAGTCCCTATAATGAACATGACATCTTTTTTTTGGTGTTAGTTCTAGAAGGTCTTGTAGGTCTACATCTGGTGCTTAGCTTCATGGAAAAAAAAAAATCACACCTACTTCCAGAGGGGAATGTGTCTATTTGCTTTTTAATTTGAAGCTGGGATGGGACAACAGCTTAAATTGGCTTGAATCTATATATTAAACTTTTGCCCCTCAGAATGTTTAAGGAAGGAATTCCCTGGCTTTCCAGTGGTTAGGACTCCTGCTTCCACTGCCAAAGGCCCAGGTTTGATTCCTGGTCAAGGAACTAAGGGCCCTGAAGACACACAGCCAAGGGAAAAAAAAATTAAGGAATCTTGGAGTAAAACTGGAATTTAAAAAGTTATTTTATTACTTCCTTGGCAGTCCAGTGGTTAAGCCTTCCCGTTCCAATGCAGGAGGGTGTGGGTTCCATCCCTGGGCAGGGTAGCTAAGATCCCAGTTGTCTCTGGGCCAAAACATAAAACAGAAGCAATATTATAACAAATTCAATAAGGACTTTAAAAATGGTCCACACTAAAAAAACTCTTTAAACAATTATTTTTATTGTTTTATTTTATATTGTTCTTTAGCTTGGTGATTATTTTTTTCTTTTTTACCCCTTGGTAACTTTTTAAAATGCATTTAATCTTATAATGGTTTCATTTTAAATACAATATAACACACATCATAGAATTGGTGCTCTTGAATTGTGGTGCTGGAAAAGACTCTCGAGAGTCCCTTGGATGGCAAGGAGATCAAACCAGTCAATCCTAAAGGAAATCAACCCTGAGTATTCACTCGAAGGACTGATGCTGAAGGTAAAGCTCCAGTACTTTGGCCACCTGATGTAATGAGCCGACTCATTGGAAAAGACTCTGATGCTGGGAAAGACTGAGGGCAGGAGGACAATGGGGTGACAGAGGATGAGACGAGTGGATGGTACCACCGACTCAATGGACATGAGTTTCAGCAAACTCCAGGAGATAGTGAAGGACAGGAAAACTTGGCCTTCTGCAGTCCATGAAGTTGCAAAGAGTGGGACACAATGTAGTGACTGTACAACAGTAACAACAAACAGCATTAGTATAATCCCATGAGGTGCTTTGTTTGTTCTTTGGCCACACTGTACAGCTTGTGGGATCTTCCCGGATCAGGGAACGAACCTGGGCCCTGCAGTGAAAGCACAGAGTCCTAACCACTAGACAACCAGGGAATTCCCCCAATAAGGTTTTGAATGTCTGAAAATCCTGCAAACATCATATTGACCCACTATATCAATGACACCATTCTAATCAAACTGGTTAAGCACAAAAGGGCTACAACATTGGAGACCTTGGCAGGACATATGTGCAATCAAAGAGTGGAGAATAAAATGTACTAAGATTCAGGAGCCTGCCATGAAAATACAGTTTTTAAAAAATATATATATTTATTTAGGTTGTGCCAGGTCTTAGTTTGTGGCACATGGGATCTAGTTCCCTGACCAGGGGTCAAATCCAGGCTCCACCCCCACCCTCTCCCCACATTGGGAGCACAGAGTCTCAGCCACTGGACCACCAGGGAAGTCCCTGAAAATACAACTTTTAAAAAACTTATTTATTTTTTAATTGAAGGATAATTGCTTTATAGAATTTTGTTGTTTTCTATCAAACATGAAAATACAATTTTTAAGAATCCATTAGTCAAGGGCATGTCAGGATATGCCTTCCAAACTAAAGGATCAATTATGGTATCTCACATTCCCCCACAGTGAAAAAGGAAGCCCAACATCAAATATGTCTCTTCAGGCTTTAAAGGCAGCATATTCTACATGTGGGTTCAAGTGATAAGAAAGGCTGCTAGCTTTGAGTAGGGAGAGGAGAAAAGACTTTGAAGTAGTATCAGACAGGCCTTGGGCTATACTGCCTGGAAGACATATGATGTTAGATGTGTCAATGGTGGTGAAAGTATGTGGACTTTTTTCAAACCCCAGTGGGATAATCACAATGCAGGCCTCTAGGGTTCTAGAGAAAGGCCACAACATTTGCAGCAGAAAATTTTACTCTTGAAAAAAAAATTCTGGCCTGTTATTAGACCCTGGTAGAAGAAAGGGGTCTATTTTGTTTGTTTTTGTTTTCTCAGGCTGCACCGTCTGGTATGAGGGATCTTAGTTTCTCAACCAGGGATCAAACCTGTGCCCCTGCATTGAGAATGCAGAGTGCAGTGGACAACCAGGGGAGTCCCAAAAGGGGCTTACTCATGGTTACTGGACACCAAGTTACTATATAGTTATAACTATCCTGGTGAGGTGGGTTCTGTGAGACCTACTTCACCAAGTCAAAGCTTAGGCAGGCTAGCAATGATTCATTACAAGATGAAAGTGGTACATCTAGGATTCAGCATAAATAGGACTAATGGGCACAAGCAGGTTGCCCCAGCATCTTTCCTTCCATTACTATGGCTATATGGGAAATTTCTCAGGAAGAGCTTATGGAGGAGAAAGATTCAAGCTTGAACCAAGGCTGGGTTAACTCAATATGTGGATGCAAGCTGAAAAGAGAAGAGTCACTACAGCCCCACATAAGTGTGGCCTCAATAAAAAAAAAGGTGGTGAGTGAATTTCCTCCCAAAGGGTACATTGTGTCCTGGCTCCTTTACTTTGTGTGGAAAGATAAGTGGCCCACGGTTAGAATATATATAAACTCATGTCAATGGTGAATGGCTTGGCCAACTGGGCAGGAATCTGAAGGAAGATTACAAAATTAGAATAGAGTAGGTCTAGGGTAGAATGCATAAACAGATGAGAGTGTACACAAAATATGAGGATCTTTGTATCCTATGTTAATCTCCACCAGACAGCATCCATCATGGAAGAAACGTAAGCAACTAAGAAACAAAATGACTTGGCCACTTGATGGTAGTCAGCCTCTGTCATCAGCCACTTCAGTGCTTGACCAGTGGGTGCTTGAACAGAATATCCATGGTGACTGCACAGGGACCCAAAAAGATGAATTTCACTTACCAAGGCTGATCCATCTACTATCATCGGCAAAATCCAACTTAGTAGACAAAGAAAGGAATCATCATTCCGTCAGAAATAACTGACCCTGATGACCAACCAGGAAGGGAGGATATGCTTGGTGCCCAGAAAATCCACTTGGGTACCTCTTGATACTTCCTGCCCAATTGTGACGGCAAATGGACAAGTATACAAATTATTATGTACCAAAGACGATGTGGTTCCCTGGGAACCAGACCTATAGGATAAGGACCTGAGCCAAACCATGAGGCAAACTGCCAAGACCAGCAAAGGTATTCTCAGAGAATGATAAGACTCTTCAGCAGATAGTGGAGGAGAGGCAAGATGAACTCAGCCACAGCCCTGACATCAGGGCTGTAATTCTTTCCACTCAACTTCCACTTCTAAATTTCCCCTAAAAAATAGGTCTACTGGATCTGGGAGGAGGTGTTCCAGAATGTATGTGAAGAAGTGGATCTAAGCAGCACAAGGGTTAAACTGCTGTCAACATAATGGTGAGCCACCAAGGTTTAACTTAATGAATGGCTTGTTGCTGCAAGCTCTGTGTCAGAGTTTGCTTCCCAGGGAACCCAACCAGTAACAATCAATATACATAGATGACAGTTTAAAATTTTGAATAATTATAGTTTGAAACACAGTAAAAGAACACCTATATTTAGCGTATTTTTAAAAAACTTAAAAGAACATGTACTAGCATTTGAATTGACTTGGAGAAGTTTATAATTTAAGTTATAATTTATGAATGAATTAGAAAATATATAATGGCATAATTTGTCATAACACTCTGAGTACATATATTAAGCTGAATATGTAAATCAAAGATGAAAAGTATTAACTTGCAAAGTGACACATCTGGCAACTTAAGTTGTGATTTACATATTTTTTAGAAATTGCCTGTAAATAATCCATGTCATGATCTGAAGGATTACTATTGCCATTTAGGATAATACAGTTTGAGAATGTGGTTCAATGTTATTATACTTAGATAGATACCTTACTCACATCTATATTTAGAAATGCTAAAATCCTGAAATGTTATTTCTAATGTCCCTGCTATTTTTGCTTGGTAAAAATTCAGCATTTAAACAAACTGATCTTATAGTCTCCAATCCCCAACACCAAATTCTAGACCCTCGAAGGCAAGACCTTCCCACTAAGTGACATTATGTGATTATTAGTCAGGGTTCTCCAGAGAAATAGAATCAATAGGAGATACAAACAGGAATATATATACATATTCAGTTGCTTCAGTCATGTCTGACTCTGCAGTTCTATGGACTATAGCCGGCCAGGCTCCTCTGTCCATGGGAATTCTCTGGGCAAGAATATTGGAGTGGGATTTATATATATATATTATAAAAAATATATATATATATATTTATATATATATAATATATTTATATATATATAATATATATATATTATAGGAATCAGCTCACACAATTATGTAGGCCAAGAAGATCCACAATCTGTGGTCTGAAAGCTAAAAATTAGGAAAGCCACTGGTGTAATTCACTCTTACTCTGAAGGCCTAAGAACCAGAGCAGCAAATGTTATGTATTCCAGTCCACGTCCAAAGGTCCAAGAATTGAGAAGTTGATGTGAAGTCTGGGTCCTAGTGCAAAGGCTGGAGAAGATGGATGTCTCAAACCAAATAAAGAGCAAATTCACCCTTCCTCCACTTTTTTGTTCTATTCAGCCCCTGAGCAGATTGGATGATGCCCACCCACATAGATGGATATACCATTCAAACACTAATCTCTTCCAGAAACACCCTCACAGACATTTCCAGAAATAATGTTTTACCAGCTATCTAGGTATTCTTTAGCCTAGTCACAGGGCACATGAATTTTTTTTTTATTTGAAGTATAGTTGATTTATAATGTTGTGCCAATCTCTGTTGTACAGCAAAGTGACTCAGTTATACACATATATACATTTAAAAAAATATTCTTTTCCATTATGGTTTATCCTAGGAGATTGAATATAGTTCCCCTATATTTACAGTACAGTAGAATTTGTTGTTACATTTATCCATTCTAAATGTAACAATTTGCATCTATACCAACTCCAAACTCCCAGTCCATCGTCCTCCCTACCCCCCATCATTCTGGCAATCGCAAGTCTGATCTCTATGTCTGTGAGTATATGTCTATCTACTAAATGGGTCATTTGTGCCATACTTTAGATTCTGTATGTAAGTGATACCACATGGTATTTGCCTTTCTCTTTATGACCTCCCTGTGGCTCAGACAGTAAAGAATCTACCTGCAATGCAGGAGACCCAGGTTTCATCCCTGAGTCAGGAAGATCCCCTAGAGAAGGGCATGGCATCTGACTCCAGTATTCTTGTCTGGAGAATCCCGTAGACAGTGGAGCCTGATGGGCTACATGGGGTTGCAAAGAGTAGGACACAACGGAGCAACTAACACTTATGACTTCACAGAGTATGATAACCTTTAGTCGCATCCATGTTGCTGCAAATGGCATTATTTCATTCTTTTTTATGGCTGAGTAGTATTCCATTGTATATATGTACCACATCTTCTTTATCCATTAATCTATCAATGGACGTTTAGGTTGTCTTCATGTTTTGGCTGTTGTGAACAGTGCTGCTATGAACATATGGGTGCATGCGTCTCTTTGAATTAGAGTTTTGTTCAAGTATATGCCTCAGAGTGGGATTGCTGGATCATATGGTAATTCTATTTTAGTTTTCTTCCTTCCTTCCTTCTTTTACTTCTTGCCACAGTCTTTGGCTTGCAGGATCTTAGTTCCCCAATCAGGATCTAACCCATGCTCTTGGCAGTGAAAGCCTGGAATCTTAACTCCTGGCCCACCAGGAATTCTCTATTTTTAGTTTCCTAAGGAACCTCCATACTGTTTTCTATAGTGGCTGCACAAATTTACATCCCCACCAACAATATAGGAGAGTTCCCACTTCTCCACACCCTCTGCAGCATTTGTTATTTATATACCTTTTGATCACGGCCATTCTGACTGGTATGAGGTGGTACCTCATTATAGTTTTAATTTGCATTTCTTTAATAATCAGTGATGTTGAGCATCTTTTCATGTGTCTACTGGCCATCTGCAGGTGTTCTTTGGAGAAATGTCTTTTAAGGTCTTCAGCTCATTTTTTTGTTTGGGTTAGTTGTTTTTTTGTTGAGTTATATGAGCTGTTTTTATATTTTGGAGACTAAGCCCTTGTCAGTCACATAATCTGTGAATATTTTCTCCCATTCCATAGGTTGTCTTTCAGTTTTTAAAATGGTATCCTTTGCTGTGTGAAAGCTTGTAAGTTTTAAGTCAGGTGCCCACACCTGACCAATCAACAAAGTTCAGCAGTGCTGGGGTATTCTAACTTGGGTTATAAAGTCACTCTTGGGCCAGTCAACTCTGCCTAGAGGAAAGCGTAGCATGTATAATAATATGATGACTGTGTGAGCCAGAGAGTGGGAGGAGTGGGAAGAGTAGGTTACAGAAAAGGGGAAGGAGTGATGTGCTACCAAGAAGAGAGTGTTTAACATAGGAGAAATCAAGACAAGAGCTTAATATCATACAAAGATGAATAATTATCCAGGTTGACCAACATAGGCATTATAAAATGTATAATCTCTAATAAAAGAGTAAAAACTAAAGCATATTTTGAAAGAAAGATAATTTGAAAATATCTAGAGGGATATATATTGCTATATTAACAGTGGTTATTTCTGGAGAATGTGCAAGGGGAAGGGATCAAGGTTGCGGGGGTACTTTCTAACTTCTATGGTGTTTGAAATTTTTTATAAATGTGACTACATTTGTAGTGTACCAAAACTTTTGAATATAGAGAAAAGAGAGAAGACCTAAGATTTCTTAAAAGTCCTTTAAGCAACAGAAATAGGGGAATGATAAATACTCAGAAACTAAAAGAGGTGCCATGTGTGATAAAAAAAAAAAAAAAAAAACCTAGAATCTATAGACTGTAAGAGAAACTGATTCCGTAGATTTGAAATGAAGAAATAATAGCTATTTACTCTCTAGGAGAAGAACATCTGCAAGAGAAATGAAATCCAAACTGACGCAATTGATAAGATACTGATGGCCTAAGTTGTTCAGTCGTGTCCAACTCTCTGCTAGCTTATGGACTGTAGCCCGCCAGGCGCCTCTGTCCATGAGATCCTCCAGGCAAGGATACTGGAGTGGGTTGCCATGCCCTCCTCCAGGGGATCTTCCTGACTCAGGGATCAAACACACCTCTCTTACGTCCTGCGTTGGCAGGTGGGTTCTTCACCACCTGGGAAGAGCAAGATACTGATAGAAGGTCACTAAGTGATCTGGATTCTAGATAGGTAAGAAAGAAAAATAAATAATTAGAGGAATCTGAGGCAAGAGAAAGTCGGTAAGGACTAGTTCAAATATTTCTAAGACCTAGATTGTTGAGATAGAACTGTAACCAATAATTTAAAACATAACAAAATGGGGTAGGGGGTACCTGTAGGTGGTTCAACGATCTAAAAGCAAGGAATGTTACAAAATGATGAGTTTGTTTCCCCAGAGAGAATGGAATGAGGACCCCAGAGAGAACGGAATGAGGGAGAATAGCATGTTGCCTGATTAGGTAGAACTTGATTTTTTTTTTTTTCAAAAAAATATAAAAAAACAAATTTAAAAATTGGCCAGCTGTTACTCCGTGTGAACACAGAATTTCCCTTTAGAGCGTATCTTTTCCGAGAGGAACTGCTGGAGTGACTGCTCTCAGTTATGTAAATGTAAGAATATAGGCACTCTTTACCCTTTATTTTGTGGCTTGATAAAGCCTGCCCTTCCTAATGCCTCTTCATATGCAAATTTTCATGGAAAGCAAAAGGAGTCTCCTGGGTAGAAAGGAACCAAGACCTTGACCTCTCCTGTTTTGCTATTCCAATTTATTACCATCTATTTAATGGACTGAGCCTGTCTCAACTCATGCCCTGGCAGTGAAGGACACCAGAAATCAGCCATGAAGAAAAGGGGCATCTGGGGATAGGAACCGAGCCCTACCTGGCATAGCGTGTGGCTCCCCAGGAATCTCTCCCCCTCACCGCTTTACCTTTCACTTGGTTTGGAGGATGTGTTCCCAAACATAAGTTAAAATGCTATAGCTTTGGGGCCTACACCGAAGGTATTTGGTGTCCATTTGAACCAGCAAGATTATCATTGCTATGTTAGTAGACAAAATAATACCCCTGAACTACAACTGTTAGTGAACTGGGCCACTTCTCTAATTCTTCTTCAGTAGCTAAACAGTTTGGAATTAGGACATGCCCCCTCGGCGAGTTTGGGATTAACCTACACCTAGAGGGTTCAGTGGGTAAGGGATCTGACTGCCATGCAGGAGACACAGGAGACGTGGGTTTGATTCCTGGGTTGGGAAGATCCCTTGGTGAAGGAAATACAACCCATTCCAGTTTTTCTTGCCTGAAAAATCCCATGGACAGAGAAGCCTGGTGGGCCACAGTGTATGCGGTCACAAAGATTTGGACACGACTGAAATATAGAACAGATAACCAGCAAGGACCTACTGTACAGCACAGGGAACTATACTCAATGCTATGTAATAAACTACAAGGGAAAAGAATCTGAAAAACGATACATATATGAAATTGAATCACTGTGATGTATACCTGAAACCAAGACAACATTGTAAATCAACTATACATCAGTAGAAAAATAAATAGAAAAATTCTGAAAAAAATAAAAGAACAGGTCTCCTTGGACTCAGTAAGTCTCAAAGTATTTTTTCAATAAGTCAGAGAAAAATGCCCAAACAAAGCCTATTTCCCCAATACTGAGTAGAAATTACCAAAATCAATCAAGATGGCTTAGGTATAATTAGAGAGGCACAACTGGATTGTGATTTTGACCAAGAAACTTAGAACCAAGTCGTTGCAGTAGATCCTGCCAGAACAACAACTGTGTGATTCAACAAAGGAGTGGGAGTTGGTAGTGGCCTCTCAGTCATCATTAAAAGCAAAGTCCAGAAAGATAAATTTGACTGCGTATTGTTTGCAAATTCAGGGCCCAGGAACACAATAGGGTAGCTGACTTGCCAGCCAAGAACCACCCAGTATCAGGCTTACAAAACTGTTGACACATAGTATTGAATAGTATATAACACTCAAAAACAGCCCTATAAAATTAATCCTGATAATTGCTTCCAGAGGAATGCTGACAAAGGCAAGCGGAGCCTAAAACAGCACTTAATCTCCCTTGTACCTCACCACACATGTTTCCTTTCCTGAATTTTCTATTCTGGTTAACAGTAAAATCACTTTCCAGTTAGTCTTTTCTATAAATCTTAACATCCCTCCAATGACAGTCTCTCTCCCATTTTCTATATCTAGAAAACCATCAGGTATTCCCAATTCCTTTAAAAAAAATTTATTTCTTTATTTATTTTTGGCTACATTGGGTCTTCATTGCTGCTCTGACTTTTCTTCAATTGTGGTGAGCAGGAGCTACTCTCTAGTTGCAGAGCGTGGGCTTCTCATTGTAATGGCTTCTCTTTCTCTTGCTGTGGAGCAGACACAGACATACACCCATATATGTGTTTATATACATAGAAGATACACTGTCGGAAGATACCTGCACTCCTGTGTGTGTATCTAAAGTTAGATGCGAGAAATATACATATATGCACACACATAAGGATACACACACACATCAGATCAGATCAGTCTCTCAGTCGTGTCCAACTCTTTGTGACCCCATGAGTCGCAGCACGCCAGGCCTCCCTGTCCATCACCAACTCCCGGAGTTCACTCAGACTCACATCCATCGAGTCAGTGATGCCATCCAGCCATCTCATCCTCTGGCGTCCCCTTCTCCTCTTGCCCCCAATCCCTCCCAGCATCAGAGTCTTTTCCAATGAGTCAACTCTTTGCATGAGGTGGCCAAAGTACTGGAGTTCCAGCTTTAGCATCATTCCTTCCAAAGAAATCCCAGGGCTGATCTCCTTCAGAATGGACTGGTTGCATCTACTTGCAGTCCAAGGGACTCTCAAGAGTCTTCTCCAACACCACAGTTCAAAAGCATCAATTCTTCGATGCTCAGCCTTCTTCACAGTCCAACTCTCACATCCATACATGACCACAGGAAAAACCATAGCCTTGACTAGACGAACCTTTGTTGGCAAAGTAATGTCTCTGCTTTTGAATATGCTATCTAGGTTGGTCATAACTTTCCTTCCAAGGAGTAAGCGTCTTTTAATTTCATGGCTGCAGTCACCATCTGCAGTGATTTTGGAGCCCAGAAAAATAAAGTCTGACACTGTTTCCCCATCTATTTCCCATGAAGTGGTGGGACCAGATGCCATGATCTTCGTTTTCTGAATGTTGAGCTTTAAGCCAACTTTTTCACTCTCCACTTTCACTTCCATATACACACACACAAATAGAGGTGCGGGGGTGCAGATATCTTCAGACAGTATATCCTCCATATATATATATATATATATGTTGTTTTTCTGTCACAAAGTTGTGTCCAACTCTTTGTGACCCCACGGACTGAAGTGCACCAGGCTCTTCTGTCCTCTTCTATATATAGTGGAATACTATTTAGTCACAAAAGAAGAAAAAGAAGGAAATCCTGCCATTTACGACCACATATATGGGTCTATCTCTGTTGGAAGATATATACAGAGATAAGGGGGTACAGATATCTTCCAAAAGACATGGTGGTTTCTTTTCCTTTGGACATATATTCAAAACTGGAATTGCTGGACCTATTTTTAATTTTTTGAGGTGACTTCATACTGTTTTCCACAGTGACTGCATCAATCTACATTCCCACCAACAGTGCACAAGGATTGGGGTCAGGTCATTTTTGGTCGTGGTGGACTGTTCAAGTGTGTTCTAGGATGTTTGGCACTGTCGTTTGCTTCTACCCTAAAGATGTGAGTAGCACCCTTTCCCCAGGTGTGACTAGAATGTCTCCAGATATTGCTGAATGCCCCCTGGAAAGCAAAATTATCCTGGGTTGAGAAACAGGGGTGGTGCATGTGTGCTCAGTCATGTCTGACTCTGTGTGACCCCATGGACTGTAGCTCGCCAGGCTCCTCTGTCCACAGAACGTTTCAAGCAAGAATACTGGAATGGGTTGCCATTTCCAACCCCTGGGGATCTTTCCAACCCAGAGATCAAATCCTTGTCTCCTGCGTCTCCTACACTGGCAGGTGGATTCTTCACCGCTGAGCCACCTGGGAAGCCTGAGAACCACTGGTCTAAGCTATTCATTTTCCAGTGTTAGGTTTCAGATTGGGAAGGTTTTCCAAACCTGGTCAATGTAACATTAAGGCTTGTCCACTAGAGGGCTTCTAGGAAGATTTCCTTACTCCTAGGAAAGTGGAGACAGCAATGGCAACCCACTCCAGTACTCTTGCCTGGAAAATCTCATGGAAGGAGGAGCCTGGTGGGCTGCAGTCCATGGGGTCTCTAAGAGTCGGACACTACTGAGCGACTTCCCTTTCACTTTTCACTTTCATGCATTGGAGAAGGAAATGGCAACCCACTCCAGTGTTCTTGCCTGCAGAATCCCAGGGATGGGGGAGCCTGGTGGGCTGCCAGGGATGGGGTCGCACAGAGTCAGACATGACTGAAGCGACTCAGCAGCAGAAGAAAAATGGTGGCTCAGATGGTAAAGGCTCCGCCTGCAATGCAGGAGACCTGGGTTTGATCCCTGGGTTGGACAGATCCCCTGGAGGAGGGCATAGCAAACTACTCCACTATTCTTGCCTGGAGAATCCCATGGACAAAGGAGCCTGGTGGGCTACAGTTCATGGGGTTGCAAAGAGTTGGACACAACTGAGCAACTAAGCACAACACAGCACAGGAAAGTGAACCCAAAAAGAGACATTCTTGCTGGCAGTTGTGTCTTCATGTAAATACTTAAATGGTTGCAGCCATCTTGTGACCACAAGGGAACAAGTTTTAGGATAAAGCCAATTTGGAGGGAGAAATGTAGGAATGTAGAGAACTGCAAGAAATGTGCACCCTTTAGTATTGAGTGGATGATTTCCCTGCATGCACCTACAGCCATTAAAAAAAAAATATTTTATTTATTTTATTTGGAGGATAATTACAATATTGTGATGGTTTTTGCCACACATCAACATGAATCAGCCATGGGTATACGTGTGTCCCCCTCTTCCCGAACCCCTCTTCCACTTCCCTCCCTACCCTATCCCTCCAAGTTGTCCCAGAGTACTGGCTTTGGGTACCCTGCCTCATGCATCGAATTTGCTCTGGTCATCTATTTTACATATGGTAATATACATGTTTAAACGTTATTCTCTCAAATCATCTCACCATCTTCACCCTCGCCAGAGTCCAAAAGTATGTTCTTTACATCTGTGTCTCTTTTGCTGCCCTGCATGTAGGATTTTCACTACCGTGTTTCAGAATTCCATATATGTGCATTAATATCCAGTACTTGTGTTTCTCTTTCTAACTTACTTCAGTGTGTATAATAGGGTCCAGTTTCACCCACCACATTAGAATTGACTCAAATGTATCCCTTTTTAGAGCTGAGTAATGTTCCATTGTGTATACGTACCATGACTTCCTTATCCATTCATTTGCTGATGGACACCTACTTTGCATCCATGTGCCAGCTATTGTAAACAGTGCTGCAATGAACACTGGGGTACATGTGTCTCTTTCAATTCCACCTACTGCAATCTTATCTCTGGGCTGCCAGTTATTTTTGAGTATATTTAGGTATATGTATATATTTTGAATATATCTAATAAACAGCAGTATATATATAATACACCAATTTACTCTCACTTGGGTTTGTGTATTTGTTCACATACTATTTGTAGGAGATGCCTCCATATAAATATACTGTATATAGAACAGTTTCATTCTTTCCATTGACTGAAAATTATTTCATCTTATAGATAAAATAAAACTTATTTAATCAGTATCCTAGAGGCTTTTGCTTGCTTTTTTTGAAAAACATTTTTCTAATGTAAAGAATGGTTCAATAAACTTCCTCACACATAAGTCATTTCACATGTGAGTATGCATATGGGATAGATTACAGAAAGTTCCAGAAGACAAAACTTGAGTTTGCCCCATGCCTGAATGCCTGTAACTATTTACATAGCATTTACATTGTATTAAATACTTTAAGCAATCTAGAGATGATTTAAAGTATACAAGAGGAGGGCTCCCCTGGTGGCTCAGAGGTAGAGAATCCATCTGCCCATGCAGAAGACATGGGTTTCATCCCTGGTTGGGGAAGATCCCACATGCCGTGGAACAACTGAGCCTGTACTCTAGAGTCTGTGAGCGCCAGATACTAAGCCCATGTGCTGCAACTGGCAAAGACTGAGTGCCTCGAGCCTGTGCTCTGCAACAAGAGAAGCCACTTCAATGAGAAGCCTGCTCAGTGAGGCTAGAGAGTAGCCCCCACTCATGGAAACTAGAGAAAAAGCCTTAGGAGCAATGAAGACCTGACACAGCAAAAAATAAATAAAATTATATAAAAGAGGATAGGCACAGATATAGAATATGCAAATTCTATACCTTATATATAAAGAACTTGAACATACTTAGATTTTGGTATCTGTGAGGGGTCCTGGAACCAACTCCCTGTGGATATTGAGGGATGACTACTTTAATTTGTGTGTGTGTGTTTTAATTTTTTAATGTGGAAAATTCCAAACATACACAAAAGTAGTAAGAATAACAAGTCTCATTTGCTATAACCCAACTTCAACTGTTATCAATTTATGGCTTTCAAAATTCTTGGTATGAACCTTTCCCTGGTTTCCACACAAATGAGAATATTGTTCTAGCAAGGGAGAAAACTACTAGGAAAGGGAGGATCCATGGGTCCGTACCTATCTTTTTAGATTTTCTGAAAGTCTTAAACCCAAAACTTGTGCTATTCTGATTTAACTGCTTTTTCCGCAACAATAACAGCCTTATCAGGCTGTCACATCTGTCCCATTTTTTTTGTTTTCACTCTAATTACCCTACTTTGGCCCATCATAACTTTTTTCCCCTAAATCATTGCAATGGCAGCCCAATTGGTCTTCCCGTATTCAAACATCTATTTTCAGTCCACCCTTCATATTGTTCAAAGATCATTTTTATATCATAAGCCTAATTATGACAGTCTGTTTAGAAGCCCAAGAATTGCCCTCATTTGCCTACAGAATAAAATTCAAACTGTCTTTTTTCCCACAAGAATCTGGATTGGACCTTTTTAGCCTTTCCTAAATTTGGAAAACTCAGCAGTGGCCGCAGGACTGGAAAAGGTCAGTTTTCATTCCAATCCCAAAGAAAGGCAATGCTAAAGAATGCTCAAACTACTGCACAATTGCACTCATCTCACACGTTTGTAAAGTAATGCTCAAAATTCTCCAAGCCAGGCTTCAGCAATATGTGAACTGTGAACTTCCAGATGTTCAAGCTGGTTTTTGAAAAGGCAGAGGAACCAGAGATCAAATTGCCAACATCTGCTGGATCAGCGAAAAAGCAAGAGAGTTTCAGAAAAACATCTATTTCTGCTTTATTGACTATGCCAAAGCCTTTGACTGTGTGGATCACAATAAACTGTGGAAAATTCTGAAAGAGATGGGAATACCAGACCACCTGACCTGCCTCTTGAGAAACCTATATGCAGGTCAGGAAGCAACAGTTAGAACTGGACATGGAACAACAGACTGGTCGCAAACAGGAAAAGGAGTACATCAAGGCTGTATATTGTCACCCTGCTTATTTAACTTATATGCACAGTACATCATGAGAAACACTGGGCTGGAAGAAGCACAAGCTGGAAATAAGATTGCCGGGAGAAATATCAATAACCTCAGATATGCAGATGACACCACCCTTATGGCAGAAAGTGAAGAGGAACTAAAAAGCCTCTTGATGAAAGTGAAAGTGGAGAATGAAAAAGTTGGCTTAAAGCTCAACATTCAGAAAATGAAGATCATGGCATCTGGTCCCATCACTTCATGGGAAATAGATGGGGAAACAGTGGAAACAGTGTCAGACTTTATTTTTTTGGGCTCCAAAATCACTGCAGATGGTGATTGCAGCCATGAAATTAAAAGATGCTTACTCCTTGGAAGAAAAGTTATGACCAACCTAGATAGCATATTCAAAAGCAGAGACATTAATTTGCCAACAAAGGTCCATCTAGTAAAGGCTATGGTTTCTCCAGTGGTCATGTATGGATGCGAGAGTTGGACTGTGAAGAAAGCTGAGTGCCGAAGAATTGATGCTTTTGAACTGTGGTGTTGGAGAAGACTCTTGAGAGTCCCTTGGACTGCAAGTAGATGCAACCAATCCATTCTGAAGGAGATCAGCCCTGGGTGTTCATTGGAAGGACTGATGCTGAGGCTGAAACTCCAATACTTTGGCCACCTCAAGTGAAGAGTTGACTCATTGGGAAAGACTCTGATGCTGGGAGGGATTGAGGGCGGGAGGAGAAGGGGACGACAGAGGATGAGATGGCTGGATGGCATCACCGACTCGATGGACACGAGTTTGAGTGAACTCCGGGAGATGGTGATGGACAGGCAGGCCTGGCGTGCTGCGATTCATGGGGTCACAAAGAGTCGGACACAACTGAGCAACTGAACTAAACTGAAGAATATGTCAGGCAGTACACTATACTATAGAACAATACATACAATACACTATACTACAGAACAATATACTATAGTGCTTCCACCCTAAGATACCACTGATTATGACACATCATTGATGTAATACAGCTTTGGGGTATGAGTCCAAGTGGCAAGGTGGCCCCTACACACCATTGATAAGATATAATGATTTCACAATTATCACAGATACCATATCAGGGTAACAGCAAAAACTGGATGGCATACACTTTTATTCAACATAGTTTTGAAAGTCCCAGACATATTACTCACAGAAGAAAAAGAACTGAAATGAATCTAAATTGGAAAAGAAAAATTAAAACTGTTGCTGTTTACAGATGACATGATACTACACAATAGAAAATTCTAAAGATGTTACCAGAGAACTACTAGAGTTCATCAATGAATTCAGTAAAGTGGTAGGACACAAAATTAATATACAGAAATTTGTTGCATTTCTATATACTAATAACAAACTACCAGAAAAAGAAATTAATGAAATAGTTCCCTTTACCATTACATCAAAAAGAATAAAATACCTAGAAATAAATCTACCTAAGTAGGGAAAAGACCTGTACTCAGAAAACCATAAGATACTGATGAAAGCAACTGAAGACACAAACAGATGGAAAGATATACCACATTTCTGGGTGGGAAGAATCAATAGTGCTAAAATAAGCATACTACCCAAGTCAATCTACAGATTCAATTTAATCCCTATCAAAATACCAATGATATTTTTCACAGAACTAGAAAAAATAATTTTAAAATTTGGATGGAAACACAAAAGGCCTCAGATGGCCAAAACAATCTTAAGAACAGAGCTTGAAGAATCATGCACCTTGATGTCAGACTATACTACAAAGCTACGGTAATCAAAGCAGTAATCAAAGCACAAAAACAGATAAACAAATCAGTGGAATAGGATAGAGGGCCCAATATTGAACTGGATTCTAAATAAGAGCTGTGCCTTCAGTAGAGGAAGCAAGCCATGGAGACATAGCAGGGAGGGGGTCAGGGAACAGATATTCCTACTTCAGTCTTCCCTCACTCTCTTATTTTCAAATTAGCTGAACCCATCTGGAAGCCAGAGGAAAAGCAAGTCTACCAGTGCAGTTAAACTTCCCCAGGAATAAGGACTCTTCTCAACAGCGTGAATATTTAAAATGGAGCACAGTGAAGAAGGGACCCAAAGGAGCAAATACAAGTTATCTGATACACCCTCCATCCCATCTACTTTAACTCTTAAATCACAGATTATATCTCCACACATCTATATATTTGCACATTTAGCTGTCATCTAGTCTTCAAGTCCAGATTAATTTTCTTTTCCATGAAGCCTTCTTTGCCTTCTTTAGTCAATTTGTTTTCCTATATGTGCTCATAAAATTCCCTTTAAAAGATTTAATTTTTATACCTTAAGCATGGTCTATATATTTATCCTCTCTGATATAAACATTTTGATGGTAAGGGAAAGTTTTCAATCATTTTGTCTTATGCCTTCCACTGAAAATGCACAAGCCCACCCATCACACTGTCTTCCGCTGCTGCTGCTGCTGCTGCTAAGTTGCTTCAGTCGTATCCTACTCTGTGCGACCCCAGAGACGGCAGCCCACCAGGCTCCCCCGTCCCTGGGATTCTCCAGGCAAGAACACTGGAGTGGGTTGCCATTTCCTTCCCCAATGCATGAAAGTGAAAAGTGAAAGGGAAGTCGTTCAGTCGGGTCTGACCCTCAGCAACCCCATGGACTGAAGCCTACCAGGCTCCTCCGTCCATGGGATTTTCCAGGCAAGAGTACTGGAGTGGGGTGCCATTGCCTTCTCCGTCAGAATCAAATATGTCAGAGCTAGGAAAAAAAAGTCCTAGAAACAACTCATCCATCTACTTTATTTTATCAGTGAAGAAACTGGATCTCAAATCAGTGTTGGAAAGAGCACAATAAAAGCTAGTTGAAGTGAAAGTGAAGATTCAGCCAAAAAAGCAATGATGCCTTCAAGAGCACTTTCAAAACAAGTGCCTTTCCAGCGGTGATGACCTCCTCATGAGAACATGCCTCTCGCAAAGGATCTTCTTCATCCCTCTCCAGAAGAGGAAAAGAGGAAACACAAGAAGAAGCGCCTGGTGCAGAGCCCCAATTCCGATTTCATGGATGTAAAATGCCCAGGATGCTATAAAATCACCACTGTCTTTAGCCACGCACAAACAGTAGTTTTGTGTGTTGGCTGCTCTACCGTCCTCTGTCAGCCTACAGGAGGAAAAGCGAGGCTTACAGATGGATGCTCCCTCAGATGGAAGCAGCACTAAAAGTACCCTGTATCAGGATGAATGGGAAACCATCCCAATAAACACATTTTGGATACAAAAACAAAGAAAAAAACAAGTGGGAAAAAAACTACCTTTTTGTGGAAAGTCTATGGTACCTTGTCAGCTGGAAAACAGTTGATGAACTGGGTTTTCCCTCAAGTCTCTGCTTTTCTAAGAAGAATGAATTAAGTTCATGCATATAGGTCTTAGCAGAGAACCAGCCCATGGTAAACAAAGAAAAGTGAGCATTTGCTCTAGGGAAGTGGTGGTGAAGTAACTTTCAAGAAATTTCAAAGTAAGATGTTCCTCTGATATTTTAACCTTAAAATTTTAAACAAATAGGGAATTCCCTGGCAAACCAGTGGTAGGACTTGGTACTTTCTTTGATGTGGCCCAGATTCGATCCCTAGAAGAGGAACTAAGATCCTGCAAGATATGCAGCGTGACCAAAGGGGGTAAAATTAAACACAATAAATTGTGGGACATTCATACAAGGTAACAATATACATCTGCTAAAATGATGACCACTGGCTCTGGGAGTTGGTGATGGACAGAGAAGCCTGGTGTGTTGCAGTCCATGGGGTCACAAAGAGTCAGACATAACTGAGTGACGGAACTGAACTGAAAATGATGACAAACATTTATAATTACTGACAAGGAAAAATGTCTATAGTATATTGTAGGAGAAGGCAATGGCACCCCACTCCAGTCCTCTTGCCTGGAAAATCCCATGGATGGAGGAGCCTGGTAGGCTCCAGTCCATGGGGTTGCTAAGAGTCGGGAACGACTAAGCAACCTCACTTTGACTTTTCACTTTCATGCATTAGAGAAGGAAATGGCAACCCGATCCAGTGTTCTTGCCTGGAGAATCCCAGGGATGGTGGAGCCTGATGGGCTGCCGTCTATGGGGTCGCACAGAGTCGGACACGACTGAAGTGACTTAGCAGCAGCAGCAGTATATTGTAGAGTAAAAAAGTAGGTTATAAAAAGGCATGTATAATATACTTTTTTCATTTTAATTGAGGGTGATCTGGAAGGATGTTTACCAAAATGTCAACAATGGCTTTAACTGGTTACTGGTTCCTCTGGTCAATTTTACATTCTTTAAGCTGTTCTGGAGTATTTAATTGCTTTGTAACCTGCTTGTATTATTTTTAAAATCAGAAAATAAACGTTATTTTTCATACCAAAAGCAAAAACCAATAATAGGTAAAGTCACCTTAAATAGAGTGGCTTCCAGATCAACCCAAGTGGACAATGTGTTTGTTAGTTACTCAGTTGTGTCCAACTCTTTGCGACTGCACAGACTGTAGCTCACCAGGCTCCTCTGTCCATGGGATGATCCAGGCAGGAATACTGGAATGGGTTGCCATTCCCTTCTCCAGGGGATCTTCCCAACTCAGGAATTGAACCCAGGTCTCTTGCATTGCAGGCAGATTCTTTACCACTGAACCACTAGGGAAGTCTTTAACATATCTAAAGAAAAAATGTGTCAGAGAGCAGGGGTCTGATCAGTTATTGAAGTGCTGAATGAGAAGAATCAGAGACACAAATTCAGGCAGTACCCGTGCAAGCTCTGTACAAGAGAGGGAGAATCATGGCCAGTGGAGAGGCTTTATTGACAAGACCATTCCTGTTGGGTAGATGGGTATCTCAAGCACTCTCAGCCGATGACCTTAAATTATAACAAAAGAGAGAAACAACAAATACCTATATTAGAAATGAGAAAGGGAATGTAACCAAAAATCTGGAAAAGATTTTTTTAAAAATTACATGAACATGTTATATACAATTTATTGCCAAAAAAATCAAAGAATTTAGCTAAGAAGAGCCATAGCTAAACACAATAGCAACAACAGAAGAACTTAAGAAGATGGGCAAAGTACTGTGTGCATGAGTATGTGCTCAGTCATGTCTCTTTATGACCCCATGGACTGCGGCCTGCTAGGTTCCTCTATTGATGCGATTTTCCAGGCAAGAATATCGGAGTGGGTTGCCATTTCTTACTCCAGGGGATCTTCCTGACCCATCGATTGAATCTGTGTCTCCTGCATTGACCCAACTATGTGGGTAGTTGCCAGCTGAGCAAGTGCCTGCTTTTTCAGGCACGATGCTCAGGGAGGAGCAGAAAAACACGTACATAAGATGAGCTGGAGATGGGACTGTGTTAGTCTGAGTTTTAATTTGCATATCATGGTGAAACCCATCTGTGGAACAAATCAGAGGTGGGTCTCAAGGATGTGACTGATTATAGGTATCTGTAAACACTGGTCATATATGAAATAGAAGAAATCATTCCTTAGGTAAGAAATTCCTCAAAGATTGAGCTGAAATCTTTTAAGGTCATATGCACATGGTGACCAGACCTGTGGTATGTCTACTGGCAATATTTGTTTTGGTTTTCTTTAGGCCCCTTGTGATTTGGGACCTCTCACCTCTGCTTTTGGTTTGCCGTAAATATTATCTCTTGCACCAGGATTTCCCTCTAAACCTCTGAATTCTCTTACTTCATGGGCACATCTCCTGGGTATCTTTTTCCTCTTCAGCAAGCATGACATTTTATAACCTGAAAAACTATTTTATTTTTTTTGGTCATGCAATGTGGCATGTGGGATCTTAGTTTCCTGACCAGGGATTGAACCTGCGCCTGTTACACTGAAGCATGGAGTCTTAACCACTGGACCACGGTGGAAGTCCCTGCAAAGTTCTTAGGGTTTAGTTGTCACTTTATCTAAAATTAGTTATAGTTTTTCAAATTTCAAATTTCTTTAGTTTCTTTTTTACTTAAAATGGAGTATTGATATGTAAGTTAGAGGAATAATGATGGAAATGAATTATGCTTTATCATGTGTCACACATTGTTCCAAGGACTTTACACATGAAATTGCATCTAATCCTCATCACATTCTATGCTGCTGCTGCTAAAGTCACTTCAGTCGTGTCCGACTCTGTGCGACCCCAGAGACAGCAGCCCACCAGGGTCCGCCATCCCTGGGATTCTCCAGGCAAGAATACTGGAGTGGGTTGCCATTTCCTTCTCCAACGCATGAAAGTGAAAAGTGAAAGTGAAAGCGAAGTCGTGTCCGACTCTTCGAGACCCCATGGACTGCAGCCTACCAGGCTCCTCCGTCCATGGGATTTTCCAGGCAAGAGTACTGGAGTGGGTTGCCATTCCCTTCTCCTCACATTCTATGAGATGGGCACTATTATTATTCCCATTTCCAAATGAGGAAACTGAGGCACAGAGATGTTAAGTGCATTTCCAGGTTCACCCTGGTAACAGATGCAGAGTCAGAACCAGAATCCAGACTGTTTGGCTCTGGTGTGGGTCCTAGTCACTTTGACATGATGCTGCAAGAAGGCAACCCAGAATATTTGAGGGAAATAGTCCTTCTTTTATACATAACAATCATTCATTTGCTCCTTCATTTATCGTACTATTTGGAGTGCATACTATGGAAAAAAGGAAAATGGTCTTCTGGGAATGGTATAGACATTAAAAACCAAACAAATAATCAACCAGTGGAACTTCCCTGGTGGTTTAGAGGTTAAGACTCCACATTCCCAGTGCAGGGGGCCCAGGTTTAATTCCTGATCAAGGAACTAGATCCTGCATGCTGCAACTAAAACCCAGCACAGCCAAAAGAAACCCCAAATAAACAAACCCAACAAGTGCTATCAAAATAGAAAAATGTTTAAACTCAAGATGAAATAGTTTAATCAATTGTATTAGTGATTTATTATAATTAGATTTGTAATTAACTTTTGAGTTTATGGTAAATTGTTCTTGAATCTGTAATGAATGCTTTTGACATTTCTCAACAAAACTAGCTCAAAATTACATTTTATTTTCTTTATTTAATTCTGTTTAATTTACATAAAAATTTGCTGTAAGCAAAGCTAAAATAGGTTAGCAAGATAGATTCAAGTCTTTATTTTCTTTGTTCTTCAGTCCCATGAATTACTGACAGCTTTCTTAATGATTCTGAAATTCTGGATTTCAATGATTTATTATTTAGGCAATAATTTCTGCAAAGTTGCTGAAAGCTGGCAAGTCTATAATTAATTACATGTATCAGCCTAAGCAGTTGGCTCTGACATGAAGTGGGTTTGTTTTTCTCATCTCTACAGTATTTTCTGTCACTGTGTTAGCACTTGCTAATGTCTATAGAGCTGCTTTGGTTTTCTTTTAGAGGTGGGAAGAGAATACTTATTTATGCACAGTTACTTGAAGATTTCATTTTAATCTGGCAGATAGAATTGGGGGAGAAAGTTGTAATTAGGTGAATTTCAGGCAAGAGCAGGAGTGTCTGGCAAACTGGTAAGGTGGGCCCACATGGAACCATTTGGATGAGGACAAAGTTGCCTCTTGGGAGAAATCATCTTGAAGAAAGTCAAGTCAGAAACAATGGACTTGAGTTTTAAGAGAATAGTGATCTTGGCAGCCTGGTGGCTATCATTAAGCCCATTCTCATTTACAAGTCTCCTGAGTGGGCGTCTGGGACCTCGGGAGAAGAGGTCCCAAGTAAAAATTGAAAGTGCTGTTTCACCGAAATCTGTTAAGACCCGGATACTGCTGGTTTGGATTCCCCCAATGAGAAGAGACAGGGGAGAAGCATTTTTCTTTAGTGCCTTTGGGTGGTGCTTGGTCAGAGACACTGCCAGGCAGAGCAAGAACTGCCATGCATGCTGGAGTAAAGCAGAAGCTGAGATGCCTGTGGAACCATCGCAGTGTCTGCAGGGAACTTGGTACCTATAGTGCTCATCATGTGATTCAGAGGCATTCCTGAACACCAGTGAAACCCGGCAGGAATTACCACGCCAGCAGAGCAGGGCCAAATCCTGCCAGGGAAACATGTTTTTGGTCGAAGAGCTCCAGGTTCCAGCAAGTGAATGTGGTACCTGGTGGGGTGGGTTTGTGAGCATATGTGAGACACCTAGTGAAGATGCCTAAAACACTTCAAGAAAGTGAGGTTTCAAAAGGAGACTGAAGTCCTGCATCATGTAGGTGATGATGTCAGTTGATTACTAGTTGGTTATTTCTCTTAACATGACTTTATTTGCATCTACAAGCTAGTGGAATCTGGACAAATGAATACATATAAAATAGTGTTGAGATAACAAGTCATCATCAGAACTGTTGGGGATCTTTTCAGAGGGCCACTTGGAAGCTTGTGTCATAATAATATTTAGAGATAAAGAGAAAGTGTAAGGGCTTCCCTGATGGCTCAGCTGGTAAAGAATCCACCTTCAGTGCGGGAGACCTGGGTTTGATCCCTGGGTTGGGAAGATCCCCTGGAGAAGGGAACGGCTACCCACTCCAGTATTCTGGAGAATTTCATGGACTGTATAGTCCATGGGGTCGCAAAGAGTCAGACACAACTGAGCGACTTTCACTTCCACTAGAAAGTATAATCTCATTTTGTAGTCACAGGCTACCATGTTGCTTAAGGTCTTACTTAAGACCTGATAACCCAGACTATGGCAAATGTACAAATCTGGACTCTGGTCATTGTATCAAAAAGGTCATGGAACCAAACAATGTCTGAATGGGTCAGGATGGGGTTTTATCCTCAAAAGTGAAAGGAAAGTGAAGTTGCTCAGTTGTGTCCAACTCTTTGCGACCCCATGGACTGTAGCCTACCAGGCTCCTCTGTCCATGGGATTTCCAGGCAAGGGTACTGGAGTGGGTTGCCATTTCCTTCTCCAGGGGATCTTCCTGACTCAGGGATTGAACCTGGGTCTCCCACATTGCAGGCAGACACTTTACCATCTGAGCCACCATGGAAGCCTCAAAGGGAAAGGATATATTTATATTCTGAGAGCAATATTTGGTTTATTTACCCTATCTTTAATTAGTGGTAATATTGAACAAGCTAAGCTTTAGGATACCTGTTTGCCCACAGCGCCTTCTAAGTTCTTCCCTGTTATCCTTTTCTAGAGTTTTACTTCTGCATACAATTCTCTTGTATGAAAGGACCCTGACACCTTATTCATTGTCACAAACAAAGGCAGGTATCAGATCCAAGAAAAGTCAATAACCTATGAGTTGAGGCCCTTTTTTGGAGTTTCCATGTGGGAGAAGTGGTTTCTACACGGGTTCCTCAGGCCACCATGCTGGGCCCCAAGCTCCTCAAGGACAGATGCTCTTTTGTTCGGGACCTTGCCCTATATATCTCTTCATCTGGCTGTTGATCTATATCCTTTAATATCATTTTAAAACAAATCAGTAGTCTAGTGAGAAAAAAATGAACCTATAAGTTGATCTATCAGGAAAACTCAATTGGGAATAATTGCAATTAATTAGTCTGATGAATATCATCTTTCTTTGGGAGGTGTTCAAATGGTAGCAAAAGCAAAAACTGAAAGACAAAGATCGACAAAAGGTAACTAGTAGAAGCCTATAAGTAGGAGAAGTCAAGAATAAGGAGAAGCTAAAATAAACAGATGCCATTATGTTGAAAGAAAGAAGATGGTCAGTTTACTGGTGGGAACTAGAGCAATCAGAAACAGACAGTAACTGAGTCTCTGCTATGGTCGAGCATCCAACAGAGGTCAGTGAAAGCTTAGAGTCACTAGAACTGCTGGATATCAGGACAGACCTTCCAGTTCTGAGTCCTGAGAGTATGTCTCTATTGGTAAACCCCAGCTACCCTCCACACTGCTATAATAATTTGTTTAAAAACATCAATATGGATTTGAATAGGTAGGAAAATGTATTTGTTTACAAGGTATACCAAATAAAGTTAATAAAATGAGAATGACAACTTGAAATCAGAATTTAAGAAAAAAAAAAAAAAACCTAGTAAATATCCTCATTCCAAGGGTCTGTAATTGTACTGGGCATAAAATTTGAATCTGAGCTTCCAGGTATCTACAGCAAAAAGGAAAAAAAAGAACAAAAAGTATTTTGGAATGTTTAACATTTTTTTTTTTTTTTTGGCTGTGCTGAGTGGTGTGAAGGATCTTAGCTCCCACTTAGTTCCCTAAAGTGGAAGCAAGGAGTTAGCACAGAGTCCTAACCACTTGATTGCCAGTGAATTCCCAAAAATATCTAATTTTTTTCTCTTTATTTTTCCCTTTCCTTTTCTCTCATAAATGTAGGTGGGAAGGTCTTTGCTTTTTTCATCAAGGTGAAGTGTGTGTAGTAAGGATGGGCATGGAAGTCAGCTGGAAAACTCTGGTGTCTATTTCAAAAGTTTAAACCTCAGCAGAAGAGAGAAAGTACAAGTAGGGACAAAATGACTTGGAGAAAGTTGAAGTAAAAGAGCTTCTCGGTTAATAATAATGTTAAAAACACTTTAGGTTCAATGAGGGCCAGAGGCATGGGTTTGGACATGGGTACCTGGACCATACTTTTGGTAGTATTGCAAGGGAGAGAACAAGATAGACCCTAGAAAGCCACAATCGCAGGGTTCTTGAGACCCCAGGGTGCACGGAGTTCACGGCCTTGGTAATCATGCAGTGAACCTGGTGCAGAAGCAGCTCCGAGCTGCTGGACTTCAGGGGATGATGTGGACAGAGCATGATCAGGGCTGTGAAGAGATGACCAACAACCCATGGGCTGAATTCCACCTGCTGGATGCTGTGGCACTATGTAAGATTCCAGAACTGTGAACCATCCTGGGTATGCTGGGGTCAAGCTCCAAGAATGAACAAGGTTAAATTTCAACACATCAGAGGAAGGGTGCTGGTGGTGCTCAGAATCAGGAAGTCCCTTGTTGAAGAACATTTCTTCTACACCTGTTATCTGTGAACTGAAATTCACAGCCACTATATTCATATTATCAGAAAAAAGTACCCAGATCACTTATAAGTTTCAAGTTAATCACAGTGGCTATGATGACAGGCTCTTTCAAATCACAAGCCAAAATGACAAGGTAGGGAATCTTAAGTGATGGGGCTTTAAAGTAAGGAAGACAAGTATCTGTTTTACAGTCAGACTCTCCTCCCACTGGAATGAAGCAGGAAGGTTATTTGGGATGTTAGCCGTTTGTTTCATTGTGTTCTCATGATGCCATGGGTCCCTATTGCAGTCCTATACCATTCTGGCGACTCAGCTACTTTTTGCAGCCCCCTATTCCTGCTATTCCATTCTCTCCATTGTCTTTCTTAGCTTTTCCCATTCACGGTGTCTGACAACTCTTGGCATTTATTGTCTCATGGCTTCTGATCATTGTCTTTTCTCTGGGTGTTTGTTTGGTTTTGTTCTTTTCATTTTTTGAATTCTACCCCTGTAATAAACTGCTGACTTACTCTGTGTGTTAAACACTCAGCTGTTACAAGACAGAATACTGGTCCATTCATTCCGTCATGGCTACTATTGTTGGGCAAAGTTCTCCCACTTGGGTCATCTCTACTGCACTGAGGGCTATGGGTTCTTGAAACTTTTACAGCCTACTTTACAAGGAGTGTGGTGGGGACATACTCATGAGAATAATGATAATAGCTAACATTTACTGACTGTTGATTGTGGGCTAGGCAATATTTCAAGTGCTTTACAGTAGTCTGTTCAAACCTCTGAATAAAATTCCTACTTTATAGATGAGAAAGCTGAGGTGGTTAGAGGTGAGCAGTATTTCCAAGGTCACACAGCCAATAAACAGCAGAGCCGAGGTTCTAGCTGGGCAGTTTGGCTTTTGGTCACTAAATTTCCAATGCAACTGTATTTAAAGAAACCTATGCTGGAGTTTTCCAGTGGTCATGTATGGATGTGAAAGTTGGACTGTGAAGAAAATTGAGCGCCGAAGAATTGATGCTTTTGAACTGTGGTGTTGGAGAAGACTCTTGAGAGTCCCTTGGACTGCAAGGAGATCCAACCAGTCCATTCTAAAGGAGATCAGCCTTGGGTGTTCTTTGGAAGGAATGATGCTAAAGCTGAAACTCCAGTACTTTGGCCACCTCATGCGAAGAGTTGACTCATTGAAAAAGACTCTGATGCTGGGAGGGATTGAGGGCAGGAGGAGAAGGGGACAGCAGAGGATGAGATGGCTGGATGACATCACCGACTTGATGAATGTGAGTTTGAGTGAACTCCAGGAGTTGGTGATGGACAGGGAGGCCTGGCGTGCTGCGATTCTTGGGGTCGCAAAGAGTCGGACACAACTGAGCGACTGAACTGAACTGAATGCTGGAGTTGCTGTACATAGCAGAGGGGGCCAGCTGACTACCAAAGATTCAAGTTCTGTGTTCACAGTGGATAGCTATTACTGGAAAGCAGCTGTCTAGCCAAGGACTATGTTTTCTAGTCTCTCTGAATCTAAGGACTGGTTCTAGCCAACATGAACAGAAGTGACATTCTTTTGCATTTGGGTCAAGGAGGTAAACATCTGGAGTGACTTCTGCTGCTAATGCTGCTGCTAAATCACTTCAGTCGTGTCCGACTCTGTGCGACCCCATAGACGGCAGCCCACTAGGCTCCTCTGTCCCTGGGATTCTCCAGGCAAGAATACGGAGTGGGTTGCCATTTCCTTCTCCAATGCATGAAAGTGAAAAGTGAAAGTGAAGTCGCTTAGTTATGCCCGACTCTTAGCGACCCCATGGACTGCAGCCTAGCAGGCTTCTCTGTCCATGGGATTTTCCAGGCAAGAGTACTGGAGTGGGGTGCCATTGCCTTCTACATGTTCTGTTTCCCTTCCAGAAAACCTTGGAACCTACCTATGTAAGATGGTAGTGCTATAAGATGGAAAGAGCCTAGTTCTCTGAGCAACCACTTGGAGAAAAATTGCCTAGGAGAGCTACATGATCGGGAATATTGACTAGACTTTATAGAAAGTAGAAATAAACTTTAAAGTGCTGAGATTTGGCATTTATTTATTACAGCACTGAGCCTGCTCTGACAAATGCATGTAAATGCCCACTTCTTGAATAAAACTTGCAAATTTGTTGATACATATGTGGTTGAGACATTCTAACCAAACAAATGTCTTGGAAACTGATATTAAGTGAGATGATGTAAACAATTTTGACAAAGGCTCTGGGAAGAAAGGGCTTCCCTGATAGCTCAGTTGGTAAAGAATCCACCCCCAATGCAGGAGACCCCAATTCGATTCCTGGGTCAGGACGATCCCCTGGAGAAGGGATAGGCTACCTATTCCAGTATTCTTGGGCTTCCGTTGTGGCTCAGCTGGTAAAGACTCCACCCGCAATGCAGGAGATCTGGGTTCGATCCCTGGATTGGGAAGATCCCGTGGAGAAGGAAAAGGCTACCCACTCCAGTATTTTGGCCTAGAGAATTCCATGGACTCCATAGTCCATGGGGTCACAAAGAGTCAGACACAACTGAGCAACTTTCACTACTATTACTACTACTGGGAAGAAAATGTTGTTAACTCTTTACGGATCTTTACGAAAAATTAAAGTCAGACAGAGTAAGACAAATATGATATCGCTTATATGTGGAATCTAAAAAAATGGTACAAATGAATCTATTTACAAGACACAAAAAGAGCCACAGATGTAGAAAACAAACTTATGGCTACCAAGGGGAAAGGGGTAGGGATAAATCAGGAGATTGGGATTGATATATACATACTACTATATATAAAATAGGTAACTAATAAGCACTTACTGTATAGCACAGGGAATTCTACTCAGTACCCTGTAATGACCTATATAGGAATAGAATCTAAAAAAGAGTGGATATATGTATAGGTATAACTGATTCATTTTGCTTCACTTACTTCCGTTAGTTCACATGCTGCAGCTAAGACCTGGCACAGACAAATAAATAAATAAATATTTTAAAAACTATACTCCAATAAAGGTTAACTTAAAAACCCCTAACAGGAGCACAAGGAACTCTGCTCAATGTTATGTGGTAGCCTTGATGGGAGAGTAGTTTCGGGGAGAATGGATACATGTATATGTATGGCTGAATCCCCTTACTGGCACTGGAAACTATCAAAACATCATCAATCAGCTATTGTCATTTAGTCGTTTAGTTGTGTCTGACTTTTTGTGTGTGTGTGTGTGTGTGTGTCTGACTTTTCTGCAACTCCGTGAACTGTAGCCTGCCAGGCTCCTCTCTCTGTGAGATTTCCCAGGTAAGAATACTGGAGTGGGTTGCCATTTCCTTCTCTAAGGAATTTTCCTGACCCAGGGATTGACCCACATCTCCTTCACTAGCAGGTGGATTCTTTACCATTGAGTCATGTGGGAAGCCCTAATCAGCCATACTCCAATATAAAACAAAAACTTTCTAAAAAATTACTTTAAAAATCCATAACAAGGACTTCTCTGGTGTCTCAGTGGTGGAGAATCCACCTGCCACCATGGGAGCTGTGGGTCCTATCCCTGGTCCCGGGGGATCCCACATGCATCAGAGCAAATAAGCCCCTGCATCACGGTTATTGAGCCTGTGCTCTAGAGCCCAGGAAGCGCAACCTACTGAGCCCATACACTGCAACTACTGAAGCCCGAGTGCCCTAGAGCCCATGCTCCACAAGAGATGTAACTGTAGCCCAGCTACACAGTAGCCCCCACTTACCACAAATGGAGAGAAGTCCATGCAGCAATGAAGGCCCAAAATAAATAAATCAATTATATATATATATAAACCAATAACAGCAGTAACTGACTTCTATTCTGAATGTGTGACAATATGTGCAAATATTGTTGTAAGCTCAGGCATCTTCTCCTGGATCTTCTAGCATTACCATGTGAATAATCAAGATCCTACATTGGGAAATACTGTGAACTACTTCCACATTTCTTGGATCTATATTCTGAGAGATCCAGGATAGCATATTTCCCAATATTATGGACTGCACTGGGTCCCCCTCAAATTCATTTATTGAAATTCGAACCCCCAGCACCTCAGAATGTGACTGTATTTGGAGACAGGGCCTTTAAAGAGGTAATTAAGATAGAATGGGCTTCCCAGGTGGTGCTAGTGGTAGAGAACCTGCCTGCCAATGCGGGAGCCATAAGACACCCAGGATCAATCCCTGCGTCTGGAAGATCCCCTGGGCGAGGGCCTGGCAAACCACTCCAGTATCCTTGCCTGGAGAATCCCATGGACAGAGGAGTCTGGTGGGCTACAGTCCACAGGGTCGCAAAGAGTCGGGCATGAATGAAGCGACTTAGCAGGCAATAAAATGAGACCATGTGGATGGGCCCTAATCCAATATGACATGGTATCTTTATAAGAGATTAGGACACAGACAACACAGGCCACAGGATGATCATGTGTGGATACAGCAAGAATTTGGACATCTACAACAAGCAGAGTGGACTCAGAAGAAACCAAATATGTCAACAACTTGATCGTGGGCTTCTAGTCTTCAAAACCGTGAGAAAATAAACTGTTGTTTAAGCCACCGAGTTCATGGTATTTTATCTCAGTCCAAGCAAATAAATACATCCCCAAAGGCCCTATGACCTCAGAATCAGCATTCTGCTTCTTCAAATCTCCTAAGTCATGGCAAGTGTAATCTTTTACAGTGTGCGAAGGATTCTTTATACATGAGCCAATCTCTAAATCTGTACAACAATCATTTTTACTTTACTAATTCCATAGGCAAGAGTCCTCTTCTTGCATCCTATGGGACCCTTGTATATTAGAAGCTGATCTTTTATTTTCTGAGATGAGACAAACAATCCAACTCATCAAATAAGTAGGAATATCCCCACTAAGCTGTTGATTGCATTTCAATCTTTGAATATAACTAAAAGTGTTAGAAACATTCTTTCCACAATCTCATGAGTTCATCAAAGGCTTTCATCCTAAGTGAAACAGAACAGAGAGATCTTAATGGCAAATAGTTTCTTTCAATATTTGAGACTCTCAGGAATATAACATGATTTTGTAGGTGATCTCTATTTTTAGAAGCCTTAAAAGTGTAGGTTCACGCATATCAGACTTTTCAGAGAACCCTGCAAAAGCACTTACAATTCAGTTCCGCCACTCATTCGTGTCCAACTCTTTGTGACCCCACGGACTGCAGCACACCAGGCTTCCCTGTCCATCACCAACTTCCAGAGAGCTTACTGAAACTCATATTCATTGAGTCGTGATGCCATCCAACCATCTCATCCTCTGTCAGCCCCTTCTCCTCCTGCCTTCAGTCTTTCTTAGCATAAGGGTCTTTTCTAATGAGTCAGTTTTTTGCATCTTATGGTCATATCTTAATTCAGTTTTTATACATTATAAAATCAAGTACTTACATATCATATCAATGCTTTAAATAAGAAGAGATGACATGAGACATTGAAAACATATCCTCTTCATCTCTGTAAAATATATCAGAATACATAGATAAAACATTTATGATTACAAAATTACTTGAGATACCTTAGAGAACTAATATTCTTGCTGTAAAAACTATTATTGAAAAAAAAACTTGCCTAAATATACCAAGTATTTGAGAAGACATATGGCTTAACTGTAAGATAAGGAATGAGTGAACTGCATTATTCAGTTGCTTTATTCATTTCGATGCTGATGACACCGGGAAAAGCAAAGTAGACAGACTATGCAATCCAGGTTGCATATTGACACTTCTTGAATTATCAGGAGACAAGTATTACAGTATCACACAGTTACACTGGTTATTCTCATAAGAGCTGCTGTACTCACAGCTAGATGAAGTAACTTTCTCCCAAAGACATTCTGACCTTGGTAGCCCATCTGACCTCTCCTTTGAGGTTTCTCTGCTAGCCCCTGTGGAATCTCATCTCTTTCGCTGCTTTCAGACATGCCTAGAACAGAGCTGAAATGGGAGTCCTGCCATAAATCAAGCTCCATGAATGGATACTGTAAATTTCCTAATTTATATGCTACATGGTGTGTGTTCCTTAGAGAGTCATAAAGCTATGCAAACAGAGTAACTTGGAAAGCACTGCTAGGAAAGGACCTTTTTGCTAAGAATGGAAGCAACAGAAATCTGTAAACTCATATCATGTGAATGAGTGTCCCACTGAGCACTGCAAAATTGCAGCTGTAGAGGGCCCCCCAAAAAGCTTGGGTGAGCTATCAGAGAAGAAGCTGATATAAATCTGTAAAACAAATAGATGCTTGTCTTTCATTTCCAAACTGGCTTGGTGTAGTAGTTGTCTTTCCAGCCA
The DNA here is from genome assembly GCF_003369695.1 of Bos indicus x Bos taurus. Lineage (NCBI taxonomy): Eukaryota > Metazoa > Chordata > Mammalia > Artiodactyla > Bovidae > Bos > Bos indicus x Bos taurus. The sequence continues at coordinate 25,856,286 of NC_040081.1, read as the reverse complement.
TCTACTGGAAGGCAGAATAAACCATTCTGTGTAATTTGAGCCCAAATGGAAAGATATTAAGAATTATACTTTGCTTCTTTTCTGGGCTTCTCTCTTTGCTAAGAGGGTTGCTGTGAACATAAACAGAATACAAAAGGCTCTTTTCTTGCCTATAAATATTATGTTCCTTGGTAATAAAGTTTCCATCTTTTAGATCCTGCTAGCCTGTTGCATTATTTTCGCAGTTCATATGAGAAATTAAGTTCAGAATCTGCAACGTGGCATTAGTGTTAATGTATATTTCAAATGTTCCAGAACTTATGGATAGTTGTCTAATTCTATTTTATTAAACACTTTTTATTTTGTATTGGGGTATAGCTAATTAACACTGGGATAGTTGTCTAATTCTAATTACTCAAAGATTTCACTTCTTTTAAATTTATCTCAAGCACTCAAAACAGAAAACCAGAATAATGCTTATTTTACACCACATTTCTAAATCCACTTAAAAAAATCACTTCTGGTTCAACTTGTATAAATCAATCTTAGAACAGTCTTGCAACACGTAGAATATGTCAGCAGAGATAAACTCAAGCAACTCTTCAGTATCTCTTGCTGCCTCAAAGGGTTAGCAGATGATGCCATTTGCCATTTTAATTTGTTAAACAGTATTGAGGGAGATCAGACTGTAACGTGAAATACGTATTTCAAATTAAACTCTGTAGTGCTTGGTTGATATTTATCTAAGGCACTGCATTTTAGAGTTGTAGTAGCACAGAAATTGAATCAATTAATTTTGAGGCTGTGTAAATGAAACGTGTTTTCTATGAAATGTAGAGAATATGATCTAGGGGTTTGTTAGGTTTGTGAGTCCAGAATTCTTTCTCAAACGCTATTTTTAAGAAATGCATGTTGAAAACTCTCCATCTTTATAACTGGACTAAAAACCAGGACTTGTAATGAATTAGAAAGAAATATGATATTTTGAACAAATAATGTGGGCTTCATATTATTAATATTATAAACAGCATAGTGTGTAAATTAAAGAAATAATGTTTCTTCTTTTTAAAATGGTGTTTCCCCTATCTTCACAATTTTAAGAAAGTACACATTCATTAGGCATAATGGAAAATATAGAAAAGTATATATATATTAAAAAAAAACCCATTTGTCACTGTTCTACCATCCTAAGGTAAGTATTGTTCATATTTGGATAAGTTACTTCCATACAGAAACATACTTTTATATGCTTCTGTTTTGAGTTGTGTTTGTTTCTTAAAAATTTTTAAAAATTGTGTCCTTTTCAGTTAACATAATGTAATAGCATTTATCTATGTTAATACATATCTTGACAAACAATTTTAAAGGGCTGTACAATTTTCTATTAGATGTAGGCTCTAAAATTTATTTATCTATTATCAAATCATTAGGTATTTAGGTTAATGTGAACTTTATCATTAAGTATGCTACTGTGAATATCCTTCTGAATAGAAACCATTCTTTTAAAAAAAAAATTATTTATTTGGCTGAACCAGGTATATGTGCTCTTTAGTTGCAGCATGTGGGATCTAGTTCCCCGACCAGGGACTGAATCCCAGGCCCCCTGCATTTGGAGTGTGGAGTCTTAGGCACTGGACTACCAGGGAAGTCCCTAGAAAATATTCTAAATTTTGAATTTTAGATTATTTATTTAGGCTTTCTTCTCAGAAGAGAAATCAGATTTAAAGATCTTTTATAAAAAGGCCACCACCATCAGAAATCTATGAGAATGCTGTTTCATGACACTTTTACCAACACTGAATAGTACTATACATATGACTTCCTGTTAAGCATGGCAGAATAATCATTTATTTTTCCTTCTACTCAAGGCTTCCTTAAAGGGGCAGTAAAAGAATAAAATATATATTAAAACCCACAAGGTCAAAGAAAATGGGAATGCAAACATGAGATTTGGACAAAAGGAAGTTGTGAGTCCAGGAGCTGACTGGGAGAATAAAGTGAAAATATGCACACTCATTCCTGGGGTTGAGGCAGTCAGATAAACACACCTCTTTGGCAGGAGACAGGAGAACTATTTTCTTGAATGATTTAAGATCAGGAGGAAAAAACCACCAAATAATTACATTTGGAGTTCCCAGCATTCAGACAGAAAGTTGGAGAAGAGAATGAATAGAAAATATTTTTTAAAATATTAAAAATTCTTAATGAAAATATTAAGAATCATATGGGACACTGATAAGAAACAATATACATGTAACTGAAATTTACTTTTAACATATGTGAAATGAGAGATATTGACTAAGAATTACCAAAATCCAACAAGAGATATCAAGCCATTGAGCCAATAAACTCTAGACTTAACAGGATAAATAAAAAGAAAATCATCTCTGGGATATTATAGCAAAACTAATGAAAACCGAAGACAAAGGGAGAAATCTTAAAAGCATTTATAGGGGGAAAGTATCACTTTCCAAAGAACAACAATAAGACTATCCCCACTAGTTCCAGGGCATTTTCATCAGTTAAAAAGAAACCCTCAGTCATTCCCCATTCTCCTTGTCCTCAAGAAACTACTAATTTAATTTCTATTTCTATGGTTTTGCCTATTTTGGACATTTCATATAAATGAAATTATGCAATATGTGGCTTTTTGTGTTTGACTTCTTTCACTTAGCGTAATACTTTTGAGGCTTACCCATGTTGTAACATGTACTTCATTCTTTTAATGGTCAAACACTATTCCATTATACAGATACAATACATTAAAAAATTCATTAAGCAGTAGATGGACATTTGTGTGGTTTTCAACTTTTTGGAAAATAAATGCATGGGTTTATTTCTGGACTCTCAATTCTGTTTTACTTATTTATATGTCTGTCTATAAACCATTACCACACAGTTCTTTATTTTTCTTGAAAACAGTTATCTATCCTTGATATTTGATTCTTGCTGAAACCTTCGGGGTTACAAACTCTGTGTTGTCGGTTGTTTACTGACCTAATCTGAGATTCTATAATAATGCTTACGATATGGTAGGTGCTCAATAAATTCATGATAAAGTTGAATTTGGACTTAGTCATCTGTTTGAAATAATTCTAAACAGAATTTTGGAAAATCTTTCAGAGGTTTTCTAAATATCCAATTTTATTTCTTTCAATTATTCATTGGCTAATTTTATTACTTTTAATTTTTTACTTTTGTTCTTTTTTTATATAAATAAAATATAATTTTATTTATTTATTTCTGGCTGTGCTGGATCTTCACTGCTGCTTGGGCTTTTCTCTAGTTGCACTGAGCAGTGGCTTCTCTTTGTTGCAGTGCATGGGCTTCTCATTACAGTGGCTTCTGCTGTTGCGGAGTACAGGCTCGAGGGCACACAGGCTTCAGTAGTTATGATGCATGGGCTCAGCACTTGTGGCTCCTGGGCTATAGCGCTCAGGCTCAGTAGTTGTGGCAATGGGGTTAGTTGCTCTGCAGCATGTGGGATCTTCCCAGACCAGGGATTGAACCTGTATGTTCTGCTTTGACAAGTGGATTCTTTACCACTGAGTCAACAGTGAAGCCCTATATTTGTTCTTAATTCACCATTTTTCAATTTATTTTTTCCCAAATTTCTACCTAATTTTCCTAAGATTATTTCTTCAATCATTCCTTGCCTTTATATTGATTTGTACCCAGTGTTGCAAAGAGATGGACATGACTAAAGTGACTTAGCACATATACATCATACATCACATGTGAGGAAATCCTCTTATATAGGAGGGGCTTCCCTCATAGTTCAGTTGGTAAAGAATCCACCTGTAATGTGGGAGACCCTGGTTAGATTCCTGGGTTGGTAAGATTCCCTGGAGAAGGGATAGGCTACCCACTCCATTATTCTTGGGCTTCCCTTGTGGCTCAACTGGGAAAGAATCTGCCTGCAATGCGGGAGACCTAGGTTTGATCCTGGTGTTGGGAAGATCCCCTGAAGAAGGGCAAGGCTACCCACTCCAGTATTGTGGCCTGGAAAATTCGAGGGACTGTATAGTCCATGGGGTTGCAGAGTCAGACACAACTGAGCAACTTTCACTTCACTTTTTCCTGGAGAAAGAAATGGCAACCCACTCCAGTGTTCTTGCCTGAATCCCATGGTCAGAGGAGCCTGGCAGGCTATAGTCAATGGGGTAGGACACAACTTAGCGACTAAACCACTGCCACAGAAGGGAGGCAAGGAGAAACTAACTATAAAGGAGATTCAGAATCTGAATCCAGATATTATTGTTTTTTGGACTCTATCATTCTGCTTTCTAGACTACTTTGTCCTATGGGACTATATTATTGATATTATACTGGTTTCATATATAGTTTTATATATTGTAAAATTAGACTTCTCTTTTAATTATTACTTCCCTTCCATAAATTTGTGACTATCTTTTACTGTTATTAAAAATAAATAAAATCATTTCAACAATTAACAAAACAATAATAACATATATCACTGATTTTAACTGTTAATTATAACTAACCTATATGTTAACTTGGGATAAACTGAATCAGAAAAAATGTTTGTACACCTGGAACTAGCACAACATTGTAAGAAGTCAACTATACTGGTCTTTATATTTATTTAAGTCTTTCAATAAGGTTTTCCAAATTTCTTCTTCTTGATATTAATATATTTCATGAAAAGCTACTTGTTGGTATTTTTTTAAACTGGTTTTATTTTATTTTTTTTTTTTACATAATTGTATTAGTTTTGCCAAATATCAAAATGAATCTGCCACAGGTATACATGTGTTCCCCATCCTGAACCCTCCTCCCTCCTACCTCCCCATACCAGCAGAAGTATGATGGGATCATCCTTCCTGGCAAATAAATTCCCGTTTCTATCCAAAAGGCCAATAAAACATTTGTAAACTGGTTTTATAAAAGAAATTTGTTATATTTTCTAGTTTGTTATCTCTAGTAGATGTTATGTATCAAATGAGAAAATCATTCTCTTAGAAGTATTTACAAGTATTTATCAAATAATATTTACTGTGTTTATTTAAAATATAGCTTTAAGTATGTGTCTTATTTAAAATATTTTAAGAGCCTCTGTATTTATGTACACACTAAGTGTGGGAATTTTTTCCCCATCATGATTCCACATATATGTTGGCAAATTAAGACCAACAGAACTTTTGTTATTCATACTAACAATTTATCAAAGCATTTATTAAAATGCATTGAGTACCTTATAATTTAATAAGAAGGAAAAGATGTCATTGCTTAGAATCTTAAACAGCCTGTTAAAATCTGGTTATTTAAAAATTGAAAAAGAATATTGCAGAAAAGCTATCTATGGCAACACAGTAAAGGAAATACTGGCTTCTAGAGAGGTTTTCAGCAAAACATGCTAATTCTATTTCATTTCATGAATAAAAATCATTATTGGAGATATAATTTACAGTATCCACTGTCTGATGAACACATACATATTGTACAGAGGAACACAGGTATGTTTTATGTCATTCATGACTGAAATGTGCATTTCTGTAATCCTGTTCTATTAGTTTGCTACTCTATGTACACGGGGAGAAGGCGATGGCACCCCACTCCAGTACTCTTGCCTGGAAAATCCCATGGATGGAGGAGCCTGGTAGGCTACAGTCCATGGGGTCGTGAAGAGTTGGACATGACTGAGCGACTTCACTTTCACTTTTCCCTTTCATGCATTGGAGAAGGAAATGGCAACCCACTCCAGTGTTCTTGCCTGGAGAATCCCAGGGACGGGGGAGCCTGGTGGGCTGCCGTCTATGGGGTCGCACAGAGTCGGACACAACTGACAGTGACTTAGCAGCAGCAGCAACTATGTACACAGACACACAAACCTAAACAAAGTGTATACAATGTTAATATTAATTGTAAAAACCACTTTCTAGTAGAATTAAAATATGTACATGTTAAAATTAAAGAATTTTAGTTAAGGTCAAGCTAACTCCTCAAAACAGGTAAGGCAATTTTTCCAATACCTGTGGGTCAAGCACTGGCCCTGACTATAAAAAAAAAAAAGTTTATCATACTATGCATTAGAAAAGTTAACTAGCAAAGCTATAGTAATCAAAACAGTGTGGCACAGGGACAAAAACAGACACACAGAGCAACAGAACAGGACAGAAAGCCCACTCAGAAACCCCACAAACTCACAGTTAACCTACAGCAAAGGGGGTAAGAATATACAATGGAAAAAACCCAGTTTCTTCAATACGTGGTGCTGAGAAAACTGGACAGCTACATGGAAAAGAATGAGATTAGAACATTCTCTAACATCAAATACAAAAATAAAGTTAAAATGGATTAAAGACCTAAATGTAAGACAGGATATTAGAAAACTCCTAGAGAAAAACATAGGCAGAACACTCTTTGACATAAACTGCAGCAATATTTCTTTTGATCTGTCTCCTAGAGTAATGGAAATAAAAGCAAAAAGACACAAATGAGAGCTAATTAAATGTAAAAGCTTTTACACAGCAAAAGAAACCATAAACAAAGCAAAAGACAACTTATGTACTGGAAGAAATTATTTGCAAACAATGAAACTGACAAGGGAGTAATTTCCAAAATATACAAACAGCTCATAGAGCTCAGTTTCAAAAAAAAAAAATAATAAATAAATAAACAAACAAATAACCCAATCAAAAAATGGGCAGAATACCTAAATAGACATTTTTCCAAAGAGGAAATTCAGATGGCCAACAATCACATGAAAAGATGTTCAACATCTCTAAACATTAGGGAAATGGAAGTCAAAATCACAATGAGGGGCTTCCCTGGTGGTTAAGTGGTTAAGAATTTGCCTGCCAACGCAGGAAACACTGGTCCGATCCCTAGCCTGGGAAGATTCCATATTCCGCAGAGCAACTAAGCCTGTGCATCACAGGCTCTGAGCTCTAGAGCCCATGCTCCCCAACAAGAGAATCCACCACAATAAGAAGCCCATGCATCATAATGAAGAGTAGCCCCCATTCACCACAACTAGAGAAAGCCTGCATGCAGCAATGAAGACCCAATGCAGTTGAAAATAAATAAATAAATACAATTAAAAATACCCCACAATGCAATATCACATCACATCTGTCAGAATGGCCATCCATCATGAAAAAGTCTACAAGTAACATGCTGGAGAGGGTGTGGACAAAAGGGAACCCTTCTATATAATTAATGGGATTGTAAATTGGTGCAGCCACTAGGGAGAACAGTATGGAGGTTTCTTTAAGAACTATAAGCAGAGTTACCATATGAACCGGCAATCCCATTCCTGGCATAGATCCAAAAAGGATGAAAACTCTAATTTGAAAAGATACATGCACCCCAGTGTTCAATAGTGGCACTATTTACAATTGCCAAGACATGAAAGCAACCTATAAACGTCCATCTACAGATAAATGGATAAAGAAGATATGGCAAACATCCCCCCCCACACACACATACTGGAATACTATGCATCCATAAAAATAATGAAATAATACCATTTGCTGCAACATGGATGGACCTAGAGATTGTCATACTAAGTGAAGTCAGTCAGAGAAAGACAAACAAATGATATCACTTGTACGTGGAATCTAAAAAAGTGATACAAATGAACTTATTTACCAAACAGAAACAGACTCATAGACATAGAAACCAAACCTATGGTTATGAAAGTGGTGGGGAGAGAGGTAAACTAGAAGGTTGGGATGAACAGATATCCACTGCTGCTGCTGCTGCTGCTAAGTTGCTTCAGTTGTGTCTGACTCTGTGCGACCCCATAGATGGCAGCACACCAGGCTCCCCCGTCCCTGGGATTCTCCAGGCAAGAATACTGGAGTGGGTTGCCATTTCCTTCTCCAATGTGTGAAAGTGAAGTCGCTCAGTCGTGTCCGACTCTTAGCGACCCCATGGACTGCAGCCCACCAGGCTCCTCCATCCATGGGATTTTCCAGGCAAGAGTACTGGAGTGGGGTGCTATTGCCTTCTCTGCAGATATACACCACTATCTGTAAAATAGATTTTTAAAAAGGACCTACTGTATAGCATATGGAACTATATTCAATACCTTGTAATAACTTATAATGAAAAAGAATATATGTATATTTGAATCACTTTGCTGCATGCCTGAATACAACATTGTAAATAACCTATTGTTGTTTTTGTTGTTGTTTAGTCACTAAGCCATATCCAACTCTTTTATAACTCCTGAGACTCATAAACTAGCCTCCTCTGTCCATGGGATTTCCCAGGCAAGAACATTGGAGTGGGTTGCCATTTCCTTCTCCAGGGGATCTTCCCAACCCAGGGATTGAACGCTCATCTCCTGCATCAGCAGGTGAATTCTTTACCACTGAGCCACCAGGGAAGCCCCCAAATCAACTATACTTCAAGTCAAAAAAAAATGTCATTACTGAGAAGCTGATAAACAAAAGTGCATCCTAGGCTGCATTCATACGTGTATATTTCCATTTCTTCATGTGCTTATTCTACAGATATTGTGAAAGTCATAATAATGATTGGTAGAATGCTGATCAAACTCATTTTCTCTTATGTTGAGGCTACAGATAAACTGTTTTCTAGCATCCCTTGTATGTGGCCGGGGACTGACTTCTGGACAGAGGAATGCGCTAGAGTGAACTACACCATTCCAGCGGTGACCTGTGAAATCTCATGCATAGGAGAGTTCTCGTGGCAGCCTATTCTCAGATAAGGATTCCAAGGACCCAGGATGTGGTATACATAAAAGACTGATCTGGGATCTGAGATCAGATTGACTGAGAAAGCAGGGCTTCCCCGACTGATCTATAACTGACTCTGACATACGGAGATATAAACTCTTGATTTTTTTAAGTCACTAAGTGTTTTGGGATTGTCTATTACAGCAGTTAGCCTTCCCTGACTAATGCTAATGCCACGCCTATACTGTGCCAGCCCCTATTCTGGGTACTAGGGACATAACAGCAAAAAAACAAGAGAGACAAGTTCCTGCTCTTACAGGGTATGTCATATATAGAAGGGAGGCAAGCATAAGCAGTGGTCATTTACATTCATATGGCACTTTATGGTTTACAAAATGATTTCATAGGTACAAATTCATTTGATTTTCTTAACAACATTCTACAGATGAGGAGACAAAAGCTGAAAGATCTGAAGAGCGTTGCACAAGACAAAGGGTTTGGAACTAGACACATGGACCAGTTTTCTGACTCCCAAGCCATTGTTTACACCATGGTGCTTCTCAGCTATAAAAACATGACGGAGCAGGGCAAGTGTTAGTCCTTGTCATAAACTTGTGTTATTCAATTTCAATGAAAAGATATATTATGCAGAAGTATAAGAGTCTTTGTGGCAGCACTGCAGGAGAGGTAGTGGAGGGACGTGACTGGGGAGGGGTACCCTGAGGACCTCAACTGTATTGACCAGTATTTCATTTCTTAAGAGGCTTGGTGGCTGCTGTTGTCTAGTTGCTAAGTCATATCTGACTGTTCTGCAATCCCTTCTCAATCTGGCCCTCTACCCTTTGAGGTGGACTTGGATGGTCCACTGTAGATGACAGGCTCCTTATCCTTGTAGTTTTAGAGGACTGAAGGGAAGGAAGAGAATGAGGTCCTAGATTACTGACTTTGGGGTGGATTTGGGCTGGCTGTGTCTCTTCACCAAAAGTCATAACTCCTGCTAGGAGGCCTTCTCCTCCCAGCTCACTCTGGATTTTGGCATTTGCATTTATTGCGTCGAGCACTGGAAATATCCAGTAAGTTACCATGCATGAATCTGCTGAATCCTCAACATCAGTGTCCATACTGTGGGCCCATGAAGGGGAGCAGATAGAAACAAAAAACTAAATTTTGGTGAATGTTAATAAGCTTCTTGGCTACAAATATTTCTTCGGCAGACACAAAACATTCTTTAGCATCCATCAATAAAAATGCTACTCTGGAAAGAGAAAACTAAATTGATCCATTTTCCACTGCATCTGAATACCAAACCTTCTGGCTTTGATTTTCTAGGACAGTTGCAACTTACTGCCCTGTCCTCTTACTCCTTCAGATTGAGAAATGTAAATATTTTCCCATTGTTAACTCTCAGTTATTGTACCATTTCTTTTGGTTTTCCAAGGCCCTGTCCAATCCTTAGTATATAGTCCTTTTTTTTTTTTTTTTTGGCCACAGTGTGAGACATGTAGAACTTCCCTGAACAGGGATAGAACCTGTGCCCCCTGCAGTGGAAGCATGGAGACCTAACCACTGTACCACCAGCAAGTCCCTATTCCTTTTATCAAATTCTTTACTTTTCTCAAAAAACCCAGCTTGAGAGTATTATCTGCTTCTTTTAGGGTTCTAATAAAACCAGTGTCTCCCTTCCACCCCTGACTCTCTTTCAATTACCACACACACATACCTTTTTTCTCTTTTGAACATTTGAAATAATTCATAGTTACATTACATAAAACTTAAAGAGGAAAAACGTTGACTGAGCACTTATTATACATCAAGAATTGTGATAAGGTTAAGGGTTGGGAATAGAAAAAAAATAACACATAAACCCCCATGTCACAAGGAAGTTACAGACTAGTTGGAGAGACAGGTGAAAGATTAAAGGTAAGGGATACAGTGGTTAAGAGCATGGGACTTGTAGTCAGACAGACTTGAACACAAGCCCAGGCTCAGCCACCTACTGTTTATGTGAACTTGGGCAAAAAATGGGATTAGTACTAGGACTTGGGCTTTCAAATCCCAAAGAAGGGCAATGCCAAAAATGTTCAAACTACCACACAATTGAGCTCATTTCACATGCTAGAAAGGTAATGCTCAAAATCCTTCAAGCTAGGCTTCAACAGTACATGAACTAAGAATTTCCAGATGTACAAACTGGATTTAGAAAAGGCAAAGGAACCAGAGATCAAATTGCCAACATTCATTGGATCATAGAAAAAGCAAGGGAATTCCAAAAAAACATCTATTTCTGCTTCATTGACTAAGCTAAAGCCTTTGACTGTGTGGATCACAACAAACTGTGGGAAATTCTTAAAGAGGTGGGAATACCAGGCCTGCATCCTGAGAAACCTGCATGCAGGTCAAGAAGAAACAGTTAGAACCAGACACGGAACAACAGACTGGTTCAAAACTGGGAAAGGAGTATGTCAAGGCTATATATTGTCACCCTGCTGATTGAGCTTATATGTAGAGTACATCATGCGAAATGCCGAGCTGGATGAAGCACAAGCTAGAATCAAGATTGGTGGGAGAAACATTAATAACTTCAGATATGCAGATGTTGCTGCTGCTGCTGCTAAGTCGCTTCAGTCGTGTCTGACTCTGTGCGACCTCAGAGACAGCAGCCCACCAGGCTTCCCCATCCCTGGGATTCTCCAGGCAAGAACACTGGATCGGGTTGCCATTTCCTTCTCCAATGCACGAAAGTTAAAAGTGAAAGTGAAGTCGCTCAGTTGTTCCCGACTCTTAGCGACCCCATGGACTGCAGCCTACCAGGCTCCTCTGTCCATGGATTTTCCAGGCAAGAGTACTGGAGTGGGGTGCCATTGCCTTCTCCGGATATGCAGATGACACCACCCCAATGGCAGAAAGTAAAGAGGAACTAAAGAGCCTCTTAATAAAGGAGAAAGAGGAGAATGAAAAAGCTGGCTTAAAACTCAACATTCCAAAAACTAATATCATGGCATCCAATCCCATCACTTCATGCCATATAGATGGGGAAAAAATGGAAACCGTGACAGACTTATTTTCTTGGGCTCCAAAATTACTGCAGATGGTGACTGCAGCCATGAAATTAAAAGACACTTGGTCCTTGGAAGAAAAGCTATGACAAACTTAGCGTATTAAAAAGGAGAAACATCACTTTGCTGACAAAGCTCTGTATAGTCAAAGCTATGGTTTTTCCAGTAGTCATGTAAAAGTTGGACCATAAAGAAGGCCGAGTGCCGAAGAATTGATGCTTTTGAACTGTGGTGCTGGAGAAGACTCTTCAGAGTCCCTTGGACTGCAAGATCAAACCAGTTAATCCTAAAGGAAATCAGCCCTGACTATTTTTGGAAGGACTGATGCTGAAGCTAAAGCTCCAATATTCTGGCCACCTGATGTGAAGAGCCAACTCATTGGAAAAGACCCTGATACTGAGAAAGATTGAGGGCAAGAGGAGAAGGGGGCAACAGAGAATAAATGGTTGGATGGCATGCCAACACAATGGACATGAGTTTGAGCAAACTCTGGGAGATAGTGAAGGACAGAGAAGCCTGGTGTGCTACAGTCCATGGCGTGGCAGAGTGGGGCATGACCGAGGGACTGAACAACAACGAGGACCTACCTCACAGAGTCCTTGTGAGGATTAAAAGTAACTGCATTAGCATCTTACTTATCCTTACGTAGTAGTACTTACTTGTACACATGACCATATCATATAGTAAGTTCTTAATAAATGTTACATAAAATTATTGTCAATTGCGATAGTAACACCTTGCACCTGGTTTGGAGGCAGCACAATGGAAGGTACTGATGGAGGACAGCTGCATGTGTTAGTCGCTCAGCCGTGTCCTACTCTTTGCTACCCCATGGACTCTAGCCCTCCAGGTTCCTCTGTCCATGGGATTCCCCAGGCAAGAATACTAGAGGGGACTGCCATTCACTTTTCCAGGGGATCTTCCCGACCCAGGAATCAAACCTGGGTCTCCTGCCTTGCAGGCAGATTCTGTACCATCTGAGCCACTAGGAAAACCCAGAGAATACTGGAGTGGGTTGCCATGCTCTCCTCGTGGGGATCTTCCAGAGCCAGGGATTGAACCTGTGTCTCTTACATCTACCTGCATTGGCAGGCAGGTTCTTTACCACTAGCGCCACCTGGGAAGCCCCAGAGTTGCATGAAGTGAAACTCAAAGTGTCACTTGCTCAGTCGTGTCCAACTCCTTTCGACTCCATGGACTGTAGCCTGCCAGGCTTCTCAGTCCCTGGGATTCTCCAGGCAAGAATACTGGAGTGGGTAGCCATTCCCTTCTCTAGGGGACCTTACCAACCCAGGGATCTAACCTGGGTCTCCTGCATTGCAGGCAGGTTCTTTACTGTCTGAGCCACAGGGAAGTCAGAGTTGCATGGGTCAACACAAATTTAACGGGTGAAGTGATACCTGAGATGGATCTTGAAGAAACAGTAATTTCACCAAGAGATCAAATAGGGATCAAATACAATTTCCATTATAGCAAAAATATTTTTTTTTTCTTTTGGTCCAAGATTCAATCCAGTGTCAAGTGTTGTATTTAATTGCTGTGTTTCTTCAGATCTGGAACAGTTCCTCAAATCTTTCCCTGTTCGGACACTGGCATTTTGAAGAGTACAGGTCAATTATATTATAGACTGTCTTCTGTTTGGATTTGTCTGATGTTTCCTCACGATTAGAGTCGATTATGCATTTTTGGCAGGAACACCACAAAAGATACACTGTGTTCTTGGTGTTTCATATTAGGAGATGCACAAAGTTGATTTGTCCTATTACTGGTGATTTTAACTTTGATAACATAGTTCGGAATATCTGCAAGGTTTCTCAGCTGTGAAGTTCCTATTTTGCCTTTTTAAATGGTATATATTTTGTAGGGAGTTACACTAAGGTTATGTAACTATTCTGTTCCTTAACAAATATTCTCCAAATCAATTTAGCATGGCTTGAGTAAAGTATTCCGATGCATGCACCTGTGCTAAGTCACTTTAGTCATGTCTGACTCTTTGTGATGCTATGGACTGGAGCCCACCAGGCTTCTTTGTCCATGGGATTCTCCAGGCAAGAATACTGGAGTGGGTTGCCATGCCCTCCTCCAGGGGATCTTTCTGACCCAGAGATCGAACCAGTGTCTCCTGCTTGTCGGCAGCCCAAGTATTACTATGAAAGTGAAAGTCCTCAGTTGTGTTGGAGTCTTTGGATCCCACGGACTATACAGTCCATGGAATTCTCCAGGCCAGAATACCGGAGTGGGGAGCCTTTTCCTTCTCCAGGGGATCTTCCCAACCCAGGGGTCAAATCCAGGTCTCCCTCATTGCAGGCAGATTCTTCACCAGCTGAGCCACAAGGGAGGCCCAAGTATTACTACCAGATCAGATCAGATCAGATCAGTCACTCAGTTGTGTCCGACTCTTTGCGACCCCATGAATCGCAGAACGCCGGGCCTCCCTGTCCATCACCAACTCCCGGAATTCACTGAGACTCACATCCATCGAGTCAGTGATGCCATCCAGCCATCTCATCATCTGTCGTCCCCTTCTCCTCCTGCCCCCAATCCCTCCCAGCATCAGAGTCTTTTCCAATGAGTCAACTCTTCGCATGAGGTGGCCAAAGTACTGGAGTTTCAGCTTTAGCATCATTCCTTCCAAAGAAATCCCAGGGCTGATCTCCTTCAGAATGGACTGGTTGCATCTCCTTGCAGTCCAAGGGACTCTCAAGAGTCTTCTCCAACACCACAGTTCAAAAGTATCAATTCTTCGACGCTCAGCCTTCTTCACAGTCCAACTCTCACATCCATACATGACCACAGGAAAAACCATAGCCTTGACTAGCCGGACCTTTGTTGGCAAAGTAATGTCTCTGCTTTTGAATATGCTATCTAGGTTGGTCATAACTTTCCTTCCAAGGAGTAAGCGTCTTTTAATTTCATGGCTGCAGTCACCATCTGTAGTGATTTTGGAGCCCAGAAAAATAAAGTCTGACACTGTTTCCACTGTTTCCCCATCTATTTCCCATGAAGTGATGGGACCGGATGCCATGATCTTCATTTTCTGAATGTTGAGCTTTAAGCCAACTTTTTCACTCTCCACTTTGGGTAATTTTCTAGTAACTTCATTTCTTCCACATTTATTATCTGACATTCTGTTATAAAGAAGTGCTTACTTTTGTTTCTCATTTGTATGTTTTTATCAGTATGTGTTCATGGATGACCATTTTTTAAAATGGCTTATAACCTGATACTATCATTTATTCTAATGCTCGGATTATTTCCAGTTTGGTCAGTGGGAGCTCCTTCAAATTGGCTCCAATGTCCTTTTTATACTCTCCATCACCTTTGTGCTTTACCTTATGTTTTGGTACAATGGGACTTTACAGACTTACCTTGTACTTCCCCTGCTCCTGTAAAGTACCTCTTCTCCAAGAAGCTCTGATTCCTTTCAGTGGGGAATGGTTTTTAGAAACCAAGATCTGGAAACTAGATGTGTTCATTGCTACTAGGTTCTCTTAGTGGGCGAAGTGTTACCCAAACATATACACATACAACTGAATTATCTATCTAAAGTTTGAGTTCATACTGATACTTCTATTTCCAGTATAATCCTACACGATTCATTCTAGCCTTCAGTCTTCCCATATTTTAAACTTACTGCTTAGACAGTGAAAATTTGGCTTTCAATATCCTTAGCTACTTATTTTCTCATTTTCCTTTTATGTACCAAGCTCCTGATGCTTGATTATCTCCTTTGCTTTGGCCTAGTGTTGGCAATGGCATCCCACTCCAATACTCTTGCCTGGAAAATCCCATGGACAGAGGAGCCTGGTGGGCTGCAGTCCATGGGGTCGCTAAGACTCGGACACGACTGAGCAACCTCACTTTCACTTTTCACTTTCATGCACTGGAGAAGGAAATGGCAACCCACTCCAGTGTTCTTGCCTGGAGAATCCCAGGGATGGGAGAGCCTGGTGGGCTTCGATCTATGGGGTCGCACAGAGTCGGACACGACTGAAGCGACTTAGCAGCAGCAGCAGCAGCAGTATTCCTACAGATCCCCTTAGCTCTGACTATTTCACTGGCCCCAATTCTGCGAGCTTTGGTTACCTCTTGGATCTTGGCTCCAGCTCCACAGGCCCCATATTAGCAAAGGATGTTAAGCATGGGAAAGGCATGATCAGATTTGTCTCTTAGAACAATCAGTTTGATGGCAGGGATTAGATTCAATGGAGTTAGAAGTCGTTAAGAGGCTAGGCTTAAAATGGCCTAAACTAAAAATGCAAAGAACAGAGAGAATACAGAAAACAAATATTTAGAAGATAAAAGCTATAGGATTGAGTAATTAATTTGATGCTGAAGCATGGGGAAGAAGAGAGAGCCCAATTTCGTTTTTGGCTGCACCGCATGGCTTGCAACATCTCAGTTTCCTGACCAGGGACTGAACTCGGGCCATGGCAGTCAAAGTGCTGAATCTTAACCATTGGACCAGCAGGGAAGTCCTGAGAGAGCCTAATTTTTAACTTGGGAGATAACAGTAGAAAGGCTGTCACTAAACAAAATAGTGAATTCATGAAGAAAAGCAGATGTAAAGGGGGTGACAAAAGTGTCTAATAGAGGACAATTGTTTCTTTTTGACCATATTGAATATAAACTGTCTGTGGACTCTTGAAGCAGAGTAGCTAGTTGGAGATAGCTTTGGGCATGTGCTTAGACATTACCTGAAAAATGCTCTTCTGTGTGTAAAAGTTCAGAGAAACAAGTGCCTCTAGGGCCAAAGGACTCTCAGAAACACCAAATCCTTATCTGAGACTCTGAAGTCCATTCTTTTGGCTCTAAGTGGGCTACCTGAACTTTGCCCCCAGGAATTAAAACAGAAATTAATGTCCAATAGGGACTTTGAGTTAAAAATATCAGAAGGAAGAAAAGAATAAAGTAGGGACTATGTCTGGCACAATTTCATAAAAATCTGTTTTGTTACTTTTTCACAATTAAACAAAAGCATAAAATTGATTGTCTTAAGAACAGCCAGAATGGTGGTCAAGGAAGTTTATGTCACTCAATAGCTTGTCTTGTGGGGGTGAAGGGGACCAAAGAGAAACTTATAGCAGGCTAACTAATATTGATGATAATTATTACTTATCTGTCTCTTAAGCACTTTAAAAAGTCGATCCAAATTAATTATGACAGAACTCTATAAAGTAGGTACTCTAATTTGTATTTTTCTGATATGGAAATATGACTAAGGAAAGGGGTTTGCAGGCAGAGGTTTCAACTCAAGTTGGATTTAGAAAAGGCAGAGGAACCAGCAATCAAACAGCCAATATCCGTTGGATCACTGAAAAAGCAAGAGAATTCCAGAAAAACATCTACTTCTGCTTTGTTGATTATGCCAAAGCCTTTGACTGTGTGGATCACAACAAATTGTGGAAAATTCTTAAAGAGATGGGAATACCAGACCACTTTACCTGCCTCCGGAGAAATCAGTATGGAGGGCAAGAAGCAACTGCTAGAAGTAGACTGGAACAACAGACTGGTTCCAAATCAGGAAAGGAGCACGTCAAGGCTGTATATTGTCACCCTACTTATTTAACTTATATGCAGAGTACATCATGCGAAATGCTGGGCTGGATGAAGCACAAGCTGGAATCAAGATTGCTCGGAGAAATATTAATAACTTCAGATACGCAGATGACACCACCCTTATGGCAGAAAGTGAAGAAGAACTAAAGAGCCTCTTGATGAAAGTGAAAGAAGAGAGTGAAAAAGTTGGCTTAAAACTCAACATTTGGAAAACTAAGATCATGGTATCTGGTCCCATCACTTCATGGCAAATAGATGGGGAAACAATGGAAACAGGGAGAGACTTTATTTGGGGGGCTCCAAAATCACTGCAGATGGTGACTGCAGCCATGAAATTAAAAGACGCTTGGTCCTTGTATGAAAAGCTATGACCAACCTAGACAGCATATTAAAAAGCAGAGACGTTACTTTGCTGACAATGGCCCATCTATTCAAAGCCATGGTTTTTCCAGTAATCATGTATGGATGTGCGAGTTGGACTATAAAGAAAGCTGAGCGCCAAAGAATTGATGCTTTTCAACTGTCATGTTGAAGAAGACTCTTGAGAGTCCCTTGGACTGCAAGGAGATGCAAAAGGAAATCAGTCCTGAATATTCATTGGAAGGACTGATGCTGAAGCTAAAACTCCAATACTTTGGCCACCTGATGTGAAGAACCGGCTCATTTGAAAAGACCATGATGTTGGGAAAGATTGAAGGTGAGAGGAGAAGGGGACGACAGAGGATGAGATGGTTGGATGGCATCACAGACTCCATGGACATGAGTTTGAGTAAGCTCCGGGAATCGGTGACGGACAGGAAAGCCTGGCATGCTGCACCCCATGGGGTTGCAAAGAGTTGGACATGACTGAGCGACTGAACTGAACAGTGCCTATCTTAATGCAACATCTGTGCTCTTAATTGGCCTACAGTATGGCTTTAGTAAAGATCAAGGAAATAGCAGCCTCCAGAGGAGATGGCCAACAGGAGTTTCCAGTCTCCCTGTGCCTGAGAGGAACCCTGAGGGTCTTTTTAACTAGAATTTTCAGAAATTCCTGTTCCTCTATCTGATTAGCTCAATCTTGCACACAACCCATCAGAAGCCAGCAAACTGGAATTCCTCCAGAGTAGAGGGACAAAGATGACAATGGATATAAACATACAATAAAATACAAGGGAATACGGTAAGAACTTACAAACCATAAAACACGATAGTACAAATACACAAAGAGTTATCATATAGAAAGGGAATGGGACTTCCAGTTTTCTATAAATCTAAGAATAATCCATGGCATAGTGCTATGTGAAAACGCAGAACAAAATATTCCATCAATAACAGCAAATATGTAAACATTTAATACACATGTGAAAAAGGTATTGAAGGTAACTAGCATAGATGAAACACTGGTGAGTTTAGGTAATGGTACTATGGCCAATTTGTGTCTTGACCTTTTTTTAGCATTGTTCTTGAAAAAAGAAATTTTAACAAATAAAAGCAAACACATAAAAATAGAAATAAAAAAGGTATAATCAGAGAAAAATGTTCAGCCTTACTATATTCTGATAACAAATAGATTTATCTATTTATCCCAATGAAAAACATTAAATATAGATAATATCTAGCGCTAGTAAGGTCTCAGGAAATAAGATCTCTAATACAGTTCTGACCAGAGTGTAAATTTTATACACTTTCTGAGGAAAAAACTGGCAAACTATATAAAAAAGAACAAACAGCAGTGACAATCCTTTGATGCAGCAATTCTACTTTTAAGAGTATATCCTAAATAAATAAGGATTTATGTGAAGTTAGAACTAAAAAGATACTCACAGCTTTGTTTATAATCTGTAACAATTAAAAATAATCTAAATGTCTATTATTAGTGAATTTGGCTCAGTAAATTATATAACAATATTATACAGACATCAAAATTATGTGGGAAAGGTACATATACATATTTATGAAATATACATATATATGCATTATGTGAAAGTTGCTCAATCATGTCTGACTCTCTGTGATCCTACGGACTATACAGTCCATGGAATTCTCCAGGCCAGAATACTGGAGTGGGTAGTCTTTCCCTTCTTCAGGGGATCTTCCCAACCCAGGGATCCAACCCAGGTGTCCCACATTGCAGGCTGATTCTTTACCAGCTGAGCCACAAGGGCAGCTCAATATGCATTATATATATGATATATTTTTTACTGCACCACACAGCATATGGGATCTTAGCTCACCAAGTAGAGATCAAACTTGTGCCCCCTGCAGTAGAAGTGCAGAGTCCTAACCACTGGACCACAAAGGAATTTCCTGGAAAAAGTATATTTGATGGCAATATAGTTCACAACTTGAACAAAACAGGTAACTAAATACTCTGCATAGTATGATCCAGTTTTTGTTTAAAAATATTCTATATACATGTGTCATATGTGCATATTGTTTTTACTGTTGTTTAGTCACTAAGTCGTGTCTGCCTCTTTTCAACCCCATGGACTACAGCCCACCAGGCTCCTCTGTCCATAGGATTTCCCAGGCAAGAATACTGGAGTCGGTTGCCATTTCCTTCTGCAGTGGATCTTTCCAACCCAGGGATTGAACCCACATCTCCTATATTGGCAGGTGGATTTTTTACCTCTGAGCCACCAAGAAAGCCTATATGTGCATATACATGTACATCTATGTATATACATATATTTGTTGCTTGATTTCTTTTTATGTATATATAACATTTTACAATTTATTGATTTTATTATTTATATGTACTTATATAACAAAATTATTAAAAATATGTGCTTTTCTCATCTATCAAGTTTGGAAAGATTTTAAAAAATATTTATTAGGTAACACAAAGTTCTCAGCACTTAGTTTGCAATGGAGCAGGATCCTATGGGGCCTTCCATGTGGCCTTTCCCTAAATCCTCTGCTTTAGCTCCTCTCTGAAATACCCAGATAATAGTATTTAATGCACACTGCCTGAATTGTTTTACAGATGTGAAAACCCTTCACAGAATGGAAGATGTTACTTTATAACCCTGAGCACAGAGCCCCAGGCCTTCTGTCACCTAGGGCGGCCGTTTACCCGAGATACCTCACTTTCAGTCAATCAGAAAATTGTAAACCAGCTGATTGCACACCTTGCAGCTCCCTCCATCCTTCACCAGGCTTTAAAAAAATGTGTTGCCAAAACCCTTCAGGGAGCCAGGGTTGGGGGCGGGGGGTGGAGGATGGGGGTGGTTTGGGAGGGGCTGTGGTTTAGAGCAAGGAGTCATCCATCTCCTTACACAGTCCTACAATAAACCTTTCTCTGCTCCAAACTCCAATGCTTTGGTTTCTTTGCTCTCTCTGTGCAGGTGGGCACATGAACTTGCACTACCAAGTTGATGATCAGTAAATACTAGTCCCTCTCTCCTCTCTCGTGACAGAACCATACTCAAGCACCAATTAGAAAATGGCAGACCTGGGATGTAGCCGAAGAGACTTAGGTTTGCATTAGATGACCTCTAAGTGAAAGTGAAGTCGCTCAGTCGTGTCCGACTCTTTGCGACCCCATAGACTGTAGCCTACCAGATTCCTCTGTCCATGGGATTTTCCCGGCAACAGTACTGGACTGGATTGCCATTTCCTTCTCCAGGCGATCTTCCCAAACCAGGGCTCGAACCCGGGTCTCCTGAATTGTAGACAGACGCTTTACCGTCTGAGCCACCAGGGAAGTCCTAACAGATGACCTCTAAAGCTTCTTTCAATTTTGACATTTCATGATCAACACAATCTTCCCCTATTTACCTCTTAAACAATCAACTGGTATAATACAAAAAACTGTATTGAATATTCAGGAGTTGTGTTACTATCACTAGCACGTATTTTGCGAATGGAGGGGGGAGTGGTGTGAAAAATAAGAGGGCACGAGGGAAAGCTGACACAAAACCCAGCACACTTCTTCATTAACAGTTCCCGGGCTTCCTTTCTTTGTGAATGAGCGGCCGTCCTTAGGCCTCAAAGCAGACACTATCCGTAAAAATGGAGTTACTTTCCTTTTCCAAGGAGCTGCCGGGTGGACCAACACAGAAGAGTGGAGTGTCCTTTCCAACGGCCTGAGAGTACGGCAGACGTTCAGGACCCTGGGATCCAGTCAGTAGGCGACAACCGGGGATTTCTCGTTAGGCACCGAGAAGGCCTTTCCTAGTCGGCCGAGCATGGCCTTCTCCTCCGGGGGCCGGCTCGCGGCAGGTAGAAGCGCTACCGCGCGGAGAGGCCGAGGGCTAGGCCAGGTACCCTTGCGGCCCACGTGCGCACAGGCGGCCGAGAGGCTGGGGCCCTCGGCTGAGGGGCGGGGCGAAGGCCACGGGGCGGGGCCAGCTGCGCGCGAGGGGCGGGGGAGGGGGCGGGGCGCGCAGCGTACTCTGGGCAGGCCCCGCGCTCCTCCTCCTCCTTCTGCACCTAGGCCCGGCAGTCCGAGCTCCTCCCCCGGCTCGGCCTCTCTCCCCTCCCCTGCCCTCCCTCTGTCCAACCGTTCCTCCCTCCCTCCTCCCCTTCTTCCTCGGTGAGGCGCTCCTCCAGTAGCCAGGCAGCATGGCGGCGGTGGAGACTCGTGTGTGCGAGACGGACGGTTGCAGCAGCGAGGCCAAGCTCCAGTGCCCCACCTGCATCAAGCTGGGCATCCAGGGCTCGTACTTCTGCTCGCAGGTAGACTCCCGCTTCCCCCGCGGCCCCGCTGCCGCTTCCCTCCCCTCTCCTCTTTGCCCTCGCGGCCGGTCGGGACACGCTCCTCCTCTTCCCCGGGCGGGCTCGCCGGCCGCTCTTCCTCCTCCGCCCTAGTCTGCCGCGCCGCCGCCCCCTCTCGCCTCCCGGGGATCTGGGGCCCCTGCGGACCCCGGCCGCTTGGGGCGCCCGCGGGGGTGGGGGCGCGGGCGCGGGCGTGCTGCCTTGTGGGCTGGGGGCGGAAGCGGAGTTGCCCCGGGTCTCCCGACCGCCCTAGGGCGCCGCGTTTAGGAGCCAGTTCTCGACGCGCATCTTCTGACCGGGTGGGGGCTGCCAGGTGTGCGGGCTACGCGGGACAGGTGGGATCGCCGGGGAAGGGGCCAGCCCTGGCTGTGCGAGTCGCCACAGCTGCAGCTCCCGGCGGGGCTCTGGTCTTGGTCGGTGGGGGCTGTGGAGCCGTGTAGTCACTGTGGTCCTACGGGATTGGGGATCGAAGAGACCCGCTGGGCTTGGAGAAGGGATACCTGGGACGGTGGGGGCGCCGAGACGGGCAATGCTAGCTCCAGCCCCACCTACCTCTGTCCCTAGGTTTTACTACCGCACATTGACACTTAAGCAACTTTGGAGTTGCGGATGGAGAGGGAGCTGTGTAATTCATTCTTTTCCTTTGGCACTCAGAATTATTGATTTACAAAACCGTAAGGTAACAATATGAGTCACCTCAGATTAACTGAACTTCCCACTGAGCGAAAAAGACAGTTCCATTAAGGATTATGCTTTAAGGCCGTATTTTAATAAGTTTTGTGCAGTGGAGCAAAGCCAGCATTGAATGGTGTCCGGACTGAAACGTGTGCTAGTGTTTGTTTACTGAAGAGCCCTAGTGTTCCGGCTGCATTTAGACGCTCAGAGTTTTGGCCTGGCGGCATTTGTACGGCTTTTCGTTACAATCCAGTTTTGTTGAAGAGAGGCACGGGAATATTCAAGTACGAAATTGGTAGTGTCCTGCGGGGAGGAGAGCATGCACAAAGAGTCTAAAGGCACCGACAGGGCCCTGTCCTTGCCATTGACTGAGATCTTGAACTAGTCAGGAGTATCTTTCTGAGCTCCAGTCCCACCACTGTCCAGACGGGAAGATGAAGTTTTTACTAATGTATTTCACAAGGTTGTTCTGAGACCCAAAGTATCCAACGAATGTGAAATCTTAATAAAACAAAGGCAGTATTTTTTAAGGCTGGCAGTAGAGCCTAGCACATATGTATGTGTATATATACACAAATGAATAGAAGGAAAACATACATGAACAGTAAGCACAAATATAACTTTCAAATATAAATGTGTAAACATAAAGCTGTATGTGAAATGAAGATGTAAATAAAATCCCGGAGATCCAGCACTTGTAAGATAAGTTGTTGTAAAAGATCCTAGCAATGTTGTATAGGACTTGTTTTCAGATAGGATATGATCCTTGACCTTGTTAGTATCATTTGGAAAAAGTTACACTTGGAGAAGTGTTGCTCTTTCTAAAAATAGCACTGGGACTTCTCAACATGCTGAACCTGGTCTGAGTCCTTTTGTTTCTTTAAAATAATTTTTAAATTCTGTGATTTGTTGAGGCCTGTGTGGGACCTGGACTTTAAAAAAAAAAATCCAGTAATTTGTTTTTGAAAATCATGTACTCTGAGTAGAATAATGTGGTGTTTTATGTTTTGCTTAAATTTAGTTGTCGTTTTGTAATGTTACATGAAATAATATGTACAGACACTTGTTGAGATTCTGAAAAGATGCTGTGAAACTATACTCATCAAGGATAGGTGATACTCTCCTAGGCATGTATTATTTAGTAGAAAGGACATTGGCTCATTGGGGTTTTTGGGAACATGCCAACACATTTGTGAAAACACGCAGGGTATATTTAGTACAGTAGGTATTTCATGTTGGATTCTGCAGGTATATTTCTTGTTCCATTGTTATGCCTGTAGTTGAATATATCCTGACTGATGCTTGAAGCTCTCTCTCTTCATTCCTGTTGCTTCCTCCTTTAGTCAGTTTTTAAAATTTCTCACCAGTTTCTCTTAGTTCATTTCTCTATTGTAGTTTCCCACCTTGCAAGTAAACACTCACACACACACTCACACACACACACAAATCAAAGGAACAAAACCTTTCATGCAAAAGTTATTTTTCCCCTAGCATAGCGATCTGACTGTGCTTCTCCCCCACCTATAATGAATAGAATTGCCATTACTTGCAGGATTCTAGCCCCATAGTTAGGGCACCTTTTCTGAGTCCAGCTTTATTCTCTTGCTTTAACCAGAGTCTGTATTTATACTTGTTCCTTTACACGGAATATCACCTGTCTTCTGAAATCATAGATGTTCTTTCAGTCCCAGCTTGAGACCTTGTTCAATCACTAAGCCGGTTTCCACATTTATGATGAAATTGGGGCTTCTCCTTGCCACTTCTCTGATCATCTTCACTAGCAGTGGTCAGTCTTGTCTCTTCTCCTTGCTTCTGTGGTCCCCAGGCTGATTGTCTGACCAGCTCGTCTTTGGGAATAAACTGTGAACAAAACTATAAGAACAGAAGTAAGTCTTTTCTGGTTATCCTGTCACAGCACCTTATTTCCTTTATAACATTTTATACAGTCTGATCATTTGATTTTTGTTTATCTGTCTTTCAGTCAGAAGGTGAGCATCATGAATAAACTCTCACTGCCCTCTCCTCATTTCTCAACACAATGCTCTGCGTGTAATAGGAGGTCAATAAATGCTTGAGTCAAAAGGCAGAATAAAGAGGTGCATTCATGCATGCTCAGTTGTGTCCGACTCTGGGACCCCATAGACTGTAACCCCCAAGGCACCTCTGTCCATGGAATTTTCCAGGCAAGAATACTGGAGTAGGTTGCCATTTCCTCCTCCAGGGGATCTTCCCAACCCAGGGATGGAACCCTCATCTCATGTATTGGCAGGCAGATTCTTTACCACTGAGCCACCAGGGAAGCCAGAATAAAGAAGTAAACTGCCACAACTGAATCACAGTTCTGTTACTTACTAGCTGTGTGCTTTAGGCAGGTAATCTTTGTTTTTTGTTATAACCTTTCATTTTTTAACATTAATTATATTATTTTTGTTTGCTGGGTCTTTGTTGCTGCGCAGCAGCTTTCTGTAGTTACGGCAAGTGGGCATCTCATTGCAGTGGCTTCTCTAGTTGCAGAGCACTGGGTTTAGCGCACCCAGGCTTTAGTAGTTGCGGCTCCTGGGCCCTAGAACACAGACTCAGTAGTTGTGCACTGGGCTTAGCTGCTCTGTGGCTTTTGGAATCTTCCTGGACCAGGGACCGAACCCATTTCTTGTGCATTCGCAGGTGGATTCTCATCCACTGTACCACCAGGGAGGTCCCATTACAGCCTTTAAAATGGGGCTTTGAATAGTACCAACCTCAGGGTTTGTATGTATTAATGAAACACCTAGCGTAGCAATACATTTAATCAATGTTAGCTCTTTTTATCGTTATACTGTATTTATGCTTAAGAAGATAGGAATGTTTTTACTTAAGATGCTTAATTTTAAGACAGTTTTTTGTATTTTAATGAGTAAAACCTATTTCACTTGAAATCGAGCTTTACAGGAGTTTGTGATGTTTCATGGTATTTCTTTATAGCTGTATCCGTCTTATTCAGTAGTAGTTGACTAGGTTTAATAGTAGCTTAGTAGTTTACTCATAGTCCCAAAGAGTTTGTAAGAGTTTTTTGAGGATGGAGGCTGTGCTGTACTCATTTTTGTATTTCTCGTAAGTACCTTGTACACAGTAAGCACTCAGTTCATTAAATGAAAGAAAAATGGTCATTAGGCCTGAGAAGGAAAGGCAAAGAGCAGTCCGGCCCTTAGTGAACACCCCAGGGCAGATACTATCTTGACTGTAGTTTAAAGGATCTGCAGAGAAGCACCTGAGTGATTTGCAGCCCTTCATAATGCGTAAGCACTTAAAAGGAAGAAGCCTGGGTTTGGAGTCTTACCTGGGTTTTTTGTGACCATGTCTTTGAGTAGGTTGTGTCCTGTTTTATAAGAGAGCGCTAATGATGCACCCTCCTTATAGTTGAGGTGAAGGTGAATAAGAGCGTGCAAAGCGCCTCAACACTGTGTTCAGTAAATAGTGTTGTTGCACATGCCTTATGTCTACTACCATTGTAGCTAGCCATAAGGAAGGTTTAAAATGTTTGAGGAGGAGTCTTATTTGTTATGAACGTTTTGCACAAATTCTTGGAATAGGTTCTTTCACAGAAGTAGTGGCCATGTAAAGTGACTGCCTGGATCTTCAGTAAGAAAATGAGTGGGTGGGCATCTCGTATGTTGGAGTGGAAAAGTGAGGAAAGATTTGCACTTCCAATATGTAGGTCTTTGAAATGTAGCCCTGTCCTCTAAAACACTTTCTCCTTTGATAACAAAGTTCCTGACATTCCTAGGGATTTTCTTAAAATTCCTTAAATTACCTCACACTATTTCTAGATATTGCTGTAAGATAGCAATATCTAGTTGTGATTTTTTTTCCTTAAAAATAACTTTTATTGTAGAAAAATTAGAAAATACAGGTGAAAGGTTGCTTGGTGATAATTTCTGTAAGTCTTTTGATGGGTAGTCTTACATGTATTCCTACATACACTCATGTGCGTATACTTGTATGCATTTTTATCAAAATGGCTTGATCATATACATAATCTTAGGGAATTTTCTCTCTTTTATGTCTTAAGTAATACATTTGGAATGTGTATAATGGCTCCATTTACATTATCCTTTGTAATGGCTGAATAATATTTTATGTGATAGATGTACTGTCCTGTATATTTACTCATGTATGGTTGAATTTACTCTCTTTTTAATTTTTTAGCTGCTGTTTAACTGTTTTGCAGTAAACGTTCTTGTGAAATTTTAAATCATTTTGATTACTTGAGAGTATAGAGTAATGGTGGGGCTGGTATATAAACCAAGGATTGAACCCACCTTGAGGTGCTGGTAGTTCTCACAGTGTAGTTAATGGATTATTAATAGTTTGAGAACCTCCTGGTGGAGATCTCCTTTAACTGACATGCTTGTATTATAAATGTTTATGTTGGAGTCTTGGCATGAATTATATATTTTTATTGTAGAACTTGTAAAAAGCAAACATCATTTGGTTGGTAGATAATCAAAAGTTTAACCAATCTTTAACTCCGAGTTACTGTTTTAGAGATTGAAGGGCTATTGGAAGTAGATATGAGCTTATACTGTTCATATAGTTTGTGACAGAAGTGTTAGTCACTTATTTTTTTCTTCCTTTTTTTTTTGGTGAGTCTTTTTCAGGTTTGGCGTACTTGCACAATATTTAGTTTGGTCTTAGTTAATTTGGTGGGGATGACAAACACATAAGCCTGTGGCTAAACACATACCCAGCTCTAGATAGGAGGGAGAAGCAGTAGCGTGGTGGCTCCTGTATAAATGAGGAGTTGTCCCTGGTATTAATAGGAAATCCGTTTAGTAGATGTAACATGGGCAGGAATGTGCTATAGAGCAACCGTTGAGATCTCTCTCCATGTTAAAGTTCTAATGAAACAAAATATAGGTATAGCCATCCTCTCTGCTTGATCTTGAACCTTTCTTGACTCAGTTTTAACATGAAGCATGTGCTTATTCATGCTTGGTCAGCTCAACAATTGTAAATCTTTTTTTTTTTTCCTTTGATTGGTATCAGCCTTGGGTCTGACTTTGAATAAAGAACAGTTTAACACACCCAGTAAGCTAGGTCCGCCTTTCTCAGTGTGTGTATTTAGCTGCAATAGTTGAACGTGGGACAGGGACCTCTGAAACGTCCTCTCAACTGTTCATTGCAAATGATTTTTCTTTTTGTGCACTCTTCACAGTAGCTAAGTTGTGGAAACAACATGGATATATAAATGGGTAAATATAATGTGGCATAAACATATAATGGAATACTAGGCAGTTTTAACAAAGAAGGGAATTTTGCAGTGTGCCACAACATAAATGAATCTGGAGGACTTTGTGCCAAGAGAAATTAGCCAATCATCAAAAGTGACTACACTTAACACGAGGTACCTGAAATTGTTTAAATTCATAGGCTCAAAGAGTGGAATGGGTGAAGGGGGAAATAGGGAGTTAGTAATCAATAGGCATTTAAGTTCAGTCCTGCAGATGGATAAGCTCTAGAGATCTGTTCTTTACCATTGTACCTATATCAACACTTAAAATTATTAAGAGGATAGGTCTCATGTTAAGGTGTTCTGACTATTCTTTTTTAAAAGTTCTGTTTTTTTTTTTTTTTTTTTTTCCCCCCAGTAATCTGTCTGTTTTATAGCCAGGTTCAGTGGGGACTTCTTCCTGATATACCAGAGCTCTGTGGTGTCTGTTGGAAGGCATTCCTAAAATCCCTGTCATGGGGTCTGCTACTGTGGCCTTTGTCTAGGTCATAGGCTCAGGCCTCTCAAGAGTGGGTAGGGTATAAGTGAGATTTTGTGACTTTAGCAATTTTCTTATCATAAAGTGGCAGGCAACAGAGACGTTTCCATCTCTGTTGAGAACTTGTATTAATTGTTCCTGCCTTGATAAAAGGTGCAAAGGGGCAGCCCTTTGCATCAGATTCTGAAGGTTGCCCTGCCTTATCAATCAAGCCATGAGCTCAGATCATTTAGTAAAATAGGTAAGTTGTAAATGCCATTAGGTTTTAGATGTAACATGACTTCTTCCCCCTCTCTCTGACTGGGCATTTATTTTCTTACTGATTATTTCACTAACGGGTACTAGTGATGGGCTTAACTATTTGAATACTGATAACCTTGCATAGTTCACTACTAAAATGTAGAGGAAAATATAAATGGAGGTATTATGTGATTTAATATTGCTTTTGAATTGAGGTTCTTAAGTACCTTAAAATCAGGATCTGTACTTTTTTTTTAAAACTCATTTGTTTTTATTAGATGTTGAATAGAATAAAAAACTAATAGTAAGTCAACCACAGTATCTAAAGAAACATGGTACAGTAAATGCATCTGTATTTAACCACCTGAATTATTAAAAAGAATATATTAATGAAGCAAGTAAAACCAGAAAGCACCTATGTGTCTCTCACCCTAGAGGAACTCCCTGTTCTGAGCTGCCTTTATCATTCATTTGCTTTTCCATGTATTTGATTCCTTAGATACACATTGTTTCGTTTTGATGTTTCTGAAAGTTTTATAAATCATTGCACGTATTCTTCTGCAACTTGCTTGCTTTATATTCTGTTCTTGAGATTCACCCTTGTTGCGTGTCGCTCTCGTTCTTTCATTTTCATTGCTGCATAGTATTTGTGAATTAATGTATCAGTTTATTCATTCCTTTGTTGATGGAAATTTGGGTTGTTCTAGGTTTTTACTATTATAAACAGTACTACTCTAAACATTCTTGTACTTAGCTCCTGATGCCTATGTGCAAGAGTTTCTCTTGGGTATACAACCAGGGGAAAAGTTCTTGGGTCATGGGTTATGTATGCATTCAGCTATGTTTTGACTGAGCCAGAATTTTTTCCAGTGTGATTGTGCTTATTCTCCCATTAGGAGAAACTTTATATTGTTCCATATCCTATCTGGGACTTGACATTAATAGACATTTTTGGGTTTTGCCTGTTGTGTTACTTATGAATAACAACATTTGTTGGGCTATTTTTGCATCTGCAAACCTGCTAAAATTTACTGTCCTCAAGAGGCCAAGAAGTTACTTGTATGGACAGGAAGTACTTAAAAAAAAAAAAAAAGTTAAATGACCTGGAGGTGCTAAGTGAAAGTATAGACAAGGATTTTTTTTCTTTTAATTATTTTATAACTTGATTGAGTATCCCTAGCTTTTTATTGTGATGATTTTCAAACATAGAAAAGTTTAAAGAAGAGTCTTATAACTAATTGCAGTATACCATCACCTACATATTTTGCTCTAATTGCTTTATTTATGAGTTCTTATGTGTATTGCATTTGTATATGTATTAGTTGAAAATTTTTGAGTCACAGAAAACATGACACCTTACCCATTCATTACATGGTTACATGTAACCATCTTCAGCATGTATCTTCTAATGACAGGGATATTCTTTCTTACTTATTAATACAGTACCATGATTACCTGTAAGAATATTGCCAAGAATTCCCTAATATCTCCTAATAGTCAATCCTATTTGAATTTATCAATTATCTCCTGAACATATTCAGTAGTTGTGTTCTTGGTTAATTTTGGAACCAAGATCCTTTCAAAGCTCACAAGTAGCGTGTGATTGTTACATTTCTTAGTACAGAACAGTCCTTTCATCTTTATTTTCATGATGCTGGCTTTTTGAAGAGACTAGTCAGTTGTCTAACAGAGTGCACACGTTCTTGGTTATCTGATTATTTCCTCGTAGTGTCTCTAAGTTGTTCTTTTATCCCCTGTCTGTTCTGTCAGGATTCACTTGACAGGACTCGTGAGTGATGCTGTGTGCTTCATATTCTGTCACATCAGGAGGCGCTCCTAAATGTGATCGCTTGGTTAGGAGGTGCTGCCTGCTCACTGTACGCTGTTTTTCACTTTGTAATTAACTACCTACCATAGTGCCTTTGAAGGACAGTGGATTCTGTGTCCTTTTGACCTTCCTCCAGTAGTTTCTGATTGTTCCCTAGCTCTCTGGCCCAAGACAAACAAGGTTTACCTTGCAGCTTCCCTGTCCCAGATCTGGAATCCAGCCTGTCTCCAATGAGCCCTTGTTTCTGGTAGGAATGTCTTTAGAAATCTAGTTCTGCCTGCTCAGTATGCTCCATACTGAGCCACTGCCTGGAGTCCCTGCCTCGAGAAGAAAGGTACTGAGATCTTCAAGAAAGTGTGCTGATGGCTCTGGAGGACACAAATAAAACTGCTAATGGGCAGTTTTTCAAAGCAGCGTAATAAAAAGGTGCAAAATGGTATAGATAAGGTCCTAGAAGGCCTTCTGCAGGAGAGGTTAAGAAATGGATTTGGGTACACTGAAAAAAATAAATAAAAAGGTAAGTAAAAAGGTGTCTGTTAGCAAGGAGGAGAGGACATTCTCTCCAGGGGAAGGATGTTTATGGAAGTAGGAGCAAGCTGAGGCATGTGTGTTACAGCAAGTAACCACAGCCTTGCAGTGGTGAAGAGTCTGAGTACAGAAATACAAGGAAATAAAATGATTGTTAGCAGGGCCAGAGACTTTGTATTCCACTGAGTATATTTTTTTTAAATGTAAATACCTCCATTTGTTTTTTTGTTATAAAAAGCAGTGC
The DNA here is from genome assembly GCF_003369695.1 of Bos indicus x Bos taurus. Taxonomy (NCBI): domain Eukaryota; kingdom Metazoa; phylum Chordata; class Mammalia; order Artiodactyla; family Bovidae; genus Bos; species Bos indicus x Bos taurus. The sequence goes on along the minus strand of NC_040081.1, from coordinate 25,825,060 downwards.
ATGATCTTTGCATAAATTTAAAACAGAAGTGTTTAAAGTAAAAGCTGTGTCATGATCGTATCCTAAGAGTGTGTTACAGTTTGGTTTATTATTTTTTCAGACTTTTATATATTTATTACATAGAGGTTAAGAGCATGGAAACTGTCTCAAGAGAGCCTGCATTTAAAACCTGGCTTTGCCATTAATGAGCTGTGTGGGCTTTTTTTAACGTGTTAATTTTTCTGTGCTTCAGTTTTCTCATCTGTTAAATAGGAAATAATAGAATCTACCCTGTAGAGTTGTGAGGATTAACGGTGCATATAGTACTGCCTAAATCAGTGCTTGGCATATGGTCAGCATTCATGTATTACTTGTTGTTTTTATGTTTTTGAAACAAAACCAGAATCATTGTTTTGTATAACATACAGCTTTGTAACTTAACTTATTTAAAAATGAATTTCTTTTTTCTACAGGTAAAGAACACATAGAGACGTTACTATCCTAACCATTTTTATGGGTACTTTTCAGTGGTGTTTATTATATTTGCATTGTTGTAGAACATATCTCAAGAACTTCTTTAATCTTGCGGAACTGAAACAGCTCATTAAACAGCTCTCTTTTGCTTGCTCCACGCAGCCCTGATAACCACTGTTCTGCTTAATTTGTGGAGAACAGCATGAGTATTTTAAAAGAAACATTTTCCAGGTGATTCGAGGACCTGTTCAGGACTGAGAACCGTATTACCCCATATCAGCTCCTACAACTTGGTAGATATCTCTTGGTGTTAAGAAAAAGTGGGGTAAAAACTTCACCATTCTAGCTTTAGTAGGTACTCTGTAGCCAGTGCTTTGGTGCAGTGAAATAGGTGGAAAGCAGGGTAGTGAGACAAAGCGCTGTCAAAGAAGTGCTGAATAAATACATGTGCCCTGTTGTTAGGCATGGGGTGGGATGAGGTATGGTGTGGACACTTTATGAAGGTAGCATTTGTAACAGACTGAAGGGATAGGTTAAAACTTGTGAGGACAAGATGTGAATATGAGTGTCAGGAACAGATAGACGAGGTCGTGCAAGGGAAAGGACAGTGTGGTATTCTCTGGGGGAACTCTCATCCTAGTTTAGTTAGGTTGTTGGTACATTTTTCAGAGATAAGGAAGGAAAGGTTGCTCAGGTAAGAGTCAGAGGTTGATTCTTCATGGTGTGGAGAATAAGTCACTCACGGGTTTTGAGTGGTCCTAGTCAGGTAAAGAAATGGGAGAAGAATGAGATTGTGGTATAAGGAAGGAACAGTGTTCAGTCTTCAAGAGTTACTAGGAGGCACAGAATGTACTTGATGCTGTCAGGGGTCTTGAAGACTGTGCCCTTGTTACTTCATGGCCTCAGCAAGTAAGAGGATGGCGGGTGTCCTGAGAAGTATTTATTATGAATACTTTGATTCCTTCATTTCCTCAAATATTCATATATTTTGAAATACAAGTCTTTAGCTAGGTAAGCTGTTTTGTGAGACAGTTCCTCAGTTTATTTAATGAGAATAATCCTATTAGTCCTCTTATTGAAAAGGTGGGATTTGATGTAGGTCTCACAAACCAAGTACAAAACACTCTGAAATCCTCTGAGGAAAATACAGGGCTATTTATTTGAATAGCTGCTTTTCAGTGAATGTGATGAATTTCAGCATGTTTATTAATGGTTGATGATAGCTACATTGAAATTTTAATTGGGAGAGAAATTGACATGGTTTGACATTGATCCAGTGCACTGTAAGCTTTAGAACACCAGGTAGTCTGAAAAATGTAAAACATGTTCTGCTTTTTTAGGAGTAAGTTGATAATCTTGTTAATTCCCCCCCCCCCCCCCCCCCCACCGAATAGAATCAAGGAGGGTTATTTCTAAATCTTGGCAGTTTTTCCATAGCTGTGACTTTTTAGAGTAGATATGAAAAGAAAATAGTTTACCATGAATACTTAAGGTGGGAACCAAAACTTAACTGTTGGTCTTTGCACATCATCTTGGGCTTTTTACTTTCCCCAGTATGAAGTGACAATCAAGGAGAATCGTTTTGAAATAGGGTTCCTTTAAAAAACTTACATTGCTTTTAGTTTGTTCACAGTTTATTAGAGAATCAAATTAAGAGAGATCACCATGAAATAGATGATTAATTGAATTGTAGAGGCAGTACATGCTAAAGGGTTTAGAGGATGTGTCATTTCTCACTGGGGAACAGGAGGAGTTTTACAGAAAACGTTGTATTTAAAATCATTTGTTGTTATCTTCTGAACTCTTGAAGGAAAGTATGATTTGAATGGAGAGGAGGAAGGCATCTGATTATTGAAGCTTAATTGCTTTGAAAGATAAGATATGTATGAAATTGGGCATAGGTCAGAGTGGTACCACCTCCTGCTCCTGTCCCAGTCAGAGCCCCTCTTTTTCTGTTTAAATACTAAAGAGTTCTAGATTTCTTTTTACAAGAGTTCTGTGATCAGTAGGGGTAAAAAGAAAAACTTGGCACCTACTCTGATACACTCCAGATGGTATGCATTTGCAATTAGAATAAAAAATTCTTTGTTTATTTAAAATTCAATAAGATTTGATGATTGAATTTTTGGATGTTGTCATGTTGTAAATAACATTACCTTCTGAATGGAGAAACTTGGAACAGTCAACAAATAATGCTGAATGTTTAGATGTGCCCACTGTAAGAGGTGAGTCACAAGAACGACAACATTAGGAAGGATGTGAGATTGATGAGAAAAGAAAGAATAACATGATTGTCTTTGCTGATGCTTGCCTGACAAGCCTTGTTCACCATAAGGTGACGTCCCCCAGGAAGAGGTTGAAAGAGATGAGCTGTGTATTTTGGCCACTGGGGGGATACCCAGTTGTGGAGCAAAGAGTAGGCTGTCCAGTTGGTCACACTGTGAGCAGAAAGTATAAACACATTGCCTTAATGCTGTATTAATTGGTTTAAATCTACTTTAAGTGACAAGATGCCTTAACTCAGAAAACAATTTGTCTTTTAGAGAGAATCTTCCTGCAGCTGGAAAACGGCATTCAGCTTAAAATACTGGCTGTAGAAAAGGAACTTAAATATATGTGCACTGGACATTTTAGAGATTATGCCAGTTATGTATTCAATATGGCTTTGATTCTTGAAAACACATGCATATGGCTTAGAAACAAATATTCTAATACCAGGTATCTCTTAACCTGGTGTTAGTTTTTCAATTGTTACTGAGAAATCGACAGAACATTGAATAAGTTTAAGGTATTGTTGTACAGTCACTAAGTCGTGTCCGACTCTTTGTGACCCCATGGACTGTAACCCGCCAGGCTCCTCTGTCCATGGGATTCTTACTGGAGTGGGTTGCCATATCCTTCTCCAGGGGATCTTCCCAACCCAGGGATTGAACCCAGGTCCTCTGCATTGGCAGGCGGATTCTTTTTACTACTGAGCCACTAGGGGAGCCCATTAAGGTATACAACATAATAATTAGATATTGTATACTTTGTGAAACAGTTACCACAATAAGTTCAGTTATTATTCATCACCTCACAGTTTCAGTTTTTTTCCCTTGTGATGAGAACTTTTTAAACAACTTTCAAATATACAATATTGTTAGCTATACTCATCGTGTTGTACGTTATATCCCCAGAATTTGGTTTTCTTTCCACCACTTTAAACTGATTATTTTGGCATTCAATTCCATATCTCTAAAAGATATGGTGTATTTCTCTGTCTTGATTATTTGGTTTAGGCCTTGTCACTAGGTTTCCTGTGATGGAGGAAGAGAGTTTGGCAGTTATACTCCTCACATGCCATGTGGCTCTCTTCTGACTTGTAAAGTGGTTTTGAGTCATGTAGTCTACTTGCCACTTAATAGTTGTGTGACCTTGGGCAGGTAGGTCATTTAGCGTGGCTCAACTTTTCTCATCAGTAAAATGAGTACTGTATATATAGTATCTACTTCATAGGATTCTTAGGACTTAACATATGTAAAGTAGTTGAAATAGTGACTAGCACACAGTAGGCTCTACATAAGTATTATGTATTATTGTTACGGTATAATTACTTTTCCTTCCTTGTACAACTCCATTCACTTAGCTTTCTGTGTAGTAAGTCCCCCTACATATGAACCTTGGAGAGTTGCAAACTTTAAAAGATATGAACGTATGTTTGCACGTCCACTTGTGTTTAAATTCATGTGTCTGGTGTACATTGTCACATGTGTCCTCCACACGAGGCTGTGCTTTTGTTTACTTTACTGTAAAGTACTGTTGCCATGCAACATCAGGAGATTACTAATGAAGACCTGATGGAATCGGAGGCCCAGAGAAAGGACCAAGAGAGACAAGAGGAAGAAGTAATTGAAGAACCAAAGAGATTCACAACATGGGAAATGGCAAGGGGATTTTCTTTATTTGAGGAGGCGCTGTTAGTTTTTGAGGCATAGGACCCAAACGAAGAACGGTACATGAAGGTTGCAAAATGCCGTCCAGTGTTCCGGCTTGTCTGTGATAGGAAAAAAAAGAGATACTGCCTAGACATTGCTGGATTGTAGTTTTAAGAGAGTAGATAGAACCGAAAACATCAAGGAGCCAGAACCTGTGCCATCCGTGTCAAGCATGAGTGAAATTGCAGCTGCCCTCCGTGCTGCTGCTGGCGACCGTTCCGCTCTGCCGTCTCTCACCGCCGCTGCCTCCTTGTCAGTAACTCTTGTTGCGCGTTTACTCAGTGCCCGCCCCTGTGTGCCAGCTGTTGTTCTGTACTACTGTACTTTTCAAGGTACTGTGCTATAAGATTAGAAATGATTTTTTTATGTATTATTTGTGTGAAAAGTATTATAATCCTATTACAGTACAGTACTGCATAGCTGATTGTGTTAATTGGGTGCTTGCGCTAACTATTGGACTCACAAACCTGCTCTTGGAACGGAACTTGTTTGTATATAGGGGGCTTGCTGTAACCTGTAAACGTTTTGTAGATAATCTTTATCAAGCTGAGGAAATTCTCTTCTATTTTACTGAGAGTTTTTATTATGAGTGGTGGTTGATTTTTGTTTCCAACCGTATTGTGGATTTTTGTTTCATCTTGCACTTATGTTACCTTCTGCTTTATGTATTTTGAAGCTCTGTGGATATATACAATTTAAACTGTTATATCATCTTAGTTATTTGACCTTTTAAAAAAATCATTAACGTAATTTTCCTCTTTATCCTTAGTAATTTTCTTTGTTATTGTCATACTGGTCCTGAGGCTCTGTTTTTTATTTTTATTATTTTTTTAATCTTTTCTGTGTTCAAATGGGATAGTTTCTTTGGTCTTTTAAGTTCACTGAATTTTTCCTGTCATCTCCATTATGCTACTGGATGCTGCTGCTGTGCTTAGTCAGTTGGGTCTGACTCTTTCTTGGTAACCCCTTGGGCTGTAGCCTGCCAGGCTCCTCTATCCATGGAATTCTTCAGGCAAGAACACTGGAGTGGGTAGCCTTTCCCTCCTCCAGGGTATCTTCCCAACCCAGGGACGGAACCCAGGTCTCCTGCATTGCAGGCAGATTCTTCATCAGCTTAGCCACCACGGAAGCTTAGCTATTGTATTTTTCGGTTTTATAATTTTCATTTGGTTTTTCTGTATATCTTTGGGAATATTTTCTTTTTTCCCATTGGTATAAGAGTGTTTTTGGTTGATTGTTGGAGCGTTTTAATAATAGCTGCTTTAAATTCTGTCAGTTAATGCCAACATTGGTGTCAGCTTAGCACTGGTGTCTGTTGACTCACTTCCCTTATAAATTGAGATTGTCTTGGTTCTTTATATGCTGGATAATTTTAGATTGTATCCTGTGGGAAGTTTTGCATATTATGAAATCTCGAGTCTTGTTTAAATCTTGTGGAGAATGTTGATATTTTGAGTTTTAGCTGGCCACTAACTCATCTGGTTAGGTTCAGCCTGCAAGTCCTGACCTGCCTTTTTTGGTTCCAGTGTCCGTGCAGTTTTCAAAGCCTCTGCAGCGCCATTCACATCTGTCCCTGAGACCTGAATGATGGTCTCTGCTAGTTCTGTTCTCACACACATCAGTAGTTCGTATTATGAACAACGTGATGGGGTCATTTTAGGGAGCTCCTTCCTTGGGAATTCTCGTTTTTGGTCCTCTGGCCAGAAAGCTGGGGTTGTAGGTACCTACCTTTGCTGTATGTCACAACTGTGCCTTTGTCTGGGCCAAATGACAGGAGGACACAGACAGAAGAAAGTAAAGGGGTTTGGCCCCATCCTGTCTGGACTGCAGCTTTACTGATGAAAGAGATACCTCCTGCTCAGCACTTTGGTTCCTACACGCTCATGTTTTGGGTTCACTTGGGGTTTGGGGTGTGAGAGGACAGGGACGAGAAGAGAAGGTGGGCTGTACTCTGAGCACTAGAGGTTGCCTTTTCTGTTCCTTGAGCCAGAATTGGAAGGCTTCTGGACCACTCTGTGTGCCCTGGTGCTCACCTCCATGTTACTCCTGGTGATTTTGGTGGGGGAGGATGGTAAACTCATCGCCAGCTCAGTGGTTCCTCCGAGCTCCACGAAGTCCATGAGTCTGACTTTTGTCTCCTTTGCAGCGTGGCTCCTGATGTCTCTGCTCAGTGCTATTCTGTGGCCATGCCGCCTAGCTGGTGGGATCTTAGATCCCTGGCCAGGAATGGAACCTGACCCTCGGCGGTGAAAGCGCTGAGTCCTAACCACTGGACCACCAGGGAGTTCCCAAGCTCAGTGTTTTTTAAATTTAAAAAAAACAAAACAAAACAAACCCAAACCTGCCTTCCTATTTGCTTTTGCATCTGCATAGCGTATAACTCTGCCCAAGGTTAGTCACAGGTTGTGCTCACACCCCTTGAACTGGCACGCTGTTTGTTGTTCTTGGTGTTCTTTGCTGCTTTGGCCGGAAAGTCTGTTCAAACTTGAGGTTGTTCCCACTCTTGGATCCCCTTCTGTGATGTGCAGGTTCCCTGAACAGTGGTGCTGGGCTGTACCTAGTCGCTCAGTTGTTTCTGACTCTGAGACCCAATGGACTGTAGCCCGCCAGCCTCCTCCTGGGATTCTCCATGCAAGAAGACTGGAGTGGGTTGCCATGCCCTCCTCCAGGGAATCTTCCCAATCCAGGGTCAAACCCAGGTCTCCCGTACTGTGGGCGGATTCTTTACCGACTGAGCCATGAGGGAAGCCGGAATGGTGATGCTCATTAGCTACAAAGCCCACAGTCATCACTAGCTGCCTAATGGCCATAAGTTTTCATCAGCTAAGAATTCAGGGCAGGGTTGATGCACACATTGAAGGTATATAGGTGTACCGTCTTTTCAAATTCCAAATTTAAATTGCTTTTAAAAATAATAAAATGGATAATAATTAGAATTGAGCACTTGTTATTGACCACACATTTTTACACAGTTTTCCCTATGTTACAGTTGAGGAAAGTGGGACTTAAAGATATTAAGATTTTTTCCTCTATGTTGTACAACTTATAAGTGATCAAGCTAAGGTACAGGTCTGACCTCAAAGTCCATGATTTTTGCCATTGCCTGAAACTTAGTTTAGAAAATCATGTGAGTTTTAAGTTGTTCCTACTTATAAGCCCTTTATGAAGTATGTATTATCCTTAGTAATAAGCAGGCGGTGGATTTTTTGTAACATTTTAAATGCTTCTTTTACCTCTCCTCTCTGATGTTCTTTCCCCCTCCCTTTCTTGATTTAAATTGGTATGTAAACTTCTGTGTTCTCTAAATTGAATCAGTTGGGATAGAGATGTTATTTTATTTAAGGAAATATGCGTCAGCTTCTGTGAGGGTAAAAAAAGATGCTGGGTGAGGCAAAAGTATTTTGTTCACATAACCTATTTAGAAAAGCTTTATAAATAGGTTGTATCAGGTTGCCAATTATATAAAGGAAGATCTTATTTTGTAATTTTGATGTGCATAAATTTAGTTACCACAGATTAGTTAAAACCAGTCTCCCAACCACACAGGTAATGACGTGAAGTACATGAGACTTTACCGCTAGCTATTCATTCCTCAGATGACCTTGGAAATCACAGCCCTGCATCTTGATTAGTGAGCGACTGGCCCCTCTACTTTTTTCAAAGCCTGTCAGTGATTGGTCCCTGGGCATCTGTCACTTGGTTCTCTTGTAGACAGCAGAGCCTGTAGTTGCCTAGCTTTCTTGTTCTCCAGTGATAAACTTATATGACACTTTACAAAAATGAATCATTTGAAAGAAGGAATTGGCTAAGAAGAAAATGCAACAAAGAAACGCTAGGTGTTACTGCTGGATGTGAAACCTAAGTGGAACATAAATGGAATTGTAGAAGAAATAGCTGGCTGTGGGGATGTTGACTGAATGAATGCCCACCATTCTAGAGACTCTAGGCATGCAGTCAGAGGAACTCAGAAACAGGCTGGTTATTATAAATGAGGAAAATGATTGTGATGAAAGGAATCAATAATGTCTTCAGGGAAGGAACATCAATAAAAACTTTACATTAAAGGAACTCTCAGAGGTATTGAAAGTACAAAGAATACAATTTGGAAGCTGTTGCAAACCTAGAAAGTATACCAAGCATGAAAAAGATGCTCACTCCATCTGCTGAGTTATTTAGTGAGAAGAAGGCACACAGGTTTAGATTAGTCCTGATCAGTTTTTTTTCAACATCTTATTTATTTTTAATTGAAAGATAATGTTTTACAGTATTGTGTTGGTTTCTGCCGTACATCTGATAAGTTTTTGAATAAAAAAGTAAAATACTCTAATTTTCAACATATCTAATGTTTTAAATTACAGTATAGTAAACAAATTTTTCAAGTTTCCTGTATATTATAACCTAGAGTAAGAGAGTTTTTAATGTTTTGGCAAAAAGTTTTAAAGATCATGAAACAATTTTCTGGTTGATTTTGAAGGTTGCTTTTTATGGTTACAGATTGTACAATGGTTTTTAATGGTTCTATACTACTATGCATAGCAAGGATTGCCTGTATTAAAAGCCAGTGTTTTGGAATTCTTCAGAACCATTCTGTGTACTAACAGGAGTTTTAATTTTGGTTTTGTTGATGGAGATCAGGGATGCATAACCAAGTTACCAGGTTGTTCTTTTGTTTAAAACCCTTTCATGACTTCCATTATCATTAGAATAGAGCAGACTCTTCAGTGTGAACTGACCCCTGCCTCTGTATTTAGTTCTTGTGTTCTACCTCTTCTGTGTATTTTACTTTTTAGCCCTTAGGACTTAGGAAAGTGAAAGTGTTAGTCGCTCAGTTGTGTCTGACTCTCTGTGACCCCATGGACGGTAGCCCACCAGGCTCCTCTGTCCACGGAAGTGTCCAGACAAGAATACTGGAGTGGGTCGCCATTTCCTCCTCCAGGAGATTTTCCGGACCCAGGGAGCGAACCTGGGTTTCCTGTGTTACAGACAGATTTTTTTACCATCTGCGCCATCAAGGAAGCCCGTAGGCTTCCTTAGGATTAAACTATGTATTTAATCGTGTAATTAGCCATGTAATATTTGCCTCCAATGGACCTATATTGTTTACTACTGAATGCCCAGCACCTGTGTACATATAAACATATGCATACACGTCCATTCATTCATCCATTTCCTTCTCCAGTATCAATATACAGTGCATGTTATACCTGCAGGGCACTCTGTACATTATATGTGCATAGATATATTTTTTCCTGTGGAGAAGAATGGTTACTTTCCCAAGATTCTCAAAGGATTCAGTGGTCTGAAAAAGTCAAGTATTGCACTATAGGAATTGATACAGTGAAATGAATACTCAGCCTAGGTGGTATCATTAAACATTAAAGATGTTCAGTTTCCAGTCTCAAACTGCATTTGAATATTTGGACATATAAGATATTATATATAGCCCTGAACAAGCATTTAAAACTACTGCATTGTCTGTAGAACATAAAATTCATTTTAAAAATGGTTATCTGTGTTGGGATATACTAACATAATAGTGATAGATGATGAACTGGGAATCAAACTACTATAAATCATGGAGGAATCTGTAAATTTTTCCTCATTTTTTTTTCCCTCCTAGTGTGTGATTCAGAGAAGGCAATGGCACCCCACTCCAGTACTCTTGTCTGGACTATCCCATGGACAGAGGAGCCTGGTAGGCTGTAGTCCATGGGGTCGCTAAGAGTTGGATATGACTGAGCGTTTTCACTTTCACTTTTCACTTTCATGCTTTGGAGTAGGAAATGGCAACCCACTCCAGTGTTCTTGCCTGGAGAATCCCAGGGATGGGGGAGCCTGGTGGGCTGCGGTCTATGGGGTTGGGTCGCACAGAGTCGGACACGACAGAAGCGACTTCAGCAGCAGCAGCAGTGTGTGATTGCTCCATTGGTTCAGGGTTCTTTTCAAATACTTCAAAATAATTTGGTAACATAAAATTGAAATATAACAATGACTAAAATGTTTCCAGTTAAGGAAGGTGACACTGATTTTCATGTTTGTTCTTTTTAGGAATGTTTTAAAGGAAGTTGGGCAACTCACAAGTTACTGCATAAGAAAGCAAGTAAGTAAAGTTACACATCTCTATACTGTTTTTCATAGAAGTGACTTCTTGCAGTAGACAAGAATTCTTACACCTCTGTAAGTGTGTATTTGGATGTTCTGACAGTATATAATCCCAGAAGCTAGAATTAGGGCAATTTTGTGCTTTGTGGTGTTCAATCATGTAAGTAAAATGTGACTGAGTAATACCTTTGTTAATGTTTTATTGCATATGTACCATGAAAACACGAGATGGTTGCTACGATAGTTGGATTGGCTTGACCAGTACCAGAGAATGTCCTGATCTTGGCATCTGGCGCCCACTCTGTCCTGTACTTCAAGCATTTGCGTGTTGCAGGCAGGGGCGCAGGAGCTCCATTTAATCAGATTGCTTTTGTTTTTGTGTAGTGTCCATTTTAATTGCTTTGTCTAACTCAGAATTGTATCACTTTGTTTTTTTGGTGTTTTAATGTTATTACCTGTAGCCTGATGTTTAATTTTCTTTTTTGAAGTTCCTTTGTGAAACACCACAAAGTGAAACTATTGGCTACTTTTTTAGCTATTGCTGTCAGCCACACTGATCTATCACTGATTCAAGTCATCTTTCCTGCTTTGGCAACTCATCCTATAAATTTAAGCCTTTAGGGTGGCTAGCTCAAGACAACTCATCACAATTACTTGAAAATTAACAAGGGCTTTTTGTTCTTATAGCATCGCCATCCTCATGGATGAAGGACTGGCAGATGGTACATGGTTCTTGGTATAAGGTTTCTTTTTCAACTTAACTGATTTTGGTATTTTTAGTTCATCTACTTTATATTTTTAAGGAATTTGCTGATTTGGTAAAGTTTGGTAGATTGTTTTATATTTATATACCTTCAAAATCTCATTGAGATCAATTTAACCACCATTTGAAGGAAAAGGAAATAAAAATTTAAAAAGACATTCTGTGGTTATAGAAAGTGAAGTCTGCATTTAGTCGAAGTGCTAAGGCTATTGTGGGAGGAAATATGGTTAGAGATGAGGAAAAGTGATTGTGAGTAAATGAGTTTAAAAAAACATAAATGACAGGATTTGTTACCTCAAAGGGTAGAGATAGGTTTAAATATGCCACTTTATTTTATTTACTCATACTTTAAATACTGTGCATCAGATGTGTTAGGTAATTTTAGAGCTCTTTGAGCCAATTATTAACATTTTTTACCCAGGAACTTCTGGAGGAAGGCATGGCAACCCACTCCAGTATTCTTGCCTTAAGAATCCCATGGACAGAGAAGCCTGGTGAGCTACAGTCCATGGGGTCACAAAGAGTCGGACATGAGTGAGAACCTAGCGTGCTCGCAGGCACCCAGGAACGTAAAGCATAGGGAACTGAAGGATTGAGGTGAAAGAGTATGCTACTAAAAGAACTTGACATGAGTCTCTTCTCCAAGTGTTTACCAGCTCAGTGAAGTGTGCTTGTTTCTTCAGTATTGGGTTTCTGAAGATAGGACTATTTTATTATGACTTATACTACAAGACAGTTAAACAGCTGGTGTTCCCGAAGTAATTTTTACTGTATTGGACTGAAACTACTTGTGTTTTACGTACATCTCTGGAGTTTAGTATGATGCCGTGTTTCAGATTGTGCCCTCTTGGATCTGACGGGATTAGGTTCACTGGGTGAGCCTAATATTCTTGGTCCCTTTGGGTGGTGTTGGGTAGAGTCAGCCCTCAGGTGGCCAGTCCTGTATTTTTCACACCCTAATAACCATAGTGGGTGACAGTCTTAGAGGAGGGGATGGTGTGGGGAAACATGATCTCCAGAGCTAAGGAGAGTATTGAGAAAGGGAATAGGGGAAAAAAGAAATAAGAGCTAGGGTTGGGCTGGGAAGCAACCAGAGCGGCTTAAAAGATAGCTCCTTAGTCCAAGAAATTATAGTGAGATAACATAGCAAATAGTTCTGTGTACTGATCTCTAATTAAAGATGACTGAGTCGTATTTATGTTCATGTGGCATATTGGTCTGTAATTTGCTTTTATATCTTTGACTGGATCTGGCATTAGAGTAATCCTGGACTCATAAAATGGGAAATGTCTCCTCCCCTTCTTTTTTCTGGAAAAGGTTGTGTAGTATTGGTATTATTTCTTCAGAAAATGTTTGCTGGAGTTCGCTAATGAAATAGTTAGGACTTGGAGGAGTTTTCTTGGTTGCAGAAGTTAATGAGGCCTTAGGAAGTTCCAAATGTGAGTTAAAGAGCAACATTTATTTTTCTTGTGTCCTAGGGAAGAAGACCACTTGGCTATAACATCTTGGAAAGCCTGATGTTACAATGGCTTTAATGCTGATGCTTGAGTGCATTTTTCCTATGCATACCTACTGCCAGAGTTTACGTAGTATTAGCATTTGCCTTTGGTCTGATCTGTGTAAGTTGTAGCACTTCACATCTCAATACTGTATTAGTATACACTTTTACACTTACCACTAACACACTTTCTTTGTCGCCGATTTTCCTAAAGTAAAAAGGTGGATGTGTTTGACAAGTGTCTTTTGAATAGCCAAAAATGTGGTATAAAAACTCACTTAAAAAAAGAGCATCTCTATGGGAATTCTCTGGTGGTCCAGCTGGACACAGTGCTTTCGCTGCCGTGGCTGATGTTCAGTCCCTGGCTGGGGAACTAAGATCCCCACAAGCCACTTGGCACAGCCAGAACAAACCAACCACCTCTAAATAATACTTTTTCTTCTACTCTTCTGCCCTTCCAAGCTAGTGTGCTTGAGTTTTGGATTGTACAGGGAAGAGGTTAGGTAATATTTCAGAACTGGTTGCAGCAAGCTTTGTGAGCATGGATTACCCTAAGCCTCACCTCCAAACTACCGAAATCATGGGTTTCTTGTGAGGGTTAAATGGGCAGTAATTAGTAAGTGCTCAGCAGCCATTTATCGGGAGAACTGAGTCAGGATTGTGGTCAGAAAATTCTGTCCCAGGCAGAGCTTAGATACGGGCAGTTTTTTGTGAAATCTGACTGGAGGAGGCCACGTGTTTTAGAGAAAGAAGAATGTGACGTGTAATACTTGAGATCTGACCTTGTACGAATCGGGTTCTCTCCAACACCACCTGCAGCTTACCTGGCCCTGTTGCATGGTGATGTTTGAGAGACAACTTACAGGTGTTTTTTTTGCTGGCCTATGCTTTCACAGTCTTTGTGAGAAGAGCAGTTAATGTGCAATTTTGTTACCAACCCCCAGTCCAATTTCTGTTTATTGGATTTCTGTTACGTGTCTAGGACTTAGGGGCTTAGATCAAATTTATCCTTAAATAGTTTAATTTATTTTGGAAGAATGACTTTCCCTAAGTAAATTACACCTAGAGATTAGAAAAGAACTTGCCATATGTCATTCTTGTCTAGCTAGCTTTTGGGTTATAATGCTTGTTTGAGGTCTGCTTTGAATTCTCTTGAAAATTGATTGTGGACAGTTCAGAATCCAGATCAGTAGGAAGCTTTGAAAGGTTTTACATCCTTCCTTTTCCCTGCATTCTCCCTTGGAATATGTTAAAGCAAAAAGCCTGCATCTTGATTGCTATTCTGTGCTATATTTCTGGTGAAAATTATTCTTGAGTTTCATAATTCAGACAGAAGCACTTGGTGCTATCACAGCCAAAGCAGGTTATCAGGCCTGCATTTAAAACTATTTTCTATAATGTTTGGGGGCTTCCCTGGTGGCTCTGATGGTAAAGTGTTTGTCTGCAGTGCAGGAGACCCGGGTTCGATCCCTGGGTCAGGAAGATCCTCTGGAGAAAGAAATGGCAACCCACTGCAGTACTCTTGTCTGGAAAATTCCATGGATGGAGGAGCCTAGTGGGCTACAGTCCATGGGGTCGCTAAGAGTTGGACACAACTGAACGACTTTACTTGCACGTCACTATAATGTTTAACCCCAGTGGCAATGAATAGAGTCCATTTTTGTCCTGGAATGAAAAACAGCTTTCCTATTGACATTAGCATTCACAGAGGCTTTCTTGAGCTTCATAGGGGAGAAAAATACCTAAAATTCAGTAGCGTAGTAGAGCTTTTCTTTCTCTTTTCTCTTCTTATTCTTTTCTATTCTTTTACTTCATATGTACTATTATAATTATATTTTCTTCCAAAATAATGTGAATGGATTGGTTGTATTTTTGCATTCTTGTCAATTGCACATCAAGGGTCTTTCACGCCTAAGTTGACCACGTGCTTTGTGGAGAGAATACTCTACTAGTAAGCAGCATTTCCACATTTCTCTGCCCATGTGAACCAAAATTCCCCCGTTCCCTCATCTGTAAAATGAGAAAATGAGACTAGATTATCTTTCTCTGTTGTTGTTGATAACTTTAGTCACCATGCTGTACATTATATTCCCAGGACTGACTGACCACATGACTGGATTTTTGTACCTTTTGACCACCTTCACTCATTTCACCATTCCTCTTTGGCTTAAAATATCTATTCTCCCATTTTGTATTTTAGATAGATCACTTAAAGGGGAGTTTTTTCCCTAAAATTATTTGAAGCCTGACTTTTAAAACCTGTGAGAGCATAACAGTAATCAGGAAAAGATTGGTATGCATTGAGAAGTATATAGGCTGTTACTTGGTGTGGGAGGGATTTGAATTCCTGCTGTTTAAAGTCTCAGGTTAGTAGTTCTATTTTAGTTTGTAGATAGAGCAGTGTGCTCAGATACCATTGAGGGTATGTTTGTGAAAAAGATTTTAGGTGCATTTCAGTTAATGCAGCATTATATATTATTAACTAACCTGGGTTTATTAACTAACCTGGGGTCTTTGGTTCTTATATTTCTAATGAATTTTCAGTAACTTTTGATTGATTGTTCCCTCCCCTTATCTTTGCCTTTTCCTACTCCCTTCTATTACTCCCTTACATATTACTACTTTTCTAAAATTTTTTTACTGTGATATAGTTCTACTTTAATTTAATATAGTTCTTCCTTCTGTTACCTCCTTCCTGAAAAAAAGCAGACGATACTCATAAAATTTTCAAAGCAACTAAAAATGTTTACTTGACAGTCTGTCATCAGCTAAGTGAGAAGTTGTTTTTTTTTTTTAAACTTTAAATTTGCTTGGGGATTATTTAGAATCTGTTCTTTTAGTAAAAGCATGGAACCCATTTCATAATGTCTGCCCTCAGCTGGGAAGTTTTGACTAGGCTCACGTTTTATATTTCAAAAAACAGGCTTCCTGTAAATTGACACTGTAGAGAGAATGCATTTAGCATTTATTTGAGAAAAGGAGTTTGACCACGTGCTGTTCCTATTCAACATTGTGTAAAAACTGATGATATGTTTAGTTTGGGCTTTTTCTCCCAAGACACTTAGATCTTTCAGGAGGCAGAGGGTTGTGGCTAGAGCAAGAACATAGTATTTTGGGGATTCAGGTTAAGGTGGAAGTTTGCTTGATTTTGTGCCTGGGCTCTTTGGCTTGGCTTTCAAGTATGTAATTGTTAAAAATATGCTGCTGCTTAGTGGCTTGAGTGCTGAGGCATTTCTTTCTCTAATTCATTCATCCATCTCCCAGAAGATGAAAAGGCCAAGCGAGAAGTGTCTTCCTGGACTGTAGAAGGTGATATCAACACTGATCCATGGGCAGGTTATCGATATACTGGAAAACTCAGACCCCATTATCCACTGGTGAGTAAATAAGGTAATAAAAATTTAATATTTTTTTAAACCAGTCTTCATAATTTTCGGTTTCCTAAAAATGGTTCTTATAATTTGTATTCTGATTCTGAATCATGTGCTTAGGATTAAGGTTACATTCTAGCTTTTTAGCTTTCATGGTATGTTGTTTACAAGTTAGTAGGGATAATTGCCAGTCATGAAGCAGAAGAAATTTTAGATTAAGGATCAAGACTTCCTTAATTAAAAAAAAATGAGGTAGAATAGATATTTTTAGGTCAGGATAATGGGAGTATATATTACTACTATTCTAAAATTTTTTTACTGTGATATAGTTCTACTTTAATTTAGATAAGACTTTTCTGCCCCTCTTGCTCCTTCCTGTGTTTTTGGCGGACTGACTTCAGAGTCTTAACCTCGGAATTGATTTAAGTTGAAATTTGTCATTCTGAAATATTTAAATTCTTTTTACTGTTGTCTTTTTATTAAAGAAGTACATCTTTAATATTTAAAATTTTGAAAAATACAAGAAAGTCTCTTTAATTGTAGTTTCCAGAGATAATGACCAGGAACATAACGGTGTACATTTACTTCGAGACAACATTTCGTTATTGCTTCGGTTCACGGATTTGTTTGGAATAACACAGGCGCCTCCCCTGTCTGTGTGTAATCATAGATCTTCAGTGCCCTCTGGCACTCTCTCTGTCGCTTACATGTTCTGGGAAGGGGCATGACAGTAGCACCAGGAAAGTAAAGCTCAGTCCTCATGAAATAGACACGTTGTGATATTTAAGATGTCCTGTAAAATTTTTTTTTTTTTCATTTAAATGAGATGAATGAACTTTTTTATTTGGTATTTATCCCCCCACTTTTATTTGCATTGTTAGTAGATTTTAATAATGAAAGTTACTTTCACATTTGAATCGGATCCAGCTAACTTCTTTGTTGTTTTCAGATGCCAACAAGGCCAGTGCCAAGTTATATTCAAAGACCAGATTATGCTGATCACCCTTTAGGTAAATTCTGCTCTGCTGTTTCTTCATATTTTCAGTTTATGAGCTTGATGACTACTGCAAAGGAAAAGAGTACTTTTTTAGTAGAAAATTTTCATTGCTGCATTTCTAATATTTTTTTTCCAAGATAAACTAGAATATTTGAATTAAAAATTCTTTCCTCACACTAGAAATCTAATCAGTTCTGAAGACATTGTTTATATAGCTGTTAAAGGCTACATCCAACATAATACTGTATTTTGTGTTGTTATATCAAATTCTAGCTTTAAAAAAAAGTTATTTTAACATGTTCTCCTGCCTTAATTAAATAATATCTGTTTACATAAAAGCAGATGGTGGAGGTCCTGAGTGCATGCCTAACTAAAGATTCTGTACTGTAGCAGTAATAGAAATAGTAGTAATGGGATGATAATAATAGTAATAGTGATGCTGATGATTCTATAATTGATACTTACCTTTTCATAACTGTGTGTCAAACATTGTGTCAACTTCTTTACGTGTATTACTCCATTTTATACTTTGAGCACTCCTGTGGTGGGTTCTATTGTCTTCTCCATTTTATATTAATTATAGTGACACACAGAGAAGATAGGTAGTTTGCAGCATGGTGGTGGTTTAGTTGAGAAGTCGTGTCCATCTCTTGCAGCCCCATGGACTGTAGCCTACCAGGCTCCTCTGTCCATGAAACTTCCCCAGGTGAGAATACTGGAATGGTTTGCCATTTCCTACTCCAGGGGATCTTCCCTCCCCAAGGATTGAACATCAGTCTCCTGCATTGTAGGCAGATTCTTAATACTGAGCCACCAGGGATGCCCAATTGGCAGCATCAGTTCAGTTCAGTTCAGTCGCTCAGTTGTGTCCGACTCTTTGCAACCCCATGAATCGCAGCACACCAGGCCTCCCTGTCCATCACCAACTCCCGGAGTTCACCCAGACTCACGTCCATCAAGTCAGTGGTGCCATCCAGGCATCTCATCCTCTGTCGTCCCCTTCTCCTCCTGCCCCCAATCCCTCCCAGCATCAGAGTCTTTTCCAATGAGTCAACTCTTCGCATGAGGTGGCCAAAGTACTGGACTTCAGCTTTAGCATCATTCCTTCCAAAGAAATCCCAGGGCTGATCTCCTTCAGAATGGACTGGTTGGACCTCCTTGCAGTCCAAGGGACTCTCAAGAGTCTTCTCCAACACCACAGTTCAAAAGCATCAATTCTTCGGCACTCAGCCTTCTTCACAGTCCAACTCTCACATCCATACATAACCACAGGAAAAACCATAGCCTTCACTAGGCTAACCTTTGTTGGCAAAGTAATGTCTCCGCTTTTGAATATGCTATCTAGGTTGGTCATAACTTTTCTTCCAAGGAGTAAGCATCTTTTAATTTCATGGCTGTAGTCACCATCTACACTGATTTTGGAGCCCCCAAAAATAAAGTCTGACACTGTTTCCACTGTTTCTCCATCTGTTTCCCATGAAGTGATGGGACCGGATGCCATGATCTTCGTTTTCTGAATGTTGAGCTTTAAGCCAACTTTTTCACTCTCCTCTTTCACTTTCATCAAGAGGCTTTTGAGTTCCTCTTCACTTTCTGCCATAAGGGTGGTGTCATCTGCATATCTGAGGTGATTGATATTTCTCCTGGCAATCTTGATTCCAGCTTGTGCTTCTTCCAGCCCAGCGTTTCTCATGATGTACTCTGCATATAAGTTAAATAAGCAGGGTGACAATATACAGCCTTGACATACTCCTTTCCTATTTGGAACCAGTCTGTTGTTTCATGTCCAGTTCTAACTGTTGCTTCCTGACCTGCATATAGGTTTCCCAAGAGGCAGGCAGGTCAGGTGGTCTGGTATTCAGAAAAAAGTACATAGATAAGGTAAATTCTGGTAGCATAAAATGTTATGAAGGGAAAAGTGAGTACGTTTCCCCAGAAGTAATCACTGTTAATGATTTCTTGGAGAACTTTTCAGCAGTCTTTGTTGTGCATACACGTGTTAGCACCCTCTCCATCCAGTTATACAAAAAACGAACAAGCATATACGCCTTTTCACCTTGTGGTACTGTATTTTGTGTTGTAAATATTCCATATAAGGTCACATAAAACCATTTGTTTTTAATGAGTGAAGTATTCCACTGTGTGTACGTGTTATAATTTATTAAACCAGACTCCTATGAATTTATTTCTAGGTTTTCCCCAGTTTATTTCTAGATTATTTCCAGGTTTTATTTCTTCCAGTTTGACCACAGGAACTGCTCTTGTGCACACTGTTCACGTGCATCTTTGTGCACATGTCGAGAGCATTTCTATAAGCGAATTGTCTAAAGTAAAACAGCTAGATCGCAGGATACGTGCATTTAAAAAAATTTGAGAGATAATTACAAATCTCAGCGATTCTTCAGTTAAAAACATGTGAGAGTCTATTTTCTTCTGTCTTCCTCAGCTTAGTATGTTATCAAGTTTTATGATCTCTGCTGATCTGAAAGATGAAAAATGATACTTTGCATTTATTTTAATTTGCATTTTTAAGTTATGAGCAAGGTTGAGCATCTCTTTACTTTTATTATTATTTATTTATTTAATTTATTTACTGGGCCGTGCCAGGTCTTAGTTGCAGTATGTGGGATCTAGTTCCCTGACGAATTGAACCTGGGCCCCCTGTATTGGGAATTCAAAGTCTTAGCCACTGGACCAGCAGGGAAGTCCCCATCTCTTTACTTTTAAAAATCATTTGTATTTTTCTTTTTGAACTGTCTCTTGATATCCTTAGCCTTTTTTCTCCCTCTCAGATTACTTAGTTTTTTCCTTCTGACTTATAAACGTTCTTTCTATATTGAGGAAAATAATCTCTCTTGATGTACTATAAAATGTTTTCTCCTAAGCAGATAGTTACATTTTTGTCTTTGTTTATAACTTTACATTTATGACAAACTTTCAACATTATTTTGTAGCAAAATTTGTCAGTGTTTTCTTTTAAGGTGTTTATGGCTTTATGACCTAGGAAGACCTTTTTGGTTCAGTGATAATAAGAATATTTTCCTATGATTTCTTCTACTATTTCTGTGATTTTACTCTTTTTGTGTGTGTGATAAAATTTTGGGCCCATGTGAAACTTATTTATTATTAGGAGTGAAGTAGGGCTGCAACTTAATTTTTTCCCAGAAGAATATCTGATTGTCACGTCACTGGTTGTTTTTAACAATCAGTCTTTTTCTTACTGATTTAAAATGTAACCTATATCACTGTATTATATTTTCATATATCTTTGGGTCTATTTTTGGATTCTGTTCTGTTTCATTAACCCATTTGTCTAATCATATGCCATCACCAAACTCTTAATTATTATAGCTATTGAGTGTTTTACCCGCTCCAGTGTTCTTGCCTGGAGAATCCCAGGGACAGGGGAGCCTGGTGGGCTGCCGTCTATGGGGTCGCACAGAGTCGGACACGACTGAGGCGACTTAGCAGCAGCAGCAGCAGCAGCATGGAGTGTTTTAATATTTGGTAGGCCTTGTTGCTCTCTTTTTCAGAATTTTCCTGACTCTTCTTGCATGTTTGTTTTTCCATGTGAAATTTAGGATCAGCTTGTCTGGTTTCTAAAAATGTCCCATTACCATTTTTTATAGGGATAGTATTAAATTTATAGACTAACTTTGGAAGAATTGACACCTTTACAATATTGAGTCTTCCTATCCAAGAACAGGGTATGCTTTTCTATTTTATTTAAGTCTCCTGTATGTCTTTCAGTGGTATTTAAAAATTTTCTTCATTAGGTCTTTTAACATTAAGTTATTCCTGGATACTTTATCTCTTTAAGTTATTCTTGTGAATATAGTATCTTCTGTATTTTTTGATTTGTTTTTTTCATAGCTCAGTTGGTAAAGAATCCGCCTGCAATGCAGGAGACCCTGGTTCGATTCCTGGGTTGGGAAGATCCCCTGGAGAAGGGATAGGCTACCCAGTCCAGTATTCTTGGGCTTCCCTGTGGCTCAGCTGGTAAAGAATCTGCCTGCGGTGGGGAATACCTGGGTTTGATCCCTGCGTTGGGAAGATCCCCTGGAGAAGGGAATGGCTACCCACTCCAGTATTGTGGCCTGGAGAATTCCAGGGACTCTCCAGTCCATGGGGTTGCAAAGAGTGTCCACGACCGAGCAACTTTCACTTTCACTTTGTGTATGGCAGAGTTATTGATTTTTATATATTATAATCTGCCAACTTGCTGAATTCTTATTTCTAGTTATTTTCCAGGTATTCTCTTGTTCTAGGGATATATAATCATATCTGAAATTAATAAAGATTTTGTTCCTTTTCTAAGTTTATATGTCTTATTTCTTTCTCTAGTTAAATATGTCTGCGGTATTGTCAGAACAGTGCTAACAATACTAGTGCTGATAGTGGGCATTCCACGATGTTGGTTCTTGGCTTGAGATTTGTATTTATCATGTAATGGTGGTAGCTGGTTGTGTTATCAGAGCTATCTTTCTAGATGATCATTTATTTTCCAATCTTTAATCTATGACTATGATGAGTTATATTGATAGTTAATATTGAATTATACTTGTCTTTCCAATATGAATTTCACTCAATTCATAGTGTACTATGTGTTTTTTGGATTTTGCTAGATAATATTTTATTTGGGATTTTTATATCAGCATTTATAAAGAGTAGTTTATGGTTATAGTCTTTTTGTCAGATTTTGAAATTATTATTATACTAGCTTTAATGCTTCTCAGTATATGAATAAATTAAGCTGATTTTATTAGTGAAAATTCTTAGGGCAGTATTTTTCAAACTTTTTTTGATTGTGAACTGGAGTGAGAACTGTATTTTATAACATAATCTGTATATATGTGTGTGTATAAATTAACAGCCAAAGATTTCACAACAGCCTGTATATAGTCTATTTTCTATTCAGTTTATTTACTTTAAACAAATGTTAAGTCATAGCCCTCTAATAGCCACTAAATGATCATAAGTTGTAGTTTGAAAAACACTGACTTAGGTTCCAGTTTTAGAAAATAAATGAGTGTAATTAATTCATCAGTTGTTGATATATGCTTGCTACATAGGAGATGATCATGAAAACAGATATAAATTAATTATATGGTGCTGTTCAAAAAATCATTTATTGACCTTATTACACACTGCCTGTCAAATAATAAATATGCCATCTTGACTGATTTCTAATAAATCTGAAAATTTGTTCTTTAGAATTCTTCCTTCAGTTTGTTTAGCAAATTTCATGTTGAAAGTATTTTTTCGGAAACCCTGACCTGGACCCTCCCATATTATGAAATACCATTGTGTGAATTAGACTGACTATTATTTTATCATTGGGGAGTAATTATGCTTTTATATACTACATCTTTTTGTTCATTTTGGTTTTACTTAGTGATTTTCTTTTCCAGGAATGTCTGAATCTGAGCAAGCTCTTAAAGGTACTTCTCAAATTAAGTTACTCTCATCTGAAGATATAGAAGGGATGCGGCTCGTATGCAGGGTAAGAGTTTTCCCCTCCTCCTAGGATAGGACTTGTTTAAGTAGTTAGAACAAATGAAGTCAATGATTTGCACATGTACAAAGGTGGCAAATGTTACCTAATAAGACTGTGACTGGCCGTTTTTTTTTTTTTTTGAAAAAAAATTTTCATTAAAGTATAGTTGATTTACAATGTTGTATTAATTTCTGCTGTACATCTAAGTGATTCAGTTATGTATACATTCTTTTTTATATTCTTTACCATTATGTTTATTCCAGGATATTGAATATGGTTTTCTGTACTATGCAGTAGGACCCTGTTCTCTGTCCATTCTTTATGTAATAGTTATTTCCTATGGTTCTTTGATGAAAATCATTTATCTATTCTTTTATTTCCCTCCCTTTCCTTCTCCATTGTAGAACTGTGAGAAGCCTCAAACTTCATCACTTGATTATTGTTTAGAGTACTTAAGATGTACATTTTTGCATAGAAATCAGTCAAGTGTACTAATTAAACCATTTGCTAGCTAGCCCAATTTTATTTATATGTTTACACAGACAGACATACACATTTATTAATGGGTATTAAAAATATGTTACAAATACATGTAAATAGTTATAAAAATTCAGGATTATTATATTCAAGGTGAGATTCATTTTGTCAGTATCCCATAAAATCTAAGTTAGTACAGAGGATACAGATTTCTAATGCTACTTCATTTCTTCTCTAATGTATGAAGTGTTATGAAGTGTTTCTCTTTTACAGCTTGCTAGAGAAGTATTGGACATTGCCGCTGGGCTGATTAAACCAGGTGTAACTACTGAAGAAATAGATCATGCTGTACACTTAGTAAGAATTGTACTTTTATGCTTTGAGAAATTTTTCTGTACTGTTAGCTGTCTTAGACTTATAAATAAAGTAAACCTAAGTTCTGAATATCTACACTTGGCTAAAAACTAATTTGAAAGCAAATTTTTCACTTTGTTTCAAATATGAAAAGTATTCAACAGACATTATCCCATCTGTAAGTATCTGATACTGGGGTCTGAGGTAAGCCCGAAGTACCTTGTTTCTGAAATGTCACATTTCATAACATTTTAGTTTAGCTTTTACAAGATGATTAATTTTATTAGTGCTTTAGGTAAATCATGCTACCATGTGTGTCAAATATTCTGAAGTCAAAAAATATAACTTCTGAAACTAGTGGTAAAAAATGTTTCCTTTTTTAATCTATTTACAATAACAAGGCTACAAAGAGACCAGATACATGTTTGTAGTAAATATAGTATCAGTTCACTTCAATCTCTCAGGCCTGTCGGACTCTTTGCGACCCCATGAATTGCAGCACGCCAGGCCTTCCTGTCCATCACCAACTCCCAGAGTCTACTCAGATTCGTGTCCATCGAGTCGGTGATGCCATCCAGCCATCTCATCCTCTGTCGTCCGCTTCTCCTCCTGCCCCCAATCCCTCCCAGCATCAGGGTCTTTTCCAATGAGTCAACTCTGCATGAGGTGGCCAAAGTATTGGAGTTTCAGCTTTAGCATCAGTCCTTCCAGTGAACACCCAGGACTGATCTCCTTTGCAATGGACTGGTTGGGCCTCCTTGCAGTCCAAGGGACTCTCAAGAGTTTTCTCCAACACCACAGTTCAAAAGCATCAATTCTTTGGTGCTCAGCTTTCTTCACAGTCCAACTCTCACATCCATACATGACCACTGGAAATATAGTATAGGGATATTAAAAAAAAATTTTTTTTTAATTTAGTTTTTTTGACTGTGCTGGGTCTTTGGTGCTGAGCACAGGCCTTCTCTAGTTCTGGCAAGCAAGAGGCTACTCTGTTGCAGTGCACGGGCTTCGCGCTGTGGTGGCTTCTCTTGTTGTAGAGCTCAGACTCTAGGCATGTGGGCTCAGTGGTGGCGGCACATGGGTGCAGTTGTCTCATGGCATGTGGGATCCTCCTGGACCAGTGATCGAACTCATGTCCCCTGCATCGGCAGGTAGATTCCTAACCGCTAAACCACCAGGGAAGTCCAGGTATACTTTATAAAAAAGATTGCTTATCCACCAAGGAGAGACCTTAAAACCCTGTAGTAGATGAGTGCACACATGATATAGTTAGGTTGTTCATAACAGAAGAGCAGTAACTAGTTACTAAATCACATGGAAGGCTAATTAAACCTGCTCTCGTAATCAAGCAAATGCAAGTCATAAAACCTTCTAAATTAGGAAGTATTTTAAAGATATTTATGTCCATTACCTCTCTGAAGATGGTGAAACTGGTACTCTTTTTCATGGTGATGGCATTTAAATTGGGACTATCCTTTTGGAAAGATATTTGACAATGTGTCTTGAGCTATAAAAATGTCTATAACATTTTTTTTATTTGACATTATAAATCCTAATTTGGGGTTATTCAATATATTATAAAATATAGTTGACCCTTGAACAACATGGGTTTGAGCTGCATGGGTCTTCTTATATGTGAATTTTTTTCAGTAAATATATATATGTACTGTAAATATATTTTCTCTTATGATTTTTAAAATAATATTTTCTCTAGCTTACTTTATTGTAAGAATACAGTACATAATACATGTAACATACAAAGTATGTGTTAATTTCTGTTTTTGGTAAGATCAGCCATAGTGTATTAGTAAAATGGGGGGGGGCAGTCAAGTTTTATGTGGATTTTGGACTAGGCAGGAAGGGGATCATTGTGCCCACTCACTGCCCCCGCCCCCCCACCCACCATGGCCCAGGGTTGTATATGGTTATGCACCAGTAGCAGTTTGAATGCTTCCTGTAGGCCAGGGACTCTTATGTGCTTATTTTACCAACTCATCTCATCTCCCAACAACTCTGAGGTAGGCACTACTCTCATCTCTATTTTATAGATTAGGAAACTGAGGCAGAGAGAGGTGAAGTTGCCCAGGGTTATTCAACTGAAAAGTAACGGAGCTGGCATTTTTAGTCAATGCAGTCTGCTTCTGTGTGTTCTTAACTACTATGTGGACTGCTGTGAGAATTACAGAAGCAGATTGTTAAAGGAAAAATGATAGGCATAATAGTTATTGGTTATAATATTTGTAGTTGAGAAAACTAAATTTTAAGTAATAGTAGAATTACCAATAAAATTATAGTACATTTCACAAACTGTATTTTAGGCAGCTGTTTAAAAATTACTAGTCTGAAGACTGGCAGTATGGAAAGAGAAATCATGTACGCTGTGACTACCACTGTATAAAAACATCCAAGTAACATAAGACTTGCTTATGGAGAACTAGATCATTTTCTTAGTGATTGCTTTGTTGTTCCTACATGAATGTTCGTATGAATGTTCTATATGAACGTCTCTGGAAATACTTTGAAAGTGAAAGTATTGTTGCTGTGTCATGTCTGACTCTTTGCGACCCCATGGACTGTAGTACACCAGGAATTCCAGTACACATGGAATTCTCTATCCATGGAATTTTCCAGGCAAGGATCCTGGAGTAGGTAGCCATTCCCTTGTCCATGGGATCTTCCTGAATCAGGAATTGAACCCTGGTCTCCCATGTTGCAGGCAGATTGGCAGGTTCTTAATTATTACTGCTGCTGCTAAGTCACTTCAGCAGTGTCCGACTCTGTTCGACCCCATAGACAGCAGCCACCTGGCCCCTCCGTCCCTGGGATTCTCCAGGCAAGAACACTGCAGTGGGTTGCCATTTCCTTCTCCAATGCATGAAAGTGAAAAGTGAAAGTGAAGTCGCTCAGTCATGTCCGACTCTTAGCGACCCCATGGACTGCAGCCCACCAGGCTCCTCCATCCATGGGATTTTCCAGGCAAGAGTACTGGAGTAGTATTTATTTTTTTGGTCACAGGGATAGAGGCATTTATATAAGCATTAAAATTAACTGTGCACATTAATATTTAATATATTTTTCATAAGGAGTTGGTAATTCTAAAATAAATCTTCATATAGTGACATTTGTATATGTTTGTAAATATTTGTAATGCGTGAATTTGCTTTTCTTTTGCAATTATTGGTAAACTGGTTTGCTGACTGTTAGAAACCCTACTGTTTGATACTAAAAGTAGTATCTACTATTATTTCTAAAGTAAAATATTAAATAGGTTTTTCATTAGGAACATCTGTACAACAGGTTTTTCCACATTTTTCAGATTTTAAAATCTGATTAATTGCATGCATACTAGCTTTTTCTTTTGCACATTCCAAATTACTTTATTTTTAATTTATTATAGGCATGCATTGCAAGAAATTGCTATCCTTCACCCCTGAATTATTATAATTTCCCGAAGTCTTGTTGTACTTCAGTGAATGAAGTGATTTGCCATGGAATTCCAGACAGACGGCCTTTGCAAGAAGGTGATATTGTTAATGGTAAGAAATGTGTGGCTTTTGTTGCTGTGAACTAAGAAACAAGATTTTGGGAGTCTGATAGTGACTTGCATCTTCTTCACTTGTCTTTAACTTATTTTTTTCATATTTAAAACTTAAATTTAAAATCTCTGGAAACCTATTTTGTGGTTTTCAGTTAACTGCTTTCAAGACACTTCTAGTATAATGTGTTTGTTACAAGTTCTTTAATGCAGAGCTTTAATATGTGACTGGTAAATGAAGAGTGTCAGTGAAATGTGGAACATTATAATAATTGATTCAAGTGGGATTGTTTTCTTACTCCTTTTAGTCCACTATTACAGATAAAGAGAATATGTTATATGTGAAGAGGATAGTAATATGCAAAGACCTTAAGAAAAAAGGCTCAAAATTCTGCAGAAGTACTGTCCTTGATGTTAAGTTTCGAAAGTGGCTTTAGGGACCACTGTGTTCAGCTATTTTGGGAAACTGCGAGTGCAGAGAAAGAAGCTGCCAAGACGGTTCCCTCTGTAATTAAAAAATAAATTGATGAGTTAGACTCCCCTCGATGATATTTTTAATAGTGATGAACTTGGTTTCTTTAATAATCAGATACCTTTAAGAATCTATGTATCAAACAAGGAAGCATGAGCCCAAGTGTTAAAGGCTACAGAGAATGGACAAACTGTGATGCTGGCTGTGAATGGTAGTGGAGACTTGACTGACACTGTTTTTATATGAATTGTTTTTGCTACAGTTGGAGTATCAGTTTATAAAACTCCCTAGGTTTTGAGAGGTCTGCCCAATGCTAATTTACATATAAGCTCTATTTTTTTTTTTGCATGCATATATTATGAGGTTTTTCAGGAATGTGTGTGTTGTGCTAGAGCCAATACATCTATACTGTGATATTATAACTTGATTGAAGATTTATGGTTTAAAAATACTAATTCAGTGTGCTCTCGAGGATACATTTAGCTTAGTGTGGCGTAGTGGTGTAGTGGTAATCTGTATTTTTAAACATGAAGACAAAGAGAAGTATGAATAGTCACAAATAAGTGAAAGGCAAATGAGTTTTTGAAAAATAACTGTAGAATAGTGTAAATGTTTCTGTTTATTGATTGACTAGGATGAGGAAAAACTTGTTAAAGATAATGAAAGAAAGCAGTATTTTCTGTTTGATGTCACAGTGTGGCAGAGTCCTTTGTTTAATGTTATTAACTTGGGTTATTGATCTTGCTGGAATGTATCCGGGGGGATACATTATTCTTTTGCCATAAACGATTTAATCGCTGTTCTAAGAGCTTTGAAGCCTGTCTGGCTTGTGCTATGTGACCACAGACCTGTCCTCTGCAGTGAGTTTAGGTGCATTATAGACAAGAAATATCTATTGGGTGTTAAGTTATTTATTCATTGGTGTTGCTTAGAAGTTATTTTTTTCATTAACCTGCTTGATTCTGTCATGTCAGCAGAATTTGAATTTTGAGATAAAAACAAATGTGGTCTTTATGTTTGCACATTCTTTTGCAGTGGACATCACTCTTTATCGGAATGGTTATCATGGGGACCTGAATGAAACATTTTTTGTTGGAGACGTGGATGAGGGAGCTCGGAAACTGGTTCAGACCACGTATGAGTGCCTGATGCAAGCCATTGACGCAGGTGAGCCTCAGGGCTGGGCACCCGCTGAAGCTGCTGAGTAGTGTGGGGCTCGAGTGACCTGACATTGCACCATGCATGCCTGGTCCCTTCCAGCTGTGCTTCTGCCCGACCTGAGTTAGCTTTGGGTTTGGCAGCAGTAGGTTTAAAGATGACTTGAGAATCCCTTGATGAAGATGGACTGAATTATTGCTTATTCCTTTGTCTCTTCTATGATTTATCTTCCTTTTCATTTACTGATAAATGGGGAAGAATGTATTGATAGTTCCAGACTGTAACTTTTCTCCTACTTTTTAATTCTTTCATAAGTGTTCTGATCTCTTATTATAAAAAACTATAAGACTGCATCAGATTATGAGAGGAAAACATGGGTGATTTTCCTTTATACTTGCCTTTCCTTTTTTTAAATGTCTCTTTTCTAGAGGTGTCCATTTTTAACATTTAGGTTTTTTTTTCTCCATAGTACATTATTACACATGTATGTGTTCAGTTAGGTTAAATGGAATCATAATATTGTAGTATTATGTAATTTAGTACTTTTTCAACTAATAATAGCTTAGAGATCTTTCCATATTAGAACATGTACATGCCTGCATGCATAGATCTACCTATCCTTTTCATTGCTTTATGTTTTATTCCACAGTATAAAAACGTCTACAACTTTTCCCCTCCTGGATTTTGGTATTTTCCAGGTGTCTTGCTATTACAGTGAATAATGTCTTTGGTGAGGTGTATTTCTGTGGGACTTTTCTCAGACTGTGTCTGTCTTTGTTCGTACAAACAGTTTATCCATGGTTTTTAAAAATTTATGCAATATCTTGTGAGGAAAGAGAAAGAAAGGCTTGTTGCAAATGTAAACAGACTATTAGAAGGACAGTTTGAGGGCCAACAACTCTTGAGGTGGAATTCACAGCGTTTGAGCATTACTGATCAGTGTATTATTCAGCCCTGCCCCACCATTAAATAGATCTGATGTATCATCTACACTGTATAGGACAGGACAGCGTTCTTAGGCAAATAAAGGAGATGGTATAATTTTTACTAATTTAATAAAATCAGAGGAATGAAAAGTGAAAGCATGTGATTATTTTTATATATCAGTATGTGAGATTTTCCTTTCCTTTTAATTCACTGTTGATTATACTTGAAAACTTTGATATTCACGGTGGTATTGTGAGATGAGAACTTTAATATTTAGTATCTTATTTTGGAAGCTTTAGGTTTAAATAATTTTTAGAGTTTAATATTTATATCTCTTTTGCTTCTCTATGAGTTGATCAAAATAACCAGATGGCTGGAATGTTGTTTTACAAAGTCATAGGAATGAAACTTGCTAAGGAACTAAAATCTTTAGAACAGTAGACAACCAAGAGTAGAGGTTGCCTAATCTCTGGAAAGTGCTATTAACTCCTATGTATGGATCATTCCTGCCTGTTGTTTTCTGATAATTTGACTGCCCATCCTGGTTCAGAGCTGTGGAGAGTTGGACCAACTGTGAAATTAGCTTTCCAGAATAGGGCTCCTCAGCCTGCACGTTTGTGGCATTTTGAGTCTGATGATGCTGTGTCGTGGGGGCCTGTCCTGTGTACCACAGGATGCTTAGTAGCATGCCTGGTCTCTATTCACTGGAGGCCGGTTGCACCACCTCTCCAGGTTGTGACAGCCAAAAAAATGTCTCCAGATTCTATGAAGTGTACCCCTGGGACCAGAATTGCCTCTGGCTTGAGAATTAGGGAGAAGTCTCCATTCTCACACTGCATCATTATTGTTGAACAGGTATTTCCTTTATTGTATGTGCAGCATGGGTTAAAATTTTGCTTTCCTCCCTGCTGACTGGGGCTGGTAAGAAGGCTTGGGTGGGAATGCAAGAAAATCATTATGCAAGTCAGCATGTTCCTCAGAAATCATTAATCTCCCCTGCCCTACCTCCCAATAAAAAAACAACCAAGCTGGTCCATACGGTTAAGAGCAAGTAAATGTTATGAAAATGAATCCTTAAGCCATTTGCCCAGAAATGTGATTGGCTGGAGAGGATGTGGTGTGTCTGAACCTCAGGTTGGAAATAAGCTGGCAGAGAAAGAGACTGTAGGGAGGGGGGGACCCCCAGTACTGTGGCTGGACCCCCCACGAATCCGGCAGAGCCCAAATCCTGGGGTCCCAGTGCTAGGAGAGCCGTAACAGCAATAAGAACCACTTCTTCTGGTTTTTGTTTAAACAATGGTAAAAGTCATAAAAAATAAACAGGGCAGGAAGTATATAGTGAGAAGTACCTTTCTACATCCTACTCCCAAGATTTTCTTGAGAGGCAAATGAACAATTTGAGAACCACTTATATGGGGATAAAGATGCCCAGGGGAAGCAGTTCTTTGAAAAGTCGACCAGACTGAAACCAAAGACAAGTCAGTTTCCTTATGAATGTTCCTTTTTCTCCTGATGCTCTTTATTCTCTTATCTCTCCTGCTCGCTTTAATGGAAAGCCCACTGACCTTAGAGAAGGTGAGGAAGAGAAGTGTGTTTTCCAGTCTCTTTGTTTGTTCAGAGAGCAAGTGGTGCTGCTCCCAGCCCCTGACTGCTGCACAGCCCCTCCTCTTCTGCAGCAAAGGAGGAACCAGGTGCTGCTAGCTTGACTCTCAGCTTCATCGTTTCCTGGCAGTCTAACCTCTCTGAGCTTCGATTTCCTCATCTTGAAAGTCTTACGTGTAGGCGTGTAAAACCTTCAGAATGGTTCCTGGCATAGATAGTGATTGCTTAGTAATTATCAGTTACTCTTTCCCTTTGCCACGAGTCTTCTCTTTTCGTTTCAGTAAAGCCTGGTGTTCGATACAGAGAATTGGGAAACATTATCCAGAAGCATGCACAAGCAAATGGATTTTCAGTTGTTCGAAGTTACTGTGGGCATGGAATTCACAAGCTTTTTCATACAGCCCCCAATGTACCCCACTACGCCAGTAAGTACTGTCCAAAGAGTTTGTATTGGCTAACTGTTTATTTAGCAGATATTTTTTCCCCAAACATTTGACAGGACCCACAGTTTTGTATCTATTAGAATAATCTATTAGCTGTTATAAATAGCTCCCCAAAATGTGTATACTCTGCACATACCTTGCTCACAGTAGTCCAGATCCTGAGTGTGTGGTTACTGTTGGGGGTGCGTGGAACAGTTATTCTTTGATGCAGGCGCTTGTCACTTTCAACACATAGCTTTCAGGGTCACTTTGGGGGTTCCCTTTCTGATCTTAAAGATACTGGGGGGGAGGGGAGAAGCATGGAGGGGTATGCTTGGGAGGTTTTAGTGGGCCAACATGGACTTGGCACAAGTCACTTACATTTACTTTTCATTGGCAGGAATTCAGTCATATGGCTACACTAACTGCAAGGGAGGTAGGGAAATGTGATCCTGCTGAGTACTTTGGAAGAAAAGGAAAATAGTAATTTTGGTGAACGGCCAACACTGCCTGCCACATATATTCTGACTCCTTAGATGAAACTGATTCTGCTGAGTTTGATTTGAGTTCTTAATATATGTCAGATACTGTGTTCTTTGTTGGTATAAATAGAGGAGAATAGACAAAGTATCCTTTCCTGAAATTGAGTGCTGTCTGATAGATTAACAAGGAAGTGTTGGATAATTAGTCTTACAGAACCTTTTCTCTTGAAGAGATAAGACACACGGGAGTAAGTTTGTTATTTAGTGCTGGAAATGAAAGCTATCCACATTAGGCAACATAAGGAATTTAATAAATATAGAGGAGTCACTGCTATGTAGAGACTTTGATGTACCTTCTTGGGCTTAGGTTTGCTCATACATACAATATCAGGGAATGGTACCTACTCTAGAACTGTTACTAGAATTAAATGAGATCTTGCTTGGAAAGCACTTAAAGTTAACTCTTAGAATGAAGATGGTGATGATTTATGTTATCTCGTTTGTGCATCACAACTCTATGAATAATTTCTTAGCTCTCTTTTTAACAAGCAGAGTCTGTGCTTAGGGAACTGATTTACTTAAGTCCACACAAACTAGTGAATAAATGTCAGGGGTAGGATTGGTACCTGGGTTCTGTCTGCCTTTCTAGAGTCAGCCTTTCCCTTGCTGCCTAGTAAGGATGTAAGCAGTTTGGCGCTGAGTCTTGTGGGAGAAATAAAGAATGAGATTTTGGTTTGCTGGGGAAGATGAGAAAGAGCATTCCACATGGTGCTGCTGCTGCTAAGTCGCTTCAGTCGTGTCCGACTCTGTGCGACCCCATAGACGGCAGCTCACCAGGCTCCCCCGTCCCTCGGATTCTCCAGGCAAGAACACTGGAGTGGGTTGCCATTTCCTTCTCCAATGCATGAAAGTGAAAAGTGAAAGAGAAGTCTCTCAGTCGTGCCTGACTCTTAGCAACCCCATGGACTGCAGCCCACCAGGCTCCTCTGTCCATGGGATTTTCCAGGCAACGGTGGGGAAACATGAATAGATGCTTCAGGTTGAGACAGACTGAACAGAGACAAGATAAGCTTAGTCTGAGAGTTATGTGTGAGCTAGAAGTGGGCAGTGCCAGATGGAAGATATCTGACTTCATTTTTAAGGAATTGCAGAAGATTTTTTGGCAGGAGAATGGCAAGGTGAAATTGTTATTTTGAGAAGATAAATTTACCAGTGGTGTCTGGGATGTATTGCAGGTATGAGCCAGCGGGCTTGTCAGCCTAATGCACAGTTGTTTTCATAAATCCAGATGTGAGCTGGTAAAATCCAAGATATCAGTAGTTGCCACAAGAAGGGGAAATGAGTGAGAAACCTCTCAACAGGAGAAGCTAGAGAAGTCAATTAAGCACAGCATTTGACATAAATCAATAAGCATTTATTAGCAGACCACAGGGTCCTTTTTATTTCAGCTGGAATTGTGCACAAAGTAAAAGCTAGCAATAGATAATAAGTAGCCGACTTTGTTCCTTCCTGCTCAGCCCTTGGTCACCTATTGTGCATTCCCTTTAACAGAGTGGAAGTAGCTATTCTGATGACACTGCTGTGTGCCACACGTGTGCATGCGTGTGTTTTGCGTGTGGAAAAAGTGTGGGCAAGGGAGAGAATGAGAAAAGCACCCTTACTTGCAGAGATAGCACTCACATTTAGGTATGGATTGTATAAAGAGAGGCTTTATTTATTTATATTAATTTTTATTGGAATATAGTAGATTTATAGTGTTGTGCTAGTTCCAGGTGTACAGCAAAGTGACTCAGTTAATGTTGCTTAGTCGCTAAGTTGTGTCTGACTCTTTTGCAACCCCATGGACTGTAGCCTGCCAGGCTCCTCTGTCCATGGGATTTCCTAGGCAAGAATACTGGGGTGGGTTGCCATCTCCTTCTCCAGGAGATCAAACTGGCATCTCCTGCTTGGCAGGCAGATTCTTTACTGTTGAGCCCCCCAAAAAACAGTAAAGTGAATCAGTTATACATACACATATATCCACTCATTTTTAAGATTCTTTTCCCATGCAGGTCATTACAGAGTGTTGAGTAGAGTTCCCTGTGCTGTGTGGTGGATTCTTACTAGTTGTCTGTTTTAGGTGTAGCAGTGGGTATGTGTCATGAAGAGAGATTTTTTGAAGGAAATAAAATTTATGGGAGAAGGCGCTACGGTGATGATAGTGTCCGCACGGTACGGCCCCGCTGCTATACAAGATATGCCTCTTGAGTTTCATGTTAAGCTGCTTAATTAGAAATAAACAATTCTGAAAAAAGAGACAAGGACCCATGTATACTTCATTTTATCCACTTTGCTGTATTTATGAAAAGTCAAGTGTTAAATGGGTTAAAATAAAATATGTTGTGGTCTCTTTAGGGAAGCATTAAAGGAAGCTATTGGAGTCTTTGTACAGCAGAGGCTTTTGAATGTAAATGATCCCTTCTTTAACTTATAACTCTGTATTCCTAAGCAACTGAGTGTGAAACCAGGAAATTGTGTAACTTCCCTCCACGTCCTGTATAAAAGAGGTCTTTGTTAAGATGAGCGCTTATGTGCTTCCTTATCATCATGGTTTGGAAGTAAAGGTGATACTGCCCTACCTTGAGAATTTAGATCACGGTAATGCTGTGAGGCAGACAGTAGAGTAGGTGCATGTTTTTGTAGAAGTACTCAGCCGTATTATCTGCTATGGTGTAGATACTCGGAGGGTGTGTTTTTGTTGAATGAGCTGTGATGAGAAACTGAAACCATGAGCCAAAGTGAGCTGGGAATTGTAACTTCTTGAACAGTGAATCAGTGGCAGGAACAGGAGTGGAACTTGGATTCTCTTCATCAGCACTGACCAGTGGAATTATGTGAGGCACATATGTAATACTAAGGACTTCTGTGGTAGCCCAGACGGTAAAGTGTCTGCCTACAGTGCGGACGGAGGAGCCTGGTGGGCTACAGTCCCTGGGGTTGGAGAGTTGGACACAACTGAGCGACTTCATTTTCTTTTTCACTTTCATGTAATACTAAAACTTCTAGTTGTCATATTCAAAAGTAAGAAACAGTTAATTTTACATTTTATTTAATCTGTTACATTAAAAATATTAGCATTTCAACATTTAATCAGTGTAAAACTATCATTGAGATATAGTCCATGCTTTTTTTATCTTTGAAATCGGCATATGTTTTACATGTACATTCTGACTTGCCACTTTCCAAGTGTTTAGCCTCATGCACCCAGGTGCTGCTGTATCCGCCAGTACAGTTCTCGATTCCTTTAGCCATTTTTATTTCTGTGATACTGCACTGACTCTTTTGATATCCCCAAGGGCATATGACCAAGTCTATATATGTAGTAAGTTGCATGCCATTTGGAGGGAAAGTTCATGAAATTAGAGATAAAAAGTCAAAATTATTTTTGCCCCTCAGATTTTTATAATATTTTAGAAACTCCTGATTTGGAATCTGTAGGTTGTTTATTTTGGCAATACCTAAGATAGTGGAAAGCAGCATGATTGCTGTTCACGAGGAAAGATGTGCAGGAATGTAAACAAGAGGGTGAAGTTAGAACAAACCTAGGCAGAGCTGTTAAATAGAATCAGCCTGTTGAATCCATCCAGTGGATACATGGGTCACCATCTGGAAGCACAGCGGTCTTATCAAGAAAGCCTGAAAGCTGAGCTCTCGCCACCTGGTGGTCAGGCAGAGAAAGTGCAGCCATCCGTTCACTGATGCTCTTACCAGCTCTTGATTTTTATTCTGAAAGTTAACCTGTTCTCCATTTTTGAGATTGTCTAAAAAGACCTATACCTCTTTCAAATTTTTGGCCTTTTTGGGGAGATGGCAAATCTGGACACTAACAGTTGAGTTTCTCATGATGATCCTTAAAAATATATATTGGCAAATTTGGACAAAATAGGAGGGAGAAATGGAAATTTTGTTTCCAGTAAAAAAAGGAATAATCCTGCCAGCATTAAAAAAAAAAAAGTAGGTTAGTGCGCAGGGGCTTTTTTTCCCTTTCCAAGATAAGACAGTTTACAAAACTTTCTAAAAATGGTACAGTTGTTTCCGTGGGCTGTGCCCTACCTCCACCCCCATATCCATACCCACTCCTGTCCCAGCCAGGAGATGCGCAACTTCTGGCATAGTCTGAAATATCTTGTTCTCCTTTATACTGTGGTACTTGGATAAGTATGGAACTTCGTTGGTTATATAATTGCTATTCTAACCCTGCTATAACATAAATGGAGGTACTTTTGCTTTCACAGAGTGCTAACTACATCTGAAATCCAGTCTAGGGCATCTCTGTATTTTCCTAGAGAAAACAAGCAAAATGAAGTATGCCTAGGACAATATCTGCCCCAGAGTAGGAGGTTTTCAGAGCCCCCCTGTTTGCTGAATGATCTGCTTTAAGAAAGGGGAGTCAGGAGAGGAGAAATTCATTAATATAAGAATCACTCATGGGAATGTAAGTTGTGTACTTTTTCCAGGGAAGTGTTTAACAATATGCTGTAGGTTTTTTGCTGTGTTCTGAGATTTTTTTTTTTTTTTTAATTTCAGAAAATAAAGCAGTTGGAGTGATGAAGGCTGGTCATGTATTTACAATTGAGCCAATGATTTGTGAAGGTGAGGAAAAAGGGATGCCGTAACATTCTGTAATTGAATTTTTATTTACGTTTGGTTACTCATGATCAGATTAGTAGTCTGCTCGATTTTGCTTCATTTCCACTCCCCCCCTCTCGAACTCGATTCAGTATCATGTAGAGAACCGAAAATTGTAATGGTTGGCAAGAAAGCGGTACTTTCTCCATGGTAATTCGTCTGCTGTGAGTAGATGCTGAAGTACTTGAGTCCTGGTCCCTTTTCATAAAGCTTCTGTCAAAGGGTGTATTGTAATAATTAGTTGCCTCCATCAATCAAGGCCGTGTGGAAACTGTTGCGTGTCTTGGTGTGGGTGAGAAAGAGGGGAGAAAAGGAAATTAGAGCCTTTTTTTTTGAGGCAAACACAGTTATTTAATTCTCCACAACCTATGAGGTAGAGGTGCTGTCCCCATTATCCATGAGAACAAACTGATTTTTGAAGAGGTTAAGTGTTCAGTAACTTGCCCAGAGTCCCTTAGCTAGTTACGTAGCAGAACTTGTGGGACTCTGAAGTCATGAGCTGTCCTGCCTCTTCAGGGTCTGCACTTTGGTCATCAGGTGCTGCCATCAGACAACTGCTGTGGAGAAAGCCCAGCCCAGACATGCTTTGCACTGGCAGTTTTATGTCCCTGCAGTCGTTGGTCGCTGTGACAGGCACATGACAGCCGTGATCTGTGTCACGATTCGCGCTCTCACTGAGGCTGTCGGAGTAATAACCGGGGCCTCCTTCACCAGTTGTCTGTTGAGATTAGGGGATGCAGAGGGATGCAGCAGTCGTAGGGCTCTTGCGTCCTGTCCCCTGTGTTAATGGAGTCCCCTCAGGATCCTTCCAGTCTTTTATAACCTAATCTTGAGAGTGATAGATACCCCATCACTTCTACCAGGTTTTCTTCCTTAGAAGTGAGTCACTAAACCCAGTCCACACTGAAGGGAAGCATTGGAGGTTGTTTTAGAGGCTGCCTTCTTAACCTGATCCTTAGTTCCCTTTTCTGTAAGATGCAAGTTACAACCTTTATCTTTTATCTGAATGCCCAGGGCTGTGGTAAGAATTAAGTGAGATGGTTTGTATGAACGCAGAGTACCTTTAAAGGGCTGTACAAGTGTAAGATACTGTTTTTGTCACTCCCCAGAAGAATGATGACCCCGCATAAGCAGTTGCAAGATAAGTAAGTATGATGGCAGAGAAAGGCAAGGACAAGGAGAGGAACGTGTATTTTGGAATCGTCTGCCTACAATTTGGGAGACCCAGGTTCAGTTCCTGGGTCAGGAAAGTCTCCTGGAGAAGGAAATGGCAATCCACTCCAGTATTCTTGCCTGGAAAATCCCATGGACGGAGGAACCTGGTAGGGTACAGTCCATGGGGGTTGCAAACAGTCAGACATGACTGAGCGACTTCACTTCTTCACTTCCAAGTGGTGTTTCCTGGAGTAAGCAAATAACATTGTGTTGAGCTGGTTCAGGTAATCATCAAATTATACCAGATATACTTCAGTGTAACTAAGCTGGGCTAAGTCTCAGCTCCATAGTGGAAAGTGTCTTAATTCGAAGAGGAATTTTCTCAGAACAGTAGTCAAATATATTTGACTTGACATTTAGTAAAGAATCTGTTTTAGCAGATAACAGTAAAATTAAAGAAGTATTAATGTCTTAAATCCATTTGTGAAAAGATCATTCATTACATTGAAAACTATCTATTCACTCATCGTTAGATGGTTGACAAAGCATGAGTTAACTTTCTTTATGCTGCCTCATATTTTCTTCTTAGACTGGGATTTAATGTTGCAGAAGTAGGTTACCTCACTACTTTATACTCTGGGATTTGTCTGAGGCAGTAAGATCTAATGTTTGGTAAAGAGTATTCAAAATAAAGAATATTACTATTATTTTTTAACATCTAATTTGGAGACAGGAACATCTCTGTATGCTTTTTTAGTAGTGTCTGGAATTGTAGAACCTTGTAATTCCGCTGCTGTCTTCCCTGCCCTACATCTCACGCCCATTTTCTCCTCTCATTTTCCTTCGTCTCCCAGCTTCTTTCACTGTTATTTCCTTTCTAACCCATTCTGCCTCATCATAATTTTTAAATTCTCTTGCTAAACTCCTGTTTCTTTCTCTTTGCCCTCTTTCTGGTTACAGGGGCGTGGCCTACAAAAATTTCACAGTATAATCTGTTCTCACCATTTATGTGCCTGCCATTTAAAAGTTACACAGGAATTAAATGTTATCATAAAAGTATAAAAAGTTATCTTATTTCCTTCACAATATACACTGGCTATGGTTTAGTCAGATGCCAAAGTTATATCAGGAGAGAGCTAAATTCTTTAATGCAATCCTGGGATGAGTGGTAATCAGTACATTTACAAAAAGGAAGCTGAGTGCCTTTATTTTGGAAACAGCATCTTCATTCAGTAGTTGAGAAGTATACAAAACGTGAAGTTGTAAAATTTAAACATATTATTGCTTCATTGAACTAAAGACCAAAATGAAGTTGGAAAGGCTTTAGCTTAAACAGATGATGTGTACACAGGAATCTTAATAATGAATTGTAAGATTAATTTTCTGAGCTACCCAAGGATAGAGGGGCACGGGCAAGTACACTTCCCTAGAGTGTACTTAGAAAAAGGACTGAGTGGTAGAATTAAGAGATGGTGTTTGTTCGTTTAAGGCGGATGGCAGGATGAAACCTGGCCGGATGGCTGGACGGCGGTGACAAGAGACGGGAAGCGGTCTGCCCAGTTCGAGCACACTCTGCTGGTCACGGACACTGGCTGTGAGATCCTAACCCGGCGGCTTGATAGCGCGCAGCCTCACTTCATGTCCCAGTTTTAATTTCCCCCAAGACGGCACATCTCAGTTATACTTTCTGGCTGTACTCCGCATTTTATTGAGAGTACAGAATGGAAGAGGAAATTTTTTTATTACTTGTTTTGTTTTGACTATCGATAAGGAAGGACTACAACATCTGACATGTGTCCTCAAGAACTTGTCTTGGGTCTGAAAAGGTCAAGAAGAATAAAGGAAGCATTTCTCAACTCCCCTCCCCCCCGCCCCACACACAGATCTCTGCACCCGTTTTTCTTCCTTGCCCTTTGAGCACTTTTACTTAAACCTGCTTCTAGTTGCTTCTGTCACTGCCACCGCTGGGCCAGCACCGCCAGCTGCTTTCCAGGTGAGTGCTGGAGAAGAGAATCCTTGAGACTTCTGCGACATACGTTGCTCCCGATTTTTTTTATTATTATGTATGTGTGGAAGTATATACGTATACATTTTAAATTCCATGTATGTAATTACTGAATACTATGTGACCTGGAGTTTGTACTGATTCTTCCCTGATGGAGTTCTGTGCTGTGATAAACGGACCCATCGTTTGCAGTGATTTAATTCCCAGCTGGAAATTGACTTCCCTCCTTGCCCTGCTAATTATTGACGCTTATAATTGTGCATAAGAAAGCACTCGGTCAGTGAGACCCTCCAGTGTGGGCTCTGTGTGAGTGAATGTATGGGGCAAAATCCACTTTGGACAAAGGTTATCAGGTTTTTAAAAGTCGAGTTTATGGCAGAAACAGCTGTGTTCCAAACAGAAGCTGGCTGTTGCAGAGAATGACGTTTTTGTAATACATTGCTATTTCAGACCTCTGTTTGGTCATGATGGGAGGAAAAATGCTCCCTTCCCCTCTCTGTCCTACTTCAAGGGCATAACCTTGGAGAGATACTCAGAGAAGGCTGGAGGCTGCCCTGTGGAAGTTGGGGAAGAGACAGTTCTGAAGCCTCTCCAGCAGGGAGCAGAGTCTGGAAGTGCTAACGTCTGGTAAAGCTGGTGGTGGGGCGGAAGGACGTCTCTGGAGGTTGGACAGTTCCCTTGGAGTAGGGATGCGCTGTCCTGGGTGTGCTGAAGTCACACTTCTCCTTTACACAGTTGGGAACCTCGTTAGAAATGACCTCCGCTGCCCAGCATCTGTGCTCCTTTCAGTAGTTCAGTCCCAAATGGGAGAGTATCCATGAAGACAGATCAAAGTCATTGTCATTGGAGAATACTTGATTACCGGGTATCTGGAAACTGTATGC
This sequence comes from Bos indicus x Bos taurus, assembly GCF_003369695.1. NCBI lineage: Eukaryota > Metazoa > Chordata > Mammalia > Artiodactyla > Bovidae > Bos > Bos indicus x Bos taurus. Next base: position 25,784,264 of record NC_040081.1, on the reverse strand, counting down.
GAAGATAATTGGATTACACTGACATGTCACACTTGTAAGAGAACATCTTTCCCAGAGTGCCTCAGACCTTTTTTGCTTTAAAGGAATCACGATAATGTTTTCATTACTTTTTATTATTTTGATGATTTAGTAATGTGGCTGAATCTGGTATAGACTTTTGGGGGTATGTGTGTGAAGTTTTTTATCAAACTGTAATATTTGTGAATGGAATGCCTTGCAATATAAATGTTAATATAATATGTAAAGGGAGATTAAAAAGTTTGATTATTCTGCCACGTGGTCGTTAACTTTGCTGCATTTTGTTTGGGATTTTAGAAAGAAGTGGTGGGAATGGAGTGGCTGATTTCACCATTTAAAAAACTCATGACGATTTTAGTAAAAATACTTTTTAATGTTGAATGACTGTATAAAAATTCCAGTCCTGTGTTTAGTTCAGCAGTCTACCAGTAGTATTTGACATGTAACCATGTGTCTGAGAGTTGTTTAAGACAAAGATTGCCACACTGGTAGTGCAGCATTTTATGTACTGATCATGGAGTTTGTGGTGTGGGCTTAGTCAGTGTCTACTTTGAGAAAACAAGCTCAAGGAAAAAAATCTTGGTGGGATGGTTTTTTGTTGTTGTTAAAACACCACACTGGTGATGATGCTTTCTCGGTTTGGGAGATGTAAAAACAGCATGGGACTCTATAGTCTAATTGTATATGTCTAATTACAAATGTTTACTAGATTTAGATGAATTAACATCTAGGGTAGTTTTATCATTCTGCCAACTTCTCAAAATGTCAGTGTGTTAACTTTTTCTTTTCTGTATTATCTTTTAAAATATTTTTTTTCCCCTACCAGTTGTTCAGCCCCCTTTTAATTATAATTTAGAAGGGAAACATGTTTGCATTTCATCTTCAGTTTCTGGCTTTTGGTGACAAAATGTGTAAAGGTGAATTAGAACCCATTCACCAGCAGTCTTATATTACTTGTCACCCTCATGTCTAAATTGATAGGAAGAAGATGTTTAGGAATTTGCCATCTTAGCTTGACTTCTCAGTTTGTCCTGTCTTCGCTCTGGCTTTTCACGGAGTTTGATTAAATTTGAGACGGATGTTCCACTTTGCTGAAGCCCCCAAATTGTGTCTGTAAGCTATTTCTGCCCCCTTCCCCCAGCCCACGTTTTTCTAACTTCCAGCTTTTACTTTTGAAGATTTTTCGAATTTACAGAAAGTTGATAGTGCAGCGAAATACCCATATACCCTTTCGTGCATTCAGCAGTTGTTGCTGTGCCTCGTCTCTTGATATAAGAAGCATTTTTCTTTGGAGAGGAATGGCATCGTACTTTATCTGTTACTGTCGCAGCATCTCTTTTAAAACGTAAGGACATTTCCTACACGATCATTGTCACACCCAAGGAACTGAATATTCAGAGTTGTCTGTATAGTACACATTCACACCTGAGTCAGCTTTCTCCAGAGTGTTCTTTTTTTAAATGCAGAGTCCAAACCCATGGCATTCAGTTGTCATCTGTAGGTTGTTTTTTTTTTTTTTTTAAACTGTAGAACCTTTTCCACCATTTTTTGATCTCTTATGAAACTGACACTTGAAGAAGTAGGCTCCCCCCAACTCTGCCCACTTCTTTTTGAGTATCAGCATTAGCTTACTGATTGTTTCTAAAAGTGTTGGTCACTCTAAATGTTCCATGTTTGGCCAGTGGAAGCACCTTTAAGCTTATTTGTGGGTCATTTTGCTCTATGCCTATCAGTCTTTGGGCATGTCCTTGCTTTTCGCCATATGTTCTCAGTTTGTCTTATACTTTTCCTGCCCCAGACTGGGAACTGGCTGCTTCTCCAAGGAGCCCTGGTTTCTCTTCATGAGGAATGGCATTTGGAAATCAAGGTCTGGGTACTGCTGGGGTGTTAATTGCTCCTTGGCCCTTTCAGGGAACAGAGCCAGGAATTGCATTTTTTATAAATTCATGTTGATGTATGGCAAAACCCATCACAATATTGTAAAGTAATTATCCTCCAATTAAAAAATTAATTAAAAAATAAATCATGAATTCATTCTGATACTTTGATTTCAAATTTAACACTAGTCTTCCTCACCCTTCCCTGTTTCATATTTGTATTTTCCTTCTCCCATAGTGAGAATTTTGGTTCTGAACAACACTAATATTTATTTGCTTGATTCTACATGACATGTAAAATAATTTCAGAATTACACCACCAAAATCACTACCAACAATCAACCTAAGTGCAAAATTTGTGGTTGCTCCTATTCTTGGAACATATCTCACTAGGAGGGTACTGGTTTAAAAGTTAATTGAAGTAATTCGTTTTGATTCTGCTGTATTCTAAATTTCATAAATCATGTGTGTGCTGCTTGTTGCTAAGTTGTGTCTAACTCTTTTGCAACCCCATGGACTGCAGCTCGCCAGGCTCCTCAGGCTCCTCTGCCCATGGGCTTTCCCAGGCAAGATACTGGAATGGGTAGCCATTTCCTTCTCCAGGGATCTTCCTGATCCAGGGATCGAACCTGCATCTCCTGCTTGGCAGACAGATTCTTTACCACTGAGTCACCTGGGAAGCCCATAAACCCATGAGCTATTTTTTAATAATAAATGCAGTGAATCTTGAGGGCAAAACATGCTATAGAGATGGTGGAGATATTTTAGTGGTCTCAGAGTTGGAAACACTGTAATTGATTGAGATAGTGTGATCTACGATTTTGTCTACATCTGATGGTGTGTGTTCTCTAGCTACCAGAGGAGCAAATTGTACCGCTTGTAATGTGGATGTTTAGCCCATTTTCTAATAGACTGGGAAAAAACATCTGGACATGGTTTAAGGATATGGTTTTACAATACAGGCTGAATTATGCTGATATTCTAGAAGTTATTAACATGTTTTGCTTGATTTAGAAAAATGAACATCTAAAGAAAAGCAGCACAGGCTCCATTTACTGAAATTCTGTGGCCCCACTTAGTCTCAACTCAGAAGGGTAGGCAGCCTTCTTACTCCTTTTGGTGCCAAGTGTTAAAAAAAAAAATGTCTTGCATTTGGTTATCTTACAAAGGAAAGGTGGGGGTCAGGTGGCCTTGGTGACCTGTTACCTGCTGCTTTTCATTCTGGGGACTTAAGTGAGCAACAGCAGAGCTGTCTGTATATGGTAATTCTATTATATTAAAATATGTGTCAATATTGCCAAAAAAATGTGCTAAAAACCAGTTTATGTGGAGCACTCAGAAGGCCTTCCTGGAAAGATTTTCACTTACCACTTATGTTAAGAGTTCAAAGTATTTTAAATAATCTCTCTTGTGCATGTCCAGCCTTTTTACTGTTGCAGAGCTTTTATAACTGTTTTGACTCCTGGGTGCTTGGCCCTTCCTTTTACTAGTACTCCAGACTCCTCACCCCACTTCCAACAACAGACACATGGCAGGGTTTACTCCCACACGCGTGTAGGCACATTTGCATCGTGGTGTCACAAACTCCCAAGATCAACAAGCAGGACACCAGGGCTGAGATCTCTAATTTTTTAAACTAGTTGCATGGCTTGGACAAATTTCCATCTCTTTAAGGAGGTATCCTATTTGTGCAATGACACAGAGCTTAGCAACTGTTTTATTCTATATATAACGTGACTAAATCAAATTCACTTTATTTTAGTACTTGGGTCAGAGGTCAACAGAAAATTTAGAGTAGAATTTTTTCAAACTTTACCAGTACATCTGAGCCCTGGGTGGTTCTGAGGAAACAAAATAGACAAGGATAAGAACTGTTAGTATTAAGATGTAGATTTGCAAAAAAAAAAAGCAACAGGTATTTGAAAGCAAATTTCCACTGTTTCATCTAGATCTGATTCTTGGTCATCAGGACTATTTCAGCCCCTGTCTAGAGTCAGGGTAGTTCTGTGGTGAATCAGCACTCCTTTCCTGAAGGGAGCATGTGCCTATTAGCTCATCTCAGTGAATTCTGTTATGATGTCTGGCTTGATAAAAATCTGTGTGCAGTAAAAATCAGTAAAAAGCCCATCTCCCCACCCCCAAGTAAAAAGCCCATCCCATCTGCTTTGTTCTTATAAAGTTCCACCAAAAGAAATCTGTATAATGGAGGACTTTGTATGTACTGGTTCACTGTGCCAGTTCACTTCATAAATTGTTTCTTTAAAGATATGATTTTCTTGTTATAGTTCTATGCACTTATTATCTGAGTAACTGTTTAAATATACTTAAATGTTTTCCAAATATGGTTTGTGGTGTATTTTTTCTAAAGGGTATTTGCTGACAAAGAGTCTGATCTTGCACATTAATTGAAACAAAATTGGTTGAGTAGGTCGTTTTTTCTGGGTCACACAGTATCTCTAGGGCCAAAGAACTGTTCGTTACTCGAAGGCTTTGATCATCAGCCTACTTGGGAGACTGGCAGCCAAGCAGAAGATGTTGTAAAGCATTCTGCACATGTAAAATATGCTCTCTTTTCCCCAGGTCAGCAAAACCTTTGAGAATCACCAGCTACATTTACTTTTGCTTTGAAATGAAAGAAATGGAAGTAGCATTATGTGTAGCCGTTTTTAAGTTGTACACACATTAACTAGCTCCACTGTAACAAAGTTTGGATATAATGCAACTTGTCCCCTCACCTCAAAAACCTCATCATTCCACACATTCTACTTTATATTAGTCCCCTGTGCGTGTAATAAAGACCTTGTTCAAGTCAGACATGCCTATGTATTTTACACCCTGTTTTTCACAGTGAACATCCCTAGGTGGGTTAAATAGAAAGCAACATAGCCCAACATGCTGAAAATGGAAAAGCTGGTAACATTTGAAAAATGCCAAGTATATGAGCATTTTCAGTGAGAAACAAAAAGCTGTTAAAAGTTGGTAGTATTGTAAAATTTTAGATCCTTAAAAATTGTTTTTCACTAGCTTTCATAAAATATACAGTGGAGAGATTAGCCATTTGTGGTAAACTTATATACCATTTATCCAATAAAGCAGTTTAAACTTAAAAAAATTCCCAAGAATACTTTTAAGCTGGCAGAGTTCTGATTTTGAACAGCCAGGGTTAGTGAATGTTTTTCAGCCCTGTGTTGTCTGTGTTCTTCCAAAAACTATTTGGTTCCACAATATACATAACAGCCTAGATGCCATCCAAGAGGATGTATTGAAAGGATCTTAACAAGAAATACTTTAAACCTATAGTCCCATGATCCAAGAGCCTTCATGGTTATACTGGTTCCTTCAAAGAGGCAACTGTGCTTTCATCCAGGAAATGCTCATACCTGTTAAACTGAATTAGCTGGCTCAAGACTATGTACACTTCACTGTGACAGAAATGAAAAGTAAACTTCCTAATTGACCAGCTACAAGAATTGGGGTTCCATTATTTTACTATCTTAAAATTGCTTTACTTTCTCATATTGGTGAACGTAAAATGTTTGCCATTCTCATTCATGTATAACTCATGAGTTATACATGAATGAGTGGAAGAATCTTTTAAAAGAATTATTAGCTCTTCTCCATTATTACCCTCATATGTTCTTTGTTACGGCAATTGCTTAAGGCAGTAAAATATACTTTATTCCTGGAAGGCTGAGCTAAAACAAACCAGATGAAAGTACATTTCTTAGAGCTGGGGTAGACGCTAGTTTCAATTTCCTCTTCTTCCAGTTTATGTAGGACAATAGGTTAGAGCCCTTTGGGCCCCTACTGAGTCTCTAGCCCTCTAGATAAAATGAGAGAAGCTATACTGCTTTGTCCTTCAAATGCACCAAAGATCCAAAAAGAAGTCCTGAACATAACTGCCATTTTCTATTTTCATTTTGGGAGCAATTAAGCCACATCAATCAGAAGAATAATTAAAACAAAAAGCACATGCTTTCAATTCAACCAAAGATATGTATATCAATGTCCTGATATGAAAACAGTCTTAAGATATATGTGGAAAAAATAAAAAGGCACAGAATAGTGTTAATTAGTATTCATTTGTATAAATTATATGTATACATGTTATTTCATTCATAGAAACTTCTGGGAAGATACATAAACTTATCAGTGGTCACTAATTTTGGGGGAGGGGGGAAGTTTAACTCTTCTTTCCCATGTAATTTTCTCTATTTGAATGTTCTAACTCGTGCATGTATTGCCCTCATGCATTTATTTTTGTGTTAATGGATTACTGGGATGTTAAGACTATGCACCATTTTTGTTTGCTGCTTTATTCTGCTCAGGGTAAAGAAGCCTAAATGCTACTTAACAACAGCACCAGGAAAACACTGATAGGTTTGACCATACTAAAATAAAAATTTTTAAATATAGAATATATTAAAAATATAAAACTTGCAAAGGATTGGCATCTAGAATAAAGAAGTCTTAAAAAGAACCTGAGCTACGTTAAGTCCTGAGACCAGGTGGGTGTGTGATCTCACCTAAATGACTGTGGAGTCAAGTCCCAGTGAGAGTTGCACGATTTCAGATATTTTGTACAGCACAGGGAAATACAGCCATTGTCTTGTAATAACTTTTAGTGGAATGTAATCTAAGTCAGAGAAAGGCAAATATCTTCTCATGCTTGACGCCTTTACTTCCTTCCAGCCCCCTCCTCTCCTGGACTTTTCCTCTGTGTGCCTTCTACAGAAATGGATCCATCCTCTGCCTGGGTTTCTTCAGTCTGGCACCTCCGCTCTGTATGCCCAAGCCTGGCAGGCAAGGAGCAGAGAATCTTCTGGTTAGAGGGGAGGGGAGAAGAATGTTGTCAGTACACTTAGATTTCTTTTTTCACTTTGACCACATAATCTTGTCTTTTCTGAGAGTTGATGAATAAAGGTACTGAAACCATTTACCTCAGATTGGGACTTGAACCCATGTGCTGGGACTCGAACCCAGCCAAAACCCTGCTTGGGACTTGAACCCCACCAAAACCTCACTTGGGACTTGAACCTACCTGGCTGGGACTCAAACCCAGTAAAAACCCACGGTACCTGGTTTCAGGACCTAATGAAGCTCAGAAGAAAAAAAATACAAATGACCAAAAGAATGAAAGACTTCAGTAATTAAGGGAAATGCAAATTAGTCATTTCATACCCATGTGATTTGCAAAAACTGACAACCACTTTGAAGAGCACAATTACACTCATCTCAGATGCTAGTAAAGCTCAAAACTCTCCAAGCCAGGCTTCAACAATACATGAACGTGAACTTCCAGATTTCAAGCAGGTTTTAGAAAAGACAGAGGAGCCAGAGATCAAATTGCCAACATCGAAAAAGCAAGAGAGTTCCAGAAAAACATCTATTTCTGCTTTATTGACTATGCCAAAGCCTTTGACTGTGTGGATCACAATTAACTGTGGAAAATTCTGAAAGAGATGGGAATACCAGACCACCTGACCTGCCTCTTAAGAAACCTGTATGCAGGTCAGGAAGCAACAGTTAGAACTGGACATGGAACAACAGACTGGTTCCAAATAGGAAAAGGAGTACGTCAAGGTTGTATATTGTGACCCTGCTCATTTAACTTATATGCAGAGTACATCATTGAAGAGGAACTAAAGAGCCTCTTGATGAAAGAGGAGAGTGAAAAAGTTGGCTTAAAGCTCAACATTCAGAAAATGAAGATCATGGCATCTGGTCCCATCACTTCATGGCAAATAGATGGGGAAACAGTGGAAACAGTGTCAGACTTTATTTTTGGGGGCTCCAAAATCACTGTAGATGGTGATTGCAGCCATGAAATTAAAAGACGCTTACTCCTTGGAAGGAAAGTTATGACCAACCTAGACAGCATATTCAAAAGCAGAGATATTACTTTGCCAACAAAGGTCCATCTAGTCAAGGCTATGGTTTTTCCAGTGGTCATGTATGGATGTGAGAGTTGGACTGTGAAGAAAGCTGAGCGCTGAAGAATTGATGCTTTTGAACTGCGGTGTTGGAGAAGACTCTTGAGAGTCCCTTGGACTGCAAGGAGATCCAGCCAGTCCATTCTAAAGGAGATCAATCCTGGGTGTTCTTTGGAAGGACTGATGCTAAAGCTGAAACTCCAATACTCCACCTCATGTGAAGAGTTGACTCATTGGAAAAGACTCTCATGCTGGGAAGGATTGGGGGCAAGAGGACAAGGGGACGACAGAGGATGAGATGGCTGGATGGCACCACCGACTCGATGGACGTGAGTTTGAGTGAACTCTGGGAGTTGGTGATGGACAGGGAGGCCTGGCATGCTGTGATTCATGGGGTTGCAAAGAGTCGGACACGACTGAGTGACTGAACTGAACTGAACTTGAAGAGCAATTTGACAATTTCTAGTAAGGTTTAAAATGTTATCCTGTGACACACATCTTACATGACTGACACTGAGCATGATGTGCAAGGATGTTCCACCAGTGCTGTCAGCAGCAGAGAAACAATTTGGGAAACAATTATATGCCACAGTTGGAGACAGTAAATGATGGTAGTTCATATAGGTGACTACTACTGCACAGTACTCAGTGAACGGAAGCATCATACACAACAGGGATTAACCACACAGTAATGAGTGGAAAAGCTGCAGAATAAGATAGCATCCGGTTTAACATGTATGACAACATGAAGACTGGCGGGTGTACAGATATGTATAGTAAAAGTATGGCAACCTGGGTGAGAGTGATAAACATGATTCTGGGTGCTGACTATACCACAGGAGAGGAAAGGTAATGTGGTCTGGAAGAGTAAAATGTTAGGATTTGACAAAATAAGTGCTTCAGTTTGGATATTCAGTAAGTAAATGTTTTCCATATACTTGAAATAAGTTCACAGCGGGATCAACAACACAAAACTACCTACTTAAAAGGTAGTTTCAGTGACGAATTCTAGTGCTCCATATGGGCCAGATGCCATACCAGGAACTGCGAATCTTAAGTTTGATCAATGCACGGTACCTGCCCTCAAGAAGATAATCTTCAATACCCCTGGTGGTCCCGTGGTTAAGGATCCACCTGCCAATGCAGGGCACATGGGTTCTATCCCTGGTCCGGGAAGATTCCACATGCCTTGGGGCAACTAAGCTCGCACGCTATATAGAGCCCACGTGTTGCAACTCCTGAGCCCAAGCACCCTAGAGCCTGTGCTCTGCAACAAGAGAAGCCACCACAATGAGAAGGCCATGCACCTCAACTAGAGAAAGCTGGTGCAGTAACGAAGACCCAGTGCAGCCAAAAAAAAAAAGGATAATCTCACCGAAGCAGATTTCGGTTGACTGGAGAAATCTGTTCTTTAATAATGGGTCTGAGATCCTTAAAAGTTACAAGAAAGTTACCAATGACAGTGAAGACAACGGCATACACTCACCACTGCCTTGCCTTCTCCGTCTTTCCTTTAAAGAATGAAGATGACAGGGAGAGAAATCATGAGAATGAATTCAGCATAAAACAGGTGACAACTCCCACACATACACAGGCATTCCTTTTATTATGTTAGAAATATTCTTTAATGAGCTAGCAATTATTTATGTGAAGAAGAGACTAGAAAACAGATTTATGACAGTATTAGCCTTATCCTTGGTTAGACATATGTAGGAATTTACACACAAAACATTATTGCTTAGAGTAGGTTAATGAAGATCTAACAATCTGTGAACTTGAAAGAGCTCCTTTCTGCTTATGTGGCTGCTCCAACCAGACCCTAAGACTTAGTTACAAGGATGGAAGACTCCTCTTTTGAACTTAAAGCTTTACAACCGTTCGGATGCTGTAAGAGAAGAAAACAATAAACAAAGGTTCAGAATCCTTTCATACCACTAAAACACTTTTAAAAAAAAAATACTTCTTCCTCCGTAAGCCCCAAATCATTACCGCAGTCTATACTACACAGCTAAAGAGAAAGCTTACCTCTTTCCGGCATGCATCAGATCAAAGGCTTCATTAATTTGGTCAAAAGGCAGACTGTGAGTCACAAACTCATCAACTTTTATCTTTTTGGACATATATTCAGACACCAACTTTGGGACACTTTCTACACTCTTCCATCCTAAAGGAAATCATACATCTATTCATTACTTTTTCCAACAAATCTCTATAGTATGCTTATTATTTAGTAGGTGACAAAGACATCTAAGAGAATGAATTTTTTCATGAATTAAAGAGGAATGAAAAACTTCAAAATCAGCCTAGAGAGGAGGAAGAATTTAATATACATCTTTAGTTAAGAAAAAAACAGATGCCTTTTGAGCACTTTTCTTTTTTCTGTGTTAAGATTTACTAAAATCTCATTAAACCTTAACGGAGATTTTAAAACTATACAGGACAGAACTCTAGAAGTCTCAGAACAAGATTATTTAAATCCACAACAGCAAAATTTCTATAATCATGAAATTCAAGGAAGAACAAAATTGATGTGATACATGACTTTATTTCTGTACTTTTAATTTCAACATAAAGATAACATCTCAGAATAAAAAACTGTGAACTGAAAAGCAAAGTAGAAGACCTTTACTTATATGTTAAGATTTTAAACAAAGTCAGATCCTTCAATTTTTCACTTGTATTATTAAAAGAAGCAGTAAATGTACAAATAAGCTTTCCCCCTTTTTAAACTAGGGTTTCTTTGGACTATATTTCAAGCTTTTGTGTGTGTGCTAAGTCGCTTCAGTTGTATCCAACTCTGTGAACCCATGGACTGCCGCCCACCAGCCTTCTCTGTTCATGGGGTTCTCCAGGCAAGAATACTGGAGTGGGTTGCCATTTCCTTCTCCAGGGGATCTTTCTGACCCTTTTCCAAATCTCCCTCCTTACATCCTCGACAGATTACCTTTTCATTCCAAACTGGTACCTTTTTTTTCCCCCCTCATTTAAATCTCCTGGTAACAGACAACTACAGCTACTGCTATTCCCTACACCAAAACTTCTATTTACATTGTGAGTCATGTGTTAGCAACACCCATGGGGCCCCAAGGCTCCAGCTTATTTCTCAACAAACATGTGTTTCGGTGAGGCTTCAGTTAGAAGTGACTTCCAACCCCCCTGGCTCAGTCTCCCAGACATTTTTAGAACATTCTCAAATATAGCTCTGGAACCTCAGCTGATGTCCCTGAGCTGCATGTGTGGTTCTACAAGTCTGTTCTAATACACTCAAGTGGGGCATACTAGTGTCTAAGGCTTTGAAAAGAGGGTTTAGTCAGCTTGACATTTTCCTTGACAAATTGTGTAGTATAAAGAAGGAAAACTTAGGCCAAATCCCTCATTTTTCATACTTTCCCAATTTTCTGGCCTTGGAAAAAAAAATGTGGCATGATGTGAGGCAGGGAATGAGACACTTTGTTAGACGCAGGTCATTTCATTTGAAACTTATGCTATGTAATACTTTTTCCTTAGGAGAATTGTAAGGATGTATTTTTAAAAAATCTATTAAAAACTTAAGGTTTCCTTCATTCACAATAGTTGGGATATATAAACATGTTTTGATGTCTTTTCTCTTCCCTAGCTGAGCGACCCTAAGAAAGAGAAACTATTTCTTAGCATTCTCCTGGTAGTTGGCAACCCCAGGTAACCACATACTTTTAGGACACTCAAGGGAAAAACGATCAGTCTGGCAGCTTTTCCATTTTGTTATAAGGCTCTGTCTAACTTAAAGTTTTACTCAGACTGGTTACTGCTGAAATCAGTACTGTTTAGAGAGAAGCATGATCACATCCAGGGATCACTGCACTCTCTGGGAAAATGAGTAAAAAAATGCCAATAACCTATATAAGTCTACCAGATGACACAAGGTGGCTGGCCTGGTTTATCCTGTATCCAGCTTCTGACCTGGCCCCAGCTATTTCATTAATGGAATATTAGTATTTTTTTTCAGGGTATAAAAAGTAGCCTTGTGTTTCAGAAGAAGCTGAGCACCTCCCCAGTCCCCAGGGTTAGTACTCATTGGGATTACAATTCTGCTGAAGGAAATAACAGAAGAAAATGTCCTCATCCATCAAATTACCTCCAAAGGCAGTGCCTTTCCACGTGCGGCCCGTGACTAGCTGGAACGGACGAGTGGCGATTTCTTCACCAGAGGCAGCTACTCCCACTACCACGCTGACGCCCCAGCCTTTGTGGCAGGCCTCCAGCGCTGCTCTCTGCAGACAAACCACAGAAGTCAGTGCATTTTGCTAAGAATATCTACTTCTCCAGAAACTTCTGGGCGACAGGGTAGTGGTACAGAGAACTTTTTAGAAAAGTGGCAACAAAATGATCCAAGTATTTATTAAGTTGTTTAATTTTATTGAACAATTTTAACAGGTACTTTTAAAAGAATTTGCTAATTTGGCTAAATATTAACACAAATTGAAAGGATTTAAAGCTTTTATTTGTTGTCTACTAAGGTTACTGAGTCACTATGTGGATATGTATCTAATTCCATAGCCCATGTTCTCTATAACTGCATCGTTTTGCCTTTTCATTTAATGAAACGCACTTTAAGATACAGCAGAGACTGAAAGGCAAAATAACATTTTCCTTCATCTTTCCCTTGTCTAGTTCAATAGTTATTTTTCCCTTCTTTCAGCAACCATTCTTATCCGAGAATTTAAGATTTCTCCTTTGCAAAACAAAACAATATTTTATCTTAATAAAGGAAATTACATTTAAAAAGGCAGTTACACACACACACAAGCACATGGAATGAAGCCAGGCATACTCACCATGACTTTCACATTACCAATACACTCAAAGGAGTAGTCGACTCCCCCGTCAGTCATCTCAATGAGCACTTCCTGGATCGGTTTACTGAAGTCCTGGGGGTTAATACACTCAGAGGCCCCGAACTCCTTGGCTCTTGCGAATTTATCCTTATTGATGTCCACACCAATGATCCGGGCTGCACCAGCCATCTTACAGCCCATGATAACTGCCAATCCAACTCCTCCCAGGCCAAAGACAGCACAAGTAGAGCCAGGCTCCACCTAACATTAAAGACAGCCTATAAGGTACTCATTCTGTAAGAGTCAGCGAAATCATTAGTTTTCTTACAGGTTGGGCCAAGTTCACTACTTCAGCAAAGCTTTGCTGTATGAAGTTAGAAGGTGGAATCTAAAACCCAGGCCAACACTTACCTTGGCAGCATTCAAAGCAGCACCATAGCCAGTTGAAATGCCACAACCCAGAAGGCAAACTTTATCCAAAGGTGCTAAAGGATCAATTTTAGCAACAGAAATGTCAGCCACAACTGTGTATTCAGAAAATGTGCTGGTTCCCATGTAATGTAAAATTGTCTTTCCTTTACAAGTAAATCTGCTAGTGCCATCTGGCATTAATCCTTTTCCTTGAGTGACTCTAAAGAAAAAGAAATCAATTTTTTAAAATGATGACCAGTAGTTAGAAGACTGTGCTAAGACCAAAACTCTAATTTCTAATGTATTCATTAATCAATTTAGCACCTTTCACCAATGCCTGATTAAGAAAACTTTTAAAAGAACTATAATCTTACGAATCTTTTCCAACATTCAATATCCCTCTAGATTACCTGTCAAGAGTACTGAAATAATTTTAACAGGTACAACTTATGGATCACATAAAATGATTTTAAAATTCCATCCTGTGACCCTATATGCGAGACAGCAAAAGACACACAGATGTAAAGAACAGTCTTTTGGACTCTGTGAGAGAAGGTGAGGGTGGGATGATTTGAGAGGGTAGTGCTGAAACGTGTATATTATCACATGTGAAGTGGATCGCTAGTCCAGGTTCTATGCATGAGACATTGTGCTCAGGGCTGGTGCCCTGGGATGACCCTGGGGGATGGGATGGGGAGGGAGGTGGAAGAGAGGTTCTGAATGGGGAACACTTGTGCGCCCGAGGCTGATTCATGTCGATGTATGGCAAAAACCACTACAGTACTGTAAAGTAATTAGTCTCCAATTAAAATACATTAATTTTTTTAATTAATTTTTTAAAAAAGAAAAAAAAAAATTCCATCATGAAACTGTGAGCAAATATAACTTCAAAAAGCATTAAGCCAAAACAGCATCCACACAGCAGAGATTACAAGCAACTAAAAAGATGGGGAAACAGTAGAAAAAGTGGCTGACTTTATTTTTCTGGGCTCCAAAATCACTGCAGATGGTGACTGCAGCTATGAAATTAAAAAGACACTTACTCCTTGGAAGGAAAGTTATGACCAACCTAGACAGCATATTAAAAAGCAGAGACACTACTTTGCCAACAAAGGTCCGTCTAGTCAAGGCTATGGTTTTTCCAGTGGTCATGTATGGATGTGAGAGTTGGACTATAAAGAAAGCTGAGCACAGAAGAATTGATGCTTTTGAACTGTGGTGTTGGAGAAGACTCTTGAGAGTCCCTTGGACTGCAAGGAGATCCAACCAGTCCATCCTAAAGGAAATCAGTCTTGGGTGTTCATTGGAAGGACTGATGTTGACGCTGAAGCTCCAATACTTTGGCCACCTGATGTGAGGAGCTGACTCATTGGAAAAGACCCTGATGCTGGGAAAGATTGAGGGCAGGAGGAGAACGGAATGATAGAGGATGAGATGGTTGGATTACATCACCAACACAATGGACATGGGTTTGGGTCAACTCAGGGAGTTGGTGAAGGACAGGGAGGCCTGGCATGCTGCGGATCATGGGGTCGCAAAGAATCAGACAGGACTGACTGACTGAACTGAACTGATCCAGATCAGCACATAAAAGCAGATGTCCAAACTGGTTAATTCAGATTTCTTAGGAGGCCTATTTCAAAAGTGTAATAGTCCCCATGGATTCAAGTTATCTTCTCTCTTGCAATGGTTTCAAAATTATTTTTGATATTCTAAATGGTTGATGTAACATCTTGCTTAGGAATATGGGCCCTAAAGACAGACACAGTCAATCAGTTCAGTGGCTCAGTCATGTCCAACTCTTTGAGACTCCACGGACTGCAACATGCCAGGCCTCCCTGGCCATCGACAACTCACGGAGATTACTCAAACTCATGTCCACTGAGTCGGTGATGCCATCCAACCATCTCATCCTCTGTCGTCCCCTTCTCCTTCTGCTTTCAATCTTTCCCAGCATCAGGGTCTTTTCAAATGAGTCAGTTCTTTGCATCAGGTGGCCAAAGTATTGGAGTTTCCGCTTCAACATCCGTACTTCCAATGAACACTCAGGACTGATCTCCTTTAGGATGGACTGGTTGGATCTCCTTGCAGTCCAAGGGACTCTCAAGAGTCTTCTCCAACACCACAGTTCAAAAGCATCAATTCTTCGGTGCTCACCTTTCCTTATAGCCCAACTCTCACACCCATACATTATTACTGGAAAAACCATAGCCTTGACTAGTTGGACCTTTATTGGCAAAGTAATGTCTCTGCTTCTTAATATGCTGTCTAGGTTGGTCATAACTTTTCTTCCAAGGAGCAAGCGTCTTTTAATCTCATGGCTACAGTCACCATCTGCAGTGATTTTGGAACCCCCCAAAATAGTCTCTGTTTCCCCATCTATTTCCCATGAAGTGATGGGACCAGATGCCATGATCTTCGTTTTCTGAACGTTGAGTTTTAAGCCAACTTTTTCACTCTCCTCTTTCACTTTCATCAATAGGCTCTTTAAGTTCCTCTTCACTTTCTGCCATAAGGGTGGTATCATCTGCATATCTGAGGTTATTGATATTTTTCCCGGCAATCTTGATTCCAGCTGTGCTTCCTCCAGCCCAGCATTTCTCATGATGTACTTGCATATAAGTTAAATAAGCAGGGTCACAATATACAGCCTTGACATACTCCTTTTCCTATTTGGAACCAGTCTGTTGTTCCATGTCCAGTTCTAATTGTTGCTTCCTCATCTGCATATAGGTTTCTCAAGAGGCAGGTCAGGTGGTCTGGTATTCCCATCTCTTTCAGAATTTTCCACAGTTTGTTGTGGTCCACACAGTCAAAGGCTTTGGCATAGTCAATAAAGCAGAAATAGATGTTTTTCTGGAACTCTCTTGCTTTATCAATGATTCAATGGATGTTGGCAATTTGATCTCTGGTTCCTCTGCCTTTTCTAAATCCAGCTTGAACATCTGGAAGTTCATGGTTCACAGACTGCTGAAGCCTGGCTTGGAGGATTTAAGCATTACTTTACTAGCGCGTAAGATGAGTGCAATTGTGCGGTCATTTGAGCATTCTTTGGCATTGCCTTTCTTTGGGATTGGAATGAAAACTCACCTTTTCTAGTCCTGTGGTCACTGCTGAGTTTCCCAAATTTGCTGGCATATTCAGCGTAGCACTTTCACACCATCATCTTTTAGGATTTGAAACAGCTCAACTGGAATTCCATCATCTCCACTAGCTTTGTTCGTAGTGATGCTTCCTAAGGCCCACTTGACTTTGCATTCTAGGATGTCTGGCTCTAGGTGAGTGATCACACCATCATGATTATCTGAGTCGTGAAGATCTGTTTTGTATAGTTCTTCTGTGTATTCTTGACACCTCTTTTTAATATCTTCTGCTTCTGTTAGGTCCTTACCATTTCTGTCCTTTACTGAGCCCATCTTTGCATGAAATGTTTCCTTGGTATCTCCTATTTTCTTGAAGAAATCTCTGCTGCTGCTGCTAAGTTGCTTCAGTCGTGTCCGACTCTGTGCAACCCCATAGATGGCAGCCCACCAGGCTCCCCCGTCCCTGGGATTCTCCCGGCAAGAACACTGGAGTGGGTTGCCATTTCCTTCTCCAATGCATGAAAGTGAAAAGTGAAAGTGAAGTCGCTCAGTAGTCTTTCCCATTCTATTGTTTTCCTGTATTTCTTTGCACCAATCACTAAGGAAGGCTTTCTTATCTCTCCTTGCTATTCCTTGGAACTCTGCATTCGAATGGGTATATCTGTCCTTTTCTCTTTGCCTTTCACTTCTCTTTTATTCATAGCTATTTGTAAGGCCTCCTCAGACAACAATTTTGCCTTTTTGCATTTCTTTTCCTTGGGGATGGTCTTGATCCCTGTCTCCTGTACAGCGTCAGAAACCTCCGTCTATAGTTCTTCAGGCACCCTATCAGATCTAATCCCTTAAATCTATTTCTCACTTCCCCTGTATAATCGTTAGGGATTTGATTTAGGTCATATCTGAATGGTCTAGTGGTTTTCCATACTTTCTTCAATTTAAGCCTGAATTTGGCAATAAGGAATTCATGGTCTGTGCCACAGTCAGCTCCCGGTCTTATTTTTGCTGACTGTTTCATTCTGTACTCCAAGGCCAAATTTGCCTGTTAATCCAGGTATTTATTGACTCCCTACTTTTGCATTCCAGTCCCCTATAATGAAAAGGATATCTTTTTTTGGTGTTAGTTCGAGAAGGTCACACACACTTGTGTTCAAATCCCAGGTGGCCCTTGTCAAGTGAATTAACCCCTGTGCCTTCATTCTGTCATTAGAAAATCAGAGAAACCATCTTTCTTAGAGATTACTAAAAAATCAAATGAGAGGTTATGTAAGCATTAGCACTGTGCCTGGCACAGAGTGCTTAATAAAAAGGTTACTTTTAATAAAAATAAACCCTAGAACTTGATGTACACTCTTGGATAAACCTTTGGAATATATATGAATAAAATATATACAGATGAAGAAAAAGTCAACTGCCTGTGGATTCAAGAACATTTCCTTTGAGAGAAACATAAATACGACCAGAAACAAACAGATGACAAAGCTCTACCCCAATAACCTTTATATCTTTATGAGAGCAAGTTAAATTTGCTTAGCTCTCAATGTCAGAAACTGCTCTGCTTTCAGAAGAGGCTCATGAACAAAAGGTGATATGGGATATATTTTAAGCTTTGAAAGAACTTGTCCTTCTAAAAGCTTACAGACAGCCACAAAAAAGCCTACAACCATTATCCTACTTGGTATGTCAGAAGTCTTTCAGATAGTGTTTGGAATTCCCTTTCAAAATGACTATAGTTATATTTTTTTGGTTCTAGTTTTGTAACTGTGTTCATGTGATAAAATAAATGCAATTTCGTCTTCCAAAAAAAGAAACTAATTTTGTCAATGGCGTTAGAAAACAATGCAAAAACTAACAGATCTCCCAAATAGTGCTGGGTGGGAGTATATGCCATGACTCAGCAACTTCAATCCTAGGGAAATACCCAAGAGAAAGTTGCATAGATGTCCATCAAGATATCCATCAAGAGACACACATGGACGCTCCGAGAGGCACTAACCATAGCAGGGTCAAAGTGGGGAGCAATGTGTATGTCCATGGGAGAAAGGGTAAACAGAGATATTTGGAATGAAACAAAAGAGAATCAGAGGCATATAGCAGCACGGCCACTTCAACAGACATTATGAATGAAATAAACCAGGCAAAAGAGCACATTCTGCATAATTCTGTTTCTATGAAATTTTACAGTGAAAAATAACAATAGTGGTTACCCTTGAGGGAGGTAGGTGTTGACCTGTAAGGGACATGAAGCACTGTGTGGGCAGCTGGAAGGGTTTTCTATCTTGATCTGAGTGAAGGTTATAACTATTAGGTGTGTATAAGCATAAAAATTCATTGAACTGTACACTTAGTATTTGTACACTTTAATTACTTCATTATGTGTATGTTCTACTTCAGTGACAAAAAAGAGGCAAAAGGGGGAAAACAGACACAAGATCTTAAATGCCTCAAAGAAGTTAAGTGTGTTACCTTGCTACAATAAAATAACCACCTTTTCTTTGTCAAAGGGTTATGTTATCTCTTGGAGGCTTCCCAAAACCGTATGAGCTAAGTTTTATTACTTTGGTTTCATGGACAATAAAATGGCTCATAAAAATGCCTTCATTCAATTTCATAACCATGTCCCTCCTTACTACCTATTTTGGCAAATTTACCCTAGTATTATGGAAAGAGAATGGGTTCAGAAAATTGCATTATCTCTCCCAACAGCTGATGATGCTGAGCATACCACTTAATTTCCAAGTCTAAATTTTCTCATCTATGAAAATACAGTAATACCAGTGATAATGACAGGTTGCCAAGAAGACAGAATGAAATAATGCACGTAGAATGCTCTGTATAAATTGCCACATAATTACTTATCATGATTAATATTACCTCTTGTTTTAAGAATAAAATAAAAAGACACTAACCTTATCTTCTGGCAAAGGTTTGTTTTAGGATTCAGACAAAATTTGCATTCTCCACACTGGGGGATGTAAAGTGGGATGACAGTATCACCTAGAAAACGAACGCAAGGACACTGTCCTGAATTGGTAGCACCTGATTCTAAACAAATTCCCATTCTTGTCAACTCACACAGCTTTGCAGGTTAACAACTTTAAGGCCTAGAACTTTACCTACATAACATCAGACACTGCCTGACTATGCAAAAAAAAAAAAAAAAACAAGCTTCAAATTTTTATCTAAATGAAACTTTCAAAACAGTAAGTGGAGAACAAGGAAGTCATGTGCTTTACTATACTGACTTGATGCATCTTCAAAAATTCTTGCTTAATTGGGCAAAAACCATGTCAGATAAGTAGCAGTCTCATAATCAGAAAGGAAACAGCTCTCAAATATTTGTGTTTTCCAGATGAGGAATAAAATCAATCTTGACAACTTACTTAGGCGGTAACTTATTCAAAAATAAACAATGAATAGTGTATCAGAAATATAATTTCGTATAAAAATAAGCCAAAATTGTAAAATAAGTGGTTCAAATATCCTCCTTACCTGCCTTCAGCTTAGTAACTCCTTCACCAACACTCTCCACAATTCCAGCACCTTCGTGTCCCAAGATCACTGGATAATTCCCTTCAGGATCAGCCCCACTCAGTGTATAGGCGTCAGTGTGGCAAACTGCAGTGGCAATAATCTAACAGGATATTAAATAGCGTCTGAGTGTATGCACATGCAATTCAGAGTGACACACAGGTCAAAGGAGAGACATTTTTACTTAACAGCATATTTTATTGGTTAGAAGATACACTTCTTTCATATTTTAACCTCTCTAAAATCAGCATGTGCTCATCACCGATGGCATCTTAACAATTGGAATTGGCAGCATTTTCTTAGTGGTACATAAAATTAATGGTACCTTTATAGGCAATGAAACATAGTGTATCTATTTTCCTTTTTGATACATGTTAGCAGAAGAAGGTAAACCAGGGCATGTTATGGGCATGGTGCTTTCTGCGGGTGTGGAGAGGAACACCACCTGTGTGCAAAAGCAGGGAGAGCCCATCTCACTGCTGGCCTCCTCCTGACTGTTGGGGAATGAGATTTCTAAAAAGACATATGCCAGCTTACTTGGTCTGTGGCAAAATTCAAGAGCTTTTATTGGAACCAACTCCCTCTTGAGCAGCCACACAGAATTTCTGCTTAAATAAGCCCTTTATCCCAATTTTTCTGGCTTTCAAGTATCTCTTTTCTTTTCACACTGCCAAAAGCACAGAAAGGAAAAGTCTTGGGAGTATCCGTTTTTCTGCTTCTCACATTTAAACCTGATTACAATGTAACATTCTTAGCTGTTTGTTAGCAGTTTCCCAGGGAAGACTGGTAGCCCTGTACAGCTCATATTAGCACATCCAGGATCAACTTTTTCTTTAGCAGAAAAATCACAATCAGGTTGATTTCTGTAAAGATTTCAGATTCCTGAGCCTGGGTTAAAAGAATCTGAAAAAATTATTTGGCCCTGGCTTCTCGACTTGTTAAATGTGATCCCTGGAAGCATGAGAACTGGAGGTGGGATGGGGGAAGTATAGTCCAATTCACAGCAAAAAATGGTTATTTTTTGCTAGAAGGTTCATTTTACTCAATGGTCATTACTTTAAAGCACTGATTTTACATCACAAGTACAGAGTAGAATGCCAGAGTATCCAGCTGGCTGCCTTGTGCGATATTCCTCTCTCCAGGGGTAACTTCCCTTTCTTTGCCACAGCAGAGATTAAGAGGTGTTGGAATACTGAATCCCCTGAACCTTGGACTTGTCTGCAAAGGTCAGTACATTTTAAAGTTCTCTAAGCAAGCCTGCTTCACTTGCTTGTTGATCTAGTCAGTTAGGAACCTGTTCCCAAATCTTATTTGAAGTTTCTTCTGATAATCCAAAGAATCTTCAGAATACATCTTAAGTTATGGGATCAGCAGAAAGGGGAACATCCTATAAAGTCACCCTAAACCCAGGCTACAGAAGATCAACTGCACTCATCCACTGATCCATGGAGAAGGCTGTTCAGTGCAACACCAAAGCTAAAAAGAGGAGAGGAGCACTGCAAAAGTGAGAGGGATGGACTGAGAGCCGGGATTCCAAGGCTGGATGACTCTCAGTCCCTTCTCCTTGACACTGTCCTTGGGGATTTCTCCTCTGTAGACCTCAGAGGACTCATCTATCTAGAGACCTAATTGTAGGCCTTCCCTTCCAGTGCCTTAGATGTTTCATTACCTTAATTCGAACTTCATGAGCCTTTGGGGGTGCCACCTCTACCTCCTCTATAGAAAGAGGCTTCCCAGCCTCCCAGGCAACTGCAGCCTTGCACTTGATAACCTGCAATGGGGGAAAACAGAGCAAGATGCTTATCCTCCTGAACTAATCACAACTACTTAGTTAATTTAGATGATGATGAATGCTAATCTTAGTATATCACCGATTCACAATGACACAACTCCAAGTGATATTGAGAATCTCCTGGCATGTGTTTATACTTTATATAAATAGTACTCATTAAAAAATTTTCATTGAGATGATCACATGTGGAAGTTTCATTCAGGAATTCCCTGGCAGTCAGTGGTTAGGACTCAGCACTTTCACTGCTGGGGCCTGGGTCCCTGTTGGGGGAGTGAGGGAGGGGAAAACTCAGATCCCTGCAAGCTACATGACCAAAAAAAAGCTTCATTCATCAAATATTTAATGACCCTCTACAACGCATAAGCAGGAGAAGGTTAAGAATACAGGTTCCAAGAGAATCTGATTCAGTAGTCTGGTATAGGGCCCAAGGGCTCTGAATGCTTAAGATGTGTCCTATGAAATTTTTTTGCTCAGGCTGGTGTAAGTAACACTGGTTTACTGTAAAACTGCACAGCGGGAAGTGGTATAAGGAAGAGAATCAGAATGGGGGATCTAAAAAAAACAAACAAACTGTACCTATCCCTTTCAATTGTGCTATGCAATACAGTAGCCACCTGCCACATGTAGCTTTTGAGCACTTGAAAAATGGCCAGTTTGAACTGAGATAAGCTGTACCTGTAAAATAATCCCAGGTTTTGAAGACTCACTATTTAAAAAATGCTGATTACATGTTGAGATGGTATTTTGAATATATTGGGTTAAATTTTAATCCAACAATGCCATTTTAATGTGGCTACTAGAAAAGTGAAAATTATATACATGACTCATATTGTATTTCTATAGTACAGTGCATGAGGAAGGTTTTGATTAGTTCACAGAATGATTATGAAACATGTTTATGGAATAAAGGTCCTGCTGAGATTATAGTAGACTTAAAAGCCAATAATTACAAAATGTGTGATTTAAAGGGAGAGGCACAAAGTGCTACAGAATGCAAAATGTGGAGAAAGAGTGTAACAGTGTAACTTTGGTTGGTGGGTTTGGGGAAGTGTCACTTTTAACTAGGATGAAAGATGAGGAACAGTTACATAGAGATAAAATATCTACATATAGAATGATTGTGAGCTGTGGATATGAAAATGAAGCCCCTAATACAGTCCTTGACAAGGTGCTGCTGCTGCTGCTGCTAAGTCGCTTCAGTCGTGTCTGACTCTGTGCGACCCCACAGAGGGCAGCCCATCAGGCTCCCCTGTCCCCGGGATTCTCCAGGCAAGAACATTGGAGTGGGTTGCCATTTCCTTCTCCAATGCATGAAAGTGAAAAGTGAAAGTGAAGTCGCTCAAGTGGTGTCTGACTCTTCTCGACCCGGTGGACTACAGCCTACCAGGCTCCTCCGCCCATGGGTTTTTCCAGGCAAGAGTACTGGAGTGGGTTGCCATTGTAGCTTCGCAGAAGTAAGTTAGTAGCCATTAGTAGCAAGAGAACAAAAGAGTGGAGGAAAAGAAGAGCTGACCTATGCAGAGGGATGAGTGGCTTGCATAAACTTATGAGGCTGGAAATAATCACTTTTAAAATTAAAATGTAGATATTAAGAGCTGATAAAAAATTTATACACTGCATTAGAAACTTTTTTCACCTCAATGTACCATAAATCCCAAACTCCAAAGGTAAAATTCAAAATACTAACAATGAAATCACATATTCTAAAGATCTAAAGCAACAAGAATAAATAATTCATTCACAATCTAAGCTTTAAATCCCTCCTCCCCCCTTTTAAAGCATATCTGAAAGTTTAACGTTTTCCTTTCAATAACAATTCTAAACAAAACAAAGCCTCACTAAATCCGCAGGCAACTGCCCTACTTCAACATCTGAACTATCACAGGAAAAACAGCTGCCAACTTGTTAAATCTCAAAGGTCGTCGTTTAGACTTTACCATTTCTATTCAAGTTCAAATCTTTCAAGAAAATTTGTTAACTTTGTAAAGCATTAAAACAAACAGCGACGTTAGATTAATCCTGTTACTCGCATATTTCTGCCTTTACTGGCTAATGTGTATTTCAGGAACTTTTAATAGTATGTTGCACAGGGTGCAACCCCGGCTCACCATCCTTAGTGTGACCACTAATCGCGACTAACCTGTAACTCTCAAGTTTTTTTAATCTAAAATGGGGTACTATTTTGCATAGGTGTTACAAAAGGATTCAAGTAGGGTGTGTAGAAAGCTCTGGTGCCCAGGTGCTCCAAAACTTTACGAAGCCTTCCAAAGTACAGTCCTTGGAGGCAGAAAGATAGCTCAATTATGAACTACTATGGTGAAACACAACCTAGGGGTTAGGAGCACGGGCTCTAGCTGCAGCTTTGCTACCTGAAAGTATGATCCACAGCAAGTGATGTAACTTTATGTACGCAAAACGTGGGGACTCTTAAACCACCTCCCAAATACCAGGATACCGATCCCACCCAGCCCCCACTCTACGGTTCTCCCCACCCCCATCCCGCTTCGGCTGCCCGCGAAGCAGCAGAATCCAGCCACGAAAGGAGCCGAATCAAAGCTTCCTCACTCCCTCCCTGCTGAGCTGCTAGCTCCCCACGGCCGCGTTTCAGCTCCACCAGCCAGAGTCAGGCTCCAGGCCAAGCCCCACGCGTCCCCGACTCCTCTCAAGCCTGCGGCCAGGTTCCGCTCCATGCTTTCCCCCTCTCCCTCCCTTTCTTGGACTCAGCCAGCCTAACAGCTGATTATACCTGGTTCGCCATTTCCTCAGACCGCAGTCAGCGTGAAGCAGATAACTGCAAACAGCCGTGCAGGGTCGGGGATGTAGGCGGGGCATGCGTCCGCCTGCGCCGGGGCGAGCGTGGAGGCGGGGGTGCGGGGGCTGGAGCTTGGCGGGTGGGGCTTGAGCCCTGGCAAGGCCGGAGCTCTAGTTGATACCAGGTGGTCTCGCGAGAAGTTGGAGTTTGCAGTAGGCTGGAAAGCAGCGGCGGCGGCCGCTCAGTGAGCAACGTAACACAGTCTGTAAAGTATCTGTCAGATAGATGAGGGTTTCCCCGTGTAACTGTAGCCCAGGCAGCGTAGATAAAGCTTATAAAGGAGGTATGTGGAGGGCGAGGAACCAGGACTTTCACTGGAAGTACGTGAGAAACCGTAAGAGGACCGCACCTTCTATACAGCTTGTGGGCACGTCTTGAGGGCTCAAGATGAGTGAAAGACAGCTCCGCAGGAGAGTCTCCATCAGCTGAGCTTTGAGAAGGAGGATAAAGGGCTTATTGGGGAAAGTCCCAGTGTCAACTTGGGAAAAAAAAAAGCACAAAGGAAGACCTGTGAGTTGAGTTTCTTCAGCGTCTTACTGAGGACTGTGGCCTGGAGACAGCCTCTCAGATATCCCTGAAGAACTATTCTGAAAAGGTGGGGGAAGGCTAGTATACGTGTGATTTTGGGGTGCAGGGTTGTAATCAAGCATTCATCTCCTGGAGGATTATTGCTAGTCCTGAGGAACAGATATCTAAATGATTTTTGTGTTTTTTCTAAATATGGGAGGATGTGAGAATCTAGGTTCTAAAAATGTTTCTCTTGAAATATTTCTAACTATCTAACGGCCTATTTTGCCAGAGCACAGAGTGCCTCTTTCTTGATCTTTTCCCGGAATTCCTCTAAGTGTGTACTGCGGGTCAGTGATTGCTGTGGCTAATAACTCAGGCCTTGTAGAACTGGGTGATGGGCAACATTCTTCAGTTTAAGCCAGGCTCCTATTCCAGCTGCTGCTGAAGGGTGAGTAGGATTTATGGTGGTGGTTCATAGAACATGGGGAGAGAACTATGCAAGGAGGAGAAGGGGGCAGTGAAAAATCCCTGGGACATGGATGCAGTTGATGTGTTTTTAGAGTGGAGCAGAGTGTAGAGAGAGAGAGGATGGATTATTTGCTAGTTTACTCTTAAACTCTGTTAGGGATGCTGGATTTTATTAAAATGGCTTTATTGGACAGACCACTCTCTTCTCGCTGCTCATTTTTTTTTAAACGGCATTTTAATGGCTCCTCAGTATATACCTTAAGGGTTGGTGCTCTCACAAGTATATCCAAAATGTTTCACGTCACCCACTTATCTTTACCGTGACGTTAACTTTTATTTATATAGAGACAACTTCTAGATTGTGAATCAGGATGGCTTCTGGTAAACTCAAGACTTGAGAAGTTCCTCAAGTCAATATTAAATACTGAACCACAGATTAAAGAAGCTCAGGGAACACCAGGGAGCCTAATGCCAAAACACAAAACAAAACCAACCAAACAAAAATACACTTAGACATAATATATTCAAACTACAGAAGATCAAAGGAAAAAAATCTTGAAAGAAGCCAGAAGGAAAGAAAACATCTTATGAAAAGAGGAGCAAAGGTAAAAATTACATCCAGTTTCCCCTCAGAAATCATCTAAGCAAAAATATAGTGGAATGAAACATATGTGTTGAGGAGAAAAAAACCTTCCAATCTAGAATTCTGTGTTCTGTAACTTTATCCTTTAGAAGTGAATGAGAGATAAAGACTTTCTTACATAAATATTGATGAAATTTGTTGCCAGAAGACATGCCTTGGAAGAAATGTTAAAAGAAATTCTTCAGAGAGAAGGAAAGTGAGTCAGGTCAGAAACTCATCCAAATAAAAGAAGCGCAATAGGGAATGAATAAGTGACAGTAAAATAAAAACTTTTATTTTTCTTTATTGATTTAGCAGAGAACGTAGCATATAACAAAGTTTTATTCAAAGTAAAAATATTCAAAACAGTATTATTCAAAAATAATAGAAAAACTACTTCATGATTATGAAGTAAGCATAATTGAAATGGATGACAGCAATGACACAAGGGATTAGAGAGAGGAATTAGGATTATATTGATTTTGTAAGATGTTAGTACTGCCAGTGAAGCAGTATAGTGCTATTTGAAAGTGAACTTGGATTGGTTGTAATAAATATATATTGAAAATTCTAGGGCAAACACTAATTTTTTTTTAAAAGTACAATTGATATACTTAGAAAGAAGGGAAAATGGAATCATGTATTGGGTTGACACCAAAAAGGAAGAGAAGACTAAAATAGTAACAAAGAAGGGCAACCAATGTTAATGGAAAACAGTAACAAATACAATAGATAGTAATCTGACTGTATCAATAATCATTTAAAATGTCCATGGTCTAAATGCACCAATTAAAATAAATTGTTAGTGTGAATCTAAAAACAAGTATCAAATATATGTTTTATTTTTAAAAATCTGCTTTAGTTTTTTAAATTAAAAAAATTTGTTTTGGCCATGCTGCACAAAGTGTGGTATCTTAGTTCCCTGAGTAAGAATTGAACCTAGGCCCTCAGCAGTGAAAGCATGGAGTCTTAACCATTGGACTGCCAGAGAATTCCCCAAAAAACCCACTTTAAATAGAGAGATACATATAAATTAAAAGTAAAAGAATGGAGAAAGATAAGCTAATACTACTCGAAATAAATTTAGAATAGCTATATTAATTTCAGATGGCAGATTCAAAGCAGTAAGTATGAGGTATAAAGAGAAATGTTGCATGATCAAGAAGTCAGTTATCCGAGAAGGCATAACAATCCTTAATGTGTATGTGTCTAACAACAGAGCTTCATAATACATGAGGCAAAAACTGATAGAACTTTAAGGAGAAATACATAAATCCACTAGTACAGTTGGAAGCTTCAACACCCCTCTATCAGAAATGGATAGACCCAGCAGGCAGAAAATCAGTAAGGACATGGTTGAACTCAACAGCACCATCAATCACCTGGACATAATTGACATCAGTAGACTATTTCATTCAACAACAGCAGACTACATTTTCTTCTCACTATCACATGGGACATTCACTGAGATAAACTACCTTCTGGGCCATAAAACACATCTTACTAAGTTTAAAAGAGTAAAAATCTTGCAAAGTATTGTCTCTGACTGCAATGGAATTAAAGATAGCTAGAAAATCTACAAATACATGAGATTAAACCATATATTTCTAAATAACACGTGGGTCAAAGAACTCTTAAGAGGAATTAAATATTTTGAACTTAATGAAAGTGAAAACACAACTTAAAATTTGTGGAATGTAATGAAAGCAGTGCTTATGGAAAAATGTATGACATTGAATGCAGGTACTGGAAAAGAAAAAAGATCTAAAATTAATCATTTAACCTTCTATCTTAGGAAAGTAAAAAGATCACTTTAAATCCAAAGTAAGCAGAAGAAAAGAAATAGTAAAATTTAGAGTAGAGGGGAGTTCCCTGGCAGTCCAGTGGTTACAACTCAGTACTTTTCACTGCCGTGATTCCAGGTTCAATCCCTGGTTGAAGAACTAAGATCCTGCAGGCTGCATGGCACAGTCAAAACATTAAATTTATAAAAAGAATGAAACGGAGGCACACAAATTACCAATTTCGGAAACGAAAAAGGGACATCATGATAAATCTCTATGGACATGCAAAAGATAATAAATAATACTATGAATAACTC
Organism: Bos indicus x Bos taurus; assembly: GCF_003369695.1. Lineage (NCBI taxonomy): Eukaryota > Metazoa > Chordata > Mammalia > Artiodactyla > Bovidae > Bos > Bos indicus x Bos taurus. The sequence continues at coordinate 25,756,295 of NC_040081.1, read as the reverse complement.
TACGCCCACAAATTTTATAACCTAGATTAAATGTGCAATTCCTTGAAAGGCAATCTGTCCAAAACTCACACAAGAAGAAATAGAACATTTGGATAGGCCTATATCTTAAATCAAATCAATAATTAATAACCTTCCCAAACAGCACCAGGATCAGAGGGGTTCACTGGTGAATTCTACCAACTATTTAAGAAAGAAAGTATACCAATTGTCTATAGTCTTTTCCAGAGAGGGACACACAAAGGAAGATAGATACTTACTAATTCATTCTGTGAAGCCGACGTTACCTTAATACCCAAACCAGACATAGTCATTACAAGAAAAGAAAACTAGACACCAATATCACTCATGAACCTACATGTAAAAATCCTTAGCAAAATATTATCATATTGAATCCAGTAATTAATAAAAACCTTAAATGGCACAACCAAGTGGGATTTATGTCAGGTATGCAGCTTTGTTCAACATTTGAGAATCAACTAATGTAATTCATTTCATTAACAGTTAGTTCAGTCACTCAGTCGTGTCCGACTCTTTGCGACCCCATGAACTGCAGCACACCAGCCCTCCCTGTCCATCACCAACTCCCGGAGTTTACCCAAACTCATGTCAATTGAGTCGGTAATGCCATCCAACCATCTCATCCTCTGTCATCCCCTTCTCCTCCTGCCCTCAATCTTTCCCAGCATCAGGGTCTTTTCAAATGAGTTAGCTCTTTGCATCAGGTGGCCAAAGTGTTGGAGTTTCAGCTTCAACATCAGACCTTCCAGTGAACACCCAGGACTGATTTCCTTTGGGATGGACTGGCTGGATCTCCTTGCAGTCCAAGGGACTCTCAAGAGTCTTCTCCAACACCACAGTTCAAAAGCATCAATTCTTTGGCACTCAGCTTTCTTCACAGTCCAACTCTCACATTCATACATGCCTACTGGAAAAACTGTAGCCTTGACTAGATGGACCTTTGTTGACAAAGTAATGTCTCTGCTTTTTAATAGGCTGTCTGCTGCTAAGTCACTTAAGTTGTGTTCGACTCTGTGCGACCGCATAGATGGCAGCCCACCAGGCTTCCCCATCCCTGGGATTCTCCAGGCAAGAACACTGGAGTGGGTTGCCATTTCCTTCTCCAATGCATGAAAATGAAAAGTGAAAGTGAAGTCACTCAGTCGTGTCCGACTCCTAGCGACCCCATGGACTGCAGCCTACCAGGCTCCTCCGTCCATGGATTTTCCAGGCAAGAGTCCTGGAGTGGGGTGCCATTGCCTTCTCCGTAATAGGCTGTCTAGGTTGGTCATAACTTTCCTTCCAAGGAGTAAGCGTCTTTTAATATCATGGCTGCAAGTCACCATCTGCAGTGATTTTGGAGCCCCAAAAAATAGTCAGCCACTGTTTCCCCGTCTGTTTGCCATGAAGTGATGGGACTGGATGCCATGATCTTCGTTTTCTGAATGTTGAGCTTTAAGCCAACTTTTTCACTCTCCTCTTTCACTTTCATCAAGAGGCTCTTTAGTTCTTCACTTTCTGCCATAACGGTGGTATCATCTGCATATCTGAGGTTATTGATATTTCTCCCGGCAATCTCAATTCCAGCTTGTGCTTCTTCCAGTCCAGCGTTTCTCATGATTCACTCTGCATATAAGTTAAATGAGCAGGGTGACAATATACAGCCTTGACGTACTCCTTTTCCTATTTGGAACCAGTCTGTTGTTCCATGTCCAGTTCTAACTGTTGCTTCCTGACCTGCATACAGGTTTCTCAAGAGGCAGGTCAGGTGGTCTGGTATTCCCATCTCTTTCAGAATTTTCCACAGTTTATTGTGATCCACAGTCATTAACAGGCTAAAGAAGAAAACTCCTGTGATCATAGTAATAGATGCAGAAAAGCATTTGACAAAATCCAACACCTATTCATGATGACAACTCTAGGAGTAGAGGGGAACATTCTCAACTTGATAAAGAATATCTACAACAAATCTACAGCTAACAACATACTTAATGATGAGAAAGTAGAAGCTTTCCTACTAAAATCAGGCTCCAGGCAAGGATATCCTTTCTGACCACTCCTTCTCAATATTACACTGGAAATCCTAGTTAATGCAGTAAGCCAAGACAATAAAAGATACAGTGATTGGCAAGGAAGAAATAAAGTGGTCTTTGTTCACAGATGATATGACTGTATAGAAAATCTGTTGTTCTTTTTCAGTCACTAAGTTGTATCTGACTCTTTGTGACCTAATTTGTAAGAATTCTCAAAAAACTTGTGGAACTAACTAATGACTATAGCAAAGTTGAAGGATATAGGTGGTACACAAGAGTCCATTGGTTTCGTATATACCATACTTTCCTATATACCAGCAACGAACAAGTGGAATTGGAAATTAAAAACAACATAATTTACATTAGTATGGGGAAAATGAAATACTTGGGTTTAAGTTTAGTAAGGTATGTATAGATCTGTAAAGAAAAACTGCAAAAATCTGAAGGAGCAAGAATGAAATAAATGCAGAGATATTTATTCCATGATCACAGATAGGAAGACTTGATACTGTCAAGAAGCCATTTCTCCCTCTCTTGATTTATAGATTCAACACAATTCCAATAAAAGTCTCAGCAAGTTATTATTTTTTTAATTAATTTTAATTGGAGGCTAATTACTTTACAGTATTATGGTGGTTTTTGCCATACATTGACATGAATCAGCCATGGGTATATATGTGTCCCCCTGTCCCAAACCCCCCTCACACTTCCCTCCCTGTCCCATCCCTCTGAGTTGTCCCAGTGCAACAGCTTTGAGTGCCCTGTTTCATGTATCGAACTTGGACTGGTCATCTCTTTCACATATGATAATATACATGTTTCAGTGCTATTCTCTCAAATCACTCTACCCTCGCCTTCTCCGTCAGAGTCCAAAAGTTTGTTCTTTACATCTGTGTCTCTTTTCCTGTCTTGCATATAGGGTCATTGTTACCATCTTTCTAAATTCCATATATGTGCGTTAATATACTGTTTTGGTGTTTTTCTTTCTGACTTCACTCTGTACAATAGGCTCCAGTTTCATCCATCTCATTAGAACTGACTCAAATGCATTCTTTTTTATAGCTGAATAATATTTCATTTTATATATGTACAACTTTCTTATCCATTTGTCTGCCGATGGACATCTAGGTTGGTTCCATGTTGTAGCTACTGTAAACAGTGCTGCAACGAACATTTAGGTACACCTATCTCTCTCAGTCTGGTTTCCTCAGTGTGTATGCCCAGCAGTGGGATTGCTGGGTCTTATGGCAGTTCTATTTCCAGTTTTTTAAGGAATCTCCACACTGTTTTCCATAGTGGCTGTACTAGTTTGCATTCCCACCAACAGTGTAAGAGGGTTCCCTTTGCTCCACACCCTCTCCAGCTTTTATTGTTTGTATACTTTTTGATGGCAGCCATTCTGAACCAGCATACCTCATTGTGGTTTTGATTTGCATTTCTCTGATAATAAGTGATGCTGAGCATTTTTTCATGTGTTTGTATGTCTTCTTTGGAGAACTGTCTGTTTAATTCTTTGGCCCATTTTTTGATTGGGTCATTTACTTTTCTGGTATTGAGCTGCTTGTATATTTTGGGGATTAATTCTTTGTCAGTTGTTTCATTTGCTATTATTTTCTCCCATTCTAAAGGCTGTCTTTTCACCTTGCTTATAGTTTCCATCATTTTGCAAAGTCTTTTAAGTTTAATTAGGTCCCATTTGTTTATTTTTGCTTTTATTTCCATTACTCTAGGAGGTGGGTCATAGAGGATATTGCTGTGAGTTATGTCAGAGGTGTTTTGCCTATGTTTTCCTCTAGGAATTGTATAGTTTCTGGTCTTAAATTTAGAAATTTAATTCATTTTGAGTTTGTGTGTGTGTGTGTGTATGGTGTTAGAAAGTGTCAGCAGTTATTTTTGTGCTGTTGACAAACTGACTCTAAAGTTTATATGAAGAGGCAAAAGACCCAGAATAGTCAACTCAATATTGAAGGAAAAGAGGAAAGTTGGAGGACTGACACTACCCAACCTCAAGACCTACTATAAAGCGGTAATAATCAAGACAGTGTGGTTATTGGCAAAAGAATAGACAAATAGATCAGTGGAACAGAATAGAGAGCCCAGACACAGACCCACATAAATACAGTCAATGATTTTTGACAACATATCTAAGAAAATGCAATGGAGAAAATGTAATCTTTTTGGTAAAATGTAGTCTTTTGGTAAAAAAAAAAAAAAGGTAACTGGAACAACTGGCCATTCACATGCCAAAAAAAAAAAAGAAACTAGAAGCAAACTTCACAAAAATTAAAACCCGTAATGGATCATAGACCTGAATGTAAAATGCAAAACTATAAAAGCCCTAGAAGATAACATAGGAGAAAATCTAGATGACCTTGGTTATTGTGATTACTTTTAAAATACCAAAGGCATGATCTATAAAAAGAACAATTAATAAGCTGGACATCACTAATATAAAAAAATTCTGCTCTCTGAAGTACACTGTCAAGAGAATAGGACAAGCTACAGACAGATAATATTGGCAAGGTGTATCTGATAAAGGACCATTTCCCAAAATATACAAAGAACTCTTAATAAGAAAACTAAAAACTCAATTAAAAAATGGGCAAAGATCTGAAAAAATTGGTCATTAAAGTCACACCATGTTGCAACTAAGCATATAAAAAGGTATTCAACATCATATGTCATTTGGGAACTGTAAATTAAAACAATAAGATACTGCTGCTGCTGCTGCGTTGCTTCAGTTGTGTCTGACTCTGTGCGACCCCACAGATGGCAGCCCACCAGGCTCCCCCATCCCTGGGATTCTCCAGGCAAGAACACTGGAGTGGGTTGCCATTTCCTTCTCCAATGCATGAAAGTGAAAAGTGAAAGTGAAGTCGCTCAGTCGTAAGATACTACTACTCACTTATTAGAATGGCCAAAATCCAAAATCACCGAATGCAACAGGAATTCTCATTCATTGTTGGTAGGATTGTGTAATGGTACAGCCACTTTGGAAGACAGTTTGTTGATTTCCTATAAAACTAAACATTTTCTTACTATACTATCCAGCAATCCTGTTCCTTGATATTTACCCAAAGGTTGAAAACTAATGCCCACAAAGATTTATAACAGCTTTACTCATAGTTGCCAAAACTTGGAAGCAACCAAGATATTCTTCAGCAGGTGAATGGATAAATTGTGGCTCATCTAGACAATGCAGTATTCAGTTCAGTTCAGTTGCTCAGTCGTGTCCAACTCTTTGCAACCCCATGGACTGTAGCATGCCAGGCATCCCTGTCCATCACCAACTCCCAGAGTTTACTCAAACTCATGTCCATTGACTTGGTGATGCCATCCAACCATCCCACCCTCTGTTGTCCCCTTCTCTTCCCACCCTCAATTATTCCCACCATCAGGGTCTTTTCCAACGAGTCAGTTCTTCACATCAGGTGGCCAAAGTATTGGAGTTTCAGCTTCAGCATCAGCGCTTCCAATGAATATTCAGGAATGATTTCCTTTAGGATGGACTGGTTGGATCTCCTTGGAGTCCAAAGGACTCTCGAGTCTTCTCCAACACCACAGTTAAAAAGCATCAATTCTTTGGCACTCACCTTTCTTCATAGTCCAACTCTCACATCCATACATGACTACTACAAAAACCATAGCCTTGACTAGATGGACCTTTGTCAGCAAAGTAATGTCTCTGCTTTTTAATATGCTGTCTAGGTTGGTCATAACTTTTCTTCCAAGGAACAAGTGTCTTTTAATTTCATGGCGGCAAGTCACCATCTGCAGTGATTTTGGAGCCCCCCAAAATAAATTTTCCACTGTTTCCCCATCTATTTGCCATGAAGTGATGGGACCAGATGCCATGATCTTCGTTTTCTGAATGTTGAGCTTTAAGCCAACTTTTTCACTCTCCTCTTTCAGTTTCATCAAGAGGCTCTTTAGTTCTTCTTCACTTTCTGCCATAAGGGTGGTGTCATCTGCATATCTGAGGTTATTGATATTTCTCCGGGCAATCTTGATTCCAGCTTGTGCTTCTTCCAGCCCAACGTTTCTCATGATGCACTCTGCATATAAGTTAAGTGAGCAGGGTGTCAATGTACAGCCTCGACGTACTCCTTTTCCTATTTTATTGGGAGCTGCGTTAGGCATCACTGACAAAATGGAGGCATGGCCCCCAGCCCCCTCTCCTCATTGCGCAGGCACGGACCCGGGATTAAGGAGTTAAGCCTTGTAATTCTGACTTGTCTTTTCCTCTCCTCAGCTGAGTTGACTGAAAAGGAATATTAAGGTGCTTATTGTTCTTGAGAGGAGCAGGAGAAGGCACAAAGCCTTCTGCAGGTGTGCTCAGAAAATAATTCATAAAGTTAATCATTGACATTTGTTCAAGGACTTTTACAAAAGAGTGTTCCAGGATGAGCACATAGGCTGTAGCTTGAGGCCATGGGAGGGATTGCTATCTGAAGCCTATTTGTGAGGAGAATGTTTATGGCAAAGGAGTTTACTGAATTTAGGGCTTAGAAATAATTAAAACAGTTAGAAGTTAAAGATTTAAGGAATGTTGTAAAGTTAGCATATTTTACTACAGCTTATAGAAGTTAGAAATTTTTAGAGATACTAGGAGTTTGTATATTGTCACCCTGTTTATTTAACTTCTATGCTGAGTACATCATGAGAAACGCTGGACTGGAAGAAACACAAACTGGAATCAAGATTGCCAGGAGAAATATCAATAAACTCAGATATGCATATGACACCACGCTTATGGCAGAAAGTGAAGAACTAAAGAGCCTCTTGATGAAAGTGAAAGAGGAGAGTGAAAAAGTTGGCTTAAAGCTCAACATTCAGAAAATGAAGATCATGGCATCCGGTCCCACCACTTCATGGGAAATAGATGGGGAAACAGTGAAAACAGTGTCAGACTTTATTTTTCTGGGCTCCAAAATCACTACAGATGGTGACTGCAGCCATAAAATTAAAAGATGCTTACTGCTTGGAAGGAAAGTTATGACCAACCTAGATAGCATATTCAAAAGCAGAGACATTACTTTGCCAACAAAGGTCCTTCTAGTGAAGGCTATGGTTTTTCCTGTGGTCATGTATGGATGTGAGAGTTGGACTGTGAAGAAGGCTGAGCGCTGAAGAATTGATGCTTTTGAACTGTGGTGTTGGAGAAGACTCTTGAGAGTCCCTTGGACTGCAAGGAGGTCCAACCAGTCCATTCTGAAGGAGATCAGCCCTGGAATTTCTTTGGAGGGAATGATGCTAAAGATGAAACTCCAGTACTTTGGCCCCCTCATGCGAAGAGTTGACTCATTGGAAAAGACTCTGATGCTGGGAGGGATTGGGGGCAGGAGGAGAAGGGGACGACAGAGGATGAGATGGCTGGATGGCATCACCGACTTGATGGACGTGAGTCTGAGTGGACCCCGGGAGTTGGTGATGGACAGGGAGGACTGGCATGCTGCGATTCACGGGGTCGCAAAGAGTCGGACAAGACTGAGCAACTGAACTAAATGGAACTGAAGCAGGCCTATAAAAAGAATTTTATTGATGGAAATGGAGAAAGGGATAAAAATGTTATTTAATAACAGTAAAATAAAGAGGCTATTGTTTTCCTTCTTCTATTTTTATTTTACTTTTTGGCCATATTGTGTGGCCTGCAGGATCTTAATTCCCTGACCGGGGATAGAACTTGTGTCGCCCTGCAGTGGATGCATGGAGTCTTAACTACTGGACCACCAAGAAAGTCTCTCCTTTTTAATTATTAAATGCCTAATATACGTACAAATTCTTTCTAAAAAGACCTTGAAACTTCAGAGAAGAAAAATGGTCTATCCTTGGGTTTAAGTGATAGAATAAGTGCATTCTGGTTTAATAGCATTCCAGAGAGGAAATATTTAGGGCTTTTACACAGTTCAATATTTGTCAACAATGGAGATGACTGACTAAAGAATATACAAATATAACCTGCATTTAATGGTATATTATTCAGAATAGGTGTTTCTCAGACTGCGTGTGGAATATCAAGTTTAAGAATACTTAGCAATATGTAATCAGGAATAAAGAGGACGTGGTAAGGGAGAAAGAGGTGTGTTAGGCGGCTGCAGCTAGAAGAGGGACTGAATTTTGTGATGCTCTAGAGAACAGAACTAGGGAGGCAAACTTTAGTTTTAACCATAAAGAAAAATTTGACCTCTTTGCAAAGCACCTAAAGAATATTAAAAATGGCCTTGCTCTCAAAAAGCTGTGGTCCAGTGATAATTTTGAAGAATCAAATTAAGTAATGTACATGAAAGTACTTTTAAAAATGTCAACTGTGATATATGTGAAAGTTGCTGTTGTCTCCCTGAATTCTTTTTCTCAAAGGAAGTGTGTGAAAGTGTTAGTTGCTCAGTTGTGTCTGACTCTGTGACCCCGTGGACTGTAGCCTGCCAGGCTCCTCTGTCCATAGAATTCTCCAGGCAATATACTAGAGTGGGTTGCCATTTCCTACTCCAGGGAATCTTCCCAACCCAGGGACTGAACCCCAGTTTCCCACATTACAGGCAGATTCTTTACCATCTAAGCCACCAGGGAAGCCCATTTTCTCAAAGCAAATAGATGGAAAAATATTAAAGAAACAAACACCAGAGGGCATTGTGGTAGCGTTTAGAAAACAATGACAGGCCAAGACATTTGAAGACAGTTACTATCTCTTAAGAAATCTTTTTTTTTCCTTCTAAGAAAAAGTGATGGTATTGCTTTTATTCAGGTATTATTCACCCTGTTAACTGGCATTTTTAAAGATTTCTAATTATTGCAGGTCACAATATCCTTAAAAAAACACACCTGTGTATCTTACTATGTTAGAGAATACAAACCTTTACCTGGTGGATTTTTCATTTCATATTTTTCTTTTGGAGGAGTCAAGTTCCATTTCAGTTTTGTTTCAGTGGCTTTGTGCCCTAGAAATACTATAACTTGTATTGCCCCTGGTATTTCAAAAAGTAACATTTTAGGGAATTTTCTGGTGGTTGGTCCAATGATTAGGACTTGGAGCTCCCACTGCTGGTTAGATCCCACAAGCCAAGAGGCACAGCCAAAAAAAAACCCGGTAACATTTTAGAGAGGGATGAATTGAGAGTTTGGGGCTAGCAGATGCAAACTATTATATGTAGAATGGATAAACAACAAGGTCCTATCGTATAGCACAGGGAAATATATTCAATATCCTATAATAAACCATAATGAAAAAGAAAAAAATTTTAAAGTAACATTTAAAAAGTAACAGATGACTATTAGAGCCCTCAAGAAAACCATACAGTTGTCAGTAGTTTGCAGATTATTTTATATGTCTCTAAAGTGCAGGTTTTAAATGGAAGTTTTCTGCATATTAGCAAATGATTTGTTGTTGCATGATTTTTATTGTTTCTGGAATATTCTGTAAAAACAGCATTATTTCTTACTTTAAGAGAGAGCTATTTGGGTAACTTAGACATTAGATGCACATTTGGGAGAATTATACTATTTAAATTCACTAGGAATTTCAATTGGGGACCTGGATGAGAAAAAAGTCCTTTGCTGCTAAAGGAATGATAATGGTTAAGACTTAAACCCCATACGTATCATCCTGAGTTTTCACTGATTTCATAAATATTCCCAGCATCTTTGTTAAGAATAATGAGACTTTTTTTGTTTTTCAAATCAAAGAAGCAGATGTGGAAAAATAGAAGACTGATAGCGGCAGGGATGGTGAGCATGAGTGTTTGGAGAGAGAGAGGGAAACTACTGCTTCACAGCTTAGTTAATTGTTATTAACCTAGTTATTAATTTTACTAATTAACTTTATTATTTATTATAGTTAATAATTAATAACTTTATTAATAATTATTTATTAACTAATAAATAATTAACTTTATTATAGTTAATAGTTTTAATTAATTAATATTACTAATTAAAAATAATATTCCTAATGGCTATTCTAAGTTATTAGAGTTAGATGTTAGATTTGCGTTTCTCTATATAGGAAAAAAAGAGAGGTACAGAAATGTTTTAGAAAAATTTCATTCAAAAGGTCTAATACAAACTATTTGGAGACTTGTTGAAGGAGGAAAGAGACAGAACAGGCTCCATCTTGAAAGCAGGACTCCATCTTGGGCTGGACTGTAGACTTTGAACTATATGCCCAGTATCTATGGAAACGACATACCAACTGGAAAACCAGACCCCCCCGCCCCCATAGAAGAGCCCCAGGGCTCGTACCTAGACTCTCCATCGCCTGAAAGAATACCCTAATTATCTGTGTAACCAAATAGAATCATAAATTCTATTATGCTTATTGGGGTATGACCACAGGCCTATTGATCATTGTTCACTGTTAACTACCTAGGCTTACAGCTACAGCTAAGTCACTTCAGTCATGTCCGACTCTGTGCAACCCCATAGACAGCAGCCCACCAGGCTCCCCCATCCCTGGGATTCTCCAGGCAAGAACACTGGAGTGGGTTGCCATTTCCTTCTCCAATGCATGAAAGTGAAAAGTGAAAGTGAAGTCGCTCAGTCGTATTCGACTCTTAGCGACCCCATGGACTGCAGCCCTCCGGGCTCCTCCGCCCATGGGATTTTCCAGGCAAGAGTACTGGAGTGGGGTGCCATAAGGTATCTGAATCACGGGTTAACTTTGATTGCATCTTTCTTTTCATTTGTTCAGACTAGTTTCAGGGAATTTGGGGAGGCAGGTTTGGGCACGTACACTTAGGGTATGTAAGATTTTCACAAAGACTGGTCGGGGTCCTTGGCTAAAAAGAGACTCTGCCTTGGGCCTGCAGGTGTAATAAACTACACCCCACTATCTACATTGTCCATCTGAGTGAGTTTGTTTCCTGGAAAGCATGGCTACAACATTGTGAGGATAAATTTTGGTATCAGACAAAATGTATCCATTGAGCATTTCTAATAGAAGTGTGGATTCAAGGATTTTTCTACCTTTAAGGAGTTTACCAACATAGACTTGAAAATAACAATGGAAGAAGCTGCATGTGGTAAGATTTCACTGAAGACATTAAGAGCCAAAGATCAGGGAATAAATACAGCTTTGTGGCTGCCAAGATCTGAGAGGAGGTGGGTCTCAAGCTAGACCTAGGAAGGACTGAGGAAGCCAAGGAGAGGAGGGCAGGGCATGAGGAGAAAGAACAGAACTAACGTAGGGAATAGCATGAGAAAGGCCAGCCACACATGGGGTGCATCCTATCCCCCACAATGCCAACAAAGGGAGCCTTAACTGGTGGATTAACTGGCTGCTATTTCTAATGAGAGAGAATTTAAATAAACAGAAATATAAGTTTCTACTTTGAGATATTACTACCTTCCTAGCCAAAGCTTCAGAGAAGTTTATCTTCTCTCAGAGTTCAGTGTGTGGTAAACGTTAAAACAAACAAACAAACAAACAAAAACCCCAAACTGGTAGATTTCAGAAATTATCCTAAACTGAGAAATAGTCTTTGTTACTCTGATCTGAATTATTACCTATCTTAAACTGTCCATTGTAAAATCTGTTAGTATAACAGTTTGAAAACTCTCATTTTGCTTTTCATATTAATCTTATTGTCTATTATGTCTTGCAACTATTTATAGCTCTATTTACATTTATAATAAATACATTGTTCTTTGTCATTTCTAGTTGAATATAGAAAATAGATTAATATAAATTTTTAATAGATTATTTAGTACAAATTTAGTAAATAGATGTTCACATTGTATGTTGTGATAATTCTTAAATAAAAAAGGGGTCTTATTTAATAAAAATGGAAATTAGAGAGTATAAATATATTTTCTTTAAAAAAATATATATTTATACACTCATTTATATAGTTTCTGATATCCCACACTTGTGATTATAGTTTGCAGTGGTGAAGTGGAGCTAAGAGAAATTAACAGGTATTAAAATTATTTAGCAGCTAATTAAGGAAGAGTATGACTGAGCGACTTCACTTTCACTTTTCACTTTCATGCATTGGAGAAGGAAATGGCAGCCCACTCCAGTGTTCTTGCCTGGAGAATCCCAGGGACGGGGGAGGCTTGGTGGGCTGCCGTCTATGGGGTCGCACAGAGTCGGACACGACTGAAGTGACTTAGCAGCAGCAGCAGCAGCAGCAGCAGCAGCTTGTTACTTATTGTAAATTGTGTTACATATATGATGTACGTTTTAAAGATATCTATATCTTATTGTAGTCTACATATCCATAATGATTTTTTTTCTGGTAAAAAGATTTTTATTATGGAAAAATTAAAACATATACAACAGTAGAGAGAGCAGTATAATGAAACCCCATATATTTATCACCCCACCTAAAAAATTATAAACATATAGACAATCTAGTTTTATTTATGACCCCTTCATTCCCCACTTCCAGCTCTCCAGAACTAGTTTTAAACAATGCCTAAACATCCTATGACTCTCTTCATAAACATATCAACTATCAAGGTTATTTAACATAGGAAATATTGATATATTGGGTGTTAACTGTAAATATCTGTTTAAACTCATGGCTATCATTATTCATCATATCAGGTAACGGATTAACTAGACAGGTTCAGATTTAGTTAGCTAGTATTCCAAATTCTTCCTGGTGTTGTCAAAAGAGCAGGACTGTTCGAATGCTGTTAATAATAATAAAACAACAATCAGTATAATTTTCATGGTAAATTTCACCAAAATCCACAATTAATTTTTTTTGTTTGTTTCAAGATTTGGTTTAATATTTCTGTATAGTTACCTACTTCGCTAAGCCTAATTTCTTTTATCTTGTCACCCACTTCCATTCATGACATTACTAATATTTCATATGGTGTTAGTAATCTGGGGAAAAATTGGAGACCCTCACTTGACTCTGGGCAACGTTCTTGTTGCCCACTGATGTTATAGAGAAGGGGGGTAACTGTTCTTGGCTCTCCTGTAGCTTAGAGTAAATTGGGCATCAAAAAAACGAGTGGCTGATGTGTTAGAATGCTGCTTTCGGAGAATTCAAAGATTTCTACTCCTTCAATATATAGAATCTTCTCCTGGACCTTACTGTTGGAGCTGTGAAATCCCTGGCATCAGCAGGTTGCCATCCTATGTACTGTTTTCACCCAGGACCTGGAGCTACACCTTCTGATGGAAGGAGAACTTCTGTGGCCTTTCCACCCCATAAGTCAGGGCCATTGGACCTTAAGAGGCCAACTGGGTGTTGTGTTCCCTCCACTACCTTGCTACTACCAGTTGGTATGGCAGAGGGTCTAACCTCAGTTGTACTTCCTGTTCCTGTATGGCATCAGCATACCTGGATGTATCAGCATCCTTGGGGAGGCCCATCCTCTGCCTTCTCTTTTGCCACCTTTCTAGCTGTGTGGGCAGTCAACTGGTTTTCTTGGTGAGCCAGGGGGAAGCAGGAGACCTCCATTCAGGTGGTCTACCCCTCTGCCTCCATTCTACCACTGATTATCAGGCCTACATGGTATAGTGTGGCAGCCTTGCCCAGGTATTGGTAAAGTAGTACAACATTTTCCATTTTGCTGCTACTTAGCAGTCCTTGTGGATATATGCCATGACTGAGAAAGAGTGCTGGAGAAGCAATGAATGCCAGTAAGGCTCTAAAGTGAAAGTGAAAGTTGCTCAGTCATGTCCGACTCTTTTTCAACCCTATGGACTGTAGCCTGCCAGGCTCCTCTGTCCATGGAATTCTCCAGGCCACAATACTGGAGTGGATAACTGTTCTCTTCTCCAGGGGATCTTCCCAACCCAGGGATCAAACCCAGGTCTCCCACACTGCAGGCAGATTCTTTACCATCTGAGTCACTAGAAAAGCCCAGTAAGGCCCTAAATCCTAATCTAACTCCTAATGTGATGAATACTACTTACAGGGTTATTGAAATTGTACAAGATATTGTGGGGCTTACACAGTCTAAGTTATTCTTTGTAGCTTAAAGAATAATGCTTATTTTTCCTTTTATTATTTTTTTTTCCTCTAGAAAATCTTCACTTTGCAATAGGTAGGAAGTAAAGCAACTTTATATCTGTATGAATTAGTTTCAGGTTAGCTCCTAACCACTGTTAGGACCCCAGAAAAAGACTGAGTGAAGTCAAGATATTAGGAAAAGTGTGGACAGGGAGAGACCCTGTAAAAAGGAAGGGAGGAGAGCCCAGAAAGAGCAGGGAGTGGGAAAGGGACTCATGAGAAGGAGCAGAATGCAGACAGTCATAAAACGAACTCAAGGATCCCTGTGGGAGGGTGGCTCAGCCAGAGCCCACACATTCCGCCCCTGTGCTTTTGTCATTCACTGGACTTCTGCTCATGGATTTCTTTTGCAGAAAGAGCTCTGCAACTTTAAAATAGAGGTCTAAAAGCAAGGGCTATGACAGATAGTTATGGTTACTGTCAGTGCCCACAGATAATTAGAAACATTTGGAAAAAGAACTACCTCTACCTAACTCTTAAAACACCACCATGTGTGCAATGTTACAACTCCATTGTAGGCATGATTTTCTGGCAGAGTCTACTGCCTCCTGGAAGAGCAGAGGCCTTTGCCCACCTGTAGAACTTGTCTGACCTTGATGTCTCTCTCATTGGGCTTGCCATTACTCTTTATACAGAAGATGTCTTCTGTGGCCAATTCAATATAGCTCAGGGGTGTCCAGGTCTCTGCCTTTGACATAGTTTGATGTATTTCTTGTAGTATTCTGGATTCAGATCTTCATCCATAGGCTCCTTCTGTGAGTGTTTTACAGGACTGGATAGCTGCATGTCCAACGTGAAGGCCTCAGGGTAGAGGTATATACACTTTCACCCACTTGATATTGAATGATATGCTTGGTAACTGAACTGTAGGGAACTCGGCCATCCAGGTGCTCAAGCTGCTCTGTGGTCTTGGGAATTTCTTGTTGCCTCATTTCAGTCAGATAAGCACAGCTTGTGTAGACTTTTTACTTTTCCTCCATCAGCTGAGTTTTTGGAGGAGAGTCAAATCTCTCATAGTCTTGATCATACCACTGCTTATAGATATAGGTCTCCCTATCATCCTCTGCCATCAGGGCATCAGAATCCATCCCCTCTCCAAGGCCTAGTTTTCTGACAGAACTTTCTAGACCTTTACTTTGCTGTGGATGTGTGAAAAGCTACATGTCCTCACATTTGGCTACTAGGAACAGGTCCAAGAAGTCTGATGTGATATCATCCAGGTACTGTCTGCATTGAATGCACTTCAGAGGGTGGTGCTTGGAGGACACCACTGTTTTAGTTTGAGCTGTTTTTTCTTTTTCTCAGTTGGGTCTTTGGATGTAGTTTTGCATAGCTTCTCCTCTCTGCTGGCACTTTAATCTTGGACTTCCAGTTTCCAGAACTTTTCACCCTTATCTTTGTAATGAGAAACTTGTGATTTTACTCTTTCAGGTTATTTTTCTCCAGGTCTCTGGCAGCCAGAATCTTTGGGTTGTCTTCTGTGTTTCTTTCCATCTTTCTTATCTCCTTTATCCATTTCAGCCTGAACTTCTGGTTCTGTGTGGCTCCTCCTTAGATTTCTGTTTAGGTATTGGTTCTTTGCTTGACTTCTAAATCTCTTCATCTCTTTGTTCTTCCACTTCCAAGTATGTTTATGGGTTTTACTCTTTCTGGTTCTTCTGCAGCAAGTGATCTAGCAACTGGTTCTCTGGATGTGACTTTATGTCTTTTTTCCTCTTGGTTCTTTTCTTCTTCATTGACAAAATTGTCCAGTTTTGGTCTTTCAATTTCTTCCTCAGGTCTCCTTGTGAAATGAGATGTGATGGTGGTCTGCCTGCTAGTTTGCCTTATAATCCTGGGTGGGCCTAAACTTTGTTTCTCATCTGACTTGCTTTTTCTAGGTATACAAAGTTTAGAAACAAGATTGGGGGACTTGTTTTCCTCTGCTGTTCTCATTCTGCAGTCTTTACCACTTGTTTTCTAGACATCCATTCACTTCCCAACTGAAAGCCTGAGTTCTGTTCTCTAAGGATAGATCTTTATATAAAAAGGATTTGATTTTACCCAAGTAGCCCTCCACTGATAATTCTTCTTTATGTAATTTGCATAGTCACATAACTGCTTCTTTATTTCTATTTGCAGAAATTCATGCAAGAGATTCAGTTTCTTCTTCACACATTCCTTTTCTGTTAAGCTATCTGAAAACACAGGGAGTCTGCTCTCAAACTGCAAAGAAAATCATCTTCACCTCACTCAGCAGGGATGATTTCCTTTTTTTTTTTTTAATTGAAGTTCCTTTTGATATGTTGCAATGAACACATTTGCAAATTAGGAAGTTCATGTAGTAGAGATATTTTCTCAGGTTTCTTCCCCAGGAAATATCCTGGGTCTTCATACTGTGGACCTATTTCCTTCTTTTGCAACATTTATTCTCTGCTTCAGATTCCTGTCATTTAACTGTATGGTTTTCCCCTGCCTCTTTTGTGATATATTTTCTTTTTGTTGCCTGTTTGCATTTTCTCTGTTCAATACTGTTCCTGGTGTTTTGTCCTTTGCTCCCATTGACCAATGCTGTGGTTATTTTAACCAAAATCATTGATCCTAGTCTTGCTCCACAGTTACTAGGGATCCCATAATTGGGACACTTTTATAAATCAGTTCTTAGGGTCTATGCCAAGAGAGGACAATATAGCTGAAATTGTAGACTTGAATTACTTACAGGATACCAATGACAAACCTAGAAAATGAGAGAGTTGGGACATCCTTGAAGTATTGGACATCTGCCCCCAACTGCTCACATTTTCATGGTTTTCATTTGAATCTGATAATTAAGGGCCTGGAGTGGGCCTTCTATGTCAATTGCAGACCACAATGATTCCAGATCTAGGGCAATAATGTACCAAAGGAACCTGACATTATAATCTAGAAATCACTCTCTCTCCAGAGTAGCCCCAACTGAGTTAAAAATTGTTTATGAAGGGGAAAATGTATGTCAGTTTATACCATCACTCTATTTTGGAACAGTGTATGGAAATCAACTCTGAATATTCATTGGAAGGACTGATGCTGAAGCTGAAGCTCCAATACTTCGGCCACGTGATGTGAAGAGCTGACTCATTGGAAAAGACCCTGATGCTGGGAAAGATTGAGGGCAGGAAGAGAAGTGGGCGACAGAGGATGAGATGGTTAGATGGCGTCACTGACTCAGTGGACATAACTTTGAGCAAAGAGAGAGTGAGTTAGTGAAAGAGAGAGAACTTAGCCAGAGACAATGAAAGACTGTCTGGGAGATAGTGAAAGACAAGGGAAGCCTAGTGTGGTGCACTCCATGGAGTCGTAAAGAATCAGACATGACTTAATATACTCCATGTATATTATGGAGATAGAGTAGGAAGATTTTCTCTTTTCCAAATGACCACTATTTAATCTTTTAAGGGTTTTAAGTACTTCTGATAATGTGGAAAGTGTCAGAAAAGACAAACTGGTTAGTTTTCAACATCAAATGAAAATAGAATCATTGTAAAGATTTTTCAGACTGCTCACTCATCTGGTAATTTACCTTTTTCCTTGGTACATTAGGTCAAATGCCTCATTGACTTTGTCAAAAGGTAGGGTATGGGTCACCAATGCATCCAAATCCAATTTCTTATTCTTGTAGTCAGCAGCCAGTTTTGGAACAGAAGTGACACCTTTCCAACCTGTAATTGCCGAAAATGTCAAATAAACACATGGGTCTTGACATGAAGGGATAGTTTAACCAGTGTTTGTCAAATGAATGAAATTTTTAGGTCAGATATGGGTTGTTTTAAATAGATTATCCCCCTGCCATCTTTATTTATTTATTTTTGTATTTTTAATCTATTAAATTTTTTTAAGAGAAAAATTCAAGATTATTTTCTATTTTTAGATAAGGAATTATCTCAGTTTGATCCAAGTCTACCTTTTGTTCCCCTATGTTGGTCTATTTTAATGTAAAATGAATTTCAATTTGCAAATTACAGTTATCCTTCTATAAAAATTCTGTTTACTTTCAAGTAATCAACAGAATAAATAGCTTTCATATAGTCTTCAGATATGTTCTAGGCACTCAATATTTTAAAAAAATAATTTTTCTTTCAGTAACCTTCATTATGATAATTTGAGTACTGCTATGAAGAAAAAAGAAAACAAAAACTGACCACCAAAGCTGGTTCCAGTTAGAGTACGGCCCATTAATAGCTCCATTGCAGAAACATTCAATCCATTGTCACCAACGTTTACTCCAATGATAGTGCATACTCCCCAACCTACTGTTACACTGTCCAGGGCAGCTCTCTGGAAGGTCAAACAAAAAAAGATTAGCTGAGTAGGTCGAAAAGTAGAACATGAACTGCAATGTGGGTATGTTCAATGCTTCAGGGAAAATTTACACAATTCTGCATTATGACCTTATGGTCATAATATAGATTGAGACTTACGGCACTTATGTTCTGTTTCAGATAGCACATCCAATAAAATTCTGAACATCATCAAAAATGATATTTAAATGAAACGAAACATATTTTACTCTGTTTAATACCACAGTTATGCTGAACCTATAGTGTATTTCATTGTATGTCAAGAAAAATACACATACATGAAGTTAAGGAAAGATCTATAGATGATATTGTAAACTCGAATCAACAAGTTTTTGACCATTTACAATGGAATATGCAAAGATATTTGCAATTCCAGAGGCTTAGGATCCAAATTAAGTCATGAAGAGAGAGTGAATAAGTAAATATGAGGCATATACTGGAAACTTAATAGATCTCATTGTAGGATAAATTAAAAGAAATGCTATTTAAAACAGAAGACAAAACAGTTAAACAGAAAATGATAGTGGCTGCTGCTCATCAAACATTTCATCTGCTTCCCTATAGTTTTTAGCTCTCCTGCGGTTACATAGAGTCACGTGACTAGTTCTGGGCTACAGGCTACAGTGATGTGTGCCATTTCCTGGCCAAAATGAAAAAGCCAGTGGGCAACCTGCCAGCTATCCCTTCTGCTCTAACAACCCAGAGAACATCGTGTTAAGATTGTAAAGCCATGAATTAGAACTTCCTTCATAGTTAAGTCATTACATGGAAAACAGGGACCCAGAGGATTTGCACTGATCTTTGCATGAGACAAGAAAAAATATTGTTATCTTAACCACTGCAGGTTTGGAGTTAATATGAAATGCCAAGATTGAAAACATAAATAAGTTTAAGAAAAATATAAACTTGTGGATGGCCATTTCACATAGAAGCCCTGTGGTGTAGTGGAACATTTAAAAATCTTTTAAGACTAATGTTATAGAAGAAAAGTATAATTTACCCCATATCCTTTGCCATGAGTGCTCAGTCACTTCAGTCATGTCTGACTCTCTGTGACCCCATGGACTGTGGCCCGCCAGGCTCCTCTGTCCATGGGATTCTCCAGGCAAGAATACTGGAGTGGGTTGCCATTTCCTTCTCCAGTGATAAAGTATGAAGTGAGTGAAGTGAGTAAAGTGAAGTCGCTCAGTTGTGACTGACTCTTTGTGACCCCATGGATTGTAGCCTACCAGGCCCCTCTGTCCATGGGATTTCCCAGGCAAGAGTACTGGAGTGGGGTGCCATTTTCTTCTCCTTTGCCATAGTACGTAGTCAACTTGATTCTCACTTGTCAAGGTGACTTTTACTTCACAAGGTGACTTTACTTACAGAAGTTCCACTAGAAATACTGTTGCTTTTCATCACTGAACACTATACGAAAGAAGCAGTCTGAAGTACGGTATATTCGCTCCCTCTTCTCTCGTTGTCTCTGTCTGTCTTACTAGGGATGGAAAATGACCTAGAACTTTTAGAATGTGTTTTGAAATCTTTATTTGAATATGTGTTTATTTATAGTTTTGAAAATTTCTAACATTTCTAAATAGCAACTCTTTTACTTTCTACATTTCTTGTATGGCAGAAGCATTTTTGTTTAACGCATATTGTACAGAAGAACCCACAAAGAGAGGAAAACAACACAGGCACTGCTTGTTACCTTAAGGGAGCTGCTTAGATTATTCCCATTTGGGGTTTGGCTGTGCCATGTGGCTTAGGGATCTTTTTTTTTTTTTTTTTTTTTTTAAACTTTACATAATTGTATTAGTTTTGCCAAATAAGATCTTAGTTGGCCAGGGATTAAACCTGTGCCCTCTGCAGTGAAAGTGTGGAATCTTAACCACAGGACTGCCAAAGAACCCTCCTCTATGTTTTTAAATTTAGTATCTTTCCTATTGCCCTTTTCTCCATTTCTGAGCTTTTCTCCAAGCAGGGAATTGACCTCCATAAATATGACTTAGTTAAATGGGTATTATATGCAAATATAGGGTTTTATTTAGTAGCCTCTGATAACTTTTGATGAGAATTATTTTTAATTCTCAAAATCTTATAAAATTGTCCATTACTGTAAATTTCTAATTGCTTTGTTGGGTTTCTTAGGCTGCTTTAGAGCATTAGAAATAATCAGAATCAAGTTCATACCCATTACTGGAATGTCTTCAACAATCTAGAAATTTAGCTTTCCTTTCCCTTTGTGGAAGGGTAGGCAGCTTATTTTTTGTGGTTAAATAAACCCATCTCTTTTCATTTGGATTCTCTAGTGTGATTCTGCTCCATAATTTAAAATACATTTCTTGGTGTAATAAATAAGATAATAATGGAACCTGAAAGATTTAGATCCGTGGTTCTCAGCTTGACAAACTTGTAATAAATATTAGTACCTTGGTCCCCAGTGCGTGAGAATATCCTAGATATGGGTCTATTCATTGACACTGAAAAACAACTCCCCAGATACTTCTAAAGTTTTGAGAATCTCTGTACTAGAAAAATAAGGTTAAATAGGCTGAATTTCAGTGCTGTGAAACATGTGAGCCGTGGGAAGTGGAGGAATGGATGTAGCACATTGCAGTCCTCAGGTTCCAAGGACAATTTAAATAGTAGGGCCTGAAGCTTTGGCTGCAGAGGAGCAGTGCAGGACAAGGAGCTCTCCCTGCATGAATTTCAGTAATAGCATTTATTGAGTCCTTCCCAGGTGGTGCAGTGGTAACAAATCTGTCTGCCAATGCAGAAGACACGGGTCAGGAAGATCTCCTAGATGAGGTCATGGCAACCCACTCCAGTATTCTTGCCTAGGAAATCCCAGGGACAGAGGAGCATGGTGGGCTAGTCTGTGGGGTCATAAAGAGTCAGACAGGACTGAGCAACTGAGCACATAGGTGCATACGCTTATTAATGGCCAGATCCTCTCTTAAGCAGTCACACTATTTGCAGTGAAACTGTTCTGAGAGGCAAGACCCAGGAAGGGCAGCCTATTGCTCTCAGCAGCTCTTTCCAGTTTCCATTCTCTCCTGGGGAAGACATGTCAGGTGAGAACTGAGGAGAAGAATCAGCAAAGCCTGTTCCTGGGAGACTGAACTACAGAATTGCATTCTTTATAGCCTCCCAGTGCCCAGTTGTGGAGAAGGCAAATGGCACCCCACTCCAGTACTCTTGCCTGGAAAATCACATGGATGGAGGAGCCTGGTAGGCTGCAGTCCATGGGGTCTCGAAGAGTCGGACACGCTTGAGTGACTTCACTTTCACTTTTCACTTTCATGCATTGGAGAAGGAAATGGCAACCCACTCCAATGTTCTTGCCTGGAGAATCCTAGGGAAGGCGGAGCCTGGTGGGCTGCCGTCTACGGGGTCGCACAGAGTCGGACATGACTGAAGCGACTTAGCAGCAGCAGCAGCAGCAGCAGTGCCCAGTTGTGTCCGCCTCTTTGCGACCCCTGGTGTTTGGATGGCAAAGAATCTGCCTGCAGTGTGGAGACCCAGGTTCAATCCCTGGGTTGGGAAGATCCCCTGGAGAAGGAAAAGGTGACCCACTATAGTATTCTTGCCTGAAATTCCTTGGACAGAAGATCCTGGTGGGCTACAGTCCATGGGGTCATAAAGAGTCAAACACGACTGAGTGACTAACATACACACACATTTTGCAACCCTGTTGGCTGTAGACCACCAGGCTCCTCTGTTCATGGAATTTCCCAGGCAAGAATACTGGAGTGGGTTGCCATTTCCTTCTCTAGGGATTAAACCGTCACCTCTTGTGTCTCCTGCATTGGTAGATGGGTTCTTTACTGCTAGTGCCACCTGGAAAGCCTCTCCTTAGAGGAGAGTTTTAGGAGCCAGGCTGAGTGAAAGTGTAAATAAAAAGAAATAGTGTCATAACTATTAATACTTCACAGTTCTCACTAATGAAAGAAAAGTTCTCACTAATTTCTCCATAGACAGAAAATTTAATTGATGACTTCTCTAATCATCTTGTTAAAAAAACAAAACAAACCCTTCCTAATGGTGTCTTTGAGCAAATATGCATTAGGCGAGTATTTGCTGGAGACTAAGGCTGCGCACTCTGGAGGCTAACTAATCCCTACGTTGCCTGTTGGCTCTTTATCCCATCTTTTGGAGCAGAACATACAGGACTAGAGGTGTGGATCTGCAATCATGCAGTTGCTCAGGACCCTGCACTTAGAAGGGCCCTCCTTTCCTGTCCTGAGAGGAGAAGAAATCTGAATGAATCAAAACTGTAGTGTTTAGGAAAAAAGGATTTAGATTTAATTTTGCAGCTTGTTGATTTTTCAATTGAAAATTTCACACATAATTTGGACCTAATTCTGCAGACCATTTATTTAGATCTGATGGACAGAACTGGCTTGTTTGCAGGTTGCTAACCTCTCCTGGCTGTATTTTAATGTGAGAGTGGATACCTTTGGCTGTTAGGAGGGACACCAGTCACCCTCTCTATTCCCTCTTCTAGGACTACCTTTTCTTTTTCCATCACTTCTCATAGGACAATTCTTTTATAAAGTTTTAATTTGTAAGTTTTCTCTTAATGTTTTTGCTGAATTTCATGTGAAAGAATAAACAAATGTTAATAACACATTAATATTAAGTAGTAATTAGCAATATAACAAATAAAAATTAATTACATGTTATGTAATGTATAATGGCATCTAATATATTAATAAGTATTGCTTATATAAAGTTAACTTGCTGCTGCTGCTGCTAAGTCGCTTCAGTCATGTCCGACTCTGTGCAACCCCAGAGACGGCAGCCCACCAGGTTCCTCCATCCCTGGGATTCTCCAGGCAAGAACACTGGAGTGGGTTGCCATTTCCTTCTCCAATGCATGAAAGGGAAAAGGGAAAGTGAAATCGCTCAGTCGTGTCCAATTCCTAGTGACCCCATGGACTGCAGCCTACCAGGCTCCTCCGTCCATGGGATTTTCCAGGCAAGAGTACTGGAGTGGGGTGCCACTGCCTTCTCTGAAAGTTAACTTATATATACATAAATATTAATATTAAATATAAACATATTAATATATTTTCAATGTCAATTATGTCAATAAGCAATATTTATTATATCTATTATAAAAAAAATACATACCATGATTTTAGCTCCTCCTACACACTCAAAGGCAAAGTCCACACCTCCATTGGTCATTTCAACAATGACCTCTTGAATGGGTTTGTCTAGGTCTTTAGGATTGAGGCAGTCAGTGGCTCCAAGGGCTTTGGCCTTTGTAAACTTCTCACTATTGATGTCAACAACTATGATTCGGGAAGCTCCTGATGCTTTACAACCCATTACAGCAGAGAGACCGACACCTCCTAGGCCAAAGATGGCACAGGTAGAACCAGGTGTGACCTGCAGGCAAGAACATTATAAATTAACTTTTCAAGCAGCTGGTCCCATTTTTGAAAAGGGGACAGAGTGAAGTGGGAGCAAAAAAAGGGACAGAGTTAAGTGGGGGCTGCTGCTGCTGCTGCTGCTGAGTCGCTTCAGTTGTGTCTGACTCTGTGCGACCCCATAGACGGCAGCCCACCAGGCTCCCCCGTCCCTGGGATTCTCCAGGCAAGAACACTGGAGTGGGTTGCCATTTCCTTCTCCAATGCATGAAAGTGAAAAGTGAAAGGGAAGTTGCTCAGTCGTGTCCGACTCTTAGCGACCCCATGGATTGCAGCCTACCAGGCTCCTCCATCCATGGGATTTTCCAGGCAAGAGTACTGGAGTGGGGTGTCATTGCCTTCTCCTAAGTGGGGGAAGGAACAGATATATAAAAGCCTGTCTGTTGTAAAGCTAAATGATATAGCTAAATGGGGGAAATTTGCCAATGTGAAAATGTATGAATCACTGGCTAAATTTGAAGAAACATTTGAAGGCTTTAGAATTAGAATTATCAGCTCATAATTCTACAAACCCAAGTGAAAATCGTTCTCTTGTCTTCCTTTTCCCTTTAGTGTTATGAGAACAAAAACTGAAGCCCACACATTTTAAAGGGCTTATTGGTTTCTTTTTAAAATAGATCTTCCCTGGTGGCTCAGACGGTAAAGCATCTGCCTACAATGTGGGAGACCTGGGTTCAATCCCTGGGTCGGGAATATCTCCTGGAGAAGGAAATGGCAACCTACTCCAGTACTCTTGCCTGGAAAATCCATGGATGGAGGAGCCTGGTAGGCTGCAGTCCATGGGGTCGCTAAGAGTTGGACACGACTGAGCGATTTCACTTTCACTTTTCACTTTCACTTTTCACTTTCATGGATTGGAGAAGGAAATGGCAACCCACTTCAGTGTTCTTGCCTGGAGAATACCAGGGGTGGGGGAGCCTGGTGGGCTGCTATCTATGGGGTCGCACAGAGTTGTCCATGACTGAAGTGACTTAGCAGCAGCAGCAGCAGCAGACATGCATGCACTGGCTTTTGCTACTCAGGGAAAAAGAATATATATATTTTGCAAATATTCAGAATACTGTTCTATACATACTATGTAATCTTTACTATGATACTGTAGTATGAGTTTAGTATATTTCCAAATGTATTTCTCCAGAGACTGTTATAAAGTTCGCCAGTAAGTCTAATTGGAAGTAGACATGCATTTTTCTCATTGAAGCAATGTTGTACACAGTTGTGCATAGCTTACAACAGTGCATAAACTGAGTACACTACCAATTGTGTGATACAACTGGACATTTTGTGTAAAAGTGTCTTTAATTGCAGTTTGGGGTGGGGGGGTCATTATAAAGTATTGTTTGTTTTTTTATTTGTGTTAGTCACTTAGTCATGTCCGACTCTATACAACCCCATCGACTGTAGCCCACCAGGCTTCTCTATCCATGGGATTCTCCAGGCAAGAATCCTGGAGTGGATTGCCATGCCCTCCTCCCAGGGATCTTCCCGACCCAGGGACTGAAGCCCAGTCTCCTGCATTGCAGGTGAACTCTTTACCATGTGAGCCACAAGGGAAGGTTATAAGGTATAACCCCACTTAAAAATAGAGCTTTAAATAGTGTATTATTATCTATCTACAGACAACACTCTTAGGACATTTTTATGCTTTCAAAGATCTCTATGAAATGTAATTAATTTGGCAATAAAGGATGCAATCAGATTGATAAGAACAAGGAGTTCTGGTGATGTTGGGGGAATGGTCCTTAATAATTAATCAGAGTTATTGTATCACTTTTCTTCTCAGAGGTAAATTAAAAATTATTAAAGCTCTTGCCTTTTGTCTAGATTACTGACAATTCATTTCTTTTTACTTGCTCCTATCAAATTTATTTCTCTTTTTTGAGTATCTCATGAGGTGGATTAGCTGTTCTTCAGCATCGGGAAGAACAGATTCTGGGAATTTAGGTAAGCTTTGACTAGATTTAAAAGAAAATTATGGCTGAATCTCAAGGGTTAATATCCCTGAAGAAAGACTAAAGTGGTAGAAGGTAATAGTCAACATGGAGTCCAGAAAAGGGCAGGGTGAAAAGGTAGCTGTGGTGGTGGTGGTGCTGGTGATTGTAGCAAAGAACAGTAATTCTTTCCTGTGTCTCCAGTGTTATCTAGAGGAAAATATGCCTTGACTGCCAGGGTCACATCAGCTCTTAACTTCTCCCAACTAACAATACCCTTCCTGTAGGAGCCTTCAGATTATAGTTTGACTTCTCATATAGTCTTAAATTTTTGCTAATGAATAAATGAATGAATGAATTTTTAGAAAGAGATAATATACCGAGAGCCAAGAATAGCATCCCTATCTGCTTGACTGATATAATTCTCAACAAAAAGTTGTATCTTGATATTTTGGCTACTAGATCAGCCTTTTATTTTGGTTCAGCTGACTTCATTTTCTTGACACTGATCAACTCTATGTAATCTTATATAAAAAAAAATAGTTGGATTGCAAAGCTGAGGACCAAGCCTCACCAAGATGTTTTAGGGGTTACATATGAACCTGGCTTTATTCATTCACTTGCTGAAAACTTTCCAAGCTCATACTATGTGCTAGGCACAAGGCTAGGCCCCAGAGCCATCACAACGAACAAGAGAGAATTCTTGTCCTTATGGAACAAATCATCTAATAAGAAGGACAAATAAGTGGGAAATATCTCTGTAGTGTGATAAGAAGGAAGAAAGGGATAAATACAGATACTTTAGGGGAAACTGTGAGGGATGCCCAATGCATGCCTGGGAGGATGGAGTAGGTTTCCAATGGGAAGTGACAAATAAATGGAGTCAGACAGAAGAAGTGGGGGAGCTTTCCAGGCAGTGTTGGTGGGAGCCAGGTGTGAAGAAAAGTCTAGAGGCCACATTTAGAACCCAGAGACTGGGGGTCAGGCCCAGGGGAACAGCAAGCCATGAAAGGAAATAGAAAGAATGACTAGCATATTGAAAGAAAAGGGGAATAATTAAAGGGGAATGAAATCTCCAGATTTTGTTGTTTAGGAAGACCACGCTGGTTGCATTTTGCAGTTTAGAGTTAAGGGATAAAGATTGATGTCAAGGAGATTCAAATAAGGAGGTCACCAGTAGTCTTGCCTGGGAAATCACATGGACAGAGGAGCCTTGTGGGCTACAATCCACGGGGTTGCAAAGAGTTGGACACAACTTAGCAACTGAGCATGCAAAATCCCGCAGAAGTGGTAAAGCAGGGTTGAAACCTACGTGTGCCTGACTCTGGCAGCTCTGTGCTTTCTCTCAGCCTCCCGAAGCTCAGAATGAGGCCCTTGAAATAGGCAGAGCGAGCGCTAGTGGACGGATGGAGAGAGGGAGAGAGGGTAACCAAGGACAGGAAGACAAGAAAGATGGATAGTGTGTTCAGATCTGCCCATGGGGGTGCACTTGGAGGCAAGGGGGTGGGTTCACCAACCGGGGGTGCTGCATGAGGACAGCGAGGGCGGCCTGGGGACCAGCTTCTCAGGTGGCACCAGAGGGAGGAGGAAGTGGGAGTGGATGGAAGGGGAGCCTTTGCTTGCAGGCAGGCAGTACAAATTAAAAAAAAAAAAGAAAAAAAAGGAGGTCATTTGAAGCATCCAAGTGATAGTGACATCTCTCTAGTCTGTCAGTTGAAGAGCTTTGTAAAAGCTTCTAAATTCTAACATGGAATTTCAGGGACACATCTTGCCACCATCAGGGCTGCCATCTGAGATCCTCCCTTGAAGCCACAAAGGGGCAAAGGGAGATGTAGAGATGAATTACTACATTTGAGAGAGAGGAAATGGCAACCCACTCCAATATTCTTGCCTGGAGAATCCCATGGACAGAGGAGCCTGGCTACAGTCCACGGGGTCGGACACGACTGAGCGACTTCACTTTCTTTCACTTTCACTTTCTAATCTGCTGCATCGGGGAGAAACTAGGTGGCTATATGGGTATAGTTTCTGTTGTTTCTTGACCGGATCTGCTGTCCCAGGACAAGGGACATGTTTAGGGGACATGTTTAAGCAGACTGTGCTTAAATCAGGGATAGTCAATAATCTAACATACTAGTAAAGGAAAGGAAATTAACATGAACTGGATGCCAGCTATATGCTAGCCTCTGGGCCAGATGTCTTACATATGTAATATGATTTAATTATCCCACAGCTATTTGTAATAGATATTAACAGTAGAGAGAGAGAGGAGTGGAGAGGTTAAATACCTTGCCTAGAATCACAAAGGTAATAAATGACAGAGCCAGTTTTTGAAGATAAATCTGGCTGCTTTATCATGCTGCCTCCCAGTAACATCTATCTTACACAGCCTGGTGATTAACCATTTTACCTTGGCATTGTTGATGACAGCTCCATAGCCAGTTGAAAATGCACATCCAAGCAGACAAACTCTCTCTAAATTGGCATCGTCCTCTAGTTTGGCAAGGTTGACGTCTGAGACCACAGTGTACTGACTGAAGGTACTGGTCCCCATGAAATGGTAAATTGGTTTTCCTTTGCAGGTAAACCTGCTGGTTCCATCTTCCATTAATTTTTGATCACCCATAGGATTTTTAAAATGCCTAGGGAAAAAAAAGATACAAAAAAGGGAAAGTTGATGGACAACTGATTACTTTCCTGAAAGAAAGTACCTACCTGCTCCCTGACGCAAGCACGTACCCTCCCCACTTTGGACTATTTTCAAGTAAATCTTAGACATCACTGTTTCATCTGTAAATATTTCAGTATGTGTCGCTAAAAGATTCTTTTAATTCTACAGATTTCATTTGGTTGGTATGTCTCTTATGTCTCTTGATTTATAGGTTCTCACCCTACCCCTTGTTTGTTCCCCTGCAGTTTTTTTTTTGTTGAATAAATAGTTATTTGTCCTACAGAATTTTCTTCACTCTAGATTTTTCTGATTATGTTCCTGTAATCTGGTTTAGCATAATTTCTCCATCGCTGTATTTCCCCTAAACTAGTATTTTTGATTTAAATGCTTGATCTGATTCAAATTTTATGTTTTTGTAGGAATATTGCTAAAATAGCGTATGTAGTGTATGCCTCACCTGGAGGCATGTAATAGCTTATCTCTTTGTGATGCTGGAAAGAGCTGATGGTCATTGCCAAAATCTGTTATTTCATTAGAGGTTTGCAAAAGGGTCTATTCATTTTTTGAATATCTGCAACAACCCTGTGAAGTAGGTATTATTGTCTCCTTTTTATAGATGAGTAAATTGAGGCACAGTATGGGGAGAAGAGCCTGGAGGACTACGGTCCATTGAGTTGCAAAGAGTCCGACACGGCTGTAGCAACTGAGCACGCATGCATGCATAGATATGAGTAGTAAAATTTTAGTTTCTGAAATAACTAGTTTCAATTAGCACTAAAGATAAATATTTCGTTTCTATAGTCTAAGAAAAAATAAGGCAATTAAGATTTTTGACTCCGGATCCAGACTGCCTAGATTCAAAATCTAGCTCCAATCCATGTGGCCTTGGAATAAATTACTGTGACGCATTGCATTTCTCTCTCATCCTCTGTAGAAGTGAGAGGGTAACAGGCAGGTAAAGAACAGAAAATCAGTCTGGGATGCCATCAGGTATACCCCTGGTGCATCGTCACCCCGCCTTGGTGGTAGAACCAGGAGGTACGAGTATGGTGCCTGCGTCAGTAAGGGACAGACTTAAGTCGGACCAGGGAAGGAAAGCTTCGGTGGAAAGTCTGTCTACACCCCCCGTCTAGAGCAGGGAGGGACGCCTCCAGTAGAAAGATGGCACTGGTCACTTTTTTTCTCTCTTACAGGTGGGAGCTAACAATTCCAGCTTCACTCTTTTGAACTGTATCCTGAAAAACTGGGATAGATTTGATCCTTAGAGCATAAAGACGATATGCCTGATCTTCCTATGTGATACTGCATGGCCACGGTATCCATTGGAGGAAGGCAAACGGTGGCCAGTTGGATATAATTATCTTAATTATAATACTATTTTACAATTAGACCAGTTCTGTAGAAAACAAAGGAAATGGGTAGAAGTAGCATATGTGTTGACCTTTTTCTCTGCAAGACATGCCAGACTTATGTCCTAAGGGCATAGATTTGGGTATGAAACCTTCAGCTCCCTCCTGTCCTCCTACTTTGCCCCCTTACCCGGGGCTCCAAACTGAAAGTCAGGCCCCCCACCCCGCCCAGAAGGATTGCCTCAATAAAAACCCAAACTGAGATTCAAACTGCCCAAGAAGAGGTCCAAACAACCCCTGTTTCATTATGACCTCAGACTACGCTGGTTTCAAAGAAACTCAGACAGTTGAAGTAAGAGAAGCTCAGACAGCTGTAAGGCGAGTGCAGAGAAAAAGAGAGTGAGCTGGGCAGTCAGGCAAGAAAAAGGAAATTTATTAGAGGGAAAAGAGAGAGTGACTGGCTCTTAAGGAGAACCAGTGTTCTCCCTTTCTGACGGAGTCCTTCTTATACCCCACCAATGAAAAATTCTCTGAAAAGATGGTCACATAGCCAGAGGTCTGGAATCTGGTGGTCTTGCAGCTTTGAGAGGATAAGTGCCAGTGAGATAACAGGATGCCATTTTGGCAATTTGGTCAGTCTCACAGATCACTGTGATTTTATTCTTCATTTGCAAGGTCGACATAATGAGCCATCTTATCAATGAGACCCCATGTGGGCCCTATCATTCCAGCCTTTTTGATTTAGGATAAGGGCCAAAGGTCAATCTTCTGTAACTGCTTCCTGCAGGACAGGAGCATCATGGGGGTAAGATAAGACATTGTGGGGGTAAGATAAGAAAAGGCTAGAATGCGGGCCAAGGGGATTTGTGTGGGGTCGAAGTTTTTGATAATCTGAGTGAGTTAGAAGTAGCTCGTGGATAGTTCAGTTGGTGAAGGCTTGTAAGTGGTCCTGCCACTGTAAGAGTTACCCTGGGCTCTGTAGAGGTGATGAGAGTTGGGGCCTGGGGCCCTGGGCACCTTTAGTCTTCAGTGGCAAATCTGAGGAAGCTGGGCAGAGCTGGGTTGGAGGACTCCTGCTCAGAACCTGGAGGGGAATGTCTGGATCCCTGGAGGTGGATTTGGGCAGCTGACCTTCCAATGTCCCATTATGCCACAGCTGGGACATGGACCTGGAGGGGGCCTTGGCTTTAGGCATGAGCAGGTCCATTGGCCTTCTTTGCCATAGTTGAAGCAGAGTCCAGGTGGCTTCCTTCTTTTGTTGGTTGATGGTGGCTTGGAGCCACATAGGGCAAGGGATAAAAGGTGGCATTTGGTCTGATTTCTTTGGGCCTTCTCTAGCTTTGCCTATTCTTCCCAGTTATTGAAAATCTTAGAGGCTGAATTTAAAAGGTCTCATTGAGGGGTTTGAGGGCCTTCTGCCTTTTTTAGTTTCTTTTGGATATCTGGGGATGACTGGGAGATAAAATGGGTGTTAAGGACAATGGTGCCCTCTGCTGAAGTGGGGTCTAATTTTGTATATTTTTGTAGCACTTCTGTTAACCTGGCTAGAAATTGTGCTGGGTTTTCATCTAGCCCTTGAGTTATTTCCCGGAGCTTATCAAAGTTGATGGCTTTATGCCCTGTCTTTTGAAGGCCCACAATGAGACAAGCAACCATGTGATTACGGGCTGCTCGTCCAGGTCTCCCTGCCTGATAATCCCAATTGGGATCTTCTCGGGGGACAGCTGTTGCCCCTACGGGCTTAGTGTCATCTGTCCTGTGTATCTCATCAGCATGCGCCTGAGAGGCTTGCCATACTCATTCCTTCTCTTCTGTGAGAAGAGTGGAGGAAAGTACGATGTAAATATCATGCCAGGTTAAGTCATAAGACTGGGTAAGACACTTGAATTCTTTTAGATAATTATCCAGGTATGAGGAGAAGGAGCCAAGATGCTTTTCAGTCTGAGACAAATCGTGAGGGAGAACGGGACATGAACCCTAACAATGCCTTCTACTCCAGCTTCTTCCCCTGAAGGGAGGAGTGGAGCAGGGGAAGGAGCGGGGTCCGTGGTGAAGTTTCCTGTTTTAAAGTTGTTCAGGACTGGCTATGGGGAAGAGATCTAGGGTGGTCTGGGTAAAGCCTTGGGACCCTTAGGGTACAGGGTGGGGCTGAGATCTCAGAGCTTATTACAGGCAAGGGGATTGGGAGCGATAGGGGGTAGGCTGTGGTTGGAAGGGTCTAAGGAAGAAGAAGAAAAGTCTGATCAGGAATCGGGAGACATTGTATTAGGAGGATGTGACCCAGAATAGGCTAAGAGTATTTGAGAAGTAGAGCAGGATTCACAGAGAGAGCGTTGAGAGTAGAGAGTGAAGAAAGCCTGAACATAAGGGATTTCTAACCACTTGTGGCAGCAGATGTTATCAAGGTCCCATTGGGTATTATAATTGAGAGTTCTGTTTTCTGGCCATTGGAGCCTGTTATCAAGTCTGTGTTGTGCCAGCCAATGTTAGAATAGTAAATAAGCCTTTTTGGTCTTATCTCCCCTTGGAAGCCCAAGGCTTTTAGGTTTTGGAAAAGGCATCTTAGAGGAATAGATTTTGAGGGCTAGGATTGAGAATTTCCCATTATGGATGAATAGGGAGGTTAGACAAGGGCAAGAGCGAGGAGAAAGGTCTGAGAGAAAAGGCATCCCCATTCTCAGGACTTTCTCAGAGAGTAATAATAGTCTGCTTTGTAATGGGAGTCCCCTATTTCAGAGTCAGATGGGGCGCAAGGCCGAGGGCCCTAGGGCCGTGGAGATCCTCCTGCCTAGCGCTAGGACTTGGAAAAGAGGCTAGAGAGAGAGGATCCGAGGGAATGGGATTTCACTCACCCTTGTAACCGATGGATGAAATGTGGGCTGGTGTGTGGATGTCGCTCCAGCAAGGCAAGTGGAGAGTCCCATCCCGGAGCTCATCTCAGTTTCTTGGCAAGGTCCAAGGGAGGGGACCACCGGAGGTGGGCTCGTGAGAGGAGCCCACCCAGTTGCAGTGGATCTTCCCTCCCGGGTTTTCTGACAATGAGACCCCATGTGTGATAGGGCCCACATGGGGTCTCATTGATAAGATGGCTTCTTATGTCGACCTCACAAAGAATAAATCACAGTGATCTGTGAGACTGATCAAATTGCCCAAATGGCATTCGGTTATCTCACTGGCACCTAAGTTCTCAAAGCTGCAAGACCACCAGATTCCAGACCTCCAGCTGTGTGACCATCCCTTCAGAGAACTTTTCACTGGTGGGCTATAAGAAGGACTACGTCAGAAAGGGAGAATGCTGGTTCTCCTTAAGAGCCAGTCACCCTCTCTTTTCCCTCTACTAAATTTCCTTTTTCTTGCCTGACTGCCTGGCTCAGTCTCTTTTTCTCTGCACTTGCCTTACAATGTGGGAACTGCTGCTGCTGCTAAGTCACTTCAGTCATGTTCAACTCTGTGCGACCCCATAAATGGCAGCCCACCAGGCTCCCCTGTCCCTGGGATTCTCCAGGCAAGAACACTGGAGTGGGTTGCCATGTCCTTCTCTAATACAATGTGGGCCTTATCAACAGCAAAAGCTAAGGGTGACATACAGGATGAGATGGAAGACAGGAGACAAAGAGATAAAGAAAAGTAGGTTTCTCCAATCTATTCCTGGGATCATATGCGCAGAGCAGCCAGAGGGGCTGAGGAACAGCCACACAAGCTGTTGCATCTTCATGAAGCACCCACTGGGAGAAATAATCAGTCTATGAGAGTTAATAAGTCCTTTTCTTATCAAGAAATACAAAGAATCAAGGAGGATCTAGGAGACTGTTTAGAGTACCCAGAAAAATATATTAGCGCTTTTAAGGGTGTTACTCTGCTTTATGACCTTACTTGGAAGAGTGTGATGTATGTCTTGAGACAAACATTAACTCCTGCCTCAAAAACTCGAGTTTTGGGGAAAGTGGTTGCTTATGGAGATGAATGGCTTGGTAATGAATCAGTGGGGAAGATGGAGGACAAGATAGCTGCTCTCCCCACTGAGAATCAGGCGGTCCCAACTATAGAATGAGATTGGGACTGTAACACACCTAAAGGAAGATGGGATCAGAGTCATTTTGTCAGATGTATTTTTGGGCTCAGGCAAACACGTGACTTTAAAATAAGTCTTTAAACTGTGCCAAACTGGCAAACAGAAAACAGAACAGGAAGAGAAGGAAGCTCCTGGTGAATTCCTAGATAGACTGAGGGAAGCCCTTTGCAGATTCACGGAGACTGATCCCAAAAATGAAGAGGGAAGAGTGATCTTAAAAGATAGATTTTTCACTCAATCGGCTCCAGATATCTGCTGTAAAACAGGTATATAGGCCAAATCAGTCTTTAGATAATCTGTTGCAGCAGGCTCAGACAGTCTATTATGGCAGGGAATGTGAGGAAAAGAAAGGCAGAGAATGACAAAACAGGCGGAAACCCTTATAATGGCTGTCCGAACCATTCTTAAACAGCCTGAGAAAAATTCCCAGAAGGACCCAGGTGAAAAGGGATAGGCTTGCTATTACCGTGGAAAGGAGGGGCACCTCAAACAGGATTGCCCTCAGGCATCTAAGTTGCCCTGGCTCCATGTCTGGTCTGCAAGGGACCACACTGGAGGAGAGACTGCCCCCAGAGGTGTAGGTTTCAGGGGTCAAACTCTCAAGACAATCAGGACTGAAGGTACCCAGGGGTCCCCATACAAGCTCCCGTCCTAATTACATCTGAGGAACTCTGAGTATTAATAACTGTGGGGGTGCCAATCCGTCGATTTCCTTTTGGACACTGGGCCAACTTACTGTGTGCTTACTGAAGCCTCTGGCCCACTTTCTCCCAGATCTGCTTCCATAATGGGACTGTCTGGACAAGCCAAATGTTATTATTTCAGTATGCATTTGGGACTCTGCTATTTTCACATGAGTTTCTGGTCGTGCCAGAGTCTCCCTCACCCATTTTGGGGAGGGATATACTGAGTAAAGTCCATGCCTCTGTTTTTGTGAATATAGAGCCCTCCCTTTCTCTCCCTTTAATTGAACAAAATGTAAATCCGAGAGTGTTGGCTGATGGAAAGTCTG
Organism: Bos indicus x Bos taurus; assembly: GCF_003369695.1. Taxonomy (NCBI): domain Eukaryota; kingdom Metazoa; phylum Chordata; class Mammalia; order Artiodactyla; family Bovidae; genus Bos; species Bos indicus x Bos taurus. The sequence goes on along the minus strand of NC_040081.1, from coordinate 25,721,525 downwards.
TGGTTCGAGCACAAAACGCTATCCCTGTAGTTGTCAAGCTCAAATACCCACATTTATTTTAACATAAAAAGCAGTATCCACTGAAACCTCAGGTTAAGGGAGAGTTAAAACCCATTATTGAGAATTTAAAGGAGCTGGGGCTATTAATTCCCTCTAACAATCCGTGCAACACTCCTATTCTGGGTATAAAGAAGTCAAATGATAAATGGAGACTAGTTCAAGATTTACAAACAATAAATGAGGCTGTAGTTCCTTTACACCCCATGGTGCCTAATCCTTGTACTCTGTTGTCTGAAATTCCTGAATGAGTCAAGTATTTTTCAGTCATTGATTTGAAGTTTGCTTTCTGAGTTAAACCTATATTAAATCATCCTCTACCTATGACTTTAAGACAATTGAGAGGATTTTTTTGGAATTGTAGGGTACTGCTGCATTTGGATTCCCAGTTATGGGGAACTTGCCTGGCCTTTGTATAAACTTATAACTGAAACTCAACAAGCCCAAACTGACAAGCTGCTTTGGTCCCCAGATACTCAAAAGCTTTTAAGGCTCTTCAGACTGCTCTCCTGCAAGCTCCAGCTTGAAGCTTGCCCACAGGGTCAGAAATTAATTTGTCACTGAAATAAAAGGTATGGCCTTGGAATTTTTGACACAACCCCAAAGGCCTCACCAGCAGCCTATAGGAGTGTATTCTTAAACTCTAAGGTTAATATTTGGATAACAGTTGGCTTCTTAAATATCAGTCATTGTTGTTAGAAGGACCAATAACTAATCTTAAAGTTTGTGGAAACTTAAATCCTGCCTCTTTCCTTCCTGAAAAAGAAAATGAAACACCCGATCATGATTGTTTCCAATTTCTAACTTTATGCAGCTCGGGAAGATCTGACGGATACCCCATTAGACAATCCTGACATGGAAATATTTACAGATGGTAGTTCTTTTGTTCGGGATGGGAAGCATAAAGCAGGTTATGCCATGGTAATGGCTGAACAGGTTTTAGAAGCAAAATCTCTCCCAGGGAACGAGTGCTCAGCTAGTGGAGATTGTGGTTCTGGCTCTTGAGTTAAGCAAAGGGCAGCAAGTAAATATCTACATTGATTCTAAGTATGCTTATTTGACTTTACATGCTCATGCTGCAAATTGGAAAGAAAGACAATTTAAAATAGCAACAGGAGACCCTATTAAGCACATTTCAGAGAGACTTTTAACTGCTATATATTGTGCGAAAGAAGTAGCTGTTATGCATTGCAAAGGGCACAGCAGGGACAGGAGTAAAGGGTAATCAGCTGGCTGTCAAGTCAGAAAGGTGGCACTTAAGGAAACCCCTTCATGACAGAGGCCTTTGATCTGGACAGGTCCTGTGGATAAGGAAAACCACAATATACTGAGGAAGAATTAGAAAGATATGAGAAAAGAGGAGCAAAGTTTATCATCCTTTGATAAAGGATGGTTACAGTCTGAGGATGGATGATCAGTAATTCCTGAAAATGCTCAATGGAAAAGTTTTCCTAAAGCCTTGGAATTAACTAATTATGTAACTCAGCTCTTAGCTTTTCAACAGGCATTAAAGGAACTCTGGGAGGTAACTCCTGACCCAGCCTCTGAGTCAAAAAAGCTTCTGTTTGAGCCAAGAACAGAGGTCCTGATAAAAGTACTGGGATCTGGGGGGCCAATCCCTCTCTCTAGGAAGGCCCTTACCAGGTTATTCTTTCTTCTCCCACAGCTGTCAAAGTGCCAGGAATTGATTCGTGGGTGTACCACACTTGAGTTAAGAAGTAGCACCCTGACCAGAACTAAGTGATGTCATTTTATGCCTTTACTTTCTATGTCTTACTTTGTACTTTTCAGTACAATAATCTGAAAAGTACAGTACAATATTCAGTACAATACAGTACAATTATTCAGTACAATAACCTGATCATCTATGTGAGCCTGATTCTGCTGACTCCAAAATTCCTGAGTCTGCTGTTTGATCCTCAAGATAATGCCTTCCTGTCCTGGGCTCACTCCCACACTGCATTCCACAATCGATGTAATTACTGGGTCTGTGGAGTGCTCCACTCTTCATCAGTGGATAGCTTCCCATGATGGGAGTCCTTCCACTTCAGGAAAAGGACTTACTGCAAATCTGTGACCACTTCAATGACAACAATTATATGTGATGCCTCATTAATCTGATGACATCTAACAATCCTAAAATCAACAGGTGCAACACTTTGTACCTTAACTATGGACATAATGTGACTTTTTGCTTATTGTTCTGTTTTTGCTGTTTGCTCCCTGCATCTGTAACAGTGTAGCTGGATTTCTTTCTAGTTACACGAAGGTTTTTAAGTTACAAATGGTTGACTCAAACTCCTGTTGACTGCGGCAGCTTCCACCAGCTACTACTTGAGGCCCCTGGATCAGAGACCCTCAATATGAAGGTTAGGAGAATATGTTGCCTCATCAATTTAGGGACAATGCCTCTTACCAGCTTGGAAGCAGTTACGGAACGAGAATGACTCCCCTTTCCCTAGGCAACATAATTCTCCTAAAAGAAAAGGCGGGAATAATAGGGTAAAAGGCAGGAAGGCTAGGGGTCTCCAAACAGAGGAAATGGGCTGCAAGAGTCAGACATTTTTTATCTCTCTCTGAAGTGGCAGAAGGAAACAACTACAAGTGTCAGATTTTTTTCCCCTTCTCTATACAAACTTAAAAGGTTTCTCTTAAAATTCTGTGTTGTCATGACAATACCTGGCTCCACCTGAACTTAACTTTTCTCAAACCTTGAGCAAACCAATGCATTTTTCTTATGGAAATGTTTCTCTTAAGCTACGTTAATGAACTATGTATTTACCCTAGAGTCTGTCTTCAAGTAGGTTCCACCTAACACTCAGAGCCCAATATGTTTTACTCATACAATTGTTCTCCTAATCTATGTTAATGAAACCATATATTTGCTTGGAAACCTGCCTTTGTTCAAGATTCACGGCAATGGTTTTATGGCCCGGGATGACTCACCTTGTGCCAATGTTATCTCAAAATGCATGTTGTGGGTGAGAGGCCTGGTACCACTCTGAGTTTTGAGACATTTCCTTTCTCTAATTAGCAGCCTGCTAGAAACTATATAATATCCCCTTAAAGACTAGCGGGGGGGGGTCGGGAGAGGCACTCTGTCTGCCCTCTTCTGATATCTATGACAGAAGTTTTCTCTCTTTTATACTTTAAAAAAACCTTATTAAAACTCTGAGTGATCAAGCCTTGTCGCTGGCCCCAGACTGAATTCCTCTCCTCTGGAGGCCAAGAATCCCAGTCTTTCATGGCTCAGCAATAACCTTGAGTAGCTATTATTCTCAATTTGGCACTTATCATTTTCTTTACTATATTCACATAAACCATAAACAATACAGTATATGGTATTGTTATTGTATATGGCTAAATATATGTCATAAACTTGCTTCTTTCCCTTACCATTATAAGTGTGAGATTATTCTGGGTTGAAACATTCAGAGCAAGTTTAGCCATTCTCACTTTTATGTGGTAATTCCATTGTGTTACTACACAGTGATTGTTAATATGTTCTCCTATTGATAGACATTTGTCATATTTTCAGTTTCTTGTTATTACAATGTGGCAGTGATCATACTAGTACATGTCCATTTGTGTGATTTTGCAATGGCTTCTTATACACACCAAGAATTGGTGGGTACAGAATATGAACATTTTCAACTCCATTTAGGTATGCCAATGTACTGCTCAAAATATTTGTACCAGCTATCTTACTAATAGCTTATAGAGCTTACTTGAGTTTTCCACAAAAATTTGTGCGTGGACTTAGACAGAACTTGCATTTTCCACATTGAGGTGCGTGGAGTGGAATTACTTTGTCACCTAGAAAAAAAAGGCCAAGTGTTGGATGATGCATGGTTGTTACTTATAGTTTTCACCAGGCGAATTGGTGGAAAACACTATTCTTTATTGTATATATCTTATATTCGGTAGGAAGTATAGGTAGCTACAATACTTTGTTAACCTACAAGATTGCTGATTCTCCCAAGTACTGCATATGTTATCTTTTTTTCTTTTTTTCTCTGCTGGACAGTCTAGCAACACATCTGTATTGATACCTTCAAGTGCAGAATCCTGTCTGACACTTTGTTGTCCTTGCAACACTCTGCATCATGACTATTATTTACTATGTCATGCCTATTATTTATTACATTTGTAAACACCTTAATTATAGGAGATAGGGCAATAGGCTTGATATGGAGAGTAAATTATATATCATCTCCATGTTTCACCATAGTTCACTCAAATTCTACATTTTTCTACTTTTTATTCAATTTGAATTTAACAAAGACTTCTAGCCTCTGATGACTAAAGTCCAATAATGATAATTAACATTTGTTCAACCTTTAGTATGTGTCAATCACCATTCTAACTGCTTGCATATATTATCTCTTTAATTCTCAGAATAACTCTTTGAGATGGGTACTATTATTATCCCCATTTTAGAAAATGGAAATCTAAACTGAGTCACAGAAAAGTGACTTAGCTGACTAAGGTTACACAGCCAGTAAGTGGCAGAGCTGTGCCTTAATTGGCTGGACTTCTTTGAAGATTCCAAATTTTGAAGAGCAATTTGCTTCTATAATCTTGTTTGGAATAGAAATGTGATGAGACATTAAAGCCCTCAGCTTGTCACATTTCTCGGGTCTTGGACAGACCGTGTTATAGCTCTTAGACAAATTAGCGTTACAGCTCTGCGTTACAGCTCTATTTCATTTAGAAAATAGCAGGAAAATCCATCCTCGAGGCGTGAGGGCATGCTGACCCAAAGATGCGAAGAGAAGAGTGCCCCAGCGTGCGGGAGAGAGAGAGACCCCCCGCCCTTTGGCTCCTCTTTTTATGTCTTTTCCTCTCCCCTGGGCCTGCCCTGTGTAAGTTGGGCTAGCCAGGGGTGCTGTTTGTTCTACCTGAGGTCCTCACTGTGGTCCTTGGACCTTCCTTTGTTCTATTTTCACGGACTTGTCCTTTCCTTGTTTTTTAGCCACCGCCATTCTGGACTCCTGTTTCCTATTCTAACTACCTAACAGAAAGATACTAATATACCTCTCAATTTGGAACATCTTCATTAAAGGAAGAAAGAAGGATATGGTTAATCCTAGATAAGTGACAATTGCATAGCTCATATTCCAGTATTTGGTGGATCTGTTACAACATGTAAAGTAAATAATTTCGGCTATTGTCATGCTTTATATATATTTATCTTACAAGTTCCCAAGAAAACATTTCAGCTAACATTGACATATGCATAATATTTCCCACTTAAGCTACCTAAGGGTCTTCATTCTTTATATATTAAAATAGTTCTGTTTTATTTAGAGGAGGTTGCTGTAAATTGTCATCTGTGCCCCCACGGAGGCTTTGGTGTAAGCTCACTTTGTAGCTTTGCTTCGTAGGACAACTTCTCAGTGCTGGATGTAAATAAAGTGACTGTGTTTTCCAGATTTCATTAGACAGTTCTGACTGCAGATATTCTGCCTCATTGTTAGATTGTGATAGATTGTGTGTCTTAGTTTCGCTTTGGAAAAGATGGTCCCCTTATGTAAGTAGAGATTGATTATAGCATGCAAAGGCAAGACTGTAGCAGAATTATCCCTGAAATACCCTGACGTTTCCGTTTAGTTGGAATCAGAAATTAAAATACCTGGTTTGAAGTTGGTCACTCCTGGCCCAATACTTTCCACAATTCCTGCAGCCTCATGGCCAAGAATCACTGGGAAAACCCCCCCTTCAAATTGAGGATGGAGAATATGGGCATCAGAATGGCACAGGGCGGTGGCAATTATCTGCAAAGCAATCACAGACTTGAGTCCTGTTTCTGTAATTATATCAATAGGGTTGTTAGGATAATTTTAGGCCAATGACACCTTGAAACTTAACAACACTCATTGAGGTCAATAAAAGAACTGCATTTTGAAAAATAAAAAGAACAATTAAAAATATATTAGGATATATTCTTTCCTCTTATGCATCTTTGTTTTCTTCCTTTCACTGTCCCTGAAAAATCACACAGAGAATTGGCAGTCACTGTCTCTAGGAGGGGAGAAATCAAAGGTAATAAAAGTCTATTAGAGGGAGTGCAGGGAACACAGGCTTCCAGGGCTTGTTCAGCCTTTATTGAAACTAAATGAAATACAATTGAGGTAATAAACTTTTATAGTTAAAAGAGCTGTATCAAATAAAGGATTATCTTAATTAATTAGAAAGTATCCCTGCATTATTCTTCAAGATTCTGTTCACGAGGATATCTCATTCAGTCTCAGGCAAAATCTCTTACTGGGTGATCCCGAGGAAAAATATAAGCCAGGTCAACTGTAGGGAAAATAGAGAAATTGACCCACCTTGTCACCTATGATGCCTCTCTGCTCAGTACCGTCTCTTCTCCCTGTTCTCTCGCTTCTGTTCCCTCCTGTGAGCACCCAAGACCCTTAGCACTTCAGATCTTTTCTTATTTTGAACCAAACTCTCAATCTTCCTTTTAAAACATCTGTCAATACCTGGCAACTGGAAAACAAAAAGAAAACCTACCTAATTCTAATCTAATGTAAATTCCTGTGTCTGATTCTTATAATTCATCCCTCCTGGGAATAAATACCTGTTTTTGATGTGAACCTAAAAACGTAATTCCCCACAGTGGGAAACTCCTGAGACTCTCAGTCAAACCACATAGGTCTGACCTGACCAAAGCCAAGTCAGAATTTGGTGTCTTGTTTATCCTGCCCTGGGAAACTCCATACTCACCTGGATTCGAACTTCATGATCCTTGGGGGGAGCTACCTCAACCTCTTCAATGCTGAGGGGCTTGTTTGCTTCCCAGGCGATAGCTGCTTTGCATTTAATAATCTGAGAAAGAGGGAGAAAGGTGGAAAGGGCGAGGGGTAAAGAACAGAAGGGAGGAAGAAAGACAGAAAGAAAAATATCGTGGGAAAAAGTGAAAGAACATGTTGATACCATTATTTCATGAAAGAGAGTTTTGGGGTTTGTGGCTGGATGTTATACATAGTTATTGTAAAGACAAGGGACCTTAATTGACAATAGGAAGTCAAAGTCTACATTATAGTCATTGCACTTTTAATTTTTGAAAAAAACAGGTGTTTTAAAATTTACCTTAATGTAAGGCCTTGATTTTTTCCCCTCTCCAGAACAGAGAGGATAAATTTATAGGATTTGGAGAGAGTAGATGACCAATATGTATTTTATGATTGAGCGATTGATTTATCAGCTCTGCATTACCTGAATCCTTATTGCTAGAGCAAATGTGTTTTACAACTTTGCTACTCAAAATGTGAACCTCCTTGACACTAGCAGTTATTAACATCATCTGGGAATTTGCTAGAGCTATAAGCCCTGTCCAAAATCCACTGAATCAAAACCTGCTTTTGAACAAGATCCCCATGTGATTCATTTGCACAAAAAAGTTTAAGAGATGAGGCTTACATAATTATTAAATTTATCAGTGGAATGTACATTAAAGATTTTGTCCCTTTGAAACCTGGATAAAAATATATGAAAAGAAATTAAGCATTAAAGATTCTATAATCTATAATTTTAGCCCCTTAAAATTTTATTTTTAATTTTAAATATAAGTAATATCGAAGGAAAATAGAAAGAAATAAACCTATACTTCATTCTAATGCTATTATGTTTACTTTTGGTATGATATTCCTAGTCTTTGTTCACATGAACACGTATTTTTGATACTTGTTATGCAATTTGAACTGTATTTTAAATATCATTAGTCTTATTATAAATTAAACATAGAAATGCAAATAAGAAAAGAAACAAAACCCATCTGTAATTTTGTCTTCTACTTTATGATTTTGAGGTAGATCCTTTGAGCTTTTTCACTTGGGACAAAATTGTATGTAATATTTTATAATTTTTTTATACTTATTAATATACAATGAATATTTTTCCATATTCTTTTCTAAAATTTTAACAAATACAAATTTTATGATTATGGCACAGGTACTGAAATCTCTCTTTTTTGGGCTGCTATAAATAGTATTTAATTGAACACCCTTGTAGTAAGCATTTTGGCAAATTCAATTATTTTCTAGAGTAAATTCCTAGCATGGAGGTCACTCATATCCTTTTGATCATCTTTATTTTTTTCTTCAGATTTATTAAAATATGATTGATATACAGCCCTGTTTAAGTTCAAGGGGTATATAGGATAATGATCTGACATACATATATGATGAAATGATTACTACAGTGGGATTAGTGAACATCCATCATCTCATATAGACATAAAATTAAAGAAAGAAAAAAAATTTTTCCTGTGATAACTCAGGATTTACCTTCTTAACAACTTTTAAATATAACATTCAGCAGTGTTGATTATATTTACCATGTTGTACTTTATATCTCTACTACTTATTTGTCTTATAACTGGAGGTTTGGAAGTTTGTACCTTTTGACTACATGCAATTCTTTCTCTCCATCCCCCTCCACCCCCGCGCTCCCTGCCCCCGCCCTGCTTCTGGTAACCACAAACCCGACCTCTTTTTCTATTTGTTTTTGAAGTATAATTGGTCTCTGCTTTTTTAATATGCTGTCTAGATTGGTCATAGCTTTTCTTCCAAGGAGCAAGTATCTTTTAATTTCTTGGCTGCAGTCACCATCTGCAGTCATTTTGGAGCCTAAGAAAATAAAGTCTCTCACTGTTTCCATTGTTTCCCCATCTATTTGCCATGAAATGATGGGATCGGATGCCATGATCTTAGTTTTCTGAATGTTGAGTTTTAGAATCATTGGAAGGAATGATGCTGAAGCTGAAACTCCAATACTTTGGCCACCTGATGTGCAGAACTGACTCATTGGAAAAGACCCTGATGCTGGGAAAGATTGAAGGTGGGAGGAGAAGGGGATGACAGAGGTTGTGATGGTTGGATGGCATCACTGACTCGATGGACATGAATTTGAGTAAGCTCTGGGAGTTGGTGATGGACAGGGAAGCCTGGCGTGCTGTGGTCCACGGGGTCACAAATAGTCCGACACGACTGAGTAACAGAACTGAACTGAACGTTCATTGTGTGTGTGTGTGTGTGTGTGTGTTCGTGTGTGGATATACCACATCCTCTTTATCCATACATCTCTTGATGGGAACTTAGCTTCTTCTTCCGGCTGGCCATATGGCATGCAGAATCTTAGTTCCCTGACCAGGAGTTGAACCCCTGCCCTTGCAGTGGAAGTGCAGAGTCCTAACCACTGGACCTCCAAGGAATTCCCTGGGACTTAGCTTTTGATCAGCTTTAAATTGCTGCTTTCTGAGAGCAATACCCAAGGAAACTTCTTTTAGCAGATGTATAAAGAGACATGCTGCTAAGTCACCTTAGTCGTGTCCGACTCTGTGCGACCCCAGAGACAGCAGCCCACCCGGCTCCGCTGTCCCCGGGACTCTCCAGGCAAGAACACTGGAGTGGGTTGCCATTTCCTTCTCCAGTGCATGAAAGCGAAAAGTGAAGTGAAGTCGCTCAGTTGTGTCCGACTCCTAGCGACCCCATGGACCACAGACCACCAGGCTCCTCTGTCCATGGGATTTTCCAGGCAAGAGTCCTGGAGTGGGGTGCCATTGCCTTCTCCAATAAAGAGACATGCACACACACAAAATCCCAAAAGAATTGATCAAAGAAATGGTATATTTGCTTACTTTTCCCTTGGTGCCCATTTTCTTCGGGAAATTTGCCTTGGAAGTTTCTCTCAAAGTTTCTCTCTGATTTAAGAAGCTCTTCTACTTCTATCCAGGGTGTTCCATATCCTGTAATGAATTGACTTTGAATAAATACCATTTCAGCTCTTGTGTTCTCCAATCATTTTCTCTCCTTTTTGTTTGCTGTAATCTGAAACTTTGCCCTTCTATTCACGTCATCATTTGTGCTATCTTGTTTCAGCTGCAAACCCTCATTTCTTCCAAATGTTATTGGGAGATTTTTGTTTACTTGTTTTTTTTCTTCCTTTATTGCAAAATATAAGATAACATAGAAAAGGTCATTAAACTTATTGGATAAGTCAGCAGATAATTATAAAGGTCATTAAAGCTATTAGATAAGTTATCGTATAGTTATAAAATTAACAAACATCTCCAGTGCCTCAGAATCCCTCCTATATCCATCCTTCTCTTTCACAATGCTAGTAATAATTTTCTTGCATTTCTTTTATGATTTATGCTTCTCTATACAATATAGTTTAGTTTTACAGATTAGAAGTTATATGGATAGAGTCATAGGGCATGTGTTCTTTCATGGCTTTTTTCCCTCTCAACTATTTTTGTGAGATTTAGCCACATTGGCTGTAGCTACACTTTATTTTAATTATTGTAGAGTATTCCATTATATGAATACTGTAGAGTATTCCATTATATGAATTGACCACAATTTTTTCATCCATTTTCTGTTTTATAGTGAATCAGGATTGCTTAAAAATTCCTTTCATGTATTCTTGTTGTGTTTGTGCTTGAGTTTCCTTAGGGAAAGTTCAGGGCTTTTATGCACCCAACATACCCTATTAAGGTGAAGCCAACTGTTAAAATATTGAAATACTTTTCATCCTGTTGGTAAAAAGCCATAGTATTCTACTATCTTCTCCAGAGAGATAGTAGAACTATCTTTATATTAGTTAAAACTTTAACTAATATTCTATTATTGACTAAGTTTTTCTATCACAATGTTTAGAAGTACGATTTTTACTCTTCGTTTCTACTTTCTCACTACTCATGGTTTCACTTCTCTACTTGTCTGGTTTCCATCTCTATATTTTAATTGAAAATTCTTTGGAAAATTGTCAGTGGCCTCATTTTTTAAAAAGTGACCTTTAAAAATTTCTTTCTAGTGTTTCTTATTTTATTTTTATGACTTCTTTCTCTTTAATCCAAACTTCTGCCAGGAGTTTCTGTGTGCTCCTAGATGTTTCTGTTTTTTTAGATGTTTCTATTTTAATAGTGTTCACGGAATAATTTCATCTTCTTTCTTGACTCCAGGCTCCTTTCTCTAGCTTGCCTGTTTTGGCACTAGCATCTCCAATCTTCTGAAACCCCGCTTGACCTTGCTTTCTGCATTGTTTACAAGCTTTGTATATTCTACCTCTCGTGTGCCTTTCATTTCCCTTTTTCTGTTTTTATTATTACATGTAGACAAGATAGATAAGAGTAATCTTACTTATTGCTTATGTCATCACAATAGCCTTTTTTTAAAAACTGATTTTCCTATGCAGAGCTGCCTCTGCCAGTCTGTGTTTCAAAATGTTGTTAGATGAGTACTCTCTCTCTTTTTTTTTTTGGCTATGTATCTAGGGTTCTTTATTCTCCACAGAGTGATACATGCTAAGGTGGGTTGGGCTTGGGCCGATGTCCCCATATGTACAGAACTGAATAAAGTGGGTCTCTGAGAAGAAGTCTGATTTGCCTTGATGTGGAGGGGAGCTGGGGAGGATGGAGATGAATGTGACAACCACGATGTGTTCAGTCCTGTGCTGGTTCTGGCCTGGAATGTAGGGAGTTATGGCAGCTCTAAGGGTGGTCACTACCAGGTAGGGGTGGCCTGCCAGGCTTGGAGGGCCTTTTGTACCACATCTTCCCACTGGGCATCTGATATCTCATGAGCCCAGGTAGGAACCCCTGGTGCAGGCAAGCTTATGCCAGCCATTGTCCTTTTCATCAGCTCTACGTGTTCTGGGTCCATGGGAATAGAGCTGTGGTTGTTCAATGTTGTATCTCCCTGCTCATCTTCGTCCTCACTTTCTAGTGGTGGGTCCGGCAGGCGAATGAAGCCCCAGGGCCTGGGTCCGATCTTGAATATCAGCAACTACATCTTCTCCATCCCCCACTGGTGCCAGTTCCACCTCCTCTTGTTCAGGATCTTGGTTCAGAGGCTGGTAGGAGTAGCCAGCTGGGCCTGCCCCTGTTTCCTCTTGTTCTTCCTCTGGTTCCTCACTGCTCCAATCCTCTGTGCCTTCCGTGGGGCCCTGATGTGGTCCCAGTTTCTCAGTCTGATTGGGGAAGATACGTTCAGGACCCACGGTGTCTCCCCCTAGAACTACTGCTGCCATCGGGCAGGGGCTGCTCAGAGCCCACGACCCAACCCTAGATGAGTATTTTCAACAATTTTTACTATATCATTCTCTTCATCTAAAACCATCAAGAACTCTCCTACTGAATTCTCATTCTGGCATTCAAGACCATTTATCTACAACCCAGTCTGTGTTTCAGAACTTATCTTCCAGCTCTCCTCCAATGTACTGTGTGCCTGCCTTCCTGCCTCCATGATTTTGTCTAAACTGGTTCCCCTGATTAGAACACCTACTGCTGCCAGTTCTTCCTACTAAACGAACATATTCTTTGTTTTTAAAGATTCATTTGTTTTTGCTTATACTGGGTCTTCCTTGATGTGTGCCAGCTTTCTGTAGTTGCGGTGGAGTGGGGGAGCTACTCTTTAGTTGCAGTTGCGTGCTCCTCATTGTGGTGACTTCTCTTGTGAAGCATGTGCTCCAGGGTGCCTGGGCTCAGTAGTTGTGGCCCATGCCCTTAGTTGCCCACAGCATGTGGGGCAAGGGGGGCATGATCCCTTTCCAGACCAGGGGTCATTGAACCAGTGTCCTCTGCATTGGTAGGTGGGTTCTTAACCTCTGGGCCACCAGGGAAGCCCTGAACTTATTCAGGACCTTAAGAACATATTCTTAAAAAAGATCTTTTTTTTCTTTGAATCTCTACAGCATTCATTGTGTTTCCATCTCCTTACTGCTCACACATAGATAGCTACATGAAGCAAAACGACTCTGTCTCCAGCCTCCAGTGTCCTTAACTATAATGATTGTATTTACTTACATTTTACACCCTTCACAGAGTACTTCAGAGTCCTGAAAGATACTAGGTACTTAATAAGTGCTGGGCAAATTGAGTATTTACCTTGGAAACCCAATATGCTTTAACATATTTTCTGAATGCTAGGTATTTACCTTCTTTCTGCCTTTCTTTTTGTGCTGCACTTTGATGAGCTTCTTTGAAGATGGGGACTGTCTTTTATATTCTTTCATAAAGAACCTGCTAAGAAGTGTTTTGAGTGGAAACTGGGTAAGAGATTTCGAATGGTAGAACCCTGGGATTTTGAATGTGAAGGTGTCTTCCAATTCTAAAATTAATATTGTAGATTCTTTCCATGAGGATGGCTTTACCTTTTCTAACAGTTGATTTTCAGACTTGTGTTGTTCTCAAAATTTCCAATGTTATATATGTTTAAAAGTATAATCTCTCACCCATTGAATTAATATATACATTATTTTAATAGTAATTCATTAATCTCAGTATAAACACCCAAACAACATATTTGGGATCCATAATGGTTCAAATTGAATTTGTTCTGTTTCTGCAAAAACTAGCTCTTGCTTTTTAATGCACATTTCCTCTATTTCCTATATATAATTATGCTTCTTTGATTTTAGTTTTGTTTTTTTTTTGCAAGTTAAAATATCTGATATCAGTTCTTTCAGTTCCTCAGTCATGTCCAACTCTTTGTGACCCCATGGACCGCAGCACGCCAGGCCTTCCTGTCCATCACCAACTCCTGGAGTTTACCCAAACTCATGTTCATTGAGTTGGTGATGCCATCCAACCATCTCAACCTCTGTCGTCCCCTTCTCCTCCCACCTTCAGTCTTTCCCAGCATCAGGGTATTTTCAAATGAGTCAGCTTTTCACATGAGGTGGCCAAAGTGCTGGAGTTTCAACTTCAGCATCAGCCCTACCAATGAACACCCAGGACTGATCTCCTTTAGGATGGACTGGTTGGATCTCCTTGCAGTCCAAGAGACTCTCAAGAGTCTTCTCCAACATCGATTCTTCGGTGCTCAGCTTTCTTCACAGTCCAACTCTCACATCCATACAAAACCATAGCCTTGACTAGATGGACCTTTGTTGGCAATGTAATGTCTCTGTTTCTTCCTATGCTGTCTACATTGGTCATAACTTTCCTTCCAAGGAGTAAGCGTCTTTTAATTTCATGGCTGCCATAACCATCTGCAGTGATTTTGGAGCCCCCAGAAATAAAGTCAGCCACTGTTTCCACTGTTTCCCCATCTATTTCCCATGAAGTGATGGGACCAGATGCCGTGATCTTAGTTTTCTGGACGTTGAGCTTTAAGCCCCTTTTCACTCTCCTCTTTCACTTTGATCAAGAGGCTCTTTAGTTTCTCTTCACTTTCTGCCATAAGGGTGGTGTCATCTGCATATCTGAAGTTATTGGTATTTCTCCTGGCAATCTTGATTCCAGCTTCTGCTTCTTCCAGCCCATCGTTTCTCATGATGTACTCTGCATAGAAGTTAAATAAGCAGGGTGACAATATAGAGCCTTGATGTACTCCTTTTCCTATTTGGAACCAGTCTATTGTTCCATGTCCAGTTCTAACGGTTGCTTTCTGACCTGCATACAGATTTCTGAAGAGGCAGGTCAGGTGGTCTGGTATTTCCATCTCTTTCAGATTTTCCACAGGTTATTGTGATCCACACAAAGGCTTTGGCATAGTCAATAAAGCAGAAATAGATGTTTTTCTGGAACTCTCTTGCTTTTTCGATGATCCAGCGGATGTTGGCAATTTGATCTCTGGTTTCTCTGTCTTTTCTAAAACCAGCTTGAACATCTGGAAGTTCATGGTTCACATATTGCTGAAGCCTGGCTTGGAGAATTTTGAGCATTACTTTACTAGCATGTGAGATGAATGCAATTGTGCAGTAGTTTGAGCATTCTTTGGCATTGCCTTTCTTTGGGATTAGAACGAAAACTGACCTTTTCCAGTCCTGTGGCCACAGCTGAGTTTTCCAAATTTGCTGGCATATTGAGTGTAGCGCTTTCACAGCATCATCTTTTAGGATTTGAAATAGCTCAACTGGAATTCCATCACCTCCCCTAGCTTTGTTCATAGTGATGCTTTCTAAGGCCCACTTGACTTCACATTCCAGGATGTCTGGCTCTAGGTGAATGATCACATGATCATGATTATCTGGGTCATGAAGATCTTTTTTGTATAGTTCTTCTGTGTATTCTTGCCACCTCTTCTTAATATCTTCTGCTTCTGTTAGGTCCCTACCATTTCTGTCCTTTACTGAGCCCATCTTTGCATGAAATGTTCCCTTGGTATCTCTAATTTTCTTGAAGAGATCTCTAGTCTTTCCCATTCTATTGTTTTCCTCTATTTCTTTGCATTGATCGCGAAGAAAGGCTTTCTTATCTCTCCTTGCTATTCTTTGGCGCTCTGCATTAAAATAGAAATCCAAAAAAGAGTGTATATATATATGTGTGTGTGTGTGTGTGTATATATATATATATATATATCTGATTCACTTTGCTGTATAGCAGAAACTAACATTGTGAAACAACTATACTTCAATAAAAATTAATTAATAAAAAATTTGCCTCTAATCCAACAGCTAATATTCTCAGAAATCACCAATCACAACTGTAACAGAATGTGCATGTCAAATGGGATATAAGCTTGCCTTCCATTATTAAACTGACTGTGTAGTCAAAAATGTCTATAAGAAAATAAAATTATGCTTCTATATCTCAGTGGAGTTCAAATTATGAAATTCATGTTGTGTTTCATGTCAGCTTTCCTGTTAACATATTAATTTCAAAAATTATTGGCTGTGCTTAATATCAACTCCTGACTTTTAATAAAGAAAGCCTAAATATTAAAAAAAAATGTAGGCTGTAATTTCTTAACATTTCCCTCATTTGTCCTTCTAGTCACATAACTACCATTGTAGTTTATTTCTTCAGTATTTCTTCTTTGTTTTTAAAAAATGAGATAAATTCATTTAGCATAAAACTCAGCATTTTGACCATTTTAAAGTATGCAGCTTAGTGATTGTTAAGTATATTTACAATATTATGCAGCCATCATGAATACTAATTCCAGAATTTTCATCACCCCAAAAAGAAACCCGATACTTAGTAGTTTATTTATCCCTTTGCCTATCCTTAGCGCAACCACTAATCCACTTTCTGCCTTTGTAAATTTGCCTATCCTGGACACTTTATTTAAATGGAATCTTACAGTGTATGGCCTTTTGCATTTTCACTTATCATAATGTTTTCAAGTTTCATTCATATTGTAACATGCATCAGTATGTCCTTTTTTATTGCCAAATAATATTATATTGTATGGATATACCACTATTTATTTATATTTTTTCAGTTGATGAATATATTTTTTCCCTTATTGGCTGTTACAAATAAATATTCTGCTAAAATATTCATGTATGTTTTTTCATGTAGAAAACATCTTTTCAATTCTTCTGAGTATATAGCTAGGAATGAAATTGCTAAGTTAACTCTGTGTGTAACTTTTGAGCAACTGCCAACGTTTTCGTCATGGTTGCACCATTTAACTTTTCCACTAGCAATGTATGAGGCTTCCAGTTTCTCTACTCTTCATCCATACTTGCTTTTTTTTTTTTTTCTTTCATTGTAGCCATCCTAGCAGGTGTGAAATAGTATTCCTCACTGTTTCTTGAATGGTATTTCTCTCACAACTTCTTCATTGACCTCCTAGTCTCTTACTTCAAAATAGATTTCCAAAGGGACATTAAAATCATTTAATTTCCTATTCAAAAATCTAAATGGTTGCATAATAGATCTATCAAATTAGATATGAATTTGCTATCCTGTAACTCAAGGATTTTTAACCTACTAATATGTATGGAGCTACACTTTAGGAGCTAATGCATTAGTTTTCAACAAAGCTGAAAAGTTCAGCTGTCACCTGATTATCTCTTGCTGCTGCTGCTAAGTCGCGTCAGTCGTGTCCGACTCTGTGCGACCCCAGAGATGGTAGCCCACCAGGCTCCCCCGTCCCTGGGATTCTCCAGGCAAGAACACTGGAGTGGGTTGCCATTTCCTTCTCCAGTGCATGAAAGTGAAAAGTGAAAGTGAAGTCGCTCAGTCATGTCCGATTCTTAGCGACCCCATGGACTTCAGCCTACTAGGCTCCTCCATCCATGGGGTTTTCCAGGCAAGAGTACTGGAGTGGGGTGTCTTTTTACCCTCCTTTGTTAATTTTGTTTCCTGTACCTCCACTTCTGTAGGTGAAATTACTACTTTTCCTTCAAGGCTTATCTCAGAAATCATCTTCCAATTGAAGCCTCTTCTGATCTTTCCATTCTTTCCCTTCTTTTGAACATCCAGGGCAATTGGTATGTTTTTTACACCATCTATCCTATTCTGCCTTATAATCTGAAACACTGAGTTCTTTCCTTGACCTTCCTCCTTAGTACAAAGACTTACTCATCTTGTGTCTCTGCAGTGCCTTACACATATAAAATATTTAATAATGATCAACTAATTTGAAATTGTTCAATGGTTTAACAGATATTAGATGAACTTTTTGAGGTACAGAATGCTGTGTGGTACTGAAATGTAGCAGGACCCTATGCTCCTTCTTCCTCATGTCCTCTGCCAGCCTTTTGTCTGTGGAAAAACTTTCAGTTCAGTTCAGTCGCTCAGTAGTGTCCGACTCTTTGCAACCCCATAAATCGCAGCACGCCAGGCCTCCCTGTCCATCACCAACTCCTGGAGTTCACTCAGACTCATGTCCATCAAGTCAGTGATGCCATCCAGCCATCTCATCCTCTGTCGTCCCCTTCTCCTCCTGCCCCCAATCCCTCCCAGCATCAGAGTCTTTTCCAATGAGTCAACTCTTCGCATGAGGTGGCCGAAGTACTGGAGTTTCAGCTTCAGGATCATTCCCTCCAAAGAAATCCCAGGGCTGATCTCCTTCAGAATGGACTGATTGGATCCCCTTGCAGTCCAAGGGACTCTCAAGAGTCTTCTCCAACACCACAGTTCAAAAGCATCAATTCTTCAGCACTCAGCCTTCTTCACAGTCCAACTCTCATATCCATACATGACCACAGGAAAAACCATAGCCTTGACTAGAAGGACCTTTGTTAGCAAAGTAATGTCTCTGCTTTTGAATATGCTATCTAGGTTGGTCATAACTTTCCTTCCAAGGAGTAAGTGTCTTTTAATTTCATGGCCGCAGTCACCATCTGCAGTGATTTTGGAGCCCCCAAAAATAAAGTCTGACACTGTTTCCACTGTTACCCCATCTATTTCACATGAAATAATGGGACCGGATGCCATGATCTTTGTTTTCTGAATGTTGAGCTTTAAGCCAACTTTTTCACTCTCCTCTTTCACTTTCATCAAGAGGCTTTTTAGTTTCTCTTCACTTTCTGCCATAAGGGTGGTGTCATCTGCATATCTGAGGTTATTGATATTTCTCCCGGCAATCTTGATTCCAGCTTTTGTTTCTTCCAGTCCAGCGTTTCTCATGATGTACTCTGCATAGAAGTTAAATAAGCAGGGTGATAAAATACAGCCTTGACGTACTCCTTTTCCTATTTGGAACCAGTCTGTTGTTCCATGTCCAGTTCTAACTGTTGCTTCCTGACCTGCATATAGGTTTCTCAAGAGGCAGGTCAGGTGGTCTGGTATTCCCATCTCTTGAAGAATTTTCCACAGTTTATTGTGATCCACACAGATTAAATTTATTTTATCCACACAAATTAAATTTATTTATTAAATTAAATTTTCCACACACTGTCTGTGTGGAAAAACTTTGGCCAAAGGATAAATTTAATCAGAAGTGAGAAAAAGCAGAAGCAAAGAAAAACAATCTGACAAGACTAATCATGAAAATTTTGCACCATGTTTTATGTCCTTGGATATGTTCCAGTGTCTCTTGGTTTATAGTCTATGGGAACTTGGATAGAATTTGTACTCTGCTATTGTGTGAAAATTGTATAATTTAAATTATGTTGTATTGGTTCATGGTATACACTATCCTACTTTTCTGTGTATTCATTCTATTAATTTTTGAGAGTTTTATATTGAAATGCCAACTAAAAGTCTTATTTTAAAAAAAAGGGGAGGGGGGGACAAGATGGCAGAGGAGTAGGTGGACGTGAAATACATTTCTCTCCACGGATACATCAAGAATACACCTTCAGACACACAAGTGCATGCAGAACACTAGCTGAGAGTGGACAGGAGTACCTGACAAGTGGAAAAGAATATATAGAACCATGCAAAACTCAGTAGGACAAAGGAACTAGGGGGAAAAACAGGAGTGTTAGTAGGACTGGACCTGCCCTCAGCGGGTGGGGGACCTGAAGCAGGGGTTCAATCCCCACACTGGGGCAACTGTCTGAGTCAGAGGAGAAACATTTAAGGCTGAGAGTGGAACAGCTGACCTGTGGCAGCCTAAATGGAATGAGAATCAGACGGTCCTTGCCACAGCCATACATACCCCAGACAGGAACCCTGGTTCCCTGGAAGGTGCAGTGGCTGGGAGCTGGAGTTTAGGGATTGTGGAGCAATCCCAGAGTGAGGGCTGCTGTTGACTGCAGAGAGGCAGACTGAGGGGATGTGAGGGAGGAGATCGTGGTGGGAAATGCTGGTGGAGGAAAGCCAGGCAGCCATGGAAGCAAGGCAGTACTGCTAAGTCTACACGCAGAGGGTGGAGCCATCACCATAGCCTCTCTCTCCTCACATGCCAGCATCGGCAGGTGAACAATAGAAAGGCTGGCCCATCAAACACGTGATGCACTGAACTATGGAGAAGGACCCCACCCACGGTGCCCCTTTAAGTGCCTGATGCACTGACCAACAGAGAAGGACCCAGGCAAGGGAGCCCTTTAAGTACCTGAATGGGCAGAGCTATGGAGAAAGACTGGCCAAAGAGGCCTTCTGTTTGTCAGCTACAGTTCAGTTCAGTTCAGTCGCTCAGTCGTGTCCGACTCTTTGTAACCCCATGAACTGCAGCACGCCAGGCCTCCCTATCCATCACCAACTCCTGGAGTTCACTCAAACTCACGTCCATCTAGTCGGTGATGCCATCCAGCCATCTCATCCTCTGTTGTCCCCTTCTCCTCCTGCCCCCAATCCCTCCCAGCATCAGAGTCTTTTCCAATGAGTCAACTCTTCGAATGAGGTGGCCAAAGTACTGGAATTTCAGCTTTAGCATCATTCCTTCCAAAGAAATCCCAGGGCTGATCTCCTTCAGAATGGACTGGTTGGATCTCCTTGCAGTCCAAGGGACTCTCAAGAGTCTTCTCCAACATCACAGTTCAAAAGCATCAATTCTTCGGCGCTCAGCTTTCTTCACAGTCCAACTCTCACATCCACACATGACCACTGGAAAAACCATAGCCTTGACTATATGGACCTTTGTTGGCAAAGTAATGTCTCTGCTTTTGAATATGCTATCTAGGTTGGTCATAACTTTCCTTTTAAGGAGTAAGCATCTTTTAATTTCATGGCTGCAATCACCATCTGCAGTGAGCGACAAGAGGCTTGAAAAAAGACTTTGATAGGGCCATAGCTCCTGCACCTGAGGCAGTCCATGTCCCTGCACACTTGGCGCCACCAGGGTCCCTGCAAGCCAAGCATCTGTGCCACCCTCATGCTCAATTCTCACTGGGGCAGAGCTGCCACAGGCAAAAAATGTCTTGCATCTGTGTGTGCAGGGTCACTTCAGTCATGTTGGACTCTTTGTGACCCTGTAGACTGTGTGGTCTGGCAGGCTTCTCTATCAAGGAGAGGGTTTCTCCAGGTAAGAATGCTGGAGCGTATTGGCCAATACTTGTTGCTGTACCCTTCTAGAGCACTATATTTCCTGTTGCCATAGCTGTCAACTCCTCTGAGTACCTGGTGCTGCCAGAACCCCTGCGACCCAAGCAGCTGCACCACCTCCACGCTTGGCCCTCGCAGGGGCAAACCCAAATCCTTCAGGGAAGCCTCAGGAGCAAACCCCAGTGGATGACTCACATATAGAGGTGGAAATAAAACCATAATTGAAAACCAGGGGCAGTGTGGCTAAGGAAGAAGACCCAAAACCTTCCCACTAGCTGTACAAGCTGCAGATTAAATCCACATGATCAACTAGGCAGACTCTGTGTCTATGGAATATATAAAAGGACATTGAGAACTCCCACAAAAGAAAACACACTAGTTCTGATAGCTGTGGGCATTGGAGGCAAGAATACACAGGAGTAGGATCAGATTAGAATCTGAGCTGCCCCCAAAGCAGGTCCAGAGATCAGCACAGCGTTGGAGGGCATCCTAGGGAGGTAAGGTGTCCTGTGACTCCCAGAGAGGGAAAGAACTCTGACAGAAGTGACTCAAGAAAAACACTTATTATTCTTATGTTTTGACTTGTTCTACAGATTCTTTTGGATTTTTTTTCTTTTTCCCCCCCCTTTTTTCCCTCCCCTCTATTGTAGTTGTCAATTTTATTGGCTCTATGGAATCCAATTAAGCTTTTTTATTCTCAGTCACATTTTTTATTGTTATAAACCTCTGCCTCTATGTTGGACTTTTGCAGTTCTGTGGAGTTTCTCTCTCTCTCTCTCTCTCTTTTTTTTTTCTTTTCTCTTTTTCTAATTTTAATTTTAAAAAATCGATTATTATTTTTTCTACATTTATTCCTTTGTTTGCTTTTCCTACTGTTCTTTCCCCTTGCAGTTAATCTTTAATGTATATAAATATTCTTTATCTATCTCTATTTAACTTTTCATATCTATTCTTTCCTTCTTTTCTTTCTCTCCTTTCCTCTCAACATATTTGTTAGTTTTATTTCCATTGCTTTATTCCCCAATTGACACCTTGCTTTAATTTTGTTTTCTAATTCATGCTTTAGTTAGTTTTGCTCTGGTAGATATAATTTTTGGTTTCCTTCTGGGTCAATCTATTGTACTTTATTTTTGTTGGACTGTTTTGATTTTGCTTATGGGTGTATATATATGTGTGTGTGTATATTCACTCACACTTTTTTTGTTGTTATAAACCTCTGCCTCTACATTGGGCTTTTGCAATTCTGTGAAGTTTTCTTTTTTTCCCTTTTTTCTTTTCTCTTTTTTATAATTTTAATTTTAATTCTTTTAAACCTATTTTTTTCTACATTTATTCCTTTGTTTGCCTCTCCTACTGTTCTTTTCCCCTTGCAGTTAACCTTGTGGTTAATCTTCATCTACCTCTGTTTAACTTTGCTTATCTATTCTTTCTTTCTTTCCTTTCCTCTCAATATATTTGTTAGTTTTGTTTTCATTGCTTTATTCCCCCTTGGCACCTTGCTTTAGTTTTGTTTTCTAGTTTGTACTTTAGTTAGTTTTGTTCTTAACTGGTGAATATAATTTTTGATTTCCTTTGTTCATTGGGTCAGTCTACTGTACTTTATTTTTGGTGGAGTTTTTACTTTGTTCATGGGTGCGTATGTGTATGTGTCTATTCATTATTTTAATTATTATTTCATTATTTTGTAACTGCCATTTGTCTGGGGTTCATCTTTGGTTTCTCATTTTTGGATATTTAGTTTAATCTCACTGAATGCCATAACAAACCACTTGTGGAATCTTTGTTCCTGACCAGAGATCAAGCCCTGAGTCTTTGGAGTGGGAGCACTGACTCAAAGACCCTAGACTACCAGAGAACTAACCCTGCTGCTGCTGCAGAGAACTAACCCTGCTGCTGCTGCTGCTGCATCGCTTCAGTCGTGTCCGACTCTGTGCGACCCCATAGACGGCAGCCCAGCAGGCTCCCGCATCCCCTAGGGTGTATCAAATAGTGAGAACTCACACAAAGGAAACCTCTTGAATACAAGACTCAGTATCACCCAACCACCAGAAGCACCCTGTGTAGGAAGTCTCATCTACACAACAAACAAAACAAAAATACAAACCCAATCATCAGTAGACAGGAGTACCACCTCACTCAGCCTTGCCCATCAGAGGCAAAACAAACAAACAAACAAAAACTCAGCACAAATTTCACACTATATGAAGCTTACACAAACCACTGGACCAAACTTAGGAGGGTAGAAACCAAAAGGAAGAAAGAATTCAACCTTCTTCAAGGAAAGAATTCAACTTTCCTTGAAGCCTGGGAAAAGGAGACCTCAAACACAATAAGTTAAGAAAAATAATGAAAAGGCAGAGAAATAATACAAAATGAAGGAATAAACTAGAAACACAGAAGTCCAAATAAATGAAGAGGAAATAGGCAAACTACCTGAAAAAGAATTCAGAATAATGATAGTAAAGATGATAAAAAACCTGGAAAATAAAATGGAGAAAATGCAAGAACCCGTTAATAAAGACCTAGAAGAATGAAAGAATAAACATACAGAGACAAACAACATAATTACTGAAAAAAATACTCTAGAAGGAGTCAATAACAGAATATCTGAAGCAGAAAACGAATCAGTGAGCTGGAAGATAAAGTGGTAGAAATAGCTTCTGAAGAGCAGAATAAAGTAAAAAGAATGAAGAGAATGGAGGATAGTCTCAGAGACCTCTGGGACAATATAAAACACACAAACATTCTTATTATAGGTGTCCCAGAAGAAGCGAAAAAGAAAGGGTATGAGAAAATTTTTGAAGATGTTATAGTTGAAAATTTCCCCAAGATGGAAAAGGAAATAGTTAATCAAGTCCAAGAGTCCCATACAGAATAAATCCAAGGAGAAACATGCCAAGACACACAGTAATCACATTAACAAAGACTAAACACAATGAAAATATTAAACGAAGCCAAAGAGAAGCAACAAGTAACATACAAGGGAAATCCCATATGCTTAACAGCTGATCTTTCAGCAGAAACTCTACAGGCCAGAAGTGAATGGCAGGATATATTTAAAGTACTGAAAGGGAAAAATCTACAACCAAGATTACTGTACCTGGCAAGGATCTCATTCAAAATTGATGGAGAAATCAAAAGCTTTTCAGACAAGCAAAAATTAAAAGAATTCAGTACCACAAAACCAGCTTTACAACAAATGTTAAAGGGAGTTATATAGTCAAGAAATACAAGAGAAGAAAAAAGATCTACAAAATCAACCCCAAGCAATTAAGAAAATGGCAATAGGAATATATATATCAATAATTACTTTAAATGTAAATGGATTAAATGCTCCAACCAAAAGACACAGGCTGGCTGAATGGATACAAAAACAAGACCCCATATATATGCTGTCTACAAGAAACCCACTTCAGACCTAAAGATGCATATAGACTGAAAGTGAGAGTGTGGAAATATATATTCCATGCAAATGGGAAGCAAAAGAAAGCAGGAGTAGCAATCTTCATATCAGACAAAATAGACCTTAAAATAAAGAAGATTACAAGAGATAAGGAAAGACACTACATAATGATCAAGGGGTCAATCCAAGAGGAAGACATAAAAATTGTAAATATCTATGCACCCAACATAGGAGCACCTCAATACATAAGACAAACACTAACAGACATAAAAGGAGAAGTTGACAATAACACAATAGTAGTAGGAGATTTTAACCAATGGGCAGATCATCAAAACAGAAAATTAATAAGGAAACACAAGTCTTAAATGATACATTAGATGAGATGGATCTCATTGATATCTTCAGGACATTCCATCTAAATGCAGAATACACCTTCTTCTCAAGTGTACATGGAATATTCTCCAGATAGACCACATCCTGGGTCACAAATCAAACCTCAGTAAATTAAAAAAAATTGAAATCAAATCAAGCATCTCTTCTGACCACAATGCTATAAGACTAAATATCAATTACAAGAAGAAAACTAAGAAACACAGACACATGGAGATTAAACAACACGTTTCTAAATAACCAACAGGTTACTGAAGAAATCAAAAGGGAAATCAAAAAATTTCTAGAAACAAATGACAATGAAAACACGACAACTCAAAACCTATAGGATGCAGCAAAAGCATTTCTAAGAGTGAAGATTATAGCAATACAATACTACCTCGAGAAATAAGAAAACCATCGAATAGACAACCGAGCTTTATACCAAAAACAACTGGAAAAAGAACAACAGAAAAACCCCAAAATTAGTAGAAGGAAAGAAATGAAGATCTGAGCAGAAATAAATGAAAAAGAAATGAAAGAGCCAATAGTAAAGATTAATAAAACTAAAAGCTGGTTCTTTGAGAAGATAAACAAAATTGACAAACCTTTAGCCAGACTCATCAAGGAAAAAAGAGAGAAGAATCAAATCAACAATATTAGAAATGAAAAAGGAGTGGTCACAGCAGACAATGGAGAAATACAAAGGATTATAAGAGACTATTATGAAAAACTATATGGCAATAAAATAGATAACCTGGAAGAAATGGACAGATTCTTAGAAAAGTTCAATCTTCCAAGACTGAACCAGAAAGAAATAGAAATTATGAACGAGCACTGAAATTGAAGCTGTGATAAAAAAATTTCCCCAAAAACAAATGCACAGGACCAGATGGCTTCATAGGAGAAGTCTATCATTTAGAGAAAAGCTAATGCCTATCCTTCTAAAACTCTTTCAAAAAATTGCAGAGGAAGGAACACTTCCAAAATCATTCTACGAGGCCACCATCACCCTGATATCAAAACTAGACAAAGACAACACACAAAAAGAAAACTACAGGCCAATACCACTGATGAATATAGATGCAAAAATTCTCAACAAAATTTTAGTAAACAGAATTCAGCAACACATCAAAAAGCTCATACACCATGATCAAGTTGGGTTTATTCCAGGGATGCAAGGATTCTTCAATATACACAAATCAATCAATGTGATACACCATATTAACAAATTGAAAGATAAAAATCATATGATACTCTCAATAGATGCAGAAAAAGCCTTTGACAAAATCCAGCACCCATTTATGATTTAAACTTTTCAAAAATGAGCATAGAAGGAACCTACCTCAACATAGTGAAGGCCATATATGATAGCCTATGGCAAAGATTATTCTCAATGGTGAAAAACTGAAAGCATTCCCCCTAAGAGCAGGAACAAGACAAGGGTGTCCACTTTCACCACTCTTATTCAAAATAGTTCTGGAAGTCCTAGCTACAGCGTTCAGAGAAGAAAAAGAAATAAAAGGAATCCAGATGGGAAAAGAAGTAAAGCTCTCACTGTTTGCAGATGACATGATACCTTACAAAGAAAACCCTAAAGATAGTATCAGAAAATTACCAGAGCTAATCAGTGAATTTAGCAAAGTTGCAGTATACAAAATCAATACACAGAAATCACTTGTATTTCTGTATACTAACAATGAAAAATCAGAAAGATAAAGTAAGGAATCAATCCCCTTCAACATTACAACAAAAAGAATTAAATATCTAGGAATAAACTTACCTAAGGAGACAAAAGAACTGTACCTGGAAAATTATAAGACACCAATGAAAGAAATCAAAGGTGACATAAACAAATAGATATTCCATGTTCCTGGGTAGGAAGAATCAATATTGTGAAAATGGCTATACTACCAAACACAGTCTACAGATTCAATGTGATTCCTATCAAATTACCAATGGCATTTTTCACAGAACCAGAACAAAAAATTCATATGGAAACACAAAGACCCTGAATAGCCAAAGCAGTCTTGAGAAAGAAGAATGGAGGTGGAGGAATCAACCTTCCTGGCTTTAATTATACTACAAAGCTACAGTCATCAAGATAGTATGGTACTGGCACAAAAACAGAAATACAGACCAATGGAACAAGACAATGGAACAAAGCCCAGAAATAAACCAATGCACCTATGGGCACCTTATTTTTGACAAAGGAGGCAAGAATATACAATGGGGCAAAGACAGCCTCTTCAATAAATGGTGCTGGGAAAACTGGACAGCTACATGTACAAGAATGAAATTAGAACACTTCCTAACACCATACACAGAGATAAACTCAAAATGCATTAAAGACCTAAATGTAAGACCAGAAACTGTAAAACTCTTAGAGGACAACATAGACAGAACATTCAATGACATAAATTGAAGCAAGATCCTCTATGACCCACCTCCTCAGTTCAGTTCAGTTCAGTCGTGTCTGACTCTTTGTGACCCCATGAATCCAGCATGCCAGGCCTCCCTGTCCATCACCAACTCCTGGAGTTCACTCAGACTCATGTCCATCGAGTCAGTGATGCCATCCAGCCATCTCATCCTCTGTCGTCCCCTTTTCCTCCTGCCCCCAATCCCTCCCAGCATCAGAATCTTTTCCAATGAGTCAACTGTTCGCATGAGGTGGCCAAAGTATTGGAGTTTCAGCTTCAGCATAAGTCCTTCTAATGAACACCCAGGACTGATCTCCTTTAGGATGGACTGGTTGGATCTCCTTGAAGTCCAAGGGACACTCAAGAGTCTTCTCCAACACCACAGATCAAAAGCATCAACCACAGTTTAAAAGCATCAATTCTTCGGCGCTGAGCTCTCTTCACAGTCCAACTCTCACATCCATACATTACCACTGGAAAAACCATAGCCTTGACTAGACGGACCTTTGTTGGTAAAGTAATATCTCTACTTTTCAATATACTATTTAGGTTGGTCATAACTTTCCTTCCAAGGAGTAAGCATCTTTTAATTTCATGGCTGCAATCACCATCTGCAGTGATTTTGGAGCCCCTCAAAATAAAGTCTGACACTGTTTCCACTGTTTCCTCGTCTATTTCCCATGAAGTGATGGGACCAGATGCCATGATCTTAGTTTTCTGAATGTTGAGCTTTAAGCCCTTTTTCACTCTCCTCTTTCACTTTTATCAAGAGGCTTTTTAGTTCCTCTTCACTTTCTGCCATAAAGGTGGTGTCATCTGAATATCTGAGATTATTGATATTTCTCCTGGCAATCTTAAAGAAAGGAAAAGCCAAAGAATGCTCAAACTACTGCACAATTGCACTCATCTCACACACTAGTAAAGTAATGCTGAAAATTCTCCAAGCCAGGCTTCAGCAATACGTGAACTGTGAACTTCCAGATGTTCAAGCTGGTTTTAGAAAAGGCAGAGGAACCAGAGATCAAATTGCCAACATCCGCTGGATCATGAAAAAAGCAAGAGAGTTCCATAAAAACATCTATTTCTGCTTTATTGACTATGCCAAATCCTTTGACTGTGTGGATCACAATAAACTGTGGAAAATTCTTCAAGAGATGGGAATACCAGACCACCTGACTTGCCTCTTAAGAAACCTATATGCAGGTCAGGAAGCAACAGTTAGAACTGGACATGGAACAAGGGACTGGTTCCAAATAGGAAAAGGAGTTCGTCAAGGCTGTATATTGTCACCCCACTTATTTAACTTCTATGCAGAGTACATCATGAGAAACGCTGGACTGGAAGAAACACAAGCTGGAAGCAAGATTGCTGGGAGAAATATCAATAACCTCAGACCCACCTCCTAGAGTAATGGAAATAAAAACAAAAGTAAACAAGTGGGACCTGATTAAACTTAAAAGCTTTTGCACAGCAAAGGGAACTATAAGCAAAGGAAAAGAAAGCCCTCAGAATGGGAGAAGATAATAGCAAATGAATCTACTGACAAAGGATTAATTTCCAAAATATACAAGCATGTCATACAACTCAATACCAGAAAAACAAACAACCCAATCAAAAAGTGGGGAAAAGACCTAAACAGACATTTCTCCAAAAAAGACATACGGATGGCTAACAAACACATGAGAAGATGCTCAACATTGCTCATTATCAGAGAAATGAAAATGAAAAGGACAATGAGATATCACCTCCTACTGGTCAGAATGGCCATCATCAAAGTCTGTAAACAGTAAATACTGGAGAAGGTGTCGAGAAAAGGGAACACTCTTACACTTTTGATGAGAATGTAAATTGGTACAGCCACTATGAAAGATGGTATTGAGATTTCTTAAAAAACTAGGAGTAAAACCACCATATGACCCAGCAATCCCACTACCTAGGCATATACATTGAGGAAACCAAAATTGAAAAAGGCACATGTATCCCATTGTTCCTTGCAGCACTATTTACAATAGCTAAAACATGGAAGCAACCTAGATGTCCATCAACAGATGAATGGATAAAGAAATCATGGTACATATACACAATGGAATATTACTCAGCCATAAAAAGGAACACATTTGAGTCAGTTCTAATGAGGTAGATGAATCTAGAACCTATTATACAGAGTGAAATGAGTCAGAAAGGGAAAGATAAATATCATATTCTAACACATATATACAGAATCTAGAAAAATGGTACTGAAGAATTTATTTACAGGGCAACAATGGAGAAATAGAGAATAGATTTATCAACATGGGGAGAGGGGAAGAGAGGGTGAGATGTATGGAAAGAGTAACATGGAAATTTACACTACCATATGTAAAATTGATAGCCAATGGGAATTTGCTGTATGGCTCAGGAAACTCAAACAGGGGCTCTGTATCAACCTAGAGGGGTGGGATGGGGATGGAGATGGGAGGGAGGTTGAAAAGGGAGGGGATATATGTATATCTATGGCTGATTCATGTTGAGGTTTGACAAAAAACAACAACATTCTGTAAAGAATTATCTTTCATTAAAAAATAAATTGATTTTTAAAAAGTTAATAAAGAAATGAAAAAAATTGGGGGGGGGGAGACTAAATGATAATAGCTGTAATTAACCATAGTTAAGGACCTTTAGTTCCTCTTCAAGGGCTACAGATAATATTCTGAGCCATATCCTGTGAGCTGTCTTACAGATACTGAAATCACCATCAGGTAGAAGTTAACTACGTTGACAGACTGTGGCCATGACATAAGCTGTCACAATTCCAAGAACTGGCCTTAAGGAAATGGGAACAAACCAACCTGAAACTGAAGATTAGCTCTACTTAAGACAATCAAGATGACACTGGTCAGACCACTTCTGACCAATTTCAAGATGATTTTTGGAGATCTAGACCCACAAGTATGACCTAAGGCTAAATCTCAAAATCACCTTAAGAAAATTTTATTTTGTACTTTTACACAGTAAAAATTTTCAATCCTTCCTTTATGGCGTTTTACAAACCAATATGAAATAAAAGTCTTTCATATTATTAAAAGAAAAAGATGAATGTCAGAGCTGACAGTGCTGTTTCAGAATATAGCCCCCTCCCTTCATCTATAAAAGCTCTGGCCAACTGATTATCAGTGGCCTGGGGTGGGAGGAGTTGGCCTTTGGACAGGAGTTCCCACCCCTCCCCACCCCGCCACCGGTTGCCAGCATCCAAAATAAAGCAAACTTTCCTTTCCACTAACCTTGCCTGTTTGTTGGCTTTGGAGCAGCAAGCAGCCAGACCTCACTTTTGGTTATAGTGCTATGTATTTGGCTTATTTATTAGGTAAAAGAGAAACACCCTGTCTTCAATCTAATCAGAGAAATAGGACTGACATATGAAACCTACAGAAATATGTATCCATAAATATAATAACTTTAAACCTGGCTTGAAGGGGAGGAATCATACTGATGAATTGGAAAAGTGGTGGGTGAAATAAGACAGATTCCTGGAAATTAACTTGAAACTATAAAGGACAGTATTATTTGGGAGAGCTGGAACACAGTAGAAAAAGGGTGTAGTTTGTTCAGTAAACCTAGTAACTTAAGTTTCAGGTTTAACAAACATCTTGTTTGTTGATTTTAATTATTTTCACCAGTGTTCCTAATGTCATTTGTTAAGTGGCTTAAAAGTTCAATGACCCATGTTGTTAAGAGACTTTCGTTTTCCCATAAGGGTTTTATAGAGCAAACAGGCCTGAGGTCATGGGTCGTGATTTTATAAAGATAGTTTAATTTATGCCAGTGAGAAGATACTAAAGTAGTAATAACCAAATGACAGAGCATTTGCTGGTGGTGAAAGCAGTTTTGAGTGAAATGGTGATTTTGTCTTCGGGCAGTAAATCTGGCTAGCAAGATGCAGATGTGTGGCTGTCTCTGATTCTCTTCCCAAGAGGAGATTGGGACACTCCTCAGCAGGAGTGGCAGCACTCTCCCAGCCCCAGAGCACTGTTGCTCTGCATTGCTGCAGTTTTTCTCATAATCTTACAGTCAAGACTGTTTAATAAAAAGAAAGATATTTCTAATCTGAGATGGTTTGGGCTAAGACAGAACAGTTACTTTTGGAGGTATTTTCAAAATGCATATTAACTATTGCATTTTTTTCTTGATTGAGGGGAGGGGTGGTGGTGGGATGGAATAAATGGAAGTCGGTAAAAATTACAGAGAAAATTAGCTATTTATGTATTTTTGGAGATGATTACTCTTACACTTTAAATAAGTTTATGTGATTCATCTTTTTAAAGTATATTTTTGAATACAGATTAATATACTCACATTGCATGAAGTAAACATCTGGCCCATGATAATCCTACTAATTTTAAAGTCCTAAAAAAACAGGATGTTCTTTCATCTAGGGATAAGGTAGTTCTGAGAAAAGAGGCATAAAATTAAACTCATAGGTGGGGCTTCTCTGGTAGTCCAGTGGTTAAGTCTCTGTACTCCCAATACAGAGGGCACAGTCAGGGAACTAAGATCCCGAATGCTGCAGAGTGCAGCCAAGAAAACCCACAAAAACCTCCTAGGTGACTGCACACTGTGATGCCAGTTAGTCCTAATTTATAGTCGGAGATATACAGGGCCTGTCAGAAATGCATTGCTGATCTCAGCAAAGCCCATATCCTTGCTGATCAGTACATACATTTATGAAACTCAAATTAGAATTCACAGTTCAGACAAGTCAGTTGGCTTTTGGGAAATCAAAAGAAAGTTGGGTTATTTTGTTTAGAGTAAGGAGGGCTTAAATTATTCAAGATATTTTGTTCAAAAAAATGATTGAAATCTCTGACTCAAGCTAGCTTCCTAAGATCATTATGACTTTAATTAGATTTCCAGGGGCAGGACTGGCTCTGCAGTTGGTTGATTTAGTGGTTCAGTGATGTCAGTAAGAACCCTCACTTTATTTTTTTCTCTGCTTTACTGTCACTATGGAATTCATCAAAGGCTTTTTTTCCTTTTGATTACAGTCCTTGATTGGTACTATATGCTTCCTTGTTTGTATGAAATTGAAAGATGGGGAGAGGGAAGACAGAAGGAGAGAGAAGAAACTGGTTTGAATTTTCTGACTAGATTTGCAGTTCAAGAAAAGAAAAAAAACATCAAGGACTTCCCTGGAGATCCAGTGGCTGAGACTTCACCTGCCTGTGTAAGGGGTGAAGATTTGATCCTTGGCCAAGGAGCTAAGATCCTATGTGTTTCAAGGCCAAAAAAACCAAAACATAAAACAGAAGCAATATTATAACAAATTCAATAAAAACTTTAAAAATTGTCCACATAAAAAAAAATCTTAAAAAAAAAAGGAAAAAAAGTTATATCACCCAGGATGAGGGGTTCTGGAAAACAAAGAAATAAAGCCAGGTATAACCCAGTTAAACTCATGGGAGATTGTAAACTAATTAGGCCAACTCAAATCACATGCTCATCTCTAGGCAAATAATATATTATAATTATATTATAATTATATTATATAATTATATTATAATATATTATATATATTATATATATATAATATTAATATATTATATATATATAAATATATATAATATATATATTATATATTGCAAGGGAATATATTTAAAAGTGCTGTTTGGCTTAATTACATCATGTGGGAGAAGAATAATATTGGGGAATCAAACAGTATCACAATAAACCTGGATAAATGCTCTTTACTCTCTACTCTAGATATACATTTACTTAAAGAAAATTAATGGCTCAAAGTCAAAACAATACCTCCCATGAAGAGACATGGAAAAATATTGACACCTACTTTTATGATTTCCCTGTTCCATTTGTGTGTGTTTCATGCATGTATCAGTCACCACATGCTTCTCTGTGTCCGCCAATAGGTTAAGTGTGCTATGTCAGTGTCATTGGTTCAACTGTTATGAGTTAGATTTTCTCCATTCCAGGATTTTAGATCAAATTGTTAAATTGCTAATGTTTGTGTTGAAGGATTACAAAGAGGATTGCATGAGGAAATATTAATGGATCAGTATAAATATATTATGGCTAATGAGAAAAAAGATGTGTCTATTTTGGTGAATATCACCTTACACAAATAAAGGACTGCTTGAAATGTACTTTATTTTGTATTGCAAAGGTTATAGAATTACTTGGGATTGTTTGATTGCAGCATCTCACTTGACCTGGTTTTGGCCAGAGATGTATCATGGAATTCCAAAGCAGAGTCAAATCAGCCTCAGGCAGGAACTGAAACTAGGCAGTAGGCCTCCATGGGAATGTCTCCATTTCTCTTCTTTCTGTGCATCTTCATTCCTCTTGCTGCAGATGGGCCTTCTTTTGATCTCTGTTCATTTGGTTGAAATTATGATTACTATTTCCCCAGGTCACATATTCCTAAGCCAGACTCCTAGGAAGAGGCTGAATCAAAACACTTTATTTGGTCTAGATTCTAATTTTCCAGGGAGTTTAATGACCATACCTGGTCCCATCAACAAAGATGACTCCTAGCTTCTCATAAATTTAAGGAAGAGGCAGAATCTATGAAGAGATGAGCTAGATAGATTACCTTATAGGTTTTCAATCTTCTACGTTCATCTGTGGTAAATTGCTCAGGAAATTGTCATTCCTATAGTTACATGTGGATAGGATTTCCCTATCCATCACAAAATCAATGACTTTTTCTATGTAGGGGTAAAGTACTGGACTAAGAATCAGGAGACCTTGGATCGAGAGCAGACTCAGCCATTTAATCTTGAGAGTGAATGGTCATCCATGTGCCTAGATTTCATCATCTTAAAAGTGAAAGACTTGAACTAGATCTTGTCTTTTATAAATTCCTTCCAGTTCAAAAGTCGTGAAACTTAAGAAACTATGTTGGAAGAAGAAATGTTTCATTTGGTAGGACCCACAAAGTGAAATCCCAAATTCTTGGGTTGATACTGTAAGAATCCTCTTTCTGATCTTTTGTTATTTCAACCGTTTGAAGCTGGAAAGAACATTTACATATTCTAATATAGTTAACTGTGAAGAAAGCTGAGTGCCGAAGAATTGATGCTTTTGAACTATGGTGTTGGAGAAGACTCTTGAGAGTCACTTGGACTGCAGGGAGATCCAACCAGTCCATTCTAAAGGAGATCAGTCCTAGGTATTCATTGGAAGGACTGATGCTAAAGCTGAAACTCCAATACTTTGGCCACCTCACGCGAAGAGTTGACTCATTGGAAAAGACTCTGATGCTGGGAGGGATTAGGGGCAGGAGGAGAAGGGGACGACAGAGGATGAGATGGCTGGATGGCATCACTGACTCTATGGACATGAGTTTGAGTGAACTCTGGGAGTTGGTGATGGACAGGGAGGCCTGGCGTGCTGGATTCATGGGGTCTCAAAGAGTTGGACATGACTGAGTGACTGAATTGAACTGAATATAGTTAACATATCCAACTATGGAGGTTTATTCATTTTAATTTTTCTGCTCTTGGCATATTTTTGATATTTATATTTCATTCCTTTTATAATTTTATTTTGAAATCCCCAAATGTATACCACTGGTGTCCCTAATTAGAAATCTTATTTTTATTCTCCTTGTGTTTTCTTCATTGTTTTCTATTATGGAGTTAGTTTCATTTGTGTCTTAGCTGTAGCATATAAATTGATTTCTTAGGACTGGTTTCTGAACCCCACTCCTGCGTGGAGCTCATAAACCAGTCCTAAGTAATCAATTTAGAAATCTCAGAATGGGGATTGCATCTAATAGGGACCACCTATGTAAGATCTAGGTTAATCAGTAAGGGTCACTATAAAACAAAAATTTCAAGATGGCGGAAGAATAGGACGGGGAGACCACTTTCTCTCTTACAAATTCATTAAAAGAACATTTGAATGCTGAGCAAATTCCACAAAACAACTGAATGATGGCAGAGGATATCAGGCACCCAGAAAGGCAGCCCATTGTCTTTGAAAGGAGGTAGGACAAAATATAAAAGATAAAAAGAGAGACAAAAGAGGTAGGGATGGAGATCCATTCCGGGAAGGGAGTCTTAAAAAAGAGAGAAGTTTCCAAGCACCAGGAAACACTCTCTCCGGTGGGTCTGTGGTGAGCCTTGGAATCTCAGAGGGCAAAATAACCAGGAGGAAAAATAAATAAAAAATTAAAACCCACAGATTACGTGCCTAACAGTAACTCCCAGTGGAGCAGCAGCCCAGACGCTCGCATCCCCCACTAGCAAGCGGGGGCTGGACAGGGAGGGGTGGGTTGCACTGCTTAGGGTAAGGACTGGGCCTGAATGCCCCGAGGGCAATCTGAGGGAACTAGCTTGAGATAGCAATCCAATCTGTGGGATAGCTAACCTAGGAAAAGCCCTAACCTAAGACACTGCCAGGCCAGCTCACAGAACAAAGAACTGAGCATAGCTAGCCAGCTGCAGACTGGCCCATCCCCCTTCAGAGACAGGCAGGTGACGGCAGCCAGAGCCAGAAGGGGACAATCGTGGCTCCAGAGAAGCATCCTATACCAAATTGCAAGCTGACTTCGATGCTAACCAAGACTTCTTGCGATTCTGGACAGTCGACATTTGCTGGGAGGGTTGCAACCAGAGATCAGCTCCCCAGAAGAGACACACGGCACACCTGAGAAGGCACACCCTTTGTACACTCAGAAAACAGAGTAGCTGGGACGGGGGGGGGTGGGGGGTGGAGGTGGGGGTGGGGCGGGGGGAGGGCAATAAGTCACAGCCTTCAACTGGGGGTGACTGTGCTTGCTAAGCACCTGGTCACCTGAGCTGCTTGACCTGGGACGGGCACAAAACGCAGGCCCAACCAAGTCTGCACCTTTGTGGAGTACCCGAGAACCTGAACCTGAGCGGCTTAGATGTGGGGAGTGCATGCAACCCAGGGCCCGCACCAGACAGTTCCTGGCAGAGCAACCTAGAGCCTGAGCAGTGTAGACTGGGAAAGCACACACGCTGTGAGCAGGGGCAAACCCAGTGTGGATGAATCACTGTGAGCACACGCCAGTGATATTTGTTTGCAGTGTTCCTCTCTCCCCTCAGCACGACTGAACAAGTCAGCCTAAAAAATGTGAGCAACATCACCCATCTTGTGTCAGGGCATCTGGTCCTATCTCTTCATGGCAAATCGATAGTGAAAAAATAGAAACAGTGGTAAATTTTACGTTCCCGGTCTCCAAAATCACTGTGGATGGTGACTGCACCTTATCTTTGACAAAGGAGGCAAGAATATACAACGGATTAAAGACAATCTCTTAACAAGTGGTGCTGGGAAAACTGGTCAACCACTTGGAAAAGAATGAAACTAGAACACTTTCTAACACCATACACAAAAATAAACTCAAAATGGATTAAAGATCTAAACGTAAGACCAGCAACTATAAAACTCCTAGAGGAGAACATAGGCAAAACACTCTCCGACATACATCACAGCAGGATCCTCTATGACCCACCTCCCAGAATATTGGAAATAAAAGCAAAAATAAACAAATGGGACCTAATTAAACTTAAAAGCTTCTGCACAACAAAGGAAACTATTAGCAAGGTGAAAAGGCAGCCTTCAGAATGGGAGAAAATAATGGCAACTGAAGCAACTGACAAACAACTAATCTCAAAAATATACAAGCAACTCCTACAGCTCAACTCCAGAAAAATAAAT
Organism: Bos indicus x Bos taurus; assembly: GCF_003369695.1. NCBI lineage: Eukaryota > Metazoa > Chordata > Mammalia > Artiodactyla > Bovidae > Bos > Bos indicus x Bos taurus. Next base: position 25,684,975 of record NC_040081.1, on the reverse strand, counting down.
GACCCAATCAAAAAATGGGCCAAAGAACTAAATAGACATTTCTCCAAAGAAGATATACAGATGGCTAACATCCCTTCATTCTTTCTGGAGTTATTTCTCCACTGATCTCCAGTAGCATATTGGGCACCTACTGACCTGGGGAGTTCCTCTTTCAGTATCCTATCATTTTGCCTTTTCATACTGTTCATGGGGTTCTCAAGGCAAGAATACTGAAGTGGTTTGCCATTCCCTTCTCCAGTGGACCACATTCTGTCAGACCTCTCTCCACCATGACCCGCCTGTCTTGGGTTGCCCCACGGGCATGGCTTAGTTTCACTGAGTTAGACAAGGCTGTGGTCCTAGTGTGATTAGATTGACTAGTTTCTGTGAGTATGGTTTCAGTGTGTCTGCCCTCTGATGCCCTCTTGCAACACCTACCGTCTTACTTGGGTTTCTCTTACCTTGGAAGTGGGGTATCTCTTCACGGCTGCTCCAGCAAAGCACAGCCGCTGCTCCTTACCTTGGATGAGGGGTATTTCCTCACCACCTCCCCTCCTGACCTTGAACGTGGAATAGCTCCTCTAGGCCCTCCTGCACCTGTGCAGCCACTGCTCCCTGGACATCAGATCATGAACTCCTTATTGCCAAATTCAGACGTAAATTGAAGAAAGTAGGGAAAACCACTAGACCATTCAGGTATGACCTAAATCAAATCCCTTATGATTATACAGTGGAAGTGAGAAATAGATTTAAGGGACTAGATCTGATAGATACAGTGCCTGATAAACTATGGACTGAAGTTCGTGACATTCTACAGGAGACAGGGAGCAAGACCATCCCCAAGGAAAAGAAATGCAAAAAAGCAAAATGGCTGTCTGGGGAGGCCTTACAAATAGCTGTGAAAAGAAGAGAAGCAAAAAGCAAAGGAGAAAAGGAAAGATATAAGCATCTGAATGCAGAGTTGCAAAGAATAGCAAGAAGAGATAAGAAAGCCTTCCTCAGTGATCAATGCAAAGAAATAGAGGAAAACAATAGAATGGGAAAGACTAGAGATCTCTTCAAGAAAATTAGAGATACCAAGGGAACATTTCATGCAAAGATGGGCTCGATAAAGGACAGAAATGGTAGGGACCTAACAGAAGCAGAAGATATTAAGAAGAGGTGGCAAGAATACACAGAAGAACTGTACAAAAAAGATCTTCACGACCAAGTTAACCATAATGGTGTGATCACTAACCTGGAGCCAGACATCCTGGAATGTGAAGTCAAGTCAAGGCCTTAGAAAGCATCACAAGGAACAAAGCTAGTGGAGGTGATGGAATTTCAGTTGAGCTATTTCAAATCCTGAAAGATGATGCTGTGAAAGTGCTGCACTCAATATGCCAGCAAATTTGGAAAACTCAGCTGTGGCCACAGGACTGGAAAAAGTCAGTTTTCATTCCAATCCCAAAGAAAGGCAATGTCAAAGAATGCTCAGACTACCGCACAATTGCACTCATCTCACACGCTAGTAAAGTAATGCTCAAAATTCTCCAAGCCAGGCTTCAGCAATACATGAACCATGAACTTCCAGATGTTCAAGCTGGTTTTAAAAGAGGTAGAGGAACCAGAGATCATATTGCCAACATCCGCTGGATCATCAAAAAAGCAAGAGAGTTCCAGAAAAACATCTATTTCTGCTTTATTTACTACACCAAAGCCTTTGACTGTGTGGATCACAATAAACTGTGGAAAATTCTGAAAGAGATGGGAACACCAGACCACCTGACCTGCCTCTTGAGAAATTTGTATGCAGGTCAGGAAGCAACAGTTAGAACTGGACATGGAACAACAGACTGGTTCCAAATAGGAAAGGCAGTACGTCAAGGCTGTATATTGTCACCCTGCTTATTTAACTTCTATGCAGAGTACATCATGAGAAACGCTGGACTGGAAGAAACACAAGCTGGAATCAAGATTGCTGGGAGAAATATCAATCACCTCAGATATGCAGATGACACCACCCTTATGGCAGAAAATGAAGAGAAACTAAAAAGCCTCTTGATGAAAGTAAAAGTGGAGAGAGAGTGAAAAAGTTGGCTTAAAGGTCAACATTCAGAAAACGAAAATCATGGCATCCGGTCCCACCACTTCATGGGAAATATATGGGGAAACAGTGGAAACAGTGTCAGACTTTCTGGGCTCCAAAATCACTGCAGATGGTGACTGCGGCCATGAAATTAAAAGACGCTTACTCCTTGGAAGGAAAGTTATGACCAACCTAGATAGCATATTCAAAAGCAGAGACATTACTTTGCCAACACAGGTCCATCTAGTGAAGGCTATGATTTTTCCCGTGGTCACGTATGGATGTGAGAGTTGGACTGTGAAGAAGGCTGAGCACCGAAGAATTGATGCTTTTGAACCGTGGTGCTGGAGAAGAGTCTTGAGAGTCCCTTGGACTGCAAGAAGATCCAACCAGTCCATTCTGAAGGAGATCAGCCCTGGGATTTCATTGGAAGGAGTGATGCTGAAGCTGAAACTCCAGTACTTTGGCCACCTCATGCGAAGAGTTGACTCATTGGAAAAGACTCTGATGCTGGGAGGGAATGGGGGCAGGAGGAGAAGGGGACGGCAGAAGATGAGATGGCTGGATGGCATCACTGACTAGATGGACATGAGTCTGAGTGAACTCCGGGAGATGGTGATGGACAGGGAGGCCTGGAGTGCTGTGATTCATGGGGTCGCAAAGAGTCGTACATGACTGAGCTACTGAACTGAACTGAACCGAACTGCACAACAAAGGAAACTGTAAGCAAGGTGAAAAGACAGCTTTCAGAATGGGAGAAAATAATAGCAAATGAAGCAACTGACAAAGAATTAATCTCAAAAATATACAAGCAACCCCTGCAGCTCAATTCTAGAAAAATAAACGACCCAATCAAAAAGTGGGCCAAAGAACTAAATAGATATTCCTCCAAAGAAAACATACAGATGGCTAACAAACTCATGAAAAGATGGTCAACATCACTCATTATCAGAGGAATGCAAATCAAAACCACAATGAGGTACTATTTCACGCCAGTAAGAATGATTGCTATCTAAAAGTCTGCAAACAATAAATGCTGGAGTCGGTGTGGAGAAAAGGGAACCCTCTTACACTGTTGGTGGGAATGCAAACTAGTCCAGCCACTATGGAGAACAGTGTGGAGATTCCTTAAAAATCTGGAAATAGAATTGCCATATGACCCAGCAATCCCACTGCTGGGCATACACACCGAGGAAACCAGAATTGAACAGACACATGTACTCCAATGTCCATCGCAGCACTGTTTATAATAGCCAGGACATGGAAGCAACCTAGATGTCCATCAGCAGATGAATGGATAAGAAAGCTGTGGTACATATACATAATGGAGTATTACTCAGCCATTAAAAAGAATACATTTGAATCAGTTCTAATGAGGTGGATGAAACTGGAGCCTATTATACAGAGTGAAGTAAGCCAGAAAGAAAAATAGCAATCCAGTATACAAACGCATATATACGGAATTTAGAAAGATGGTAACGATAACCCTGTATACGAGTCAGCAAAAGAGACACAGATGTATAGAACAGTCTTTTGGACTCTGTAGGAGAGGATGAGGGCAGAATGATATGGGAGAATGGCACTGAAATATGTAAATTATCGTATGTGAAATGAATACAGGGTGCTTGGGGCTGGTGCACTGGGATGACCCAGAGGGATGGGATGGGGAGGGAGGTGGTAGGGGGGTTCATGATGGGGAACACATGTACACCCATGGTGGATTCATGTCAATGTATGGCAAAACCAATAAGATATTGTAAAGTAAAAAAAAAAATTAAATAATAAAGAAAACAGAAATTTCATACCTAATCTACTTTGTATAGATTATTATAGAACTCTCAATGGTTCCAAAGAACACTATGATCACATGGTAATTACTGCTTTAGCAATATTCTCTCAGTCTTGAGACTTGGTTGGAAGCTTGAAAATATGTACATTGTGGTATGTGCTCTGTAGCTCAGTCATATCCAGCTCTTTGTGACTTCATGGACTATAGCCTGCCAGGCTCCTCTGTCTGTGGGATTATCCAGGAAAGAATACTGGAGTGGGTAGCCATTGCCTTCTCTGGGATCTTCTGACCAGGGATCAAACCTGTGTCTCTTGTGTCTCCTGTGTTGGCAAGTGGATTCCTTACTACTGTGTTACCTGGGAAGCCCAACTTATACATACATAAATATTAATATTAGAGTCACAAAATTTCTAGTAATGCCATTGATTCTTTTTTTTTTTAATCTCTTTATTTAAAAGAAAAATTTTTAAGGTAACAGAAAAGTACCAAGGCCATAAGGCTTCCCAGGTGATACTAGTGGTAAAGAACATGCCTGCCAATGCAGGAGACATAAGAGACACACGTTTGACCTCTGGGTCTAGAAGATCCCCTGAAAGAGTGCTTGGCAACTGACTCCAGTATTCTTTCCTGGAGAATCCCTATGGACAGAGGAGCCTGGTGGTCTACGGTCCACGGGGTCGCAAAAAGTCAGACATGATTTAAAAGACTTAGAATGCATGCACCAAGGCCATAACAGTCAAAGAGAGATAGAGGGCTTAAAAGACTAAAGAGACATAATAACTACATGCGACTTGTGATTGCGAAATGGATCTGTCAGGGGAGTGTGTAATTTCCTCAGTTCTGTCTCGTCACAGATTAAAATTTGAAGTGATGTATGTTAAAGCCCTCAGACAGACCTTGTCTCAGGTCTTGGACAGATCAGTGTTATAGCTTGTGTTACAGCTCAGTTTTATGTAGAAAATAAAGGAAAATACATCCTCGAGGCATGAGGGCATGCCGACCCAAAAGACATAAGGAGAGAGTGAGAGAGAGAGGGAGAAAGAGAGACCGAGTGAGAGAGAGACAGAGAGAGTGCACATGCGCGAGAGAGACACCCCAGCTCTTTGGCTACTCTTTTTATATGTTTTTTCCCTCCCCCTGGGCCTGTACTATGTAAATTGAGCTAGCCAGGAGTGCTGTTTGTTGTACCTAAGGTCCTCACTATGGTCCTCGGACCTTCCTTTGTTTTATTTTTGCGGGCTTTTCCCTTCCTTGTCTTTCAGCCACCGCCATTCAGGACTCCCTTTTCCTATTCTAACTACCTAACATATCCTTTTGGTCTGAGGACATTACTGGGACAGTTAAGAAATTCAAATGGGGTCTGAGGATTAAATGATCAAAGAATATCAATACTAATTTTCTGATTTTGATATTCTTACTGTAAGAATATCTTTGTACAAAATATGCATTAAAGTATTTGGGGGTTGTGAGATATTGTCAGCTTATTCTCAAATAGTTCAAAAGACATATTCTTTGTTCTGCACTTGCTACTTTTTTTGTAAGTTGGGATTGTTTAAAAAAAAAAAATTTAAGTATAAAGAAGTCCATATTCTAGTTTTAACCACTTCCTAATAATGCCCTTTGCTGCTGCTGCTGCTGCTGCTAAGTCGCTTCAGTTGTGTCCAACTCTGTGCGACCCCACAGACGGCAGCCCACCAGGCTCCCCCATCCCTAGGATTCTCCAGGCAAGAACACTGGAGTGGGTTGCCATTTCCTTCTCCAATGCATGAAAGTGAAAAGTGAAAGTGAAGTCGCTCAGTCGTGTCTGTCTGTTCGTGACCCCATGGACTGCAGCCTACCAGGCTCCTCCATCCATGGGATTTTCCAGGCAAGAGTACTGGAGTGGGGTGCCATTGCCTTCTCCGAATAATGCCCTTTATGACATGTTTTTCCCTATGAGTGCAAATTCCAGTCCAGGATCATATATTGAATTTAGTTGTCATATCTCATTTGTCTCCTTTAATTGTGAACAATTTCTTAGGCTTTATTTATCTTTCATGACAGTAACTTTTTGAAGAACAATGTGACATTAATTCTTGTCTTACATTCTCTTTAAATATTGAATTTAAGCCCAACAAATTATATTCATTCATGTTTTTAAAAAACTAAGACTATTTTGATGATTCAGTGAAAACACACAAGTCATTTTCTTGGGCTACCTTTACTTTCTAATAACCTTCAGTTGCAGTTGAATCCTATTAAAGACAAAATTATTCATGACACTAAAGATGGTAAGGAACACTATTGAAGAGGGACTACTGAAATGAACCAACCTAGACAGCATATTCAAAAGCAGAGACATTACTTTGTCAACAAAGGTCTGTCTAGTCAAGGCTATGGTTTTTCCAGTGGTCATGTATGGATGTGAGAGTTGGACTTTAAAGAAAGCTGAGTGCCAAAGAATTGATGCTTTTGAACTGTGGTGTTGGAGAAGACTCTTGAGAGTCCCTTGGACTGCAAGGAGATCCAACCAGTCCATCGTAAAGGAGACCAGTCCTGAATATTCATTGGAAGGACTGATGCTGAAGCTGAAACTCCAATACTTTGGCCACCTGATGTGAAGAGCTGATTCATTTGAAAAACCCTGATGCTGGGAAAGATTGAGGGCGGGAGAAGAAGGGGATGACGGAGGATGAAATGGTTGGATGGCATCACCGACTCAATGGACATGGGTTTGGGTGGACTTTGGGTGTTGGTGGTGGACAGGGAGGCCTGGTGTGCTGCGGTTCATGGGGTTGCAAAGAGTCGGACATGACTGAGTGACTGAACTAAACTGAACTGAACTGTAATGAAGGTTTTGCAGTATGGGAGAGATATCTGGCTTGACTGTGAATGTAATGAGGACATGTGGAGATTTATACTAAGGAGCAGGTTGGGAGTCAATGGAAGTTTGCTAAGAGGAATCATTCAGAATAGGATTATTTTTGGTACACCAATTCAATAAATTCTTGCTGAAGTCATGCTAGGATGGTAAGATATAAAGGGTGAGGGTTGAGGACTTGGATTAGATACTGAGAATGGAGAAGTTTTGCTAAACTCACCCAACAGGATTGTTGAGTAATACTGATTAATGATCCAGCAGGACTAAGCAGGCTAAGGACAGAATCCAAGGTCAAGGCTTAGTCAGAAGAGGGCTCAGAACAGCCTGGCTCAGGTTCAGTCAAGGAGACCATCTTTTTCACTCCTTGGTAAGGAAGCATAACTTTTTGCTTCTGATGCAGTTTCTTTAGATGTACTTATATACATCCACTTAGGCAAAAAAAAAAAAAAAAGAAAAAATATATATTTATAACAGGAAGACAAAGTGTTATTTTGTTGTTATATACTGTGTTTTAAAGTTCATTTTATTTGCTGTAAGTATTGCTACCCCAGTTTTCTTATTGTTTCCATTTATATAAATATCTTTTTTCCATCTCCTCACTTAAAGTCTCTATGTGTCTTTTGCTCAGGAGTGAGTTTCTTTTAAGTAGCATATAGATGGGTCTTCTTTTTTTAATCCAATCAGCCACCCTATATGTTTTGATTGTTGCTGGTTTTCTGATGTTTTTGTGGTTCTTCATTTCTTCCCTTGTAGGTTGCTGATTTTCTTTAGTAATGTTAGTAAGAACCCTGATATGCTTGTGTTCCTTTCTCTCTACTTTTTGTGTATCTGTTTTAAGTTTTGATTTGTGGTTCCCATGGGTTTTTTACCTATAACTTTATCTACTTGTTCTAATCTGGTAGTCATTTAAGTTCAAATATATTCTAAAAGATCTGCATTTTTTTTACTCCTCTCCGCCAAGTTTTGTGTTTTTGATGTCATATCCATGTCTTCATGTTTATCCCTTCACTGTTGATTATAGTTACAGTTGATTTTTATTGTTTTTTTGTCATTTAATCTTTTTAGTTAATTTAAATTGTTGATCTCTAGCCTTTGCTATATATTTGCTTTTACTAGTGGTATTTTTTTCCTTTCCTAGAGATTCTTAGCTCTTGCTGTAGCTTTTTCTTTTCCACTTAGAGAAGATCTTTTAACATTTCTTTTAGGATAGGTTTAGTACTGATGAACTCTTAGCTTTTGCTTATCTGAAAAGTTCTTTATCCAAATGATAATCTTGCTTGGTAGAGCATCGTATGCTATATGTTTTTCCCTTTAGCACTTTCAACATATCATGCTGCTGCTGCTAAGTTGCTTCAGTTGTGTCCAACTCTGTGCGACCCCATAGATGGCAGCCCACCAGGCTCCCCTGTCCCTGGGATTCTCCAGGCAAGAACACTGGAGTGGGTTGCCATTTCCTTCTCCAATCCATGAAAGGGAAAAGGGAAAGTGAAGTCGCTCAGTTGTGTCCAACTCTTAGTGACCCTATGGACTGCAGCCTACTAGACTCCTCTGTCCATGGGATTTTCCAGGCAAGAGTACTGGAGTGGGGTGCCAGTGCCTTCTCCGTCAACATATCATGCAACACTTTAAATATATCATTCCATTTCCTTCTGTCCTACAAAGTTTCTGCAGAGAAATCAGTTCAGTTCAGTTGCTGTTATGTCCAACTCTTTGCCACCACAGGAACTGCAGCACACCAGGCTTCCCTGTCCATCACCAGCTCCCAGAGTTTACTCAAACTCATGTTCACTGAGTTGGTGATGCCATGCAACCATCTCATCCTCTGTCATACCCTTCTCCTCCCGCCTTCAATCTTTCCCAGCATCAGGGTCTTTTGCAAGGAGTTAGTTTTTTGCATCAGGTGGCCAAAGTATTGGAGTTTCAGCTTCAGCATCAGTCCTTCCAATGAATATTCAGGACTAATTTCCTTTAGGACGGACTGGTTTGATCTCCTTGCAGTCCAGGGACTCTCAAGAGTCTTCTCCAACACCAGAGTTCAAAAGCATCAATTCTTTGGCTCTCAGCTTTCTTTATGATCCAACTCTCACATCCATACATGACCACTGAAAAAACCATAGCTTTGACTAGACGGACCTTTGTTGACAAAGTAATGTCTCTGCTTTTTAATATGCTGTTGAGATTGGTCATAACTTTTCTTCCAAGGAGCAAGCATCTTTTAACTTCATAGCTGCCATCATTATCTGCAGTGATTTTGGAACCCCCTAAAATAAAGTCTGTCACTGTTTCTACTGTTTTCCTATCTATTTGCCATGAGGTGATAGGACCGGATGACATGATCTTCGTTTTTTGAATGTTAAGCTTTAAGCCAGCTTTTTCACTCTCCTCTTTCACCTTCATCAAGAAGCTTTTTAGTTCCTCTTTGCTTTCTGCCATAAGAGTGGTGTCATCTGCATATATGAGGTTATTGATATTTCTCCTGGCAATCTTGATTCTGGCTTGTGCTTCATCCAGCCAGGCATTTTGCATGATGTATTCTGCATATGTTAGATAAACAGGGTGACAGTATACAGAATTGACATACTCCTTTCCTGATTGAAAACAGTTTGTTGTTCCATGTCTAGTTCTATCTGTTGCTACTTGGCCTGCATACCGGTTTCTCAGAAGGCAGGTCAGGTGGTCTGGTATTCCCATCTCTTTTTCCACAGTTTGCATAGTTTGTTGTGATCCACACAGTCAACAGCTTTAGCATAGTTAATAAAGCAGAAGTAGATGTTTTTCTGGAATTCTCTTGCTTTTTCAATGACCCAGCAGATGTTAGCAATTTGATCTCTGATTCCTCTGCCTTTTCGAAATCCAACTTGAACATCTAGAAGTTCTTGGTTCACATATTATTGAAGCCTCGCTTGGAGAACTTTGAGCATTACTTTGCTAGCATGTGAGATGAGTGCAATTTTGGGGTAGTTTTAACATTCTTTTGCATTGCCTTTCTTTGGGATTGGAATGAAAACTGACCTTTTCCAGTCCTGTGGCCACTTCTGAGTTTTCCAAATTTGATAGCATATTGAGTACAGCACTTTAATAGCATCATCTTTTAGGACTTGAAATAGCTTACCTCCACTAGCTTAGTTCATAGTGATGCTTCCTAAGGCCCATTTGACTTCTGACACCAGGATGTCTGGCTCCAGGTGAGTGATCATACCCTCATGGTTATCTGGGTCATTAACATCTTTTTTGTATAATTCTTCTGTGTATTCTTGCCACCTTTTCTTAATATCTTTGGCTTCTGTTAGGTCCATACCATTTCTGTCCTTTATTGTGCCCATCTTTGCATGAAATCATCCCTTGGTATGTCTAATTTTCTTGAATAGATCTCTAGTCTTTCCCATTCTATTGTTTTCCTGTATTTCTTTGCACTAATCACTGAGGAAGGCTTTCTTATCTCTCCTTGCTATTCTTTGGAATTCTGCATTCAGGTAGGTATATCTTTCCTTTTCTCCTTTGCTTATAGCTTCTCTTCTTTTCTCAGTTATTTGTAAGGCCTCCTCAGACAACCTTTTTGCCTTTTTGCATTTGTTTTTCTTGGGGATGGTCTTGAGCACAGCCTCCTGTACAATGTCACAAATTTCTGTCCACAGTTCTTCAGGCACTCTGTTAGCTCTAATCCATTGAATCTATTTCTCACTTCCACTGCATAATCAAAGGGTACTTGATTTATGTCATACCTGAATGGTCTAGTGGTTTTCCTTACTTTCTTCAATTTAAGTCTGATTTTTGCAATAAGGAGTTCATGATCTGAGCCACAGTCAACTCCCAGTGTTTTTTTTTTTTTGCTGACTGTATAGAGTTCTCCATCTTTGGCTGCAAAGAATGTAATCAATTGGATTTCAGTATTGACCATCTGGTGATGTCCATGTGTAGAGTTGTCTCTTGTGTTGTTGGAAGTGGGTGTTTGCTGTGAACAGTGTGTGCTCTCTTGGTTAAACTGTGTTAGTCCTTGCCCTGCTTCGTTTTGTATTCCAAAGCCAAATTTGCATGTTGCTCCAGGTATCTCTTGACTTCCTACTTTTGCATTCCAGTCCCCTATGATGAAAAGCACAACTTTTTTTGGTATTAGTTCTAGAAGGTCTTGTAGGTCATCAGAGTACCATTCAACTTCAGCTTCTTCAGCATTACTGGTTGGGTCATGGACTTGGATTACTGTGATACTAAATGGTTTGCCTTGGAAATGAACAGAGATCATTCTGTAATTTTTGAGATTGCACCCAAGTATGGCAGTTTGGACTTTTATTGACTATGAGGGCTACTCCATTTCTTCTAAGGGATTCTTGCCCACAGTAGTAGATATAGTGGTCATCAGAATAAATTTGCCCATTCCAGTACATTTTAGTTCACTGATTCCTAAAATTTTGATGTTCACTCTTGCCATCTCCTTTTGACGACTTCCAAGTTGCTTTGATTTGTGGACTTAACATTCCAGGTTCCTATGCAATATTGTTCTTTAAAGCATCAGAATTTGCTTTCATCACCCATTGCATCCACAACTTGCCATTGTTTTTGCTTTGGCTCCATCTCTTCATTCTTTCTGGAGTTATTTCTCCACTGATCTCCAGTACCATATTGGGCACCTACTGACCTGGGGAGTTCATCTTTCAGTGTCCTATCTTTTTGCTTTTTCGTACTGTTCATGGGGTTTTCAAGGCAAGAATACTGAAGTGGTTTGCCATTCCCTTCTCCAGTGGACCATGTTTTGTCAGAACTCTCCACCATGACCTGTCCATCTTGAGTGGCCCTACATGGCATGGCTCATAGTTTCATTGAGTTAGACAAGGCTGTGGTCCATGTGATCAGTTTGATTAGTTTTCTGTGATTGTGGTTTTCATTCCTTCTGCCCTCTGATGAATAAGGATAAGAGGCTTATGAAAGCTTCTTGATGGAATAGACTGAGTGTGGGGGAAACTGGGTCTTGTCTGATGGGCAGGGCCAAGCTCAGTAAATCTTTAATACAATTTTCTGTTGATGGATGGGGCTTTGTTCCCTCCTTGTTGTTTGGCCTGAGGCCAGACCTCCACCAGAGACTCCTGGACACTTACAGGTAAGTCTGACTCAGTCTCTTGTGGGGTCATTGCTCCTTTCTCCAGGTTTCTGGTGCACACAAGGTTTTGTTTGTGCCCTCCAAGAGTGTTTTCCCAGTCCTGTGGAAGTTCTGTAATCAAATCCCACTGGCCTCCAAAGTCAAATTTGGTGGGGTTTCTCAGTCTCTTTGCTGGATCCCCAGGTTGGGAAATCTGTTGTGGGTCCTAGAACTTTTTTAACAGTGTGAGAATTTCTTTGTATTATTGTTCTGCAGTTTGTGGGTTGTCTGCTTGACAGCTCTATGGTGGGACTAATGGCAACCTCCTCCAAGAGGGCTTATGCCACACTCTTTGTGACCCAGGTCTGCTACAGCCAAAGCCCCTGGCCCTGTGGCAGGCCACTGCTGACCTGTGCCTCCACAGGAATCACTGAAACACTCAAAGGCAGGTCTGGCTCAGTCTCTGCGTGGCCTCTGGGTCCTGGTGCACACAAGGTTTTGTTTGTGCCCTCCCAGCATCTCTCGCGGGTACGGGGTTTGACTCTAAACATGATTTTGTCCCTCCTACCATCTTGTTGGGGCTTCATCTTTGCCCTTGGATGTGGGGTATCTTTTTTTTGGTGGGATCCAACATTCTCCTGTTGATGGTTGTTCAGCAATGAGTTGTAATTTTGGAGTTGTTGCAGTAGAAGATGAGCACACATCTTTCTACTCCACCATCTTGTGTTAAGTCCTTCTACTCTGCCATCTGTATTACTGCAGTCACTTCCACCAGTCTCCCTATTTGCCTTGTTACTCTTCTATAGACTGTTACAACTTTTTTCGGATCCTATCATTCCTCAACTGATAACCTTATAGGGATTCTCTTGTATATGATTCTTTTTCTCTTGCTACTTTTAGAACTCTCTCATTAATGAAATTTTTCCATTTTGAGTGTGATATGTCTTAGTGTGGGTCTGTTTGGGTTCATCTTGCTTGAGACTCTCTGTACCTGGATATCTGTTTCCTTTTTCAGGTGTGTGCTGGGTATTCTCCTTTGCTCAGTGTCCAGCAAGATCCAATTGGGAGCAGGGTCGGGTCTCTAGTTGCTGGAGAAAAAGCCCTGAGGGTTGGGTCTGATCTGGTTCCAATCCCTCTAAGTTTGTGCTATCCATCTTCCCAGCAACTAACTGCTCCCTCCACCCAGAGGGAAGTGGTGCTTGAGCAAGAGAGGCTGGTGTAGGTTTTCAGCCTGAGGCTGGGTATGGGCTGTGGCAGTGCTGGTCCCAGTCAGAGCTCTGGATCTGTTGACTCCATGGGCATTAGCAATGGCCACCCTCACCCTGTTAAGATGCCATGTAGGGTCTGAATAGGCTCCATCCTACCCAACTGCTCACTCACCCTGGCTGCATCTTTTCTTGCCCTAGTGTGGAGCTGTGCCATGGAACAGGAAGGCCAGGGCAGAAACTTGGTTCAGGCTGGGGCACAGGCTGGGACATACGTTGAGGCAATTGCAGGAAACTTCTCAGAGTCCCAGACAATTTCAATTGGCTTCCTCCACCTTGTTTTGGGAGAGAGCAAGGTGTGTGCACACATTCTTTGTGAGTGGAGTCTAGGTTTCTCACAGTCCTGCTGTCAGTCCCACTGGTTTTCAAACCAGCTAAGTGGACTTACCCTCCCAGTGTTGGACCCCAGGGCTGAGGTGCTCAATATGTAGTTCAAACTGCTCACTCCACAGGGAGGCTATCTGAGCCCATGTAATCCCCCTTCTCTCTGTGTCCCCTTTTAGAGGTACAGGTCCCAACCTGATCACTTCCCTTCCCTTCTTACCTCTTTAGAATAGATATGATAATCCTGTTTCATTGGGTGGTTTGAAGAATTCCTTGAGATAATAAATAAATATAGTGCTGAGCACACAGTGCTGTGCTTTGTCACTCAGTCGGGTCTGACTCTTTGCAACCCCATGGACTGTAGCCCACCAGGCTCCTCTGTCTATGGGATTTCCCAAGCAAGAATACTGGAGTGGATTGCTGTTTCCTGATCCAGGGGATCTTCCCAACCCAAGAATCAAACCTGTGTCTCCTGCATTGGCAGGTGGATTCTTTACCACTGAACCACCAGGGAAGCCCTAACTTGAGAAGTAGTAACAGACAGTTTTGGACTAGTAGCTTTGGGGTTCCAGATCTGGGATAGGACTGGGTCCTTGGCTAACTCCAGTGGAAGTTCTTTGCTTTCCAGAAAAGAGACTTTGAAATGTCCATGCTGATAAATCATTAGCCAAAAGTCCTTTGATCTCACAGTCTCTATCTTGGGAAGGGTAAAGAGAAGGCTTATTTTCACTGAGAGATTGATTTCTATAATAGGAGTTTGTCCCGTTACAATTCTTGTTTGCAATTTAAATTATTAACCAAGATAAAACTGCTGTTTGGTTTTATTTAGTGGAAACAAACTAACCCTCACTGAGTGCCTAGTTAGAAATCAAGCACCTTTATGCACATCATTGATTTAATCCTTATTACAGTCTGTGAGGTTGATATTATGTTCCTTATTAACAGATAAAACAGCATAGCCACCTTATTTGATGCCAATCAGTTGTTAGTTAGAGGAGTGGGGATTTGATTTGAAATGTTTGCTTACAAAGTTCATGTTTTTTTTCCAGTTAAGCTGCTGGTCTAGAAAGTTGTAAAATTTGAACTTTGTAATTTTCTTACTCCTGAAATTACCTGTAGGTAGAATTTTGACTTCCAGGATCTTGCTCATTTTACTTTTACTGTAAAATTTTAAAATAAATTTAAATTAAATTTGCATTTACTTTTATTTTTGTTGTTCATAAAATTGTAATGAACTGCTTCTCTACATCCTAGTTAGAAAAGAAGGTTATTTTTTTTTTTCATCTTTAGATGAGTGTCTGTAAAGTGATAATTCATATTAAGGTAGTTGTTTTAGCATTAGTATGTCAGACAAAAATAACTTATTTTTCAGATTTTAGCATAAACCTCACTTATTCAAGGTAGGCCTCCTCAAATCTCTCAAACCAGGTCAGGGCCCCTATGTTACTCTCCTAAAGCCCCCCCATACTTTTTATTCATAGTACTTTTAGCTTTCACTTTCAAATTTGGTGTTACTCAGTTGTATCTCTAGGGTGAATAGTACACAGGATTTAAATGGATTTATAGTAATTCTTTATCATTGGCTTATAATGCAAACTCTAGGTACATCGCAGGCTATAGTGGGGGATCTTTCTCAGGATGAGCATGAGCTGCTCTGAAGCAGAGTCAACATAATATGTTTTTCCTCAGGAGAAAACAAAGGTGGGTGACTACAGAAAAAGATACTGAGTCATTATTATTATTATTTTGGTTCCACTGGCTCTTTGCCGCTGGGCTGGCTTTTCTCTAGTTGTAGCAAGCGGGGGCTACTCTGCACTGCAGTGTGTGGGCTTCTCATTGCAGTGGCTTCTCCTGATGTGGAGCACGGGCTCTAGAGCATACGGGCTTTGGTAGCGGTGGCACATAGGCTCAGTAGTTGCAGTGCCTCGCCTCTAGGGCACAGGCTCAACAGTTGTGTGGGGGCTGAGTGGCTCCGCGGCAGGTGGGATCTTCCTGGATCTTGAATCAAACTTGTGTCCCCTGCACTGGCAGGTGAATTCTTTGCCACTGAGCTACCAGGGAAGCCCATTACTGAGTTATTACGCATCACACATGTTTTATTGAATATTATTGAAAACCAAAATGAGTAATTACAGTTCAAACGTTTTCACATCCTCCTAATGTTAGAAGCAAAGCATGCCTGTCAAACAAATAATGAAAACCTAAAAATCAGAGAACAGATCCCAAAAGAGAGTAAAAACACTCAGTGCAAATACAAACTTTTTATCTAGGCCTATTAAACACACATTGCTGTATTAGTACTTACAGGTTCCCTCAGTATTTAAAACCTGACTTTCATCTAAAACAGGGCCATCTTTTCATTCTGATTCATAGCTGCCAATTATCTTCTTTTTCTGATATTTGTCACAGTTTGTAATTTTCTATTTATTTATGTGTTTACATGTTTAATGTCTGTCTTTCCTTATGTCTTTCTTATAGTCTCATGACTACGAACTCTATAAAGGCAAGACTACATCACTTTTGTTCAAATCGTGCATGTGGTGGCTGCCAATCATGCCTGGCAGACAGTTGTCACACACATGATTTATTTATTGAACGATGAATAACTAAGATCAGCAATTTTTGGATACAGGGCTGCTGCTGCCAGTGCAGCAGGTAGGGATCGAAAGGGGTCGACACACAGTTTGGGAAAAAGAAACTAGAGAGAGAATTAAAGTTTTAGAGATGGGGCTGGGGGACTCAAGACCTCTTGGATCAAGAACCCTGTTCCTCAGAGCCACATCACTTTTATTTAGTGTCTTGGTAGGACTTCCCTGGTGGCTCAGACAGTAAAGCATCTGTCTACAATGCGGGAGACCAGGGTTCGAGCCCTGGGTTGGGAAGATCCCCTGAAGAAGGAAATGGCAATCCACTCCAGTACTATTGCCTGGAAAATCCCATGGACAGAGGAGCCGAGCAGGCTACAGTCTATGGGGTTGCAAAGAGTCAGACATGACTGAACGACTTCACTTTCTTGGTAAGCAAAGAGTATCTGTTTTACTACAATAAAATCAGATTCCTGTGTCCTTGGTCACGTCTCTCATTTTTTTGATCACTTTGAACTACCTTTGCTATTTTCTTGTACAATGGGTATCACCCGTTGGAGGTCATACCCCCACATATGCCTTGGGAAAACATCTTGGTGTGTGCACAAAAAGCGTTCTGAACTTGTGCTGACCTGGCATCCCAAGGTCCACACTAAGTTTTTCCTTAGCTTAGCAGGGCATGACAACCCCAACTAATAACCTGATATACTTTTGTTTAGATTATACTATACTGCTATATTTTGCTTTTATTCTTTACCCATGGTGTTTTTCTCATGGCTTAGCCAGAGCAACAGGCAGCTGATTATTAACCCTGTCCTGGGTCATCTTTCGGAGAAGGCAATGACACCTCACTCCAGTACTCTTGCCTGAAAAATCCCATGGACAGAGGAGCCTGGTAGGCTGAAGTCCATGGGGTCTCGAAGAGACAGACACGACTGAGCGACTTCACTTTCACTTTTCACTTTCATGCATTGGAGAAGGAAATGGCAACCCACTCCAGTGTTCTTGCCTGGAGAATCCCAGGGACAGAGGAGCCTGCTGGGCTGCCGTCTATGGGGTCACACAAAGTTGGACACAACTGAAGCGACTTAGCAGCAGGGCGATCTTTAAATAAGAAAGTGTCACATTTGACATCTCTATGAAATTAATGTCGTTAAAAAGATATCTTGTTAAAAATTATTTCTTGTTAAATTAATCTTGGTTGTTATGCATTTTGCAGATTCATGGGAAATTATGGGTGTAAATGTAATTTGTGAGATTGTGAGAAACTTTCAAAGGCTGGGTCCATGCATTAAGAGAGGTTATTGAGGGAATGTCTATTGGATTGCTGATGACAACTGCTACTGAAACATCATATTCACAGAGGGGTGCTTTGGTTCAGGGGATTTGAAATCTGTCTGGAAAACACCACGGAGGTGCCTCAAGACTTGTTTTGTTGCTAAGTAGTATCTGACTCCTTGTGAACTCATGAATTGCAGCATGGCCAGGCTTCCCTGTCCTTCACTATCTCCCTGAGTTTGCTCAAACTCGTGTTCATTCAGTCACTCATGCCATCCAATCATCTCATCCTCTGTTGCCCTCTTCTCCTCTTGCCCTCAATCTTTCCCAATATCAGAGTCTTCCAAAGAGTCAGCTGTTCCCATCAGGTGGCCAAAGTACTGGAGCTTCAGCTTCAGGATTAGTCCTTCCAATGAATACTCAGGGTTGATGTCCTTTAGGATTGACCTGTTTGATCTCCTTTCTGTTCAAGGAATTCTCAAGATCTTCTCCAGTACCACAGTTCAAAAGCATTAATTCTTTGGCACTCAGCCTTCTTTATGGCCCAACTCTTACATCTGTACGTGACTACTGGAATTAGTTAAGAGCATGTTGTTCAGAGTTTTAAAGACCTACATTTTAAATTATTTGTTTAAAAACATTACAAAGTCATACATGTTTTTTGTAGACTTATGTTGGGGTTGTTTTAATCCATCTTTCACCAGTAATTTGCTATGTATGATTTCTCTTTTAACAATGACCAGAAGGCCTTTACATTCTTTGAATCCTCTTTTTCTGATATGTATATTGTCTCTTGGTTTATATTTGCTACTCTAGCCATCAAAATATGAAAAATATCTAAGATACTGGAAAGGGCACACTTTACAGAAACAAATATTGCTGTTTTTTGAGGTCACCAGGTTGCTCATGGCAAACTATGGCTGAACACTTGAAAATGCTACTTGGGATAATACTACAAAGTATTATAATCAAAGCAGCACGGTATTGGCACAAAAACAGACATACAGTGATCACTGGAACAGAACACGGAGCCCAGAGACCTACAGCCAATCTACAATGAAGGAGACAAGAATGTACAATGGAGAAAAGACAGTCTTCAGCAAGAGGTGTTGGAAAAGCTGGACAGTTCAGTCAGTTCAGTTCAGTCACTCATTCGTGTCTGACTCTTTGCGACCCCATGAATCGCAGCACGCCAGGCCTCGCGACCCCATGAATCGCAGCACGCCAGGCCTCCCTGTCCATCACCAACTCCCGGAGTTCACCACACTCATGTCCATCAAGCCAGTGATGCCATCCAGCCATCTCATCCTCCGTCGTCCCCTTCTCCTCCTGCCCCCAATCCCTCCCAGCATCAGAGACTTTCCCAATGAGTCAACTCTTTGCATGAGGTGGCCAAAGTATTGGAGTTTCAGCTTTAGCATCAGTCCTTCCAAAGAACATATAAATCAGTGAAATTAGAACATTCCCTCACCTATATATAAAAATAAGTTCAAAATGGTTTAAACGCCTAAGTATAAGACATGACATCATTAAACTCCTAAAAGAGAAAATAGGCAAAACATTCTCTGACATAAATTGTAGCAATATTTTCCTAGATTAATCTTCCAAGGCACAAGAAATAAGAGCAAAACCAAACAATCCGGCCACACTGTATCTTTTGATTAGTGAATTCAATCATTTTACACTTGGGGTGATTATTGATAAATGGGGACTTGGTACTGCCATTTTATCTTTTGTTTTCTAGTTGTTCTATATCTCTATTTCCTTGTGTTTTTGTCTGATATTTTAGTTTGGTGCTCGTCTATGGTATTTTTCTTGGTTTCCTCTTTTTAAAAATGTTTTGTGTCTCTGTTCTCGATTTACATTTTGTGGTTACCATGAGGTTTGTACAAAACATCTCACAGATAAAATAGTCCTTTTCCTGCTGATAACATCTTATCTTCACTTGTCTATATAGGCTGCATCCTTTCCTTCTTGCCCTTTTATGTTTAGGTTGTCTCAAATTATCCTTTGTTATGGTGTGAGTTGGTTACAGATAGAAGTAGTTATAGTTACTTTTACTGCTTTCCCCCTTTAACATGTATGCTGTAATTGTTTAACAACTTATTCTGATATAGGGTTGCAATTTTCTGATTCCTTTTGTCTATTTAGCACCTTACGCCAAGTTTGCTATACTTGCCTTTTCATTTCAGGTACAGGAGCTCCTTTCAACATTTCTTATAAGGCAGGTTTAGTGGTAATGAAATCCCTCAGCTTTTGTTTATCTGAGAAAGTCTTTATTTCTCTTTCATATGTTAAAGATGACTTTGCTGAATAGAGTGTTCTTGGCTGATATTTTTTTTATCTTTCAATAGTTTGAGTGTGTCATTCTACTCTCTGCTGGCCTGTAGAGTTGCTGTGGAGACATCTGTTGTAGCCTAATGAGGTTCCTTTATAAGTCACCGTCCTTTTCTCCTTGACTGCCTTTAAAATTCTTTCCTGTCATTAAATTTTGCCAGCTATAATATATTGTGTTTTGGAGAATTTCTTTTTGCATCGGGGTAGTTCGGTGTTCTCTTAGCTTTGTGGATTTGTTTACCTAGTTCATTCCTCAGGTTTGGGAAGTTCTCAGCTACTGTTTCTTTATATAAGCTCTCTGCTCCCATCTCCCTCTCTTTTCCTCCTTGGATGCCCATTATTATCATATTGCCCTTTCTAATGGAGCCAGATAGCTCTCATATTATTTTTTCATTTTAAAAGGATGTTTGTTCTCACTCCTCTTTTGCCTGTGTCATTTCTAGGTTTCTACCCTCACGGTCACTGATTCTCTCTTACATATGGTCTTCTTTATTTTTAGTGCTTTCTAATGCAGTCTTCATCTCACTTATTGAGTTCTTTGGTTCCAGAATTTATTTGATTCTTTATTTGAGAGCTCCAATCTCTTTGGAAAAGTATTCCTTCTGTTATTCATTTTAATCCTGAAATTACTGAACTTCATTTCTGAGTTTTCTTATAGCTTATTGAGTTTTTTTCATGACAGCTATTTTGAAATTTCTATCAGTTGAGTCAGTTCAGTTCAGTTGCTCAGTCATGTCCGACTCTTTGCGACCCCATGAATTGCAGCATGCCAGGCCTCCCTCCATCACCAACTCCCAGAGTTCACCCAGACTCACGTCCATCGAGTCAGTGATGCCATCCAGCCATCTCATCCTCTGTCGTCCCCTTCTCCTTCTGCCCCCAATCCCTCCCAGCATCAGAGTCTTTTCCAATCAGTCAACTCTTCGCATGAGGTGGCCAAAGTACTGGAGTTTCAGCTTCAGCATCATTCCTTCCAAAGAAATCCCAGGGCTGATCTCCTTCAGAATGGACTGGTTGGATAGATCACAGTATTCTCTGACTTTAAGTTTGATTTTTGGAGAATTATTAATTTCTTTTTATAATTTCATGTTATTGTGGTTTTTCATGGTGCTTGATGGGTTGTCCCTCTGCTGGTGCATTTGAAGTAGCAAACATCTTTAAGCTTTTTATTTTTTTTTAACTTGAATCTAATAATTCGATAAATTGTAATTAAAGGACTTTTTTTTCCCAACAAACAGATTTATGTTTATGAAATATAACTCTATGGGTGGCAATATAGTTCAGATCTTTTATTTTTCTTACATAAGCTGCCTCTGGCTATATTTGAGATATTCCCACTCTGCACTGTCCCTGCCAGAGGTGTTGCCCAGTACCCTTGTTGATACTGCTCATGCCTCTGGGGTTGCCGGTGCTTATTGATCCTGGCATTGCTGCTGTCACTGGCATCATTGCCTGGGGCACTGGATTGGTTGGTGCCTCCACCACATCTGGGATCACCTGAGTTGCCACCATAGGGAGAGAAGGAGGGTGGGAGGAAGAGCTAAGGTTTTAGATCCCTCTGCTGCATCTGCACTTTTGGCGCTCACAGGAGCTGCCACTGAGGATGCCAGTGAGCTGGAGTCGAGGGTGCTTTCAGGGACAGAGCTGCAGGCCCCACTGCTGCATAGCTCAGAGACTGGAGTTGTGTGTTTCACCTCTCCTGATGCTACCAGGCTCTCTGAGGCTACAGGCTCAGCCACCACAGCTGGGGAGCTGGGGTCTCAGGGACTGCCTCCATAGTGTCTTCAGTTCTGCCTCCTCTCTGTGTTCCAGTCTACTGACTTTTAGATGTACAGATATGGACATCTCTGACATCCTCGTGTGTTGGGCAGAGGGATTTTTGTTGAGTTATGGATGTTTTACTGGTTGGAGACTGAAGGGGAGAGACAAAGGGAGTGTTTCATGCTCATGTGATGCCGACATCACTCTTCTCTAAACCTGTTGGCTTCTTCCAAAGCATTTATGGTGTCTTCATCTTGTTAGGTAGGTAGAATAGGGAAAAGGAGTCCAAAATGGCGGTGGCTAAAAGACAAGGAAGGTCAAAGGAAGGTCCGAGGACCAGAGTGAAAACTTCAGGCGGAACAAACAGAACAAACAGCACTCCTGGCTAAGCCCAATTTGCATAGGGCAGGCCCAGGTGGAAAAAAAAACATATAAAAGGAGGAGCCAAAGTGCTCTCTCACGGACTCTCTCTCTCTCTTTCTCCCTCCCCACGCACTCCTCCACTCTCTTCTCTTTGAGTCTTGGATTCTCCTGCTATCTTCTAAATAAAATGGAGCTGTAACACTGATCTGCCTAAGAGCTGTAACATGGTTTGTCCAAGACCTGAGAGCTGTGACGCGCCGAGGGCTTTAATGTCTGTTGCTCCAAATCTTTGTTGTGACAAGACAAAGAACCAAGGAACATACACTCGTATGACATCTATGGTGCTGTGACATACACTCGTGTGACAATCTCATTTATTATAAGGCATTATTTTTCCTCCAAGCTTTGAGGAGCCATTCCACTAGCACAGAACTAACTCCAGATGTCCTTCTTAGGAATTAAATCATGAGTTATAAGAGACTGCTCCTATTCCAACAATCTCTCCCTTATAGTCTCTGGTTTAGAATGCCTAAGATTGATTTCAACATGTTTTTCTAATTCTTGCTAATACATGTGAGCCAGATTTTGTAGTTTTTTTAAAATAAATAAACTATTTCCCTAGTCAAACTGAGATTTGAATGCATTTATTGGCCTAGAAATCATGAGGAGAAGTAAAGGTATACCTTTAAGGAAGCAAGTATCATTTTATGAGGCATTCACCTTAGTAATTCACCTTAGGCTTCCCTGGTGGCTCAGATGGTAAAGCGTCTGCCCACAATGCGGGAGACCCAGGTTCGATTCCTGGGTCAGGAAGATCCCCTGGAGAAGGAAATGGCAATGCACTCCAGCATTCTTGCCTGGAAAATCCCATGGACGGAGGAGCCTGATAGGCTACAGTCCATGGGGTCGCAAAGAGTTGGACATGACTGAGCGACTTCACTTTCACTTTCACCTTAGTAAGGCTCCTTGTGGTCTCCAGGCAAGGATAGGCTACTGCCTGTGGCAAGGGGGAGTGGCACACTTCTTTAGGCCTATAGCATTTAGGAGAATCGGCAGTTCAAAGTTAAGATAGTCCAGTTCAGTTTTAAGATATCACCTCTTTCCTATCATTGCCCTGATTTTAGTGACAGATTTATAGATGAAAACTTCTCTGCAATTTTGCTAATATCATAATTAAATCATTGGCCTGATTTTTCAGCCCAATTTGTCCTCTAGTTGTAGGAGATAAGGGGACATTTAAATGCCGCTATAGAAGTCTTGTGGTTGTTAGTCATACTCTTGGTTGATTGTTGTCTGACTCAAGCCTATCATTTTTTCCCTTCAGTGAATTGATGACACTTAACAATAACTAAATCCACAGCCCTCATTATTACCATTGCCATCTTATCTCTCAAGTGCTATAATACTGCACGAGGCAGCACATATCCTGTAATCTGTATCCCATCCAAATTAATCACAGGAGACTCACAGTAATTTCACCCCAAGAGCATGCCAAGAGAGACTGTATCTCACTTACTACCAGTATATTAGTTATCTGTTGCTTAGTGCTTTAAAATAAGCATTTGTGTTCTCAAAGTGTCTATTAGTCAGGAATCAGGGAACAGCTGAGCTGAGTGGTTTGGTTCAGGGTGTCTCACAAAGCTGTAATTGAGGTATTGACCAGGGCTTGTCATCTCAAAGCTTGGCTCAGGAAGAATGTTCTTCCAGTTTCACTTACGTAGTTGTTTACAAGCCTCAGAAGACCCATTTCTAAGCTCAAGCCCTCTCCTCAGGCTGCTTCTTAATGTACCAGCTGGCTTCTCCCAGAACAAGCAATAGAAGAGAGACACTCCCCAGATGGAATAGAACTCAATTTCAGAAACAATGTCTCATCATTTCTGCTGTGAAAATTGAGTCATTAAGTCCAACCCACATTTAAGGAGAGGGGATTACACAAGGGCATGAATACCAGAAGGTGGGGATCATTGGGGTCCATCTTACAATGGGATCCAGCTCACAATTGTACTTGAATAACTGATTTTTTTTTTTTCACTTAGTATAATGTCTTCAAGTTTCATCCATGTTATCACCCATGTGTCAGAGTTTGTTTCCTTTTAGGGGTGAATATAATTCCATTGTGTGTACATGCACAATTTTTTTTATCCATCCTCTGTTGATGGACACTTGGGTTGCTTCCACTTTTTGGCTATTATGAATAATGCTGCTATGCATTTGGGTGTAAGAGTGTGTTTTTAAAGCTGACTATCAAAGTGGACAGTTGGAGTTTAATCTTATAGGGATACTCTGTCGACTGTGTATTTTCTAGCAACTTTTATCAGTCATTGGCTGAGGGCTTCTTGGGAGGTACAGATTTCCTGGAACTTGTGGCTTATTGAATGTACAATAAGCTCATGAATGGTGAGTTTTGTTTCTTTGGTGTGAAATAGGGCAGAACTTGATGTGGAAGAAACACAGTGTGCAAGGAAATGTGGGCTCAGACAGAGAGAGAACGATGCAATGGGAGTATCCTGGGTGATTTTTATTTATTTGAAGGGTCTGGGATTGGGTGATTCAAATCAACTTTAATCTAGCTCTGAAAGGGAGGATATTCCTGGGTGACACTTGGTCACATAAGAACAATGGTGATGAAGTGATGACAGTAGAAGCTGGATATGAGCCCCTTGCTAAATGAATCAGAGGCAAGCAGATAGAAATAGCGTTGTGTGGATAATTCTTCTAAATTGTGAAATTATGCAAATGGCCTTTAGTTGGTGAGCATCATACTTAAAGTAACAGGACACAGCGGACACTAAAAAGAAAGGAAAGGAAAAAAAAAGTTGAAATGTTTATAAAGCAACATTTGTGATTTGAATTTCAAATTTTCACTTTGTATACCAATGAACAAATTGAATTCCCTTTCCTAAAGTTTAGGTGAAAATAGGCAGATTAAATCAGTTATGAGATTTTTCAAAATGATGTGAAACCCCAAGAGTAAGGAATATGTAAGTAGGCTTATACTCTCTTGGGGAATACTAATGTCCAGTTTATGGCTAGTGTTTGGTTTGTGGGCCAAAGATAGGTGCTAGAATTTAGAATTCTAGAGATAATTTCTCCTTTGAAATAGAATGACAAAAATAATAATTGTCTTTTTATAAATTATGAACTTAAATTTGGGCTAGAATTTTATGAGCTAACTTCAGTAAGTTAATGTACATTTAAAGCAATACCAAATTGGAAATAAAATTCTAGTGGTAAGGGTAGATGATCATTTAAGTATTTTAAGAATTATGTATTATAAAGTGGTAATAAAACAAAATGCATAAGGGAAGGAGATTTTTTGCAAATTCCTGAAACTTCCTTCAGCTGCCTGTATGTGGCTTCTCCAGCCATGACTTCCCTGGCCTCCCCCACCTCCACACACCATTTCTCTTGGCCCCAAATACTCAGACATAAAAATAGTGTGAGTCACTTGCCATTTTCCCGTTTTCATTAATTCAACTGCTTCATTGATTTTGTCAAGATTCAGAGAATGGGTAATTAGTGCATCTAGGTTAATCTTCTTTGCCATATAATCAGAAACCAGTTTAGAGGCACCATCTCTGCCTTTCCAGCCTGGAAATACACAGATAAACAACAGATTTTATACACGAGAGCCAGTATACAAGAAAGGCCCTACAATTTGTTGCTGGAGGTGTTGGCTTTGAGGAAATACAAGGATTTCCTGCTAACTTGTCTGGACCATCAGGAGAATGAATGCCTGTCCCAGCCATTTACTTTGTGTGGAAGGCTTTTATCCTGGAGGAGACCTCTGGGCCTGCGGAGGAGTATTTGTTTACAGCAACTAGAACATGGACCTCTTCTTAGAGATGCTTCATGTGTGTGTGTGTGTGTGTGTGTGTGTGTGTGTGTGTGTGTGTTGATCTGCAGCTTCATGAAAGAGCCAAATATTTTAAGGGAAGAGAAGAACTTTCACCATGGCAGTGCTCAGTGACAGCTTTTGAAAAATGAATGTTTATAAAGCGAGATAAGAATAAAATGTGCCTTTAGGAAGTAAAATTGCACAGGAAAAGATGGAGTCAGTTAAGATAATATAAAACTTAGCCTTGTATTTTCTCTGTTCTTGTGAGTCTCAAGAAACATTGTCTTCTTGTTTAGCACTGTGCTGAGCGACATGCCCAGTGAGTCACCACAAAGAATTTGGTGGTCTGCTCATTTCTGCAAAGGGTGAGTGATTTTGCAAGGAGGCAAGTGTCCTAAGCAGCTGGTTCTGTGACAGGGTCTTGGCAGTTATTTGCTTTTCTTGGTTCCAGCCCCAGCCAGTTTCTCCAGCCTTCCCAAAACTATTCTCAACACTATCTAAAACACTTCCAATACATTTATTTTCTGTTTAAGTTGGTTTTAATTATTTGTAATCAAGAATTCTGATGCTCTGTGTTATGACAGGAGGCATGGTGTGTTTTTCTATTTGTTTTTATCATTTAAAAAGTTGAAGTGTAATTAATATGTAACATATTTGTTTTCTATGTATAATGATTTGATATATGTATATATTATAAAATTATTACTATTGAACTAAGTTTAGTTAACATCCATCACCACACATAGTTACCATTTTTTTCTTGTGATAACAACTTTTGAAGTCTTTTCTACCTGTTGATTGGTGATCTGATAAAGCATTTTTATATCTATGTAAAGAACACTTTCACTTGTTTTTTGTTTCTTCTTTTAACCAAAAAAAAAAAAAAATACAAAAACAAAAAAAGATGGGTCCAGGAACATAGAACTAGGCTAGATAGTGTTTGTGAACAAGGCCACTAATTTTAGGGGGAAATTGTTTCACTGTGTACATTATAGGAGGTTTAGCAGTCCTGTCCTTAGAGGCTATCCTTTAACTGAAAACCTTTGAAACCAGTGGATTATACTATCTGTAGAAGGAATTAACTTACATTCATGACCATTATACGAACGTATAGGTGTCGAGCAAAATAGTTTCCTTGTGAGTTTTATTTGAAATATTAGTGATCCTATTTAACAAGAGTTAACTGAGTATGTGTATTTGGAATCAACAATTATTGTCTCGAAGGGAAATATTGTCTCTAGAGGGAAATAGCAATGGGTATGTCTAATTATCCCAAATGGGGGAACTGATAATCAAACTGATTTATTATTTTTTTTGGCTGGCCATGCCATTTTTCTACTCTATGCCCATGAATTCGGTAAGATTCCTGGTACCTACAGTACACTGCCATAAGTAGTTGGGAGAACACAAATGGATCACCAGTCCCCAAAATTCAGGTAGCTCCTGGTTCTCATCTCTTTTGCCCAAGAATTCAAATTTCCCCCAAATCTCTGGATAAGTATATGTCTCTTAATTATCAGGTTGCTTGCTTATGAGCTTAGAATCCCACACAGATTTATTTTAGTTTGTTTTCTACTTCCTCAGTAAGAAAATGCTTCTAGAGTCTTTAAAATATATAAGTTGTAAGACAGGTTTAAAAAATGGAAAACCAAGAGATTGTATGAAAAATTTTTTTTCCTCTGGAAAAAATATTCTCTTTCAATTTTATCGGTCATTTCTCTTTTCAATCATGAGTTCATTATGTTTAATGTCTTTGAGTTGTACAATGCCAACTCGATTGTTTTGGGTAAGATTTAACATTAGTTGAACCATTTACTAAGAATTCAGTATATTCTCCAAAGAATTCCAGTTGGCCGTCATGTAACTGAATTGAATAGTTATTGATCATAGTATTGCCTTTCCTTTTTGATTTAGAATTTGCATTAAACTTTGGACACTAATCAATTAAAAAAAATCTCTTCCTTTGCATGAGAAGAAAAATTACTAAGAAGCAACTGCATACATCAATATTCATCCCCTTATCTTAGATACTTGTGTGTTGAAACAACTATAATCTAAAGCTCTCATTCAAGCATTCATTACACATTTCTTTACTTCCCTCCTCTATAATCCCACACATTTCCATTCTTCCCTGAATCATTCATACCTCCATAAACAGATCCCTTTAAAGAGCGTCCTGAGAAGAACAAGTGGCCGCTGATGTTGAGTTGGACACCAATGATTAACCCAATAATCACGCAGACCCCATGGCTCTCATGGCAGGAGGCCAGGGCAGCTGCCTGTTGTAAAGCAATGGAAAACAATGAGGGGTTAAGAGGTGTACTTGAGAGTTGGACCTAAGTCTGAATCTCAGCTTGACTGTTCTCAGTGGTCTGTTACATGCTTTCCTGATGCTCCTTGTCCTCATTTGAAATAACATTTATTTTCTAAGAAGGCACTGAAACATAAATAAGACATTGTGTACTACAGAGTATAGTATCTGGTACAATAGATGAGAATAAAAAAATGAAAATAAAGGCACCCATGGTAGTAGTAATAACAATAATGACAGTAATAATTTTTATACTGACACAGGTGGTTAGTTAGAGCTGACATATTCATAGGGCTTCCCAGGTAGCCCTAGTGATAAAGGACCCTTCTCCCAGTGCAGGAGATGTTAGAGATGCAAGTTCAATCCCTGGGTTGGGAAGATCCCCTGGAGAAGGAAATGCAACACCCCCCCCCCGCCCCCCCCCGAGTATTTTTGCCTGGAGAATTCCATGCACAGAGGAGCCTGGTGGGCTATAGTCTGTGGGACTGCAAAGAGTCAGACATGACTGAAGCGACTTAGCATATTCTTTTAGATACTGAAAAATATAGTTGGCTATTTGTGTAGCATCATATATTAGCAAAGTTATAAATAAGCATGTTCCCATTATTTATTTTGAAACGCTATTTTTGGGAGCAAGACTATCTGCAGGAAAGCCTATGATTTTGTTATATCATTTTTATAGATGAGGGGATTTATGTGTAGTGAGGAATGGAAACATTTTGTAAGCTGAGGAAAGAGTCTCAGTTGGAAGAGACAGATCTTGGGTTTTCATGGAGCTGATTAGAAGATGGAGACATGCAACCCAATAGTATGCTATTTCTACAGTCCCAAAGAAAGAGAGTCTCAATTTGTGAAATAATGTCCTATCCATTTATATTCTTACATAAACCATATTCAGCCAGAAAAATTACCATTTTTTTCCCTTCATTCTTGAACTCTTTTAATCAAGGTTGGTAAATAATATTTCTTGGACGATTATCTCAGATCCAACATGATAGACTTTGTGAAAGTGTAGAGCTTTGCAGGGTCATTAATTATTCTTACCACATTTAAATCTTCTGGCTTGGAAGTTATAGTTACTAAGCTGCTCCTTATTATGAAATAATTCAGTAAGAATTCCTTACAAAGCTTTTTTTTCCTGTCTATTGTAGGCTGTCTGCTTATTTGAAGGAATAGTATTGATATAATGGAACAGAGGGAGAAGAAAACTCAGTATGGGGGTTCAGTGTTTGGGATAGTGAATATATTTATAAGAGTAGACAGAAGGTGCCAGGTGGGATGTCAGGGGCACAAAGAGAATTAAATAGAAGATTGTGGAGGGAAGTTTAGAATTTTCACTCAGTTAAAAATCTGAAATAAAGACTGGGGGCTTCCCTGGTGGTCCAATCAATAAGAATCTGCCTTCCAATGCAGGGGACACAGATTCGATACCTGGTCAGGGAAGATCCCACCTGCCGTGGCATGACTAAGCCTGTGTGCCACAACTTCTGAGCCCATGCACTGCAACTACTGAAGCCCAGGCGCCTAGAGCCTCTGCTTCACAAGAGAAAATCCATGGAAATGAGAAGCCCGTGCACCACTATAGAGTAGCCCTCACTCACCACAACTAGAGGGAGCCCTATGTGCAGCAATGAAGACCCACCACAGCCAATAAATACATAAATCTTAAAACAAAAACAATGACTGATAGAAATAGCAGTGATTTTCATAATTCAAAATCACATACCACAGTTTCTGGATTTCCAATGACCTCAAAGCTAAAGTCCACACCATCACCTGTCAGGTCAAATAAAACTTCTTGGATGGGTTTCTCATAGTCCTGTGGGTTGATGCACTCGGTGGCACCCACTTCCTTTGCTTTCTCAAATTTGTCTTTGTTGATGTCCACTGCAATGATCCTGGTTGCTCCAGCTGCTTTGCAGCCCATGATAACAGACAGGCCAACTCCTCCCAGGCCAAACACAGCACAAGTGGAGCCTGGGGTCACCTGCATACCCAAAGGCAGAAAAAAAGAGCAAAGAGAACAATACTGTTACTTAATTGGACAGACAAGATCTGAATGTACTTTTTTATGAGACATAAACAAAGGCCATCTTCAAATAAAACATGTGACTAGAGAGTTTTAGCTTCTCAACATATTTCTAGATATGGGATACTTTTTGACAGAGGAGCAAAAACTAACCTGTAAAAAGAGTTTTAAGTCTCAGGAATTAGGGTAAATAGAAGAAGTTTAATGAACTTTCATTGACTCTTAAGACTTATTTAACAGAGTATTTAATTCCATATATTTTTGAGTTTTCCACCTTCTTGCAACATTTCCCTTCTCTTTTCTTTTGGATATCCATAAACTTTGCTTCACTTATAATGTCAGTGCCTTATAAGTAAAGACTTATTTTTTATTGGGTCTAAAATGAGACTAATTTAAATTGAACCCCATACTAAGTCTCTGGATAGTATAAGGACTAATGGAGATTGGAAAAAAATAAAGAACCAAAATTCACTTGCTGCTTCAGCCTGGATGGGAGAGGGGTTTGGGGGAGAATGGATACATGGCTGAGTATGGCTGAGTGCCTTTGCTGTTCACCTAAAACTATCATAACATTGTTAATCGGCTATACTCCAATACAAATAAGAAATACAAAAGAAAAAAATTTTAAAAAAGGAAATTTATTAACCACTTAAAGAAAGAAGCTAGGCAGGTTTGGGTGATATTCAAGAAACTGTCATTTAACAGTAACCTACTCTAGAGTTCCCCAGTGGCCTAGTGGTTAGGATTCCAGGCTTTCTCTGCTGTGGCTTGTATTCAGTCCTTTGTTGGGAAACTGAGATCCTGCAAGTCAATGTGGTACCACCAAAAAGAAAAAAAAAAAAAAAATCAAACAAAGCAGTAACCCACTCAACCAGAGTGGGGTTACCTGACTAGTCTGTTTTATATGCCAACATCTTCTCCATCAATTGGTCTTTTTACTTCCCTTTTGTTTTTATAGGAACTTTTCACCATCTGTTAAATAACAGAATAGAAGCTCAATGGGCACTTTTAGCTGTTGAATCCCAGCACCTGGAACAGTGAATGGCCCCATAAATGTATGTTGAAAGAAAAAAAGAATTAACTGGAATGTGGAAGGATATATAGTCATTTTAAAACTGTATTATGTTTCACTTCCAGGAATACCTGATGTCTCCACTTGTGAATGGCATCTAGACTTAATCTGCCACATACTACTGACCAAGAAGGAATGGGAAATATGTGCAAGGGAGTTTAGGTGACTAGGCAATAATAAAGAACTTGAGGATGTTTTGAGGCAGGTTTGCGAGTCTCTCTCAGGCTATATGATCAGACATGGCCCAGATACATAAGGCCTTCCAACTCCATTTGTCAACAATTACATTCATAATGGATATAAATGCTTCTCACCTTGGCAGTATTGATTGCACCACCATACCCAGTAGAAAAACCACAGCTAACTAGGAATACTTTCTCCAGAGGTGCAGCTGCATCAATCTTGGCGACTGAGATTTCATCCATTACTGTGTATTCAGAGAAGGTGCTTGTATTCCCAAAGTGGTATACTGGTTTTCCCTTGCAGGTAAATCTACTGGTACCATCAGACATCAGGTGGGTTTCTGCCTGTCTTTTATAGACAAAAGCAAACAAAAAACATTTATTTGGAAGCAAAAAGTTTAGATTCCTTTTAAGGAAATTGAATTAATTTTTCAAAAAAAAGTTTGTAAAAACTTACTTGAGTTTTATACAAAAATTGTCTGCAGAATTAAGGCAAGAGGTGCATTCACCACACTGTGGTAGAAAGAGTGCGATAACTTTATCTCCTAAGAAAGCAAAATTGTTTATTAAGGCATTATTTTTAAAGTAAAGAGATAGCGGTATCTCAGGAACTCAACAACAAGGCGCTCAAGAAAATATAACTAAGAATTAGTTCCACATTTAATTGTGCTTGCTATTGTGGAGAATACTTACGAAAAAGGGGATATCTTTGGCATGTGTGCCTAGCTCTGGGCTCAATGTCTGACTCCCAAGGGGCTGGCCTCAGATTTGCTTCCTTTCTAAGTTCCTCTTGAGGCACCAGATGGCTTTGTCATGTAGCCACTCAGCCAAGTCTTTTCTTACATTTCCTATAAAACTTCTGGTGTCAGGAATTGAATTTAAAATTGTCTGGATACCACAAACTCACAGAATAAGCTTCTGGATCCGGGAGAGAGGATTGTCTCCATGCTACCTTCTGTGTTTTATATCAATCCTTTCTCCAGAGGTAGGCAGTTTTTTCTACTAATGTTCAAAGTATAAGAAGAATATTAGAATAACCTGCCTGTGATGGACTTACTGACTGCCCCATTGTCTATCCTTGTAAACCAGAGCAATTTACTTCATATTTTCTGTAAAAATAATTTGTAGAATTTCATTTATTTTCAGTTTTTTAAAAAAATAATACATACTCATGGTAAAATTTAAACAGCACAAGTGAAAATTGACATCCAAGTCTCTAGTCTTCCTTCTCCCACCCTAAAGACAATTACTTTTATCAATATCCAAGGTATTTTTCAGAGACATAATCCCTTTAGAAATACAAAAACTAGTATACTATGTACCCTATCATAGGCTTTGCTTTTTTATTTAACAGCTGATCTTGGAGATTTCTTATCTCAGAATGATACAGCATTCTATCATTTATTTAATATTTACATAGTATTCTGTTATATAAATATATTGTAATTTATATTTAAGCAGCACCCTGTGTACTGACAGACATTTAGGTTGTTTTCTATTTTTATTATTTCTTCCTCTCTGACATGAAAAAGAACAATGCAATGAATATTTTGAGCACGCATGGTCTGTGGTAGACAGAATTTCTAAAATGGCTCACCAAAGATGTCTTATCCTAATTCCCAGAAATTAAATATGTCAAGTTATCATGCCTGTGAATGTTACATGGAAAGAAGAGAGGCTTTGCAGATGTAATTAAGATTACTAAGCAATTGACATTAAAATAGGAGATTATCCTGGGTTATTTAGGTGGACCAAAGGACTTCCCTGGTGGCTCAGATGGTTAAGCATCTGTCTACAATGTGGGAGACCTGGTTCGATCCCTGGGTCAGGAAGTTCCCTGGAGAAGGAAATGGCAATCCACTCCAGTACTATTGCCTGGAAAGTCTCTTGGACAGAGGAGCCTGATAGGCTACAGTCCATGGGGTCGCAAAGAGTGGGACACGACTGAGCGATCTTCTTCACCAAAGATCCATGAAAGGAGACAAGAGGAAAGCAGAAGAGGAGGAAAAAGCGATTCAAAGCATGAGAAGGACTTGATGTGCCATTGCAGCTTTGAGGCTAGAAGTGGGTAAAGGGACCCCATGAGAAGGAATGTGAGCAGCTTCAAGGAGCTGAGGGCTGTAGCCCCAGCTGACAGCCTATCAACTGAGGTTGAGAACTTTAGTCTTACAACCTTAAAGGTTGTCAGCCCTAAATATTACACTTTCAAGTCTTTGCTAATTTTTTAGATAAACAGTTTTTCTGTTGTCTTTAAAATTTTAATTTATTTAGGGTTTGAGATTGGGCATCTTCTTAGATGCTTAAAAAGCATTTGTGTGTATATGTGTATATATCTATATCTCTCTATATATTTCCTTCCAAACTAGATGTACATTTCCTTTGCCAATTTTCATAAGTTAGTGTTAAAGAATTCTTTATAAATTAAAGAAATCTGCCCATCATATTGGCTTGTTGATTTGGGGGAAGGGTATTTTTTTAACACAGAATTTTAAAGAACTTTATTTTCAAATTTATCGATATGTTATTTTACATCTGAATTTTTTGTGTTGGTTAAAATTTCCTTCTCTTCTCTGAGGTATTACAAAATGTTCTGTTACAATAATTTATAATACTTCTATGGTTTCGCTTTTCACATTTAATTCTTGGATTCATATAGCATCTTTCTTTCTATAAAAATGTAATAGCAACTCAAGTTACTTTTATTCTCCAGAAAACTATCCAGTTGTTTCAATATTATATGTTGAAATCCATGTTCCCCCCTCAAAATTGAAAGGCAAACTTAATCCTATATTAAATTCCTACATTAATTTGATCCAGTTCTGAACTTCTTCCCTATTTAGTTCACTAATGTGTTCAACTGTTTATCATAGTTGAACTATTTATCATACTTATCATATGCTTCATTTAAACAATTGTTCAACAGTTTCTCTCAGTTGATTTTTTGAGGAAATTTTTGTCTCATTTGCACTTTCTTTCAAGTTCAATTTCAGTACATTCTATTTTTTATTTTTATTAATATCAAAATATAAGTATAAAGAATACATTTAGTATTTTTCTGTAATTTATACTTAACCCTCCTTTTCTAAGAAATGGGCAATATTTTACCTTTTATTTCATTTATGCTTAACATAATTTAAGGGATACTTTTTATTCCTGAGGTGGGTTCCAAGTTGCTGCTATCTCCTAATTCCAGGTACCAGTTCATACCTGCTTTCACTGTGCTCACTCCTTCTCCCACACTCTCGACTATTCCAGCTCCTTCATGGCCCATAATGATAGGGTAGTGTTGGTGCTGAAGATTTTTATCCTTCAACATTTTCATCTCAGTCCCACAGAGCGCCGTGGCCACCATCTGTATGGAAGGCAAAGAGGAATATAGTTTTCTCTGTCTCAGAGATGTTGTAGAATTGTTAATGTTGTAAAGTGTTTTGGTAGTTTGATATGCTGCATTAATATTAATGCATTAATTTCTTAGTTTTAATTCTGGACAAGGGCCAGTAATGTGTTTCAATCAATACAATGTTTTTCACTAGCTAATTTTGATATCAAATGATTTTAAAACTTACTGGAGAGGGTAGGATGGGCTCAGAAGAGACCGTTGTAAAACCACATGTGGCATCAAAGGTCTCACTTTGTGCTTCACTGTAGCTTGTGGGTGGGAGTGTGGAGGAGCAAGACCAATTATAGAAATGAAGGAATTGGAATATAGGAAGGAGAGGGATAATGCCTCCTATTATAATTGAGGTTTTAATTTATTTCACATGAGGGCTTTACAGTTATGTTATTGGTACAAGTTGTAATACCACTTTTTGTTGTAAATCAGCCAGATAGTTTAAAGTGGAGGCACTCAGAGCAGTGGTTACTAAAGAGTTCAGAGCTGAAATCTTGGCTCTGCACCCCTGTTTAACTGTGTGATCAGGGGAGGAATTGTCCTTCTGAGTCTCAGTCTATTCATCTCTAAAATGGGTATGGGGTTGGAATGCATGTGCGTGCACACACACACACACACACATACACACACATGGCTAAGTCAAGAATTAAAATCTATTGAAATTTGACCATGTAAAAGGGGGATAATTTGAAGGGTATCATAAAATTGCCTGTAACCTGACTGTAAGCAGTGCAGTTAGAATTAATGGATCTAGAAATCCATCAAGCAGCCTTTGTCTTCATCTGTCTACTTTGACTCAGTGTGTGTATAGCTGCATTTTCCTATCATTCTCTGAAGACAGGCTTTCTCTTATTCATATGATCGCATGGTTAAAAATGACTGCCAGCCTTTAGTCCCTCCAGCCTCTCTAGTTCCCTCCATCCCCTGTCTTGCTCAGACTTTGTATCTTGTTCAAATTCTTGAGTGAGAGATTCAGATTTGTAGTTTATCAGATAATGGCTCCCTCCATCCCCTGTCTTGCTCAGACTTTGTATCTTGTTCAAATTCTTGAGTGAGAGATTCAGATTTGTAGCTTATCAGATAATGGCTGGATGTTTTTGAGTTGGTGTCCACATCTCTCTGTATGAGTTGCGATCCTGTGGGTGGAGAGTGAATAGAGATGGCCAAATGACCTTCTGTGCACTCCATGGATCATATAGGCCAGAGAAGACTTTTTGAAAAGAGGGCATGGATTGCACAGGCAAGGTAACTCAGAAAATGATGATCCCTCTGTGATCCATTAATAAACAATACTTATTCATCATTACTAACATTAAATAGTGAAAATTCAAAAGAAACTGAACTAGAAGTCAGGTGAGCTACCTTCTGGACTGGTAGCCTTTTATTAGAATCACCTAGGGGAGATTTAAAAACTCTAATGATCAGCCTGTGTGCATGCTAAGCTGCTTCAGTCGTGTCTGACTCTTTGTAACCCTATGGACTATAATCTGCCAAACTCCTCTGTCCAGGGGATTCTCCAGGCAAGAATACTGAGTGGATTGCCATGCCCTCCTCCAGGGAATCTTCCCAACCCAGGGATCAAACCCAGGTCTCCTGCTTGGCAGGAGGGTTCTTTACCACT
Organism: Bos indicus x Bos taurus; assembly: GCF_003369695.1. NCBI lineage: Eukaryota > Metazoa > Chordata > Mammalia > Artiodactyla > Bovidae > Bos > Bos indicus x Bos taurus. Next base: position 25,648,851 of record NC_040081.1, on the reverse strand, counting down.
AATGCCCCTTAGGAAGCCCAATCAGACTGCACTCCACACCAGATAAATCACAAATTCAAAATGTCTAAGGGTGGGATTCAGTTTTCAGCATTCTCTAAAGCTCCCAAATGATTCCAGACATATAAGCAAGGTTGAGAAAAGCAGTTGAAGTCTCTGTTCTTATTTAACCGCTAGAAGAGTCCTGTACATTATTGATTTTAATCTTATTTTTAAAATAACAGGTATCTGTAAGCCTCTTCCAGCTCTAACCTGAATTCCAAAGACTGAGTCTTGATTTATCTATAATCAAACAAAATTTCATAAAACATACAGTCAATCCTTCTTATCCATGGGTTTTTCATCCATGGATTCAACCAATAAGGGATTGAAATTATTTTAAAAAAATCCATAAAGTCCCCCAAACAAAACTTGAATTTGATGCATGCTGGCAACTATTTATATACCATTTACATTGTATTTATAACAATTTGTATAGCATTTATCTTGTATTAGGTATTTTTAAGTAACCTAGGCGCTAGTGGTAAAGAACCCTTCTGCCAATGCAGGAGATGAAAGAGACATGGGTTTGACCCCTGGGTCAGGAAGATCCCCTGGAGGAGGGCACAACAACCCATTCCAGTATTCTTGCATGGAGAATCCTATGGACAGAGACTGGCGGACTACAGTCCATAGAGTCACAAAGAGTCAGACACAACTGAAGTGACTTAGCAGAGGTGAATAAAGTATACAGGAGAATATGTGTAAGTTATATGCAAATACCACACCATTTTATACAAGGAATTTGAGCCTCCTAGGATTTTGGTATGGAGTGGGGGAGTCTTGGTACCAATCCCCTGCAGATATAGGGGGAGGACTGTATTTCAAGGTAACTTAAATATCATGAAGAATATCATAAAGAAAATTGAAAGTACAGATTAAAGTATGGTTTGTGGGTAGAAACTTATTTTAATTAGTAGTAGTTAAAAATAAGTGTCCATTGGGTATGTAACCTATGCTATACCTTCCCAACTGTTTCTCTGTTTGGATTTGAAGACTAATGGAAATGTTTAATAAAAAAGAAATAGGATCGTCCCAGTGCACCAGCCCCAAGCATCCAGTATCGTGCATCAAACCCAGACTGGCGACTCGTTTCATATATGATATTATACATGTTTCAATGCCATTCTCCCAAATCATCCCACCCTCTCCCTCTCCCATAGAGTCCAAAAGACTGTTCACTGGGATGACCCAGAGGGATGGTATGGGAAAGGAGGAGGGAGGTGGGTTTAGGATGGGGAACACGTGTATACCTGTGGCAGATTCATGTTGATATATGGCAAAACAAATATAATATTGTAAAGTTAAAAAATAAAAAAAAAAAAAAGAAATAGGAGAGCATATAGTTTTTTTTCTGAGTTGAACATTGTGAAAAGAATGTATAACCTACAGTGAACAGCTCTGAGTTTTGGTGTGGAAATATTGTGGATTTTTTTTTTTTTTTACCTTTATGCGAACTTCTTTTGCCTTTGGTGGAGCCACTTCTACCTCCTCAATGGAAAATGATCCACCAGGCTTCCAGACTATGGCTGCTTTGCACCTGATAACCTGGGAAAAAGAATATGGAGGCAGACAGGGAAACTCCTTAGGATTGGGAGTTAGAGCATTCCTATATTAATGATTATTAGAAGGTTGAATCCAATTCTTTCACACTCAAGCCTAGATAAAAAAAAAAAAGGAATAAATCATTGCTTAAATATACTGAGAATGTAGCCTCTTGACCTCAACTCAACTTTTCTTGTACTATCAGTCTCTGTATTCAAATCAGTCTTGCAATTCTAACTGTATGTACATACTGCTACACAACCAAGAGGATAGATGTCATACTTTTGATCTTATGATGAACGAAGTAGTTCAGTTTCAGGGTAGAAATGACATTGCAGTGTGAGAGTTATTTGTGGTCCTAGGTATGGGAGAGAATCAGTTTTGGGGTGCAGGCAGGAATGGAGACCATCTAGCTGTGGCATTTCATCAAATGGTGGTGGTCACTGGCAGACTGAGATTGAAGAGGTTGTTGGTGGTAAGGTAGTCCTTCAAGGGTTCTGATTTCAGCCCGTCATCGTTCTCACTATAAATTATTATCCTATGTGATTTCACCTAGTTTATACAGAATCAATTATTACTTTTATATAGATGATCTTTGCAACAGACTTGTTACTAAGGTTTAGATTCTATTCATTGGCTATTTGAATGTGCTTAGTTGCTCAGTCATGTCCAACTCTTTGAGACCCTTTGGACTATCCTACAGGTATCTCAAATTCAACATGATAAAACATGAAGACACTGTTATTTCTTTTTTCCACCACCCCCCTTCCCTTGACCAGTGGTGGACACAGCACACAATTTGTTCTTTGCTTTCTCTGTTTCAATGAGTTGCCATGTAATCTATTCAATAATACAAGAAAGAAACCTGGAAAGAGCCTTGATTTGTCTCTTTCCCTCAACCTCCACAATCTAAAAATTTCTGTAATCTGACCCCTCTTCTCCATTTCTGCTGCTACTGTGTGGTCCAGTCCTCATTGCCTTTCACCTGGCTTGGTTCATCACCTTGAAGTCCATCTTTTATAGCGTTGCTGTGCTTAGCTGCTCAGTTGTGTATCTGACTCTTTGTGACCCCATGGACTGTAGCCTGCCAGGCTCCTCTGTCAATGGGGATTCTCCAGGCAAGAATACTGGAGTGGGTTGCCATGCCCCCCTGGGGATCTTCTTAACCCAGACCTGAATTGAACCCAGGTCTCCCAATTGCAGGCAGATTCTTTACTGTCTGAGCCACAGGGAAGCCCTGAACTATAATCCTTATCATGCTAATTCCCTACCTAAAAATGATATTGTCACCAATTGTTTGTCAGGATCTGTTGACATGGTCTACAGAGCTTTCCATGATCTTCCTGTCAGTCTTTCCAACCTTATTTCTAGTCATTTCCTGCCCTCAGGAACAACAGAAAAATTCTGGATAATTTTGTTCTGTTTTTCCTCATGTTTCGTCTACCTGCAAAACTGTCTCCTCCTTTACCTGGTGAATTCTTACATCTGTAAGTTTTCTTTTATATGTCACTTTCTCTGGGAAGCCAGGCAAGATTAGGAGCAATGCCCCTCTCTTTTTTACTACCCCTGGACTCTCTTTCATAATTACTATGTCTCTCTATGAGATCCTTTAAGGAGGGGATATATCTTTAACTTTGGAAAGTTTGATATACGGCTTGATATATTGCCTATTAAAGGACTGAAAAAAAAAAAAAAAACCACTGAAGAAAGGCAAGGCACATAAAAGGAATAAAAGAAAAGGGGAAGGAGAAGGAGAGATATTAAAATTAAGATTGTCTTCCACTTTTAGGAGTATAGAGAGTAGTTGAGTGATGCTGCTAAGTCGCTTCAGTCGTGTCCGACCCTGTGCGACCCCATAGATGCCAGCCCACCAGGCTCCCCCGTCCCTGGGATTCTCCAGGCAAGAACACTGGAGTGGGTTGCCATTTCCTTCTCCAGGTGTTGGTAAATAGACAAGCACACAGGTTGACACATTTATGATATGACATAAAAAAGAATGCCATACTTACTTTCCCGGTAGTACTCATGCTGATTTTCTCTGTGTTCTTCTGGCCACAGATGAATATACTGAGAAAAGGAGATTCTGGTTACTTTCAAAGTCCAAGGGAGTAGAGGTCACTGTTTGATCAAGAGGCTGAGTCCTGACCTTTGTGTATTAATCAGGTAATTAATACACCTCATAACTGGAAACAGATGTTCCTGTTCCTTGATGGAAGTTCCTAATTATAATATGAAAAAGATTTAGCTCAGTGCAAAAGCACAAAAGGTGAAATTGTGCAGTTTTTCTTCTATTAGTCATGAGGTTCCCTCTTAGTATCCATTCTGTTGAGTTTTAAATTTGGTCTTCTAAATGTCCAAGTTTAAAATTTCTATTAACATGTATAAAATTGTGTCTGTGTTGTTTTTCCAATGCAGGTATGGTATCTATGAGTCTAAATTTGAGTAACCCATTGGTTTTCCAAGCATGTGTCACATTGTTGAGGAATTAGGATATTACTAGCTAGTTTTATCTAGGAGTTTAGCATAAGCTCCTCACCTCTTGGTATGCTGAGCTGGTTACTCAGAGAAATTGAAACCAATTTGGGTAAGAAGCCTAACAATCAGGATTTGAATTTGAGCAAATCTCTGTATGTGGATTAAGAGACTTGACCAGGACCCTGATGAACATGAGGAAAAGGAAATACATTCCCAATGAAAGGTAACACCAGTAGGCAGGTTTTAGCTAGAAGGGAAGAAAAGAAGATTAAATGCTCTTTCTGTGTCATGATATGAGCATATGATTTTCTTCCTTAGCCTGTGAGATTACAGTGGATTATATTGATTAATTTTCAAATACTGAACAAGCTTTACATATCTGGAACAAATTCTACTTGGTGTATTAGTTTTCTTTTTTTGCACTGTCTTTGTCTGATTTTAGTTTCATTACTGATTATTATTAGTAATAATAATTTCATAAAATTATTTCTTCTTCTTCTGTTTTCTGGGAGAGAGTGTATAGAATTGACATTAATTCCTTAAATGTTTGGTTGAATCCTTCAATGAAACCATCTGGATCTAGAGATTTCTATTTGGGGATGTTTAAAATTGTGACTTCAATTACCTTTGTCTTTGTTAGGTGGTTGGTTTGGTTTAGTCTCTAAGTTGTGTCTGATTCTTGCAACCCTATGGATTCTAGCCCACCAGGCTCCTCTGTCCAGAGGATTTTCCAGACAAGAATATGTAAATACTCTGTTTTGTATTTTAGTCTGCAGTCTTTGAGCAATTACTCCGTTTCATCTAATTTGTCAAATTTATGTGTGTAGAATTACTAACGAAGAGTGAAAGTGAAAGTTGCTCAATCTTGTCTGACTCTTTGTGACCCCATGGACTATATACACCATGGAATTCTCCAGGCCAGAATACTGAGGTAGGTAGCTTTCCCCTTCTTCAGGGGATCTTCCCAACCCAAGGATGGAACCCACGTCTCCCGCATTGCAGGTGGATTCTTTACCAGCTGAGCCACAGAAGTGTTAGTATTCCCTTATTACTCTTTTGATGTTTGCAGTGTCTGTAGTAATATACTCTGTTTGATTCCTATTATTGATAATTTGTGTCTTTTTTCTGTTTTTCTTTGTCAGAAGCCACTCTTATATTTCAGGCATTCATTTGATGCTGGGGTAATGATGATGGATGTGATATTCAGAGTCCACAGTCTCATAGTGTGAACAAATAATCAGACAATTATAATACAGTGTTTGACATGGTATTATAGAGGGAGTAGAATATGCAATAGAAACAGAGAGGAAGTATATGTAATCTATATTTCTGGGAGCCCAAGGCTGATAGAGTTGGGCCAAGAGAACGCACTGGTCATAGCAAACACCCTCTTCCAACAACACAAGAGAAGACTCTACACATGGACATCACCAGATGGTCAACACCGAAATCAGATTGATTATATTCTCTGCAGCCAAAGATGGAGAAGCTCTATACAGTCAGCAAAAACAAGACCAGGAGCTTACTGTGGCTCAAATCATGAACACCTTATTGCCAAATTCAGACTTAAATTGAAGAAAGTAGGGAAAACCACTAGACCATTCAGGTATGACCTAAATCAAATCCCTTATGATTATACAGTAGAAGTGAGAAATAGATTTAAGGGACTAGATCTGATAGACAGAGTGCCTGAAGAACTATGTATGGATGGAGGTTCATGACATTGTACAGGAGACAGGGATCAAGACCATCCCCATGGAAAAGAAATGCAAAAAAGCAAATGGCTGTCTGGGGAGGCCTTACAAATAGCTGTGAAAAGAAGAGAAGTGAAAAGCAAAGGAGAAAAGGAAAGATATTCACATTTGAATGCAGAATTCCAAAGAAAACAAGAAGAGATAAGAAAGCCTTCCTCAGCGATCAGTGCAAAGAAATAGAGGAAAACAACAGAATGGGAAAGGCTAGCAATCTCTTCAAGAAAATTAGAGATACCAAGGGAACATTTCATGCAAAGATGGGTACAATAAAGGACATAAAAGGTATGGACCTAACAGAAGCCGAAGATATTGAGAAGAGGTGGCAAGAATACACAGAAGAACTGTACAAAAAAAATCTTCATGACCCAGATAATCACGATGGTGTGATAACTCACCTAGAGCCAGACATCCTGGAATGTGAAGTCAAGTGGGCCTTAGAAAGCATCACTAGGAACAAAGCTAGTGGAGGTGATGGAATTCCAGTTGAGCTATTTCAAATCCTGAAAGATGATGCTGTGAAAGTGCTGCACTCAATATACCAGCAAATTTGGAAAACTCAGCAGTGGCCACAGGACTGGAAAAGGTCCGTTTGCATTCCACTCCCAAAGAAAGGCAATGCCAAAGAATGCTCAAACTACCACACAATTGCACTCATCTCACATGCTATTAGAATAATGCTGAAAATTCTCCAAGCCAGGCTTCAGCAATATATGAACCGTAAACTTCCAGATGTTCAAGCTGGATTTAGAAAAGGCAGAGGAACCAGAGATCAAATTGCCAACATCTGCTGGATCATGGAAAAAGCAAGAGAGTTCCATAAAAACATATATTTCTGCTTTATTGACTATGCCAAAGCCTTTGACTGTGTGGATCACAATAAACTGTGGAAAATTCTGAAAGAGATGGGAATACCAGACCACCTGACCTGCCTCTTGAGAAATTTGTATGCAGGTCAGGAAGCAACTTAGAGCTGGACATGGGAAAACAGACTGGTTCCAAATAGGAAAAAGAGTACATCAAGGCTGTATATTGTCACCCTGCTTATTTAACTTACATGCAGAGTACATCATGAGAAACGCTGGGCTGGAAGAAGCACAAGCTGGAATCAAGATTGGCGGGAGAAATATCAATCACCTCAGATATGCAGATGACACCACCCTTATGGCAGAAAGTGAAGAGGAATTAAAAAGCCTCTTGATGGAAGTGAAAGAGGAGAGTGAAAAAGTTGGCTTAAAGCTCAACATTCAGAAAACGAAGATCATGGCATCCAGTCCCATCACTTCATGGGAAATAGATGGGGAAACAGTGGAAACAGTGGCAGACTTTATTTTTGGGGGCTCCAAAATCACTGCAGATGGTGATTGCAGCCATAAAATTAAAAGACACTTACTCCTTGGAAGGAAAGTTATGACCAACCTAGATAGCATATTCAAAAGCAGAGATATTACTTTGCCAACATCCATCTAGTCAAGGCTATGGTTTTTCCTGTGGTCATATATGGATGTGAGAGTTGGACTGTAAAGAAAGCTGAGTGCTGAAGAATTGATGCTTTTGAACTGTGTATTGGAGAAGACTCTTGAGAGTCCCTTGGACTGCAAGGAGATCCAACCAGTCCATTCTAAAGCAGATCAGTTCTGGGTGTTCATTGGAAGGACTGATGCTGAGGCTGAAACTCCAATACTTTGGCCACCTCATGCGAACAGTTGACTCATTGGAAAAGATTCTGATGCTGGGAGGGATTGGGGGCAGGAGGAGAAGGGGACGACAGAGGATGAGATGGCTGGATGGCATCACTGACTCGATGCACATGAGTTTGTGTGAACTCTGTGAGTTGGTGATGGACAGGGAGGTCTGGTGTGCTGCGATTCATGGGGTTGCAAAGAGTCGGACACAACTGAGCAACTGAACTGAACTGAACTGCAGGGTCTTGCTATAATGAGATTTGGACAATGGCTGGGAGTTAGGAACAGAGTTTGGTGGGGATGGGGTTTGAGTATGGCTGAGTGGGAAGGCTCACAGACAAGGACTCTGGTATCTTTTAAAGGACAGGAACTGGGGGAAGACTGAAAGAAGTTCAATGTAATTAAGGCACAAGGAATGAAATGAAAGATGTGAGGTTAACGTGAAAGATTCATGTAGAGAAAGGAGTGGTGAGAATGCCAAATTTACTTAGCTGGTAATTGGCTATGGGATTCTGGTAAGTCTGTACACTGAGCTTCCCTTGGCCTTGATTTTCTTCCCCACAAAATGAAGGTGACAGCCAAATAATCTCAGAAATTACCTCTGCCCATACCCGAACAAAGCTAAATTTAATAGGTCCCTTTGCAGAAAGGTTCCACAGATGGTTTCTGATAGTGAGATTGGGAAAGGTTAATAATATTCTAGTCCGGGAATCTGTATAACAACCAGAGCTTGGTCTGCATTTGGTTTTTCTCATAAAGGTTCATCTCAGTTTCTTTGCACTCTGTTTTGTTCTATTATCACATGCACCGTTAATACTACAAAGAGTAATGTTATTTATTTTAATGTTTGGTGCCAAAGTCTGTTGTTGCTAAATCATAGATAATTATTAAGCCAATTTCAAAAAAGAAAATGTAAATAAAAGTAATATTTCCTCATACTCCAATTAAATAATGTAAATTGCTTGAGGACTTTGTGAATAAGTTGGGGAAAAACTACCATTTTTCTAGGGTCAAATTCTGAAATAAGGTTTCAAGGTAGGTAAGATGACTATGTTAAATTAATACCTATGGCTTCTTTATAGCTACTACCTGTTTGTCATATTTAATGTGAAGAGCAGAAATGGCACCTTTTCTGACCTTTTTATGTGCTTGTAAACTCCGCAAAAGTTTTATGTGCTTGTAAACTCTGCAAAAGTAGCCACTTCAGCAGTAATAGCATGTTCTCCATCAAATTAGCATCAATGCCTCTTTCATCTCGGTTTGTTTCCAAGGCAAAGCATTCAATATCACAGTAATACAAACCTATGCCCCAACCACTAATGCCGAAGAAGCTGAAGTGGAACAGTTCTATGAAGGCCTACAAGACTTCTAGAACTAACACCAAAAATATATGTCCTTTTCATCACAGGGATTGGAATGCAAATGTAGGAAGTCCAGAGATAACCTGGAGTAACAGGCAAGTTTGATCTTGGAGTACAAAATGAAGTAGGACAAAGGCTAACAGAGTTTTGCCAGGAGAACAACTGATCATAACAAACACCCTCTTCCAACAACACAAGAGATGACTCTACCCATGGACATCCCAAATGGTCAGTACTGAAATCAGACTGACTGTATTCTTTGCAGTTAAAGGTGGAGAAACTCTATATAGTCAGCAAAAGCAAGACCAGGATCTGACCGTGGCTCAGATCATGAACTCATTTTTGCAAAATTCAGGCTTAAACTGAAGAAAGTAGGGGAAACCCCTAAATTCAGTATGACCTAAATAAAATCCCTTATAATTATATAGTAAAAGTTGACAAATAGATTCAAGGGGTTAGATCTGTTAGACAGACTGCCTGAAGAACTGTGGATGGAGGTTCATAACATTGTATAGGAGGCAAGGACCAGAACCACTCCAAAGAAAAAGAAATGCAAGAAGGCAAAATGGTTGTCTGAGGAGGCCTTCGGAGAAGGCAATGGCACCCCACTCCAGTACTCTTGCCTGGAAAATCCCATGGATGGAGGAGCTTGGTGGGCTACAGTCCATGGGGTCGCTAAGAGTCAGACACGACTGAGCAACTTCACTTTCACTTTTCACTTTCATGCACTGGAGAAGGAAATGACAACCCACTCCAGTGTTCTTGCCTTGAGAATCCCAGGGATGGGGGAGCCTGGTGGGCTGCCATGTATGGGGTCGCACAGAGTCGGACACGACTGAAGTGACTTAGCAGAGGAGGCCTTACAAATAGCTGAGAAAAGAGGAGAAGTGAAAGGCAAAGGAGAAAAAGAAAGATATATCCATCTGAATGCAGAGTTCCAAAGAATAGCACAGAGAGATAAGAAAGTCTTCTTAAGTAAACAGCTCAAAGAAAAAGAGGGAAAAAAAAACAGAATGGGAATGACTAGAGATCTCTTCAAGAAAATTAGAGATATCAAGGGAACATTTCATGCAAAGATGGGCACAATAAAGGACAGAAATGGCAAGGACCTAATAGAAGCAGAAGAGATAAAGAAAAGGTGACAAGAATACACAGAAGAACTATACAAAAAGGTCTTAATGACCTGATAACCATGATGTTGTGATCACTCACCTAGAGCCAGACATTCTGGAATATGAAATCAAGTGGGCCTTAGGAAGCCTTACAACAAGCAAAGCTAGAGGAGGTGACAAAATTCCATTTGAGCTATTTCAAATCCTAAAAGATAATGCTGTGAAAGTGCTGCACACAATATGCCAGCAAAGTTGGAAAACTTGGCAGTGGCCACAGGACTAGAAAAGGTCACTTTTCATTCCAATCCTAAAGAGCACTGACAAAAAATATTCAAAGGACTGCACAATTGTACTCATTTAATATGCTAGGAAGATAATTCTCAAAATCCTTCAAGTTAGGCTTCAACAGTACATGATCCAAGAACTTCCAGACATACAAGCTTGATTTAGAAAAGGAAGATGAACCAGAGATCAAATTGCCAACATCTGTTGGATCATAAAAATAATAAGAATTTCAGAAAAACATCTACTTCTGCTTCATTGTCTGCTCTAAACTCTTTGACTGCATGAATCACAACAGGCTGTGGAAAATTCTTCAAGAGATGGGACTACCAGACCATCTTACCTGCCTCCTGAGGAACCCAGATGCAGGTCAAGAAGCAACAGTTAGGACTGGACATGGAACAACAGAATGGTTCCAAATTGGGAAAGGAGTTCATCAAGGCTGTATATTGTTACCCTGCTTATTTATCTTATATATGGAGTAGATCATGCAAAATGCTGGGCTGGATGAATCACAAGCTGAATCACATCTCCAAGATGCCAGGAGAAATATCAACCTCAGATATACAGATGATACCACCCTAATGGCAGAAAATGAAGAGGATCTAAAGACCTCCTGATGAAGGTAAAAGAGGAGAGTGAAAAAGCTGGCTTAAAACTCAACATTCAAAAAAAGAAGATCATGGCATCTGGTCCTATCTGTTCATGGCAAATCGATGGTGAAAAAATAGAAACAGTGGTAAATTTTATGTTCCCGGTCTCCAGAATCACTGTGGATGGTGACTGCAGCCACAAAACTAAAGGACACTTGCTCCTTGAAAGAAAAGCCATGACAAACCTCAGTTCAGTTCAGTTCTAATGCTCAGTCATGTCTGACTGTGATCCCATGGACTGCAGCTTGCCAGGCTTCCCTGTCCATCACCAAATCCCAGAGCTTGCTCAAGCTCACGTCCATTGAGCTGATGATACAATCCAACCATCTCATCCTCTGTTGTCCCCTTTTCCTTCTGCCTTCAGTCTTTCCCAGCATCAGGGTCTTTTCCAATGAGTCAGTTCTTTACATCAGGGGGCCAAAGTATTGGAGCTTTAGCTTTAGCATCAGTCTTTCCAATGGATATTCAGGACTGATTTCCTTTAGGATTGTCTGGTTTAATCTCCTTGAGGACCAAGAGACTCTCAAGAGTCTTCTCCAACACCACAATTCAAAAGCATCAATTATTCAGCACTCAGGTTTCCTTATGGTACAACCCTCACATCCATACATGATTACTGGAAAAACCATAGCTTTGCCTAGATGGACTTTTGTCAGGAAAGTAATGCCTCTGCTTCTTAATATGCTGTCTAGGCTTGTCATAGCTATTCTTCCAAAGAATAAGCGTCTTTTAATTTCATGGCTGTCGTCACCATTTGCAGTGATTTTGGAGCTCAAGAAAATAAAATTTGCCACTGTTTCCATTTTTACCCAACTATTTGCCATGAAGTTATGGGACCAGATGCCATGATCTTCATTTCTTGAATGTTGATTTTTAAGACAGGTTTTCACTCTTCTCTTTCACCTTCACAAAAGGTCTTTGGTTCTTCTTCACTTTCTGTCATAAGAGTGATGTCATCTGCATATCTGAGGTTATTGATATTTCTCCCAGCAATCTTGATTCCAGCTTGTGCTTCATCCAGCCCAGCATTTCTCAAGATGTATTCTGCATATAAGTTAAATAAGCAGGGTGACAATATACAGCCTTGATGTACTTCTTTTCCAATTTGGAACCAGTCTGTTTTTCCATGTCCAGTTCTAACTGTTGCTTCCTGACCTGCATACAGATTTCTCAGGAGGCAGGTCAGGTTGTCTGATATTCCCATCTCTTGAAGAATTTTCCACAGTTTGTTGTGATTCACACAGTTAAAGGCTTTAGCATAGTAAATGAAACAGAAGTAGATATTTTTCTCGAATTCTTTTGATTATTTGATGATCCAATGGATGTTGGCAATTTGATCTCTGGTTCCTCCACCTTTTCTAAGTCTAACTTGAATATCTGGCAGTTCTTGGTTCATACACTGTTGAAAGCTAGCTTAGAGAATTTTCAGTATTACTTTGCTAATGTGTGAGATGAGTGCAATTGTGGGATAGTTTGAACATTCTTTGACATTGCCTTTGGGATTGGAATGAAAACTGACCTTTTCCATTCCTGTGGCCATTCCTGAGTTTTCCAAATTTGCTGGCATATTGAGTGCAGCACTTTCACAGCATCATCTTAGGATTTGAAATAGCTCAAATGGAATTCCATCACCTCCACTAGCTTTGTTCATAGTGATGCTTCCTAAGGCCTACTTGACTTCACTGTCCATGAAGTCTGGCTATAGGTGAGTGATCACACCATTGTGGTTATCTGGGTCATTAAGATCTTTTTTGTATAGTTCTGTGTATTCTTGCCACAGCTTCTTAATATTTTCTACTTCTGTTTAGTCCTTGCCATTTGTATCTTTTATTGTGCCCATCTTTGCATGAAATGTTCTCCTGATATCTCTAATTTTCTTGAAGAAATCTCTAGTCTTTCCCATTTCACATTTAATATGATGACAAACCTAGACATCATATTAGGTTTAAAACTTATGTTCTTCTCCATTTGAATCATGAGGCTAATGCAATGTTTCATACAATGGTGTATGCAAGAAAATATAAACTGAAAGCTAAATAACACAGATTTTCAAGCATTTTAAATTTAGTGTTCTCAAAAAATTTAAAGACCAACATAACCATATTGTAGGTGAAAATGAAAAGGTGAATCTTATTTCTTGTTCTTGTTGTTGTTTCTGTTCAGTCGCTAAGCTGTGTCCGACTTTTGTGACCCCAAGTACTGCAGCATGCCAGGCTTAAGACATCATATTAAAAAGCAGAGACATCCCTTTGCCGATGAAGGTCCATGTTGTCAAAGCTATGGTTTTCCCAGTAGTCATGAACAGACGTGAAATTTGTACCATAAAGAATGCTTAGTACCAATGAATTGATGCTTTCAAACTGTTGTGCTGGAGAAGACTCTTGAGAGTCCCTTGGACAGCAAGGAGATCAAACAAATCTTAAAGGATATCAACCCTGAATATTCACTGGAAAGACATACGAAGCTGAAGCTCCATTTTTTGGCCACTGGATGCTGACTTATTGAAAAGCTCCTTATACTGGGAAAGACTGAGGGCAGGAGGAGAAGGGCACAACAGAGGATTTGATTGTTGGATAACATCACTGACTCAGTTTACATGAGTTTGAGCAAACTCAGAGAGATAGTGACGGACAGGGAAGCCTGGCATGCTGCAGTCTTTGGGGTAGCAAAAGTCAGACAGAACTTAGTGACTGAATAGCAACAACAAGAAATTAGATTAAACTTTTGCATTTTCACCCACAACGTGGTGACATTGGTCTTTAAATTTAAAATGCTTGAAAATCTATGTGTTATTTAATTTTCAGATTATATTTTCTTCGATGCACCATTGTATGTAACATTGCATTAGCCTCATGCTTCAAATGGAGAATGTAAGTTTTAAATTCTCAGCATGCTTTTCTTATCAACATGAAGCTTCAGTCCACCATCAATAATGTAGGAACTATTGTTTTTATAGGCTAATGATGGGTGGATCTTGGTACTCTCTTACTAGTATGACCAATAGGATACTTTTATTTGAATATTGCCTGTGGATAGGAGTGAGCTATTCAGCTAAAGAATTTTAAAGGAGACCTATTTAAGGGTCAGTTTCAGAGTTCTATAAAAATTATTTGGGTCATGTTGTTTCAGAACCCATAACCCTAGTCCCATCAGCTCTGCACTCAATGTACAGAGATGCAAGAATGGACTCATAGAGCTAGAAAGTGGCTTCAAGGTCAAACACTCCAACATTGGTTTTCAGATGCTTTGTAACTGACTGATTTTAGTCAGTCTACCAAGTGCACTTTAATAATTTCAACCAAACTTATTGTTAGTTTATATCAACCACTACTATATTGCATAGCAATATCATATAGTAAAGCTCAGGAAAGGGAATACAGCATCCTAGGAAAACCCAGTTCTCTTTAAATGTAAACATTCTTGCACTCTTACTTGTTTACATGGAAAATATTTCGCAGTCAAGACTTTTGAACTCACTCATTACTCTATACAAACACAATCTGCCCCTTGCAAAATAAATTTTTCCTGCTTACTATCTGGAAGGCTTTTTCTCTCTTTTATAGGTTCTTATGCACAGTTCCGGTTTCTACAATGTCTTTTACCCATTGTTCATGTTGTAGTTATACAGTCTCCCAAGGCCCAACTTGGGAGTGACCTGCTCTCAGAGGGCTTCCCCAGTCTTCCAATCAGAAATGAGGTCTCTATGCCTTGAATCTATAGTCTTTTGGATTGTCTGAGCAGATATCACATCCAGTCCTATATTGTAGTTCTTTTTGTATGAGTATCTTATAATACTGAACCATCAGTGACTTGAAGGCAGTGCTTACTTTTATCTCTTTTTCTAGTATGTCTACCACAGTGTGGTTATTAAATGTTTAGTAAATGTATGCTGAAGAGAAATACTTCTGAAGTATCAAATAATAAACTATTGATTAAAAATAAACCCATAAAAGCAGCACAAATTGTACTTTGTAAATAAATAACTCTCTGGAGGAATTTAGATCATTTCAAAATTATGTTAGTGATAAATAGGTTGCTAATTAAGTTGTACTGTAGTTTAATTTAACTTATATCAGTACTCAAATCACAAAGAAAATTTTACTATAACATAACTTAGTAGTATTTATTCTTTCATTGGTCTTTCCTTTTCATTTTCTCATTTGATCTTCATACCTGACTCTCAAGGGAAAAGGTATCATCCTCATTTTATAGATGACAACAGTGATGACATGGGCAAAGGCACTTAGGGTCACACAGGCTTCCCTGGTGGCTCAGGTGGTAAAGAATCTGTCTGCAATGCAAGAGACTGGGGTTTAATCCCTGGGTTGGGAAGATCCCCTGGAGAAAGAATGGCAACCCACTCCAGTATTCTTGCTGGAGAATTCCATGGACAGAGAAGCCTGGCAGGCTCCAATCCATGGGTCGCACAGAGTTGGACATGACTGACCTACTAACCCTTGACTTTGACTTCAGGGTCACACAATGACTGCTTAAAGGGTTCTTCACAACTGATTTACAGCTCTTGTATCTACATGGTTTCCTACAACCACTCTCTTTTATACTTGAGTTGAGACTTCTCATTTTTCATAAAAGTTTGGATGTAAGAGTCATATGTATAAGACATCATGCAGAGATACATTACACAAACATACACACGTACACACAAACACCAGTTTTCATCTTGGAGCAATTCAAATGCCTTATTCATTTCTTGCAAAAGGCAAGTTATAGGTTATAAGTAGATCTATGTTATTTTTTTATTTTTTGGAAAGTAGCCAGTTACCAGTTTTGGAGAAGGAAATGGCAACCCACTCCAGTATTCTTGCCTGGAGGATCACATGGACGGAGGAGCCTGGAAGGCTACAGTCCATGGGGTCCCTAAGAGTCGGACACGACTGAGTGATTTCACTTTCACTTTTCACTTTCATGCATTGGAGAAGGAAATGGCAACCCACTCCAGTGTTCTTGCGTGGATAATCCCAGGGACAGAGGAGCCTGGTGGGTTGCTGTCTATGGGGTCGCACAGAGTCGGACACAACTGAAGCAACTTAGCAGCAGCAGCAGTTACCAGTTTAGGAATAGAATCTCTGGTTTTAAATTCTGTAGAAGGAAATGTCAATAATAAAATGGCTTCAAAAAAAAAAAAAAAAAGCAAATCTAATCAAAGAATCAAATGAATTGTTTATGTATAAAATTGGAAAAAGCATTCATGGGGATAGCAAACCATTTACTTTTTGACTCTTTTCCTCTTCATCAAAAGCTATTGAGGTCCTTTAATGGACCAGAAGCTGGTGGTCCGGAGTCAACGATGAGAAAGTGAAAGGAGACAGGCTAATATTTCCTGGGTTATGAAGCCGGCTTTTGCGTTC